>NC_142065.1:29668753-30268753 GCF_059756535.1 Pantherophis guttatus
AATAATAGTTTGCTAACTAAATCACAAGGGTTGAATCCACAAAGCTTGCTAAGTTCAAAGTAAACAAATCAGTTATCTTAGCAAACCTATATACCCATGGGTTATAATATTGATTCTGGGATACTGTATTTGTTTTTTCTCACTCTCATAAGATCCGTCTTTCAAGCAGCAGGTTCTTGAAAAGGTACTCTTACCAGATCTCTTCTTGAAGGCTTTATAAATTAAATCAAAACCTATTTTCCTGCAGGCACAAGTTGGTTATCCTTTGAAAAATATCACAATCTCTTTTTATTTTGGTGGACGGATTATATATGACACCCATTTTCTTGCTATGGTAAAGGCTATGAATTGATTAGAAGATACAGATATCCTTGACTTACAACTACAATTGAGCCCAAAATTTCTGTTGCTAAGAGAGACAGTTGTTAAGTGAATTTGACCCCTTTTTACAACCTTTCTTGCCACAGTTGTTAAATGAAACCCTGGAGTTGTTAAGTTAATGACACAGTTGTTAAGTGAATCTGGCTTCCCCCATTGACTCTGCTTCAGTGGTGGGTTCCTCCCGGTTTGGCCAAGCTGGTAGCGGTAACGATATGACATCACCGAACCAGTTCTCTTTGTTCGGGAGCTGGGCCCTCCCACCCACTGCCCCACGTTATTCTTACCTTTTATTTGGCCCTGCCCCCAATCTATTCGCTGCCTCCCGAGTCCCAGCTAATCAGCTAGAAGGAAAAAAACTGTTTAAACTCTTGCCACGGGGCTTCAAAGGGCCGCCCTACACCTGATCAGTGTTAAAAGGCAGTGTGGTGGTAGACCAATGCGCTCGAAAAACAAATGGGTAGACCGGTGCCTCCAAAAACAAATGAGTAGACCGGTGCCTCCAAAAATAAATGGGTAGACTGGAACGCTCCAAGAACAAATGGGTAGACCGGTACAGCTCTGCAAGCAGTTAAAAGCCTGGTAGACCAGTACCTCTGCTAAATCCTAAATAATTGTCCCATGACCATCAAACAACACCCACAAAATAAGCCACACCCACAGAATCGATAGTAAAAAAGTTTAGAACCCACCCCTGCTCTGCTTGTCTGAAGGTCACAAAAGGTGATCACATATCCCCTGCACAATGCAACCATCATAAATGAATAGTTGTAAATTTAGGACTACAAGCAAGCAAGCAACTAGCAAGTCTTAGCTTGCTAGTTACAACAATTTATATGTCATAAATTTATATGTCAACAACTGATGTTTTTCATATTCTGTTGAACACTCTCCTTCCCTAGTAATTTAAAAATTTGGGAACCTGCTTTGACATATTTGGGGATTGAAGAATTGATAAGTATTTGTCAATGACAGTAGCTTCTTCACTTGATAATCCTGTGTTTACAGAATGGCTTTAAAGATTGAAGGCAATAATACAGGTAGTCCTCGACTTAGGACCTCAATTGAGCGCAACATTTCTGTTGCTAAGTGAAACATTTCTTAAGTGATTTCCCCCCCCCCATTTCTTTCCATGGTTGTTAAGTGAATCACTGCAGTTGTTAAGTTGGTAATAAGGTCGTTAAGTGAGTGGCTTCCCCACTGATTTTACAGGTCACAGGAAGGTCACAAAAAGTGATCAAATGACTCTGGGCTACAGCAACCGTCATAAATATTAGTCAGTTATCACGCATCCAAATTTTCATTATGTCACCAGGGGGATGTTGCAATAGTCATAAGTGAGAAAACCGGTCGTAAGTCACATTTTTCAGCGCCATTATAAATTGGAACGGTCACTAAATGAACTGTTGTAAGTCGAGGACTACCTGTAGTAAAGAATGAAAAATAGAACGGAACAGAGGTCACATAAGAATTTATTAGAAAAGGACAGAAATTTAAATCAATGGAATAAAATTAACAAACAAGCTAAAACATAACAAAAGTAAAAGCTAGAGAAATAAGAATAAATGTGTTTACTATCCAATTAAATGTTCAGCAAGCAAATGACAATAAGATATAAAATGTTATTTATATAGTAACCCCAGCCACTCTGGTTTGTAAATCATAGATTAAGGGGGTTATTTGTGAAAGTAATCAGTTTTGACTTGTTTAGCAAATCATGGCTTTCCACCATGTATTCTGTTGGTTATGTCACATGAGCAACTGGCCAAAATGTCCAGTTAATGAGCATAGAAATATTTCCATCTACCTCCATTACATGATTGAAACAAGTTTTTAGCTTATCATGGCATACAAATGTAGAGCAACCATCATTTTGGTTTTACAGAAACTAAAATTTGTAATCCAAGCTTCTTGCATTATGTCATAATGAGGACTTGGCTCAAGGTAATGTGTAAATCCTGCAAGAGTGTGTCTTTCAATATGCATGTAACAAAATTTCATTTTAATGTATGCCAATTAGTGTACATTCAAAGTGACAATAAAGTTATTCTAAGTCTAAGTCTAATAAATGATGTCTAAACAGAACAGGGCTTGGTTCTTTAAGTTTGACAGAAACAAAACTGCACAAACTAGTTTCTAATCCTAAACAATTAAGAGATGCATAAACCAAGATCACATTCAAATGCATTTGCCCAGACTTTACAACACACAATTAAATTCCAGAATAGAGCCAGGAAGATTAAGGAGGACTGCAGAAATATTTTAAAATCTATTGGGCATCAGCCAATCAAATAAATTCCTTTAAAATCCCAATAATTTAAATGCAACAGATTTAAATTCTCTTCTTCTGAAAATCAGTGGATTTAAGTGATTAACTTCAGGCTGGTTATCACTGAGTACATTTTTGCATGCAAATTATTATCCCTGGCTAAATACATTATTATTTATTTCCTAAATGTTTTATTGTTGTTGCTATTATTCATGTTCTTTGGGAAATGGTTATGTGTTATCTGTTTTCCAGAAATCTAGATGACTAATAGATGGCAGGCTTTCTGTATATCCTTCTGCCACCTAGTTGTCTTTTTTTTTCCAGCCCAGAATTGGTAGTTTTTTTTATGATTAAATGAAACTGCAATGTTTATACAATATTGTCTTCATTGGTATCTCCATACTATTCAAGGTTAAAGACAAAAAAATCTTTGCTGGTTGGGGAATTCTGGGAGTTGGAAGTCCGCCAGGTTGAAGACCCCTGCACTAAACTACAAAAAAGCAGCCACATTTTAAACAAACATGTTGTATAAATGCAGCTCATGTAATTAGTTTATGGTTCCGTATAGTATGTTGTAGAAATCAAGAAAACTGAGGATTTTTTAATTTACAACTGAACTGTGTTGATGATGTTGACATCTCAAACTAATAGAAGTATTTTGATGTTAATGTTGCTAAATTCACTAGACTAGGAACTGTGAGAGTTATAGGTCAAGGTAGAGGGCCTTAGCAGAATTTCTTTATGAAAAAAAAAAGGATATTTATGTTTAAGATATTTGAATCATGAAAAGAGTAACAGTCCTCTTCCTAGTACAGCAATCTCAGTCAACTTAAAATCATTCTAGAAGGCAGGATGTACAAGAGTAGGCACACTATATATTGGAAAAATGCCATTATTTTTCCCTGTACAAAGAGAAAGGTAGCAAATGAATTACATGTTGCTTTTTAAATTGTCTCTTCATTATAAAATAACACCAAGCAATGTATAATGCAGTGATGGCTAACCTTTCTGTTGTTGCGTGCAATGCGTGCGCGACTCCCCACCACGCTCCCCCTGTGCCCCGTTTTAGGCCTAGTAGGCCTCCCTGCAGTCTCTTGGGAGCAAAAATGGGCTGCAGGGAGGCCGTGCTGCACCCCCCCCCGTGCCCCATTTTGGGCCTTGTAGGCCTTCCTGCACTTATAACTTATAAAGCAATCTGCGTGTGATCCCCCCCCGTGCACACCCCGCCCACCTGCACATTTATGTGCAATTCCCCCACGCTCCCCCCCACGCATGCACATGCACGGCAGAGACCTGAAAATTAGCTGGCTGGTGGGAGGCGTGTGTGCATGCACAGTGGAGCTGAGCTGGGGTGATGGCTTGAGTGCCTGCAGAGAGGGCTCTGTGTGCCACCTGTGGCACACTTGCCATAGGTTTGCCATCACAGGTATAATGCATGTAAGTATAACATACATTTGGCTTCGGTAAGCATTTAAAAAAACATAATTTCTTTAGAAATTCCCTGTTTAGCTTGGTCAGATATTCTTTTTTATGTAATAAGTGTGACAAAAAGGGACAGCTCTGAATTATGTCAAGTCAGATATTATTTTGGGAATTGACATATATTTCTGTTTCTAGGCTACATTAGGATATTGGAGGTTGCCTTTGTTGAAGAACAATGTCATATAACTTAAAAGAATTTTAGAGGAGGTCAAGGGCTTGAGCTCCATCAAATGTGGAATGTGGCAGGCAGTTTGCTTTCCTCTTTTATCAGTCACAAGGAGGAAGAAAGCTGTCCTCTCAGTTTTCTTGATTAATGTTATGTTGGTTTAGTTTTTAAAAACAAATCTCTGGCCAAATATTCTACATATTGAGTTAGTATTATTTCTTATACAATAAAAGGACCCTGTGTGTATTAATTGTACATGTGAAACATGAAATCTTGTCACCACCATAAAAGAACTGAAAATTAAGAGTTATTTTTTACTTGGGGCAGAGTGATAAAAGAAAATGATCTCTCAATGCACTTGCTACTTTAGTTTTTAACAATGTACTCTTGAGACACTCTGAATGAGAGATTATAACTATTCATAATTTTTTCAATGGATAAAAGGCTGGGGTGTGAAAATGATTGAAGCTGTGTGAAATGATTTTGATTTGTATTTAGCAATGGTCTTTCTCAAAATTCTTTTAAAAATTTGAAATTCTGAGGTCTGTTCTTTCTTATAGTGCAGCAATGTACATTTTCTGATATTTTCCAGATGCTTTCTTACATCTGTTTTTAAATGCAAAAAAGGAAATTTCTAGACTTAACCTTCAGAAAAGATCACAGTATTGACTGCTGCTGGGGTTTCTTTAAGGTACAGGGAAAGTTTCCCCTCGCACATATGTGCTAGTTGTTCCCAACTGTAGAGGGCATGCTCATCTCTATTTCAAAGCCGAAGAGCCAGCGCTGTCTGAAGAAGTCTCCATGGTCATGTGGCCGGCATGACTAAACGCCAAAGGCGCATGGAACGCTGTTACCTTCCCACCAAAGGTAGTCCCTATTTTTCTACTTGCATTTTTTACGTGCTTTTGAACTGCTAGGTTGGCAGAAGCTGGGACAAGTAAAGGGAGCTCACCCCATTACGCGGCACTAGGATTCAAACCACTGAACTGCCGACCTTTTGATCGACAAGCTCAGTGTCTTAGCCACTGAGCCACCGCGTCCCATGGGGTTTCTTTGGGAGGCAATAACTTATTAAGTGGTCCTTTCTCAAGCAGTATGTTGGCTCCACCTATTATCTGCATAACAGTGAATCAGATCTCTACCTGTGCAACTTCAACATGGGAAGGAATCTTGGGGACCAACTTGTAAATCTACGATACTGCTCATTATTTGCATCCTTTTAGAACAAGGGTATCAAACTTACATCATCACGGCATTGTCATGTGACATATCAGGACTTTTCTCCCCTTTGCTAAACCGGGCATGGGTATGGCCAGCACGTGACACATCCAACCCGCAGGCCGGGAAGTTTGACAGCCCTGTTTTAGAGGGTTGTTGAAGCACTTGGAGGTTTATCTGTGTCTTCAGGGTCACCTGAATAGAGCTCCTGGTTCCTGTAGTCTGCAGTTTTTTTCCCCTCTGGAAATCCATTCCTACTCCACCATTCAAACGATGTTCATCCCTTTGGGACAACCATGACCTGGATGACTGACAATCTCTACAGACTTTTAGCTATACAATTTGAGATGAACACCCTTTGAATGGTGTGGGAATAGGAATGGATTTCCAGAGGGGAAAAAGACTACCGGAACCAGGAGCACTACTCGGGTGACCCTGAGGACACAAATAAACCTCCAAGTGCTTCAACTACCCTCTAAAAGGATGCAAATGACCAGCTGTCTGCAAGGAATATAAATCCTTCCATTCCCCACTATCCTGTCAGAGCTGTAGAAGCTTCTTGGATGAGAAGCGAAACGTCTTCAAAGAAAAAACAAGAAAGTCCAGTTGCCTCCTGAGAAAAAGCACTTTGTGACTTTATCCCATATCTTGTATCAGCAATGATGCCTTATTGAAATCTTGGAGATAATTACCATGTAATGGTTGGTAGCATAGCAGTGAGTTGTTGATTACCACTAATAATGGAAAGTTGACACTTTGGCAGCCAGGGAGCTTTCTATTCTAAGTGCTAATTATTTTTAGTAGCTTTTCAAACTGTTCAGTTGTAATTTTCCAGCTTTTACATTTCTTTCATTTAATAGCCGGGCAGGATTTGTCAGCTCTCATCTGTAGTTCATTCCATACTTTAAGGGTATAATTCCATAATGGCTCCCCATGATTCCCCATAAGGTTTATTCCTGCTTCAAGCCAGTAATCAATATACAGAATTGAAATAGACCTGGCAGTTATGTTTGCTAGCAGGTCAGTTTCCCCAGTTGCTTCAAATTAAAAAAAGGAAAGTTTAGAGCCAAGTGTTGAGACTTGACTTGTTTACAAAGCATAGTCACACAATAGATGCAGACAAAATCTTTCTGTCAATATTTATACTGCATTTCTACATCTTTTCCCTGACTAGCAGAGCTGTCTAGAAGCTGTGAATTTATAGTTGGTCATAAAAACTACAAATGAATCTCTATATGAATCTCCCAGACATCTTTTCAACTTGTTTTATGTATACGAGTTGCACAAATCTATCTTTGGATAAGGTTTTTTCGTTTGGATTGGTTGCATGCAGTCTTTGCTTTTTTTTTAAGCCACATGCAGGCTATATTTATATACAAGTTCCTGAAAAATACATAATATTCCTAATGAGAGTCTGACGTAAAGATCTGTACCAATTCCATTTACATAAGAAGGAACCACTGTGGTTCATTTAATCATGGTTTATTGATGAACTGTGAACTCATTTGGCTGGATTCATATGTTATACTAAAATATAAATAAACCACATTAGAACCTAGCAGCTGCATCTGATTCTACTATACTAGGCTGATTCTAGACTATTCCAGAGCTTACAGCTTAATTCAGTAATACTATCTAGTGCCGTGATGGTGAACCTATGGCATGTATACCCAAAGTGGCACGTGGATATGGCCTGGCACATGCAGCGACGCCCTTTCCTCTTCCAGGTTTCTGGAGCGCATGCGCGCACGATAATCAACTGGCCTTTTTGAATGCGGCAGTGTCGGAAACTAGAAGAGCTGGTCTTCCATTTTCCTGCATGAGCATGCTCACCGGCCAGCTGATCGTCACGTGTGTATGTGCGCCAGAAACCCGGAAGAATAGCTGGCTGAGACCAGAAGTTCAGTAGCTGAAACCGGAAGTTCATTTTCTGGCACTCACATGCGCCCTGGGCAGCTCCTCTTCCGGGTTGTGGCCCAGACGCACACACATGCACCCTTTTTGGCACTCGGTGCTGAAAAGGTTCGCCATCCCTGGTCTAGTGTATAAGATATCATCCAATGCCTCCAGTGAATTTCTTCAAATGTCAAAGTTGGAATTACCTTTTGTAAACAAGGAATGCTTAAATTATACATTAGGCTACAGTGCTTCAAAGCATTATAAACTTTGCTATGATATCACACATTATATAGCTCAGATACTAGCTACTAGCTGCTTTTATCCTGTTTCAAGAATATGTCATGCTAACAACTGTGATTTGAAGATATTTTTTTATAAGGAGCCACTCACGGATGATAGTGCGGCAAGATAAGCAAGCAAGAAAATTATAACAGTGGTAGCAAACAGTTTCATGATTACTACCTACTACTGCTAAACAAACAACTCATTTAATTCCCTTTGTGAAACATTTTAGTACCGGTACATAATATACTATTTGAAATTTACATCTAAGACTCCTGAAGTTTTAGAAAAAATAACTAAGCTAACAATGAGCTTGAAATAAGCAAATGTTGGTTAAAATATGCAAATCTAAGCCATTATAACAGACTATTACACAGGTTAGTTTCCATGGAAAGTATATATACCGGTATTATTTGAAAATTCCACTGCCACAGTATTAAGAGAGGTTTCAAAAAATGGAGGGGGGGGGGGTGTTGATGTTTTGTTTTGTTTTTTGGGTGGTTTTTTTTGTGGTCTTGAGTTAGCCTGTGACATTGACTTGATATAGCTTTTGGCTTTTTTTTTGTCTTACCCAACACAATTGCCTTTGTTTTTTCTATATCAAAGAGAATTCCAGGAAAACAAGAAAGATAAAAAATAGTTGAGATTTTTAAAAAATTATCCTTTGAAAGTTTAAACATAATAGCTTGATTCATATACAAGATCAAAATTTGGTTTGATTTTAGCTGAGTATAGTAGGGACAGGTGATGTTGCCTATTCTGTAGTCCCAGTGGAGCACTGTGGAGGCTAGTGTTACTCATGGACCTCAAGGCAGCTGAGAGCTTTCTATCGTATCTTATTTTATCATATAATAAAAGAGTTGCATGGTTTATGGCTTACCCTGATGACCTTCTGGTGTGCTGCCACAAGAGGCTTCTTCACCAAGATCACAAAAAAGATGTGCAAAGTCGAGTAGTCCGTGTCATCCAAGTGACACAATTGAGATGATTTCTCCCATTACCAGACATACTTTGAAGAAGTTATTTGCAATGAGGAAACCTCATAGAACTATGCAATGGAGCTGACTTTCTGCTTGGTTTGCAGCATTTGCCAAAATCAAGCAAGGAGGAGGAGACAATACTTTATGAAGATGACATCTGAGAGAGGGAAAATCAAGAAAAGCTCACAGGAGGAAAAACACAAGATATGGAACCTAATACCATCATACCCAAATTCCTACAGGTTTCAAATCATGTAATTCACAGTACAGGTAGTTACGACCTTGAGTTATGATCACAATTGAACCCAAAATTTATGTTCCTAAATGAAACATTTGTTAAGTGAGTTTGCCCCATTTTACGACTTTTCTTGCCGCAGTTAAATGAATCATTGCACTTACAGTATTAAGTTGTATTAACAACAACCTGGTTGTTAAGTGAATCTGGCTTCCCCATTGACTTTGCTTGTAAGGAGGTGTTCTGCCCCAGCTATGGACCCCAAAGAACGCAGCACACACAAAGTCTGTATAAACCTTAGTTTTACTAAATTAAATAAGTTTTTTTTTTCCAAACAAAGGCTGTTAATTAACTTTCTTAATAGCCTACAAGAATCCAAAGAATAAATAATCTTAATCTTACTATGGTTGGCAGAAAGCCCAGAAGCAATTTGCAAAGAACTAAGATCGAGGCACGAAGGAGAGTGAACGAAGTTGTTCCCTGCAAATTGCTTCAGTCGGCGTTCCTCCTTAAATAGGCTAAGGGAGTGGCCAATTAGCCCCAAACCTTACTCTCAAGGAGACCTCCTCCTGAGGAGCCACTCCTGCCTTTTGGGAGCTCTGCGCGCCCGTGCATCGAGAAGAGGCTCCTCCTCTTCGTCCTCTTCACTTAAGGGAGCTTCTGGAGGTTCTGAAGGCCCTGGCTGAATCCCTGCCTCTGGCACCACATCTTCTCCAGTCTCATTGTCTGACTCGAGTGCCAGCTGCACAGGCTGCTGGCGCAGCACCACAGTAGCCTCCTCGCTGTCCGAATCAGCCACCAGCCGCACAGGCCGCGTATGGGCCACAACAGGAGGTTGCAAAAGAGGATCATATGACCCCAGGACACAACAACGGTCATAAATGTGAATGAATTACCAAGCATCTGAATTTTGATCATGTGACCATTGGGATGCTGCAATGGTCATAAGAGTGAAAAATGGTCATAAATCTTTTTTCTTTCAGTGCCGTTGTAACTTTGAACGGTCCCTAAATGAACTGTTTTAAGTTGAGGACTACCTGTATTCATAGTTATTGGCTGGAACAGAAACTCCATAAATAAGGAAGGGCACTAATAATATGTACTGTCAACCAAAAACATTGAATCCTAATTAACTGGTTGGTTGAAACATGTTTCAAAGCAATAAGTATAACTATTAGGAGAGGCATTTGTGCTGACAGAATAAAAAATTTCTCTTCTTGGCACTTGCTGTGTGTAGAATTGGCACATTCTTGTCTTACATATTTTTAAAACATCTGTTCCTTGGCAAAATAATCTTTTACTGTCTTTTTGTAATTTTAATAGATCTACTGTGCAAATCTGTACATACCTGCTTAAAGATAAGACTGGTTCAATTCAGTGGTGCTTAAAACATGTGTAGGGTTATAGGATTAGCATTTTGAAATTGATCAATTATTGATTAAAACTTTGCAGGCCTAATCATAATTTATCTCAACATTTTAGTCTTATACTGGATATCTGAATAAATAGGATTTAGCTGCCCTGAGTTCCTAAAAGAATTAGTTATAAATAAATCTTAATAAGTAAACATGCCCTTAAGCTCCTGCGTGTAGTGTGATTTTTGACACCTTTTGCTGTGAAGGCAAATTATGCTTCGCTGTAGGAGAAGACATTAAAAATAAATGATAAATTGGTTTCTCTGACTCCAGGATGATCTATAAAATGTTCTATACATTTTATTTGTTTTACTGTATGTCTGCCATAATCCTCGGCATCAATAAGAAAACAAAAAATAGAATATTATAAATAGGTAAATCAGAATCAAAACCCCAAACATAATTACAAAAGCAAAAATAAATCCCAAATGAAATCCAGTATCAGCGTCTACAGTTACTCAGCTCGACCTGATTATCTATTCAAATCAAATACTCTTTTCAGACTTATTATAACAAATCAAACAACTATTTTCAGTTTTGTAGCAAAGCAGACGGGGAGGTGGGGGCTGCATGCACTTGTCGAGGTAGATTATTCCATGAGGTGGGGACTGTTGCAGCCAAGGTCTGCTGTGTCACTCATGTTGCATGAACCTCATAAGAGGAAGACATTTTCACTATGTCCTGTCAATGACTGGACTGGATGGGCAAATTCATTTATTACACCATGTTCCCTGATGTTATCTAGAACTTTATAGGTAATGACGAGCACTTTGAATTGGGCCAGAAGCCTCCTGGCAACCAATGCAGTGACTATAATAGAGTTATAATTCTATATTGGCAGGGCTTGATCTTGCTGCTGTATTTGTGCCACCTGTAACTTTTGTGTTATTTTTAAAGGCAAAGTGGTGTAAAACAAATTGAAGCAGTGATCAAACCATGAGTTACCAAGGTTATGACCTTGGTCCAACAATGGCCCCAGTTACAGTACAGTCCTAACTACATCACCCTCTGTATGTGTCTACACATTCACACATACACAGTAAATCCCGCTGAATTCCTTGAGATGTATTTATGGGTAAATGTTCACAGAGCTAAAATGCTCTGTATAGAAGCGCATATCTAAATGTGATTCTGAGGTGTCCTTGGTGCTCTCAGAGCTTCCTTGTTTTCTTACAAAGCTAGGCACCAAGCTAGAAAACAGGATATATAATATATACTACTTACTACTTTTCTGGCAACTTTTGTATAATATATGCATTAGGCCTATCGTACATTGCCCAGAGTCTTGAAGTCAGACAGCTGTAATAAATACGATTAATAAATATTTAACATTTTCTCAATCCACTTTTCTATCTTTAGTAAATATTCTATCAAAATACACAAATTCATCTTCTTGCTCTTTTTTACCATTTATATACAATTTACAATTGTTGATTTTCTTTCTCAAGCACATTTACTTTGATACATTAATTTTCATCTCAAAATTCCTTAATTTTCAGATCCCATACAATCCAACTGCTGCTGCAAATTATTCTAATTCTCAGCCAACAGCATGGCATCATCTGCATACAAAAGTGCACATACAGGTAGCCCTTGCTTAATTGAACTTAACTGAGACTGGAATTTTGTTGCTAAGCAAAGCGGTTGTTAAGGAAAAAACATCATGTGAATGTACCATTTTTTTTTAAAAAAATTCTTAAGTATGTTTTTTTACAAAATAAAAACAATACAAATGGATGATGATGTTGATGATGATGAACCTGCTGATGGAAAGATTACAAAATAGTTTATCTAAACTGCAAGCTCCAAATGGACTGAAAAAGTCCATTTATTTAGAGTTTGATTTGAGATTTATTATTTAAACCCTCATTTCAGTTCAATGGGAACATTTACTTGCAAACTGTGAATACAAACTGCACTTCTAATTTCTACTGTATTGTGCCCTTTGTAAGACTTTATAAACTTGAAAATATTTATTTAACTCTGCTTCTTTTGATTTTCACCATACCTCTTGGCAAACATTGATGTTTTTTATCTGGGAGGAGCTGAATTCAACCATTTTCTTGTTATTTCTTCATTTCTTTCTGGAAGATTCAATTGATCATTATAACTAGTTACTGTTAGAATACTGGGAATGATGTTTGAGAACTATTAAAACCTTGCCAAGGTACAGGGCAAGATAAAAACAATCAAAACTAATTATTCCTGGCTTATTTTTGCATTATAAAATCAAGATACAATCCGGTTCCATTAGACTCTATGAGATTTTTGTTGCAGGATTCCATGGGAGATTAGGAGGGAAAAACTATTATATTAGTATAGTAATAATACTATTAGGAGGGATGTGGTGGCTCTGTGGCTAAGACACTGAGCTTGTCAATCGAAAGGTCGGCAGTTCAGTGGTTCAAATCCCTAGTGCCGCGTAATGGGGTGAACTCCCATTACTTGTCCCAGCTTCTGCCAACCTGGCAGTTCGAAAGCACGTAAAAAATGCAAGTAGAAAAATAGGGACACCTTTGGTGGGAAGGTAACAGCATTCTGTGCGCCTTTGGCGTTTAGTCATGCCGGCCACATGACCACAGAGACGTCTTCGGACAGCGCTGGCTCTTTGGCTTTGAAATGGAGATGAGCACCACGCCCTAGAGTTGGGAACAACTAGCACATATGTGTGAGGGGAACCTTTACCTATTCTATGGAAGATAGCTACTACATGCCAAAAATTGCTGGGGGTAGTTTTTCCACCCTTTTGGAACTGTCAGAGCTCTTGTAACATACCTTATTTCATATTTGACTGTTGTCACTATGTTTACAATTGCAGAATAATAACTGCATTTTATATGAATAAAAGTGATTCTCTAATTATAAAAACTCTAATGCATATGTACTGTACAGCCTGCGATTTATTCTCTAAATTCTTCCTCTCTAGGCCATCTCCAGAATGAATGTAACAAAAAAAAATCATTATTTTTAAGATAACTACTTTAATGGCTAAATTTGGAGTACAAAAAACATGTGAAGTCAGTTGCATTTTTTAAATTGACATTTCTCACCTTTCTTCAATGTGCCTACGCAAATATTAAGGAAGGTCAGGATATTTTTAAATCGGGTTTCTAGGTGGCACCAGTGTGACAAGACTGAACTTATGCAAGCAAAATCTATAGAAACACCTAATACAGAATGTAAGAATTTACATGCCTCATCATTATGAATCTTCCACAACTATGTGGACATAATAGCTGCCCTGAATCTCCAGAGAAAGGCGGCATATAAATTGAACTAATAATAATAATAATAATAATAATAATAATAATAATAATAATAATAATAATAATAATAATAATAGACCCAGATTTATGGAATGCCTATTTTGAAAGCAGTAAAAATACAAATGGTGTATTGTCAGAGACAGGTACAACAGAAATACAGCTGCCACAGGGCATTTTATTAATTGAACCATTGCCAACTCAGGAACTTAGTCTAGTGGTTAAGACACCAGGCTAGAAACCAGAAGACTGTAAGTTCTAGTCCTGCCTTAGGCATGAAAACCTGTAGTGACTTTGGGCTAATCATATTCTCTCAATCCAACTTACCTCAAGGGTGGTTGTTATGGGGAAAATAGGAAGAAAGGGTGTATTAGGTATGTTTATAAAACTAATAAAGGCAGGTTAAAAATAAATCAACAAATCCATAAAACTAAAAAAGCCATTATCTCTCTTCCCAGCACTGAATTCATACCAGTATTCAAAATTAACATTGAAAGTTCAAATTATATTATATATTCCAATAGGACATAGATCCCTTGAAAACAAATATGACAGCTGTCTTCAAGACCAGCTTCAACAGTTTCAGGTATACTGTACAATTGTCCCAGGATGATCTAATACAGAATGGAGCAAAATATTTTAACGTTCAACATATTTAAGAGTTATGGGAGAGGAACAGGTTTTAACAGAGAAGATCGAGACTGATCTGAAAATTGATTTAAAAATGTCAAGCTACAAGAATAATGTTACACTGGGCCTACAAAAGAAACAAACTGATATCTTTATAATTAAATGGAATACACAAACAACTGAAAAAATGAAAAAAATGAAGTTCTGGGACATTATTTGAAGGGACTAAAAATTAAGATTGTTAAAAGGAAGGAATGTAAAGTGGGTTTATTTAATCAAGGTTAAAATCGATATTTGACTTATTTATTTGTATCCCTCCTTTATTATATTTACAAATAACTTAAAGCAGTGAACAAATCCAACACACCTTCCTCCTCCTATTTCCCCCACAAGAATCCTGAGAAGTGAATTGGGTTGAGAGAGAATGACTGGTCCTAGGACATCCAGTGACTTTCACAGCTGTAAGGCAGGACTTGAATTCACGATCTCCTGCTTTCTAGCCTGGTGCCTTAACCACTAGACCACTTGACACTAGGGTGAAACTCAATTTCACTGAAGGCTGGATCAGCATTGTGATTGTCCCCCGGGGGCTGGGGGGGGAGGGCGTGACTGGGGTGGTTGCGGCTGAATGGGCGTGGCCCAGGGGCATGGCCAGCTTGACATTGCTTGTGTGGGTGGTGCCTGTGGGGGCCGGGCGGAGTTGGAGAGGGAATCCAGAGGTCTCCAGTGGGTGGGGCAGTGGGCAGGAGGCTCGTCCTGCAGGATGGCATGGGCTGGGCCAAAGTGACTTGGGATGTTTCCAGGATGGCCGCGCGGGCCGAATCTGACCACATTGCGGGCTGGATCCGGCTTGCGGGCCTTGCATTAGACCAAACTGCCTCTCATATTGTTATCACCTACCTTAATCCTTTACTGTAACCTTTAATGGACTTTTGCTGCTCAGGTTTGAAATGATGAGATTTTTAAGAATTAGTGTAAGGAAAATTTATTGATCCATTGAGTAAGTAGATAGACAATAGAGATTAAGAAAAAAAAAAAACCACCTCAAAAGACAACCAGGGAATTAGAATGAAGAAGAGAGAAAAAGCAAAACTTTTGAGTCTCCCTGACTGTATTATCAAAGCTCTAAACTGAAACTGCTATTTAGAGAAAAAGACTAGCAAATAAATAGCAAATAAAGTAATGTTAGGAACTATCAGAACAAATTAAACTAAATCATATAAGAATATGATTATTAAGGAACTGAAATAACTTCAGCATTTTATATAAGCAAAACCTTATAACTGTTTTTAATAGATGGCATTCTTCTTTTATCTAGAGAGAACTACAACGATTGAATGCCAGAAATTGGATCATAATTTGGGTTGTATCCCTATTGCTTTTCTTCTCTAAAGATGCTAAATTTACACTTTTTCATCAAGATTTAACTATGAATCTTATTTGAAAAAGTGATGATTAGGTTTCCAGTAGATTAGAAGAAATCCAACATGGCAAATAAAAAAAAAAGGCTGCTTAATGTAAAAAAGAGTAAATAATCAATCTATAAGAAATTAGTCTATATTGAGATCCATTATTTGCTCAACCTTTCTTTAATTAAAGTCATACCCTTGGCTGGATATGCTGGGATTTGTAAACCCAGCACAACTGGATTCAGTTCATTGTTGAATGCTGACATAACTGAAGTTTACAGTCAGAACGGATATTGAGATTAGGGTTTGCTGAAAACACTATATGGCTACCAAGGGTGGAACTTTATTTGATGCGTATTTAAACTGCTTTTTTTTGGATAAGAATGATTAATATGATTCATTATGATGCCAATTCACTAAAAATCCCTATGTTAAAAAAGATAGCTAGACATTTGCACCATTCCGCATCCACGAAAACTGTAATTTTGATAAGGTTATGTTCTTCCTAAACATCACTTTTCTTTGGATAATGCTCCCTCTTCTGGACTAACATTGCCAGTGCTGCAGTTTTCTTCCTGAAACTCAATGCTGTTATTTTCCCTCTGGAAATTATTATGCTGACGTATTAACAATGAAATGAAATAAACCCAAGACAAGATATTGATGTAACCAATAGCCTTGGCAACAATTTATTAATATAAAACACATTATATGTTTGATTCAATTAGGCTAATAAGCATTTTCTCTGAAATATTCATATTGTTTCTTTTACACCAAGAACTGATGTACGAGTCCTTTTTTCCCATGGCAACCACAAACATAGGACACTCAACATTTTCTGTCATGGGGGGTGGGGGGTGGGGAAGTATAGCTGCCTTTTTAAGATATAGAAGCACCTTGGCTGAGATGCCCAATACATGTCTTTGAAATGCACATCCAATTCTGTAGACCATCTTGTAGTTCTGGAAAGCAACAACCTTCGTCCAAAAATAATACACATATCACGTTTGCTCAGAGATGCTGTTTGTGGCAGTCCCTGGCACTTTACTTGATGCTGACGTTTCGGCAGTCCGTGGAACCTGCTTTGGGAGACGGATAGGCACATAGACATTGGAAGCGCAGTGTTCCTTAAGATATTCTCCACCTTTCTCTTCATAATCTTTCCTAGTTATCCAGCCTTCTTCACGGTTCATGTACTCTAGTGCCCAATCCCGAGCTCCATACCATGCATCAAGAACAGGATTAGAAGCAAGATGCACCTGCAAGGCAACAAAAATATCACACCATAGAGACAATTTGTAAGCAAAACTATTTGGTAGAAATAATTTCAAGTATTGTCTTTTCTTGCACGAAATGCCTGCTTCTTAAGATGAACTTGGAAAGGATAGATAGGTTCTCATGAGAATGGCTCTTTGTGAATTCTTCGGTCTTCACTTTCCTAGGGAGGTGACTATGGGACTCCCCTCTTATGGAATTTTTTTAATGGAATTTTTTTCCTTCCGAAATATGTACTTATGTTCCTGCAATTATAACAGGTTTCTATGGCTTTGATTTTTAACATTCCATCATTTATACAATTGCATTTTTATTATTTGTGTACTTGTCAGTTGCTGTATGCACACTGATAAATAGAAAAGTAGGATATATTTAAAAGCAAATATGTGTCAAACCTTCTGAAAATAAAATAATCTTGTTGGATAAAATCAAAGGTCCATCTGCTTCCTCAGGTAGCCAACTGAATTCTTTTAGGAAGCATACTCCCAGTAACTGTATTAATAGCAGCCTAGAGTCACATCTTGGTGAAATCGGTGGCACATAAATTAAATAAATAAATAGCACACAAAATCTGAGCATAACCTGATGGTGGAACGTTGAATATTTCACTATATAAAGCTTTTGAATTTTCCCTTTCAATTGGCAAAGACAATACTCTACCTGAAAGGTTGATTGGAATGGCCTCATTTCAAGCAATTCTTTCTGGATTCTGTCTTTCATTCCAGGATACATCACATTTCCACCAGTGAGGAAGACATTCTGGACAAGTTTTTCCTGTTGATCTTTAGAATATCTAAAAAAAAGAAACAAAAACTAACCCTGTTATCAAAACATTTAAGGCTCTTTTTTGTCTGACTATTGATACAGGAATCTGCCAGTGTATCAACAATAGCTTAGTTCCCTTTCCCCTGAAGTATTTTACCTATGGTACATATCTCTACAAGCTAAACCACCCTCCCTGACCTAGGTTTTTCAGATGTTTATGTGAAGCCCATGTGGTTATTGCTGAAAATTCAGAAAGTTAAAGGGCACCCAGATTGGCTTAAACTTCAAAGATTTCCAGAGTATAAAGCTGTGAAGTACAATGCTTAGAATTCGAAGATAAAAAAGGCACTAAAAAGCATGTAAGAGTGCAACATGGCACTCATCTGCACCTCCTTAAAGTAATCAGATCTTAGGATCCTCGTGGCTGTTCTCTGGTACTCTTGTGGCATACACACTTTTGTGGCATAAGGTAAAGGTTCCCCTTGCACATATGTGCTAGTCGTTCCCGACTCTAGGGGGCGGTGCTCATCTCTGTTTCAAAGCCAAAGAGCCAGTGCTGTCCAAAGACGTCTCTGTGGTCATGTGGCCGGCATCACTAAACGCCAAAGGCGCACAGAATGCTGTTACCTTCCCACCAAAGGTGGTCCCTTTTTCTACTTGCATTTTTCATGTGCTTTGAACTGCTAGGTTGGCAGAAGCTGGGACAAGTAATGGGAGCTCACCCCGTAATGTGGCACTAGGGATTCGAACCGCTGAAGTGCCAACCTTTTGATCGACAAGCTCAGCGTCTTAGCCACTGAGCGACCATGTCCCTTTTTCTTGTGGCATTCTTCATTCCATGTGTCAGAGTTCCAGAAAAACCTCAACTCCAATTAAAAACTCTGAAGCAAGCATCTTCTCAAAGTTCTACTTATTAGAATAAGTATACTGGCACATCTGGGAAAACCCAAATATGAGAGTTCTGTGTTTTTCCTCAGTAAATCAAAAGCCCCCAAACCATCCCCTCACATCAATTGATCACATGCTCCAATCACCATCCGTCCCATCTCAAGACAGCACTCCAACCACTCCTTCTCCAGGTGCAGAATCATCCTGACCTTGACCGGAAGGAAGAATGCTATTTTGTCTAAAGACAATCCCTCTACTAAATTCACCCTCCTATTTTCCCACACATGAGAAGGTGGCAGTGTGGAAGCTTCAGGCCTAATATGGCTTCCAAAGCTGACACCATGTTTGCTACAAATATTGCTACTCAATTCTTAGCCCTACAAGTATTTTTTTAAATCAAAGTTTTTTTTAATTTTCTTTTTTTCCTAATTTATAAAATCTTCCCAGATGATAAAAGCTTCTCTAAAGTAATAGTATGAGAAGAATAAAATTCACAGATACTTTCAAAATCACTATATAAGAAACTCACTACTATCTGTATGGGCAAAAAATAAAACGTAAGATTTATCTGAAAATCCCAGAATGGCTCTCAACGATGGAAGCCTTTACATACCTAAATTTGGTGAAGTTCGATACAAAGATATTTTGGACACTGAAAGGAAATTAAAATCTAAGCAAGATCTTGAAGATCAGGGCATTATACTATCACAGTGGCATCAATTGCAAATGCAATCTAGATACGATAAGGACATGAAAAAGTATGGCTTTTAGAAAGGACAGTCTGTGATCAGATATTGTTAAACTCTGATGAAAAATTAATTAAGAAAATATATAATTTTTTAGTAAACTGGAAAAAAAATAATTTCTTTCTTCTTCATCAGCTGCAATGGCAACTAATACCTCTAAATGGTTATAGCAAACTTCAGGTTTCAACTCTGCCCCATTCTTCCCCTGCTTTCCCTAGTTGAAAGAACTGTGTGCCTCAGATTGTGGTATGTCTCATTTTTTTCGTGTAGCATTAATCCAGTCTAGCACAACTTTTAAACACAATTGCTATGACAGCAACACACTGAACAGTATTTTCTAAAGCTACACAAAAGCAGAGTGTCACCGAATGTGTCAAGTATATAGTTCTATACTACTCTTATATATTTTCTTGGAAATATGCCCCATGTTATCCTCAGAGTAGTTTACAAAGCATATATTATCCCACAATACTTTGCTAAATGTGTAACTTGGCTTTCTCAGAACCTGCAAATGCAAACCCTCTTCTCTTATTTAAAAAATAGTATGAATATTATTCAGGCTAATCTGAAAGCAAATAAGTAAAAAACACACTAATTTACCTAATTTATGATCCATGATTAATTGAACCATGATTTATTGAATGAATGCAACTGCCAGGGTTTGCACAACACATTGAGCCAAAGCTAGTTGACTACATGTTAACTCACTGTATCATTCAAAGCATCTTTCTCTGAACACTGAGAACATATTCTTAAGCACATCAATTTAAGTTAGGAAATCAGGAAGTCTGTAACTTTACCTGTCCAGGACAAGCTGCATGGTTTCTGCTATCCCAGCCTGTTCTTCTCCTATTAGGGATGGCTGAAAGACAATTTCAGGAACTCGGATTCTCTCTGTGCCAATAAAGAGCTGATGATACTCTGCCAAATTAAACACGGGCTGTAAAAACATGAAGATTCAGGAGAGCAATGCTTTAGAACAGGGGTGTCAAATTTGATCTCATTGAGGGCCGCATCAGGGTTGTTTGACTTCGGAGGGCCTTGGGTGGGGTGGGCATGGTGGGCATGGCCAGCTCGACGTCACTTATGTCGGGGGCACCTGTAGTGGCCAAATGCTAAGGCAGGACTTCCCTGAAGTCCCACCTTCTTCTCATTATAATTAGGCAGCACTAAGAATTTTAAAAATTAATTGGATTATTTAGTTTTGGGTCCTATCAAAAGATTCAAATTTCCGTTATAGGACAAGATGATTCACCTGTTGTGATAATGATGATTTTATAGTTCATCTCTTCGCTCTACTTTGCAAGGCATTGATAGGATAAACTATATTGCAGGCTTGTTTCCAAGTTGTGTAGTACAGTAATTTAATAAAATGAGTGAAATAATTTGTTGCAAAGAAAATCGGGAAACTCTACCATGTGAACATTCCTACTATTTTAATTGTAAGCCACAATAAGGAATGTACATAACTAGAAAATTAGATATGACAATGACGTAACTATTTCTTGTCTGTCAACAAAAAATTACAGTAATTGAATCAAGACTACAGGTACTAGAACTGGTCTGATAGTTTAAAAATTACATATAGGAACATCACTCTCTTACTTGGCAAATTAAGACAGATTATTTTAAAAATTATCTTTCAAATAGCAATACAAATAAATATAACACAGCAAGTGTGATCCAAAAGCAATCAGGTATGCTAAACCTGGATTGTACTGAAAAGATATGGTTTGTAACACGAAAGCTATGGTAAACCTTAATACTATTTAGACAAACTGCAATGTCCTCCAAAGCCATTCTGGCTGGAAATTAAGTGAGTCCAGTATATTTGAAGAACAGTAAATTGGGAAAAGGCAATTTCAATCTATATTGTTAGAATTAGTATTGCATGGTTTTAGTTTCTCCCTTGCTTACCAGTCTTTTCTAAGTGGAAATTTTCATAGCTGAAATCCTGTGTTTTGCTATCTAGAAGCTAGCAGCTGAGTGACAAGCAGAAATTCACTGTGTGTTCTACACAGCATTTAAAACATAGAATTGCAACCTTTGAAATCCTCAGCCGTAAGGATGACATGCAGGAAAAATACTATACCTAATAATGCTACTGCCAGTGCAATATCCAAGATAAAGTTACACCTAGTGAGTTTCTGACTGCTACACACAACATTTGTGCCCCTTCAGCTGAAACTGAACAACCCATTTGCTTCATGACGTCCAAGGCTAAAAATGGTAAAATGCAAACAGCAATGCTGTGACCTAAAAGTATTGCAGTTAAAAGAAGCAAAATGAAGACGATCCTACTCAGACAGAAACAATCACAACAAGGCTGCTGAAGGGCCAAGGCCTATGAGGAACATCCCCTATGAGGGGAATAGATCTAACCTATCCCAGGAACAAGAAATTAAATGATTCACTTGTTATGGTTGCCCTCTATTTTCCAGGTATCTTTCCTTGTCTGTCAGATCCCTTTTCACTCCAGAAATAAAGATAAAAAAGGGCAGAAAGGGGAAACTGAAACTGATCATGTACTATACTTTCTTCTTCTTTTCCCCACAAAATCATTATTTTTTAACAGAATGAGAAAAATAATAAAATCATGCAGCATAACAATATTAAACAGCATTATTTATATTAGTACTGAAATAACAAAGAATACTAATTTCTCACTGAATTGTTTTCTTTTCCTCACAGCATCTGCTTCTACTTCCTGACTTTTTGACACTTTTCCCCTTGGCAGGAACACACATACGTAATTAGGATGTTCCCCAGTACTTCCTTTATATCAGACACCACTTGTAACCTCTGGATTTCACAGTTGTTTTGGGTTAAATAATTACAGGAAACTGCCTTTGTCTTCCATGTTCACCAGTCAGGACCCCAAAATACTCATCTACAATGTCATAACATTGCCAACATGATTAAACCTAGTTATAGAAGGCATGCCTGCCCTGACACTTCCAGCTCTGATTTCAATTGCATACAAGTGGATTGCAATAAAAGAAAACAGCAGATGGAATTGCTTTCTAAAAAATGACTGTAAATATGATTGAGGCAACACTTCTGCTTATCTCTTTCCCCCATCCCATTCTTGGCATAGCAGAGATTGGAGAGAGATTTCAAGAGAGTAAAGCTGTTTCATCTTCTACATATTGAGAGCAATGTAATCGCATGAGCAGCAGGAAAGTTTCAGGTGAAGGAGAGATTTATCTACAGAAATCACCCCCCCCCAAAAAAAACCCCCACAAAAAATTGCATAGAAAGAGATTCCAGTAAAATACTGTAAACTGTTAGCTCTTCTAAACATCAAGAACAATGCAAATAAACAAACATTTATCTGAAATTGAGATTGTGTCTACTTAAAAACAAACCTGTACTGTAGTAACTGGTTTTTCAACTTCAGGTTGCTCCTCAGCAAATAAAGGCTCAAAATCATTCACACTTTCTACATCTTCCATGGATTGTTCACTGCCCAATGGATCAAGATCAGGAATCTTGGAAGAAAAAACATTAGAAGTTATTTCAAGAAAAACAAACACATAAGGTAGGATGAATATGTTATGTTCTAAAAGGTGCTATAACCAATTAACCAAACCAACGTTTTTTTTTTCCTGAAGAGAGACAAATATTCTTAAACTTCCAAATTCAGTAAATCTTATTTCCTTCAGAGTGAAGTTCACACTAACCTGCCTTTGAAAGCAGGTTTTCAAATTTCCAATTATTTTAAATGGACAAGTTTGATGTTCCAGCAATATTCCTCTGTTCCAAACTGTGGTCATTTCATTTCAAGCAGTCTCTAATAGAGTTAAGCCTAATTTTCAAGATGTCATATTTTTAAACTCACCAGTAAACTCATCAAATATTTCATCCTCATTCCTTTTAACCAACCTTCTTAAATAAACATTTGTTGGCAAATTAAGTCTCGAATTTGGATAAATTGGTAATTTCAGCTGGAACACTTAGTTTTTATTTTATTTCTATATCATATTTAAAAACCGACCATTTCCCTCATAGAGCAACTCTGGAGGTTATCATCCCAAAGGACAACACAAAAGAACTACTAGATTGAAAGAACACGTATGAGTTCACATACATACTAAAGGTATCATCAAGTAAAAATTAATTACTAGACCTATGGTTGATTGTTTAGAGATTTTATGCAACATTGGATTTGGGAATTACATTCCAAGAATGCATTTTTTTCAATTGCACTCCAAATATATTATTTTTAAAGGTGGCAAATATGAAAAAAGTAATCCTCACAGCTTAAAATAAAAATTTACATATAGATGTTGACATTCCTTTGCATGTAAGCAAAATGCATGCATTAAATATTTATTTATTTATTTATTTATTTATTTATTTGATTGATTGATTGATTGATTGATTGATTGATTGATTGATTTATATGCTGCCCTTCTCCGGAGACTCAGGGCGACTTACAATGCTTTAAGCAATATTGCTTGAAAGATGTAATTATCTTCAGATCATAACTCTTTTCCCCCAAAGATGTGCAAAAAGCATTTTTTAAAAATGTTCAAGGGAAAAAACCTATATAGCAACAATAAATAAGGAATTTAATTACTATGAAAAACAAAGGTTGAGAGTGAAGCCTTTAAAGCTGTTACTGTGTTTCCCCAAAAATAAGGCCCTGTCTTATATTTTTTGGAACCCTGAAATAAGTGCTTGGCCTTATTGCCATGTACTCAAAAGCCCAATTGGGCTTATTATCAGGGGATGCCTTATTTTGGGGGAAACAGGGTAGCTACCATGAATATCCACATACATTTATGCTCATGGCCACTTCCTGCTTTTTTCTACTTCTTTTGCCATAATTTGACACAATAGTTCTAGCAATTGCATGATTCTAAGTCTAGCAAGAATTCTTGTATATAAAGATCATTTTATAAGGTTCAGTGATGGCAATTCTGCTAAGTATACTTACTGAACTAAATATCTCAGAACTAGTAGAGCGTATATGTACCTAATTTGTTCCCATTTCTTCAATCATTACTACAATGTTCTAATATGCACCTGTTTCAGTGTCCTGAGCTTTTTCTGATAATGAAACATGAGTGGTTGGGGAACAATAATAAAGAGAGAAACTTGTCACACTTCCAACTTAAACAGGCTTTATCTTCTGACTCTTTGGCCTTAAATATGCATTATCTAATCTGTGTATAAATCAGTTTTTCTCAAGAATACTAAAACAAAGTTGTGTAAATAGAGAGGCCTGCAAGAAACTGGGATTAGAAAACGTGAAGATTTTAACTTGTGTTGCTTAATACTTTTCCAGCTTTCATTGAGTACTATATAAGTCTGTTCAATCTTCATGGATTTCTTTTTGGTTGGTTGTTTTAGGAAAGGACATTTCCCTCCTTACAATTTCCCCAGAGGTCTCCCCCCACCCCCCAAACTCTCTAAGCCTATTGGAATACATTTGTTTTTCAGAAAAATATTAGTAAGTATCATCATCTTGTCATGCTGCAAATGACTTAAGGACAGAATTAAAGATGGCAAAACAAAGAGCAGGAGAGAGAAATGTGTACACTTGTATGAAGTTACAGTACATCCAAGAGAACAAAATCTTGAAACTGTTTCCCAAATATTGATTCCCATGTATGATACCTCTGGCTTGCTGTCCACAACATCCACTTCAACACTAACTTCTGCCTGGAGGATTTTCTGCTTAGTTTGCTCAATGGCCAAACTGAGCTTGTGGATATAAGACTGCAGTTCCTCAGCAGAGTCCATGTTCAGTTCCATCAAAGCTTTGTGAAACTGATCCACCTGGCCATCTTCTAGCAGTTCCTACAAAAGGAAGCATTAGTAAGAATCTACTTTTACTGTTAACCTGCTACAAATCACTAGCCTTCACTGTCTATTTTCTATTATAACTAAGGGAATTCCTGCAGAAAAATTACACCTGGAAAAGAGAACCAAATTGATTCCTAAATAAGCGACTTGTTATTTGCTGGCAATTGATTAACATCTTTAATTCCTTCACTTGAATAAAATGAAAATGACCCTCTGAGAACAAATATTTCACAGAGAATACAATTCCAAGAATAATCCTCCCCCAGTTTCTCATTTTTCACTTCCTCCTAACTAAAATTCCAATTCCAGCAGTGCATGGAGTTACCTGAACATAAAGAAGCCTCTCCAGTCTCTCTTGATCCAGCTGAAGCTTTTCTTCTCGACGGCGAGCATTAAGTTCCTGAAGCCGTCGAAGTTGTTGCTGCCGTCGCTCTTGCTTCTCCTCAGACGTGATGGTGCTTCCAAGGAGCTTATTTGAAAAAGGCAGCTGCATCTTATGCACATTGTTCTCATAGTATTCAGGTGATCGCCACTTTTGCATCTCTGTTCAAATCACAGTAATGATTTTTGCTCAGAACAATCATAGTAATAATTTTTGATCTATTCGAATGCCCTGAGAAATTAAGAAAAAGCAATGTAGGATTTTTTTTTTTGTGGGGGGCGGGGAAGAGAAGGTGACAGGAAAGAGAGAACTAACTTCTACCCAATATTTAATAAATAAATTGCCTGCTGTGGGAAAACCTACATGACTTTTATGGTATTGCACCAATCTATATGAGCGAAGGAACAAGTAGAAACTGTATTTATCTGATGCCAAAAAAAATTAGAAAACAGAAACTGCAGGGAAAAATAGTATTTTCTAAGAAAATTCCAATGCAAACCAACCAGAAAAAGCAAACAGCATGCATTAATGAAACTTAGCAATCAGTATGATCAAAATTGGGGAAGCAACTCTTCTCATTTCCTTTATAAAATGGCCTTTATAAAGCCAACTGTTGGGTCAGATTGTGTGATTATGTTCAGCTTCAGCAGTTTAGGATCTAACTATCTGGTTCTTCTTAGATCTCAAATAAACAGGTCATAATTAGGTTGATTTCAAGGGAATCAAATATTGACCTAGCCCACTGTGCTTTATTTTTATTACTGGTGTAGTTCCACATTTCTAGGCAGTTCACAAACCTAAACCATAGATGAGTAGCATCATAAATAAACAGCATGACACTAATCAAAAGCAATTCAATTTTTTTAAAAAGCATGCTACCAAACAGATGGCAGAAAAGTGCAGCAGTTAATCTCTAGAGACTTGTCAAAACTGCCATGTTTTAACAGCTTTCCAATGAAGCCAAAGGTAGAGTTCAAATGGATTTTAGGGTGGGTGAGGTATCTTATATCCAATTGGTAGCATAATTACAGTACATCCACTAAAATCAACACTTAAAATTAATTAAGTCCATCTTAAATTCCACTGTTTTCAACAATCTTACTCTAATTATGTTATTTTTCATATTGTATATTTTACAATATGAGAGAATATATCAAATCATTCGTGATATACAGTAAATTAAAGAAAAATGTAAAAAATGAAGCAATCCACACAATCCCTATATTGCTCTATTAATGATTTGGCTTGTGCTTATTCTTAAAATATAAAATTGCAACAACATAGAACAACATGCACTATATTGGTGTCTATTTATACAATGCAAACACAATTTTCCAGTGAACTCATTTTTCATCTCTCTATTCACTCTAAACACATTTGTTGATTTAAGCAATAATATGTATTTAGCTGCTACACCCTGTTTGCTGAACTTCCTGGACTGAAGAACCATACACAGAGTTTGTTCCAATAATTCCAGATATATGAAATCAAAGCATGTTAAAAGATTTGTATTCTTTAGATAAGGCTGTGGTTATTTCATCCTATTCACTGAAAATACATTGGCTGCATTTATATTAAGTCATCATTTATTTAACTGAGTTTTTGGGAATAAGCCACTGTGGCTGATTTACACAGCATGCCAGCCTGGTCCTTTAATGGAACACAATTCCAACCAAAACAGTTCAGGAGACTCCTGTTTACCACACATTTCTATCTTCTTTTGATTAAGAGGATATTGGTTTTTTGTGGACTAAACTATTTTTTGTGCTACTAAACTATTATTTGTTAGAACTAAACTAAAATACTGTATTTTTGGATGCTGTAAAAATTACATATTTTCTAATGTCTTATTCAGATTTGCAAAGCAGTTTTAGATACTTTCTAATCTTTTTAGTACAGGAGTGTCAAACTCGCATTGTCATGGCAGCAACACGTGACGTATCGGGACTCCCCCCCCTTTCGCTAAACCAGATGGGGGTGGAGCCAGCACGTGACACATCTGGCCCGCGAGTTTGACACCCCTGCTTTAGTAGTAAAAAATTCACTCTATTTTTTTAAGACTGCCAAACGCTGTATTTTACAAAATCAGATGACACAAAAGAAATAAAGTTACATGATAACTGTTGACAGCAATGCCTTACCTTCTTTATAATCTTCCGCGATGTAGCTGTGCTCATGGAGTATTTCTTCCACACGGCTAAGCGTGATGGCAGCAAAATGCCCTGGATATTTCAATTGCAGGAGGCGCTGGAGATAAAGAGCTGCCTGGCATCCTCCAAGATTTATGCGCTTACAGTTTCGTGCATCTAACCTAACATTTCATAAAAATGGAGGAAAAATTAGGCTGTACGGAACAGTTTCATTTTCTCTATCAGAAACCAAGTTCTAAAGACTTTTCAAGTGGCCATTTATGTCATGTCCACAGTCAATATTATCATCAATATTGGTTGCTTTCACTCATGTAGTGGAAACTCTTAAGAAATCTTCATTACTTGGGGATACAAAAATAATCAAAATACAGTTAAAATATCCCAATTCACAAAAAATTAAATTATACTTAAAATAAAAATTATCCAAGAGAGAATCTAATTGAATAAAAGAAAAACATATTTAATACACTCCCAAAGGCTACATAAGAGATTTAAGACAACTAAGAAGAAGGATTGATTTGGTTCTCAATCTCTGACAGGGCATTAAATTGGGTGAATCAGAAAAATGATAAGCAGCCAGTGTAAGTGATACAGAACAGAAGAATGAAAATTAGTTTCTGCTATAGTTATTTTTAACTGCCATATTTCGTACCATTTGAGATTTTTAGTGCAATAGATTATTAAAATCAAGCTTGAACATCATAAACATACAAACTAAATAAGCATAGTATGCTTTAAATTAAGACATTGCTAATCTCCAAAATTACATGTAAATAGTGGTTGTACTATAAACACTGTTTGTTCAGTGGCTACATTTATTCAATAAAAGTTCAATAGTAATTATTAAATTAGTATTCAATAAAAGTTCAATAAACTTCAATGGCTACATTATGCAACACACCAAGGCAAAATCATAGAAACCATTATAATGTTTAGCAGAATATATTACAAATAAAGTCACTAATTACGAGAACTCCAAATAGCTAAACTGGCCCTTTAGTTATATACTTCCACTGAGATGAGAACATTCTCTAACATGTAGATTTCAATTTTATCTTGCGCATATTTAAGGTTGTTCGTTTCTCA
Organism: Pantherophis guttatus; assembly: GCF_059756535.1. Lineage (NCBI taxonomy): Eukaryota > Metazoa > Chordata > Lepidosauria > Squamata > Colubridae > Pantherophis > Pantherophis guttatus. Next base: position 29,697,486 of record NC_142065.1, read on the forward strand.
TTAAACCTAAACTGCCCACATAGGTCTGTCTAGGGTTTTTCCATTACTTCCTTGAAATTAGAAGATGAAAAAGGAAAAGAAGAACATTGTGCCAACTTATCAAAGCATTCTTCTAATTTATGTTAGCAGGTTAATGTAGATTGGGGAATAACAATTGTCCAAGGACAATATGTCACCCATCAGTATAGTTCTGGAGTCAAAGGCACCACCCCCCCTACACAAAATAAAACATGCTAGCTTTTTTTTTTTTTTTTTTTTTTTTGCATTTGGGGAATTTGCAGAACTTTAAGCAGCACTAGAGTAATTTGGATGACTTAAAACTTGCAGAGTATTACAGGGCACATTTTACCTAACTCCTGAAGTTCCCTTTCAAAAAACCCCTCAGCATTCCCAGCACCATTTTTAGAGTGTGGACATAAATATTTATTTATTTTAATTTATTTATTAAATTTGTTTGCTGCCCATCTCACCTCAGAGTGACTATATCTGCCATATGTCAACTCTGAAGCGAACCTGGCTGAAGCCATCTTGTGCTGCCTCACAGTTGCCACGAAGCCTGAGAAAGAAGGGGAGGGGGAAGTAGATAGCTCAGCTTACAGTCAAAATAAAAACTTTTCCTGTGGGAACCAAGGTCATTGTAACAGGTGGCTGGTGAAGGAGGAGAGGAGCCTGCCAGGTGTATTCATTGTACAGTGTGACTGATGACAGCTGGAAGGGGGAAAATTTTACTCTTTTAATTAGGTGAAAACCGCAGGAACTTTCAGAGTTGGTTTTCACTGGTTGTGCTGAAATGGTGTATCCAATGAACATGTTCTTAGAGGAATCTACCTGCCTCGGAGTTCTGCTTCCAATGGGTGCATTACTCGGAATGCTGACACCATATATATGGTGTAGCCCTAGAGAAAAAAGTTGCAGTTCTTTGTTGTAGATATTAAAAAGAAAAAGACAAAACCTATAGATATCTCAAAATCTGATGCAGACGAACTAAGGTAAAGATTCCCAAAATACAGTCTTCCACACATTCTATAGAACTGATCTCACATCGAAGTATGTGCGCCCAAGTCCCAATGAGGAATATAATAATGAAAAGCATCTTAATTAATTCTATCAAAAATCAGTGAAAGAATTCAGGAAGACAGAGTCAGGTTTCTGTCCATTCTTCAGTGAAAGTGATTTATCAAGGCATCCCAAACTCAAGCCAGAAGTTTAAATTGTAGACACACACAAAAAGGTAATTATTTAGTAATTTATGAAAATTTATATTCTATTGGTAAACAGGAAATAACTCACCTGCCTTCTAAGACTGGTAAAATATGAGTACACTGGTATCCAGAAGAAACTATGAGCCCACTGCAAGGCCAGCCTTGCCTTTTGTTATGATAGAAACTGTACAAGCTGTCTACACCATATGAAACCTTTGGAACCTGATAACATTCAAATAGGAGCTCTGACATCATTTGCCTTGAATAGAGAGGGTTGCAGACAGCCTCTGTTATCACAATTGGATGGTCAACACAGCCCTATAACAAAATTAAAACAAGAAGTGACAATCTGTGAATCCTCAACAAGACAGTTTAAGATGATCAATGTAGCTATACTCATAAATAGGGACAGTGAAGGAAGATAAAATGATGACTTCTACATTGTAACTTCATCAAATGACATGACAGACATATGTACAGATTTCATGATGCATATATCACCATGTTGAGGTCACTGATGTTTATTACAAATTCCTACAAATAGAGCACTTAGAAATTTAATTTTACATGTAAGGACATAACCCCCAACACATGGTATCTTTGATAGGTATTATTACTTATGTGTTCTTCCACAGATATGCAAACTAAAATGTGTGTATGTGCATTAATGAACACAGAAGGATTTTTCTAGAAGTGTAATCTGCATACCACAGATTCTGTTCATCATTCACCAAAAAAGCTTAAGTGCTGTTAAATGTGCAACACTTACAAAACAAGAATTATGCTGTTCTCATACTTGGATAATGTACTCTTTCTTGGAAATAGCAATGCTTCATAACTGAACTTTTTCCCACAAAGGATCTGGACTGGCTAATTTACTCTGCAGATTAGCCATGTAGAAAGCAATTTTGCAAACTGGGCATTTGTATATTTCCATTAATTTAATCACCAGGGGAAATGCATGCACACTATAATTCTAGTCTGGTAAACCATTCCAAGCATTTGACACCATCTGATGGTTACCTGATTTTGGCAGACCAGTCCTGTAAGACAAGGGCTGAATGAAAACAAATAACTCCAATGTTGTATGTTGTCAAAAGATTGCCACATTGGTGTACAGAAGCTCTGACACATTCTTTAGCAACGCTTCTTTCACTTTAGTTGGGGGGGGGAAGTGTGAGAGAAGACTGTATTGCTGCTGTTCATGAAGCAGAAATAATCACTGCACTTTAAGCAATGCCCTGATTCAATTTTTGACTGCTGGTGGAGTCCTTCCAAATGAAGTTCAACAATGAATGCAGGTTGTTTATGGTACTACTAGCATCAGTACAGTAGAACCACTGGTCACGAACGCTTCTGACCATGACCAAATTGGGTTACGACCAAAAAAAAAATCACATTCCCCCCCCCCCCCCGCAGTCGATATCCCCTTCCGTGCCATTTTTTTTGTAAGCGCCAAATTTCCAAAATTAGGTTCAGGTCACGACCAAATCGGTTTGCGACCAAAGTTATGGAACGAATTATGGTCGTGACCAGAGGTTCTACTGTACTATGTATCACTGGAACAAAAAAAAATGTAAAGACGATGAAGAGCTGATTTATGTGACCAAAAATAAAGTGGACAATCTGTGGCAGCAACCATCCTGTTATAAATGAGAAATGAACTAATGAACTAATTAAGGGCAGCTGATGAATCACTCAAAGACAAATTGTCAAGTTTGGCATTTTCCAGAAACATGTGTCACATTCTTGATGTTTTTCAATACCAGAAAGTTCATGCAAGAAGGTTTTTTACATGCTGACAGCATAGATGAAACCTTCAACAGCTGTCAGCAATTGTCATGTTATGAAAATAAAGGTAAGGAATTTCTTCACAGCACTGTAACACCTCATTACAACAACATGAGCCTATTATGATGACCAGAAATAAAGTGTCCTTTTCTGGAAATCATCATAAAGTTTTATCTTTGAGGAAAAAAATACAAAATCCAGATTGCAGCCGGAAAAGTCAGGTACAGGTGTTTGGAATATAGATGGTATTATTCACATGGTGAAGCTGGCACCAATATCAACTTTGAGTGCTACATTGCAACACTTAACACTTTGAAACAACAATTCAGAAGCACAAGAATTTATGGCAATGTCAGGTCTCACACCCCAAAAGCCACTCAAGAGCCATGTACGTGATGATTAAGGTGCTGGCCTAGAATCTAGGAGACTTTGAGCCAATCACACTTTCTCATCCCAATCTACCCCACAAGGTTGTTGTTGTGGGAAAATAGAAGGCAGGGATGTTAGGGTATGTTCATTGCTTGAATTGACCAATTATACAAAAGATAGGAATAATAATAACTGTAAAGTTGATCTCTCTGTTTAATACCATTTGCCAGTCCAGATTTGGTGCCATGCAACTTCCACCTTTTTGGAAAATGGAAAGAATAATATCTCACGGGTGTCTGACTCAAATGAAGATAGAAAAGGATTGTCAGGATCAGCGCGGAATTCTTTAATGAAAGATTTAAGAAGTTTGTCCATTGTTCCCCAAGGTGCGTAGCAAATGATGATGATTATGTGGAAAAGCATATGGAGGATACAAAAGAGTTCATTTATTATTTATGTATTTATATCTCACCTTTATTATTTTTACAAATATCTAAAAACAATGAACATATCCAGCACTTTCCTCCTCCTATTTTACCCAGAACAAGAAGTGATTGGCCCAAAGTTACGCAGGTGACCTTGATAGCTAAGGCAGGACTTGAACTCATGGTCTCCTGCTTTCTAGTCTGGTGCATTAACCACTAAACCAAACTGGCTCATTTCAGGAATTATTTTTTTTTATTTATTATGTATTATTATTGTATTTATTATTTTATTTATTAAAATGTCCTATTTAAACTGAAATTTTGGATGGGGCGTTACTTTTCATTTAACCCTTGTAAATGTAATGTTATATGTGCCCCAAATATGCAAAAGATGCTCCATACATGCTTTAATAAGATAGTTATGCTTTTATGCCTCCTTTTTAATATATAATTCAAGGTGGCGAACATACCTAATACATAATGCACTAGTCCTTCATATCAGAGCCCACTTCTGTATTTCTATATATATTTTGCTAACTATATATCCCATATCCCTTAAGAAAAGCCTTATATTACTTTCTCCCAATTTGTTTGGAAGAACACTGGATTTGTTTGTTTGAGGACACTTATCGATCTAACCCTGTCACTAATTTATGCATTCCAGCCTTATTGTCACTGCGGTATGAATTCTACTGAACATCAGTTAGGGAGGCAATGCTTCCGCAGAAAAAATTGTTGAGCCCCAGAGAGGCCTTCTGTACAAATGTTACCATGGAGTCCATTTCCTTTAAAGGTTAAGGTAAAGGTTCCCTTCGCACATATGTGCTAGTCGTTCCCGACTCTAGGAGGTGGTGCTCATCTCAGTTTCAAAGCCGAAGAGCCAGCACTGTCCAAAGAGGTCTCTGTGGTCATGTGGCTGGCATGACTAAATGCCAAATGCGCATGGAACGCTGTTACCTTCCCACCAGAGGTGGCCCTATTTTTCTATTTGAATTTTTGATGTGCTTTCGAACTGCTAGGTTGGCAGAAGCTAGGACAGAAGCTGAGCTCATCCCATTACTAGGGATTCGAACCACTGAACTGAAAGGTTGGCAGTTCAGTGGTTCAAATCCCTAGTATAGGTCTCCTGCATGAGCAGGGGGTTGGACTAGATGACCTCCAAGGTCCCTTCCAATTCTGTTACTCTCACTGCCAACCTTTTGATTGACAAGCTCAGCGTCTTAGCCACTGAGCCATAGCATCCCTATAATAAATATAAATGATAATAAATATAAATGATAATAAATAAATATAATAAATATAAATTAAATATAAAATTATTATATTTATATAATAAATATAATATAAAGTCCCATTTCCTTTACGCCCCGGCAAATCTAGGTTAGCAGTTCCGTTGGCCCTATAACAACTGCGCCGCGAGTCCAAAGTCGTTGAAAGCTTCTCAACTGTCGCGGCTGAAGATCCAACGGTACCAACGGGCGGGTCACTTCTGCCTTCCTTACCTGCGAGGAGACGCCCAGGCGCTGGAAGCCGTGATCGAAGAGCTGCTCCTGCAGCTCCATCTGAACCGGCACGTTGCGGTCGAAAGGCGAGCGGAGGAGCCATCGGAGGGGTTCGGGGCTGCCCAGATCGTTGCCCACCTGGGTTTCCGGGCCAGCGCCGCCGCGAGCTCCCCGGCTTCGAGCAACTAAGGAGCGGAACTGGAGCAAGGGCTCGCCGGGCACTGCGGCTTGCGGGCAGGCCCAGCCCAAACGCAGTTGGAACGAACCGTTATCCAGCACCAGAGGAACCGGAGCCGGCAGCCGCACCGCCGGGTGAGCTTCCAGCATCGGGTCCGGGTCCCATCGGACGTCGCGGAACTGGAACACCCCTCCGGCTGCCTCCATGGCGAGAGAAAAAGCTTGCCGGCCGTCAGGTCCCTCCCCGTCTTTTCTCCGACTCGAAACAAAGGCTTCTAAAGGACTGTTCCGTTCACGAGACGAATCACCATGGAGACCAGTATTAAACCCGCGCGCGTTGCCGGTTCCGCTCCTCCCTTTGAAGAGAGTTTCTCAACCCCAGACTTTAAGATGTGTGGACTTCAATTCCCAGAATTCCCCCAAATAACATATTAAAGTCCGTGAGATTAAGAAAAATTGTTTTAGACTAGACTAGGATTTGATTTGCCACTTTGCTGGGTAGGTGCGTGTGCAAGCATATGCGTCCAAAAACTTCTTTTTATTGAAATAACGGAATTTCGAGCTGCATATTTAAACGTATAATACTCGAGAACCTGAACTAGAGAACCGTTGAATAAAATATAATATCCTCCTCCCCCAATTTAATGTTGGAAATAGGATCTGCTTCGAGTAGACTTGTATAAACTGGTGTTTATGGGACTTGTAGTTCCGCATGTTCGAAGGCTAATTAGGGAAGACTGAAGAACAATATTAAAAGAGGTTTTATAGATCTATTGAGATTCAAAGTTCGTTTAAATAAATATATGTTAATGTAAGTTTTCTTATAGTAGGGCTGATAGGGAACTTACTAAATTCCCTTACTAAGAAGGAGTGAAGCTGGATTTCTGGGATGAATTATGGCTAATGATGGTCATCTTGAAAGTAAGAATGGTTTAATTTATAGTTATCTTCAGAAGACATCTTTTGGCCAGCCAATTTAGGAAACTATCACCTAATCTCTAACTTTCATTTATAGGGATTGTTTTGGGGATTTAGATTTTAGAGGATCTTAGAGGAACCATTTTCTGGGTTTTCTACAGTTGAGCATCATATCTGGGTGTAGGATTAAAATGGCATTCCTTGCTTTCATGGATGACTTTTGGTGAGACCTGAAAGGAGGGGACATGCTAGTCTTGGTCCTCTTAAATCTCTCAGTAGTTGGTACAGCACAGTACCCATGATCATCTTTCTGGACTGCCTGCAAACATTGGCACTTGGAAGAACGGTTTTGCAGTGACCCTGTCCTTTCTTGAGCATGTAGTTCCAGTCATCACAGATGTGGGGGGAGTGATCATGCCTGGGGTTACTCCAGAATAGGGTTCCTCAGGGTTTATTCCTCTCACCCATGCTGCCATATTACACGTGGGTGGAATGATTTCTAAGTAGAGAGTCGTATGCCTATTTTAGAACCTGCACTACAATTTCATGTATTTCCCACTTCAAACTGGGAATAAACAGCTGTCAATTTCCAGGTTGTCCACCTTTGATATAATGACTTGGTTCACACTATGCAAAGTTATAATGGGTGTTGTTTGAAATTCTATAGAATTCTTGTGGGAGTTCACTCTGTTGATAGCAGTTGTATTCTTAGAACAGGGTGGCCTAAAATGGGTTGGCTGATTTGTGGCACAGTGCTATTTTAATCCAAAGAATCTTCTTTATTTATGGATTTTGTGAAACCCAGGCAGTTGGGAAAATTCAGTAAACCATGGTTCAGTTAACCTTGGATTAGCATTTTTAAAAAATAAATCCAGCTATTGGAAAATCTTGCAAGAGATTATACTGTTACATATCTCAGCTGTTTAAGCAGGTTTTTTAAAGGACCTTTATATTTAAATGGAATAGTTCTGTAAAAATGACTTTATAGCAAAAATATTGCTTATCTTTATTTTTCTGTTTCAAATTAAAGTACAAGATATAAGGTATACTGCAGTTTCTTGAATTATCATTTAATCTGTAACATTCCCTTCTTAATAGGCTTAAATGTTTTTTTTTTAATATCAGCTGTGTTGGAATGATAGCATAGCTGCTTTATGATTCAAGTAATGATGTAGTAAAAGAGGGTAGTTACATAAAGGTATTTAGTGTCACACAGCAAAAACTTAGAAAGTCATGCGCATAGTGAGTTCGGCTGACTTTTGAACCAAAAATGAAGTATCCTCTAGTTCCTTTAATTAATGAGCTAACATTTCCTTTTGTCTTCTGGTTTTGTTTGCCTTTTGGGATACTATTGATCTTACTGATTTTTTGGTTCCAACATCTACTTAATGAAGGTAAGCCATATTGCACTATAATTTTTACACTTTTCATTTAATGTGACTTGTAGGAATTATATGGGTTGTAGCACAAGGTATCTAGGAAGTGCCAAGATGGGGATGGATATTATAAATTGCTTTTTATATCCCACGATATCCAAAATATTAGCACAGCTGAAAAATTAGCACTACATTATATGTCTATTCAAATAGAATCTGCTTCACTTAAAAATGGAGATGTAGATAAAATTCAAAATATTTAGTTTTCTGCTTTATTATGTGTGAGGTCATTTAGGCAGAACTGATCAAGACTGACTCAGGCCTCTCCACCAGTTGGGGACTGCACTGAAATAAGGTCAGTGCCATTCCCTGTATCCTGATGATACTGTTGGAAGAAATATTCATCTGGTTCAGTTCCAAGCCGGGAGAAAGGCACTGGAGACAAAATGGAGGCTGATTGGAAAGAGGGTCCATTTATTGATGAAGCAGAAGCACATGGGTAGTTCTGGGCAGCTGACCACATGGAGTTGAGAATGGGATTTTTTTTATTGGGCTTCTTTTGGGCTTTGCACTTGAACTTCCTGTGCAAGAACATGTATTCTATTGGCTGTTGTGAGAGTCCCGTGGGACCATGTACAAATCCTAGGAGTTTGTCTGAGCTAAATTTGGTTGAAGTTTGAACTTCTGGGGGTGGTGCAACTGAGATGATGCAATGAAGGGGCTTTCGGCAATTCCTATTGTGGCTGAGGGCTAATCCTAACTTTGTTGGATCTTGGGTGAGGGTATTTACTTATGAATAGACCTAGCTTTCTTTTAAGTGCTGACATCTGCTGAAGGCTATTAAGAAAGGTGGGGGCTGCTTTCCAAGAGCCTGTTTCTCCATTTTTCATCCAGGGAAATATAATATTCTACCTTTTTAGTATTTCTCAAAATATTTCATTCTTCTAGGAGAGGGTTGGGTGCTAACTTTCTACAATACTATAGGGGCTTCCACAAGTCTTTGGAGGCTGAGATAAGTAACTCTTGGTTCATGCTCCAGAGGAAATACTGTGGAAATGTGAAGGCAATATTTGCAAGTGTTTCCAACCACTTGCAGGGTAAGTGGTTTTCATGTACAAGATTTCATTTTATTTTTTTACACACACACACACACACCGACTTTTTATTTAAAGTCTTGTGTTCTCAACATATAGCAGTTAATATTTTAAAGCTGATTATTCCTTGTTATGAAAAGAATTCTCTACAAGGAAAGGAATGGGAAAGAAGGGGCAGCTAGTTGCTGTTATTAGCTCGTCTCAGTTGGACAGCTGGAGGAAGTTCTGATTGTTTAAGGAAGATAGGGATAGCCAGGTGTTATGCAGCTTGTTATGATTGTGTATGTTTGTGTCCAAGATTGGTCATGTCAAGGGAATAGGAGTCACATAGGCATGATGTACTAACTTTTAACTAGGTTTAATTTCTTCGGTGTTTTTTAACTTTATATTTTTCACACAAGGAGAAAGATCTTGGATGACTGCAGTTTGTTAAACTGATTGAACAGAAGGGTGTTGTGCTTTTAGACTGTGTCCAAAGGCAATCAATATGGCAATCCCATATTGTAGATTGACAGATTCATCATTTGGTAGACCTGTTAATGCAGATTTCCTGAAGTAAAAACCAAAGACTCTTGGGATCCCATGGCTAATTGCTCTAGAACAAAAGCTACTAAAATTGTACTTTTCTACCCAAACTGTCAGTGGGAGCACATTTGAGTGTCTCTTAGTTACAAGCCAGTTTAGTTAACTGGTTAAAACACTAAGCCGGAAACCAGGAGAGTGAGTTCTAGTCCAACTCATAAGCATGAAATCCAGCTCAGTGACTTTCTGTTAGTCATACTCAGTCCAACTCACTTCACAGGATAGTTGTAGGAAAATAGGAATAATAGGTATGTTCACTACCTTGAGTTATTTATTTATGAAAATAAAGACTTGGGTAAATAAAAATGTCAGTTTTATGTGCTTAGAAATATACTGATTTATTTGAGGATATGAAGTAATCATCCCACTATATTATCTATATATGCATATGCTGCTATCAGAATAAAACTCCTTTTTGCAATGTGTGAAGTTTGTAATGGTACTATTCCACCACAACTCCAGAACTATTACTGGTCTGTGTTATCAAATGCAATATTTTACAATATAAAGAAATACAGCTGCTAATTCTCCACATAGGGGAACTAGTATCCTGGATTCAATTGGTGTCATGCAAAATATACACATGGGTTGTTCTTATGCACAAATCTAACTATAAAGCATTTTGAATAACTTTATGAACAGGTAAGTCAGGAACATTTCCTCTTGAATAATGGCGAATGTCTTGATTGCCCTTCTCAGCATGTGTAAATAAATAACCCTCTTCAAAACATCAAAATCATAATTAGCAATCCCTATCCAATATTCAGTAATATGAAGCTGCCTTCTTCACGAAATGTTTACTCAGATTTTTCACTGTTATTAAACTCAAATGTTAATCATGCTGAAAACAATTATAGAAAATTGTATTTCATTATTGGAGCAAGAAAGATTTCATGCATTAGAAAACAGATGAGGGATCTAATTTAGTTTTTGACTTCCATCTTTGATGAAATAACAATTGTTCGCTTTGGATAACCATGTTACGCATTTTAAAAATCTATAAAATGTACTGTAGGTACAAAATCTTGTTTAGCTGTTACGCCTTCTGTATCTAACCAAAAAGCCTTTCTAGCTTGTTTTTTCCCCACTGCATTGATATAAAATCCCGATATTTATATTTTAGCTGAAGTTCCCATTACTAAAGAAATAAAGATGCCACCCTGTGATGATCCTGATGGGAACACTGACCTCAAATCTGAACATGAATCCAGTGGAAATAACAGCCGAAGCAAGTACAGAAAAGCCTTAAAATTTGATATGAAGATGACTCCAGGGGTGGAAAAATTGGCCTCCAGGCCTGCTCACTCGAGTTCAAAAGAAACGGAGAAAAGCCTGTCTGCCTGTATTTCACGCCAACTAAACCAATGTGGCAGACAGTTTTGTTCTGAGAAGAATTTGATGTACAATACACCTATGGTAAGTAAAAGGACCTACCTGTCGTATCTTTATCTTTTATCTTTTATTAGATTTGTATACCGCCCTTCTCTTTCGGACTCAGGGTGGTGAAAAGCCAAAATAAAAACATTTGTACACAAAAGTTAAAATAATTTTTAAAAATAATTAAATGAAATTTGACCCATAATTTAAAACATTTCAATTAAAATCAGTATCAAACGTTAAAACCAATATGGAATCAGGCCAGCCCGGCTAACTGAAAAAAGTAAGTTTTTAGGACCCGACGAAAAGTCCGGAGGTCTGGGATCACTCGTATCTCTGGGGGTAGATCGTTCCAGAGGGTAGGTGCCACCACAGAGAAGGCTCTCCCCCTAGGGTTGCCAGCTGACATTGTCTGGCTGACGGCACCCTGAGGAGGCCCTCTCTGTGGGAGCGAACCGGCCGGTGGGAGGCAGTTGGTGGCAGAAGGCCACCAACACCTTGAAGCGCACCTGGAAGTCCACCGGAAGCCAATGCAGCTCGCGCAGGAGAGGTGTCACATGGGAGCGCCCCGTCGCTCCCATAATCCCCCGCGGGGCCTCATTTTGCACCAGTTGGAGCCTCCGGGTGCACCCCAAGGGAGCCCCATGTGGAGAGCATTACAATAGTCCAGAAGAGAAGTGACGAGTGCTTGAGTGACCGTGTGTAAGGAATCCCGATCTAGAAAGGGGCGCAACTGGCATATCAGGCGAACCTGATAGAAAGCTCCCCTGGCCATGGCCGTTGTATGCTCTTCTAAAGACAGCCGTGTGTCCAGGAGGACACCCAAGTTGCGGGCCCTTTCCGTGGGGGCCAGTGATTTGCCCCCAATAACCAGCGATGGCACCAGCTGGCTATACCGGGACGCTGGCAGCCACAGCCACTCGGTCTTGGAAGGGTTGAGTCGAAGCCTGTTTCTCCCCATCCAGACCTGCACGGCCTCCAGGCACTGGGACATCATTTCCAAGGCATTGTTGGGATGGTCTGGGTTGGAGATGTACAGCTGAGTGTGATCAGCATACTGATGGAACTCCACCCCAAAACCACGGATGATCTCACCCAGCAGCTTCACATAAATGTTGAACAGGAGGGGCGAGAGGACCGACCCTTGTGGCACCCCACAAACAAGGCGCCTCGGGGTTGACCGCTGCCTCTGTCAACACAGATTGCGACCGGTCGGAGAGATAGGAGGAGAACCACCACAAAACGGTGCCCCCCACCCCCAATCCCTCCAACCGGCGCAACATGATACCATGGTCAATGGTATCAAAAGCCGCTGAGAGATCTAACAGGACCAGGATAGAGGAATAACTCCTACCACGAGCCCTCCAGAGATCATCCACCAACGCGACCAATGCCGTTTCTGTGCTGTACCCAGGCCTGAAACCGGACTGGAGCGGGTCCAAATAGACAGCTTCATCCAGGTACTGGGGAAGCTGCCGCGCCACCACACTCTCAACAACCTTCGCAATAAAACGAAGGTTGGAGACTGGACGATAGTTAGCCAAAACAGCCGGATCCAGAGAGGGCTTCTTGAGGAGGGGCCTCACCACCGCCTCTTTCAAGGTGGCCGGCAGGACACCCTCGCTCAAAGAAGCGTTAATAATCCCCTGGAACCAGCCTCGTGTAACCTCCCGGGAAGCCAACACCAACCAGGAGGGACACGGGTCCAATAAACATGTGGTTGCGTTCAGCCGTCCCAAAATCCTGTCCACGTCCTCGGGAGCCACAGGTTCGAACTCCAGTATATACTCCAGTATATAATGATCCTCTCTTTACTAGGCTCATAGAAGAAAGGGATCTGGCTCATGTGTGCCATTAAAGTTGGGCTACCTGAAAAGTCCCCAAGCAAAGTAAGGCAGAGCAGTCCTCAGCTCTTTTTACCTAGGTTGGAAAAATTAGAGCCCTGGGTGTCTTTTTTTCTCCCCTGGCTTGCATTCTATGCATAAATGAGAGACTAACATTTCCTTCCACCCACCCATTATAGCTTGGCTCAGACTTACTGGCTCACATTCAGCAAATAGTTCTGGTCAATATTTAGTTCTTAGAACTTGGGAGGCCAATGTTGTCTAAAGAGATTATAATCTCACCATATAACCCAGAGCATGCATGGTTGCCATTAAATAAAAAAAGTGCATGCACATGGCTCTAATATTACAATTTTGTGCAGTTTTTAGTTGTTTTTGGTTCCTCCTGGATTTAAGAAAAAGGTTTGTCATTTCTATAGTTATTTCAAGAATTAGTAATTACATTTGTGGCATAATTCATTTCAAAGGGGATAAAAGTTTAATGCTGGGTTTACACATTCCCCACAGCCAGACATGAGCAACATCTGAGAAACTAGGGACCCATTTCAGCCTCTCAATTTTTTGGAGGAATCCTTTTGAGTCCTTGTTTTACCTTTGAAGGAGGGGAGGAGTTAAGACAAGGAGGCAAAGCGCTTTTGCTACCATTCTGAAATCCCCTGAAAGCAAGATATTGTTGGTGTGATCACACACCTTTGAGAGCTACAGATGGCATACTGGGGAACTCTGTGCATGTTCCCTGTTCCTTAGCTTAGTCATGGATGGTGCGTTAACTAAGTCAATTGCCTAGATCAGTGATGGCTAACCTTTTTGCCATCGCGTGCCAAGGGGGAGGGGCACAGGGAGAGCGTGTGCGTGTGCCCACACCCATAATGCAATGTCCTCCGTGTTCCCTGACCCGCCATGCTCCCCCTGACCCCGGGCATGCGTGTGTGACCCCCAGCATTCCGTTTGGGGCCTGGCAAGCCTCCCTGAAGCCTCCTGGGACCAAAAATGGGCTGCGGGGGATGGTGGTGGTGTGCCGCCCCTGCCCCTGCAAACGGTTTTGACACGGAGGTGCACCACTCCCCCGCGCATGCGTGTGTGACCTCCCTGCCCCCACACATGCATGCACATCTCCTGCATGCGTCTCATCCCTGTGCCAGAGACCCGAAAATCAGCTGGCTGGCGGGAGGCGCACGCACATGCGCAGTAGAGCTGAGCTGGGCGACAGCTTGCATGCCATGACAGGCCTAGATTCTCATAACATGCTATAACAGAACTACACAAACAACATTATAGCTTAGAGTAGTATGTGAATAGAAATGTTTACATAGATAATGTTTTTAAAGTTCTGCTATACACCATGATTGATCTGTGTGGTAAAAGTCTTCACTGAATTGGCTTAACTGCTAGTAATATCAAAGGGAGACAGATTTGTAAATGTTTCTTAACTGGATTGTTTTATTTAACTTCTCTCTTTTTTAGCCTTCACTAGTTGCTTGAGATTTCCAACATTCTGTGGATGCAGCTGCTCTCTTCATCTCTGGTTGCTCGTATTTTCAGCTCCTTATCTGGTTGAGGGAAAAGCTTGTTGAAATCATGCTTTCCTTGAAAAAAGAAATTGATATCTGTCAACTCTTGCGAGGAAGAGAGGGGCTAATGTCATCTATGGGGATAATTAAAATACAGCTGTTCCACCAAAGAAAGATGGATGTGTAGCAATTCTTTAGTTTGTCCTGTTGCTAATTTCAGGTGTGCTAATTTTTTTTTGCGTTATCATTTAGGTTTTCTGTACAAGAATCAAAACATTAAAGTGTTTCCTTGTTCTTGAACTAGGGCATTATTCTTAAATGATATTTGAATATAAAAACCAAAGAATACCTGTATATGTATCAATTTAACAATTCTGCTTTCTTAGAGAATACAAAGAACTGCTGTTCTGGAACAACATTTAAAACAATTACTATGTTAATGCAAAAATGTTTTTAAAAAGTAATGGTGAAAGTTAATTACAGATAATTACTTATAATGCTTCTTAGACTAAAAACAGATGAAGTGCTGGTTTATTGCTAAACTATAACTCCCAGCATCAAATGCCATTGGACAAATTTGCTGGGATTTAACAGTGCAGCTCCTTTGAAGACATTTCTTAAATTCTAAGTGGTTATAACTTGATCTTTTGCTTTTTGTTATAAACAAGAATATTCAACTGATGTGAATAATATCATTTTATCAAAAGGCCTTGATATCCTTACTAGGACTATTTTAGGGCAACAGAGTATTTCAATAAACTATTAACAGGGTTCAGGAAATAAGCCATGTATCAGAATCTTACATCTAATACTCGAAGATGGTTAATCTTTGTCCTAAGCATGAAAGTGAACCACTGAATCTCTGCATTTGTTCCTACCCATTGATATAAACTGGGAGCCCTTCTTTCCCTTTGGGGAAACTTCTCACAAAGTAGTCTTGTCTCTGGGGGAATGTTTCTGTCAAGTCTCAGTGTATAATTTGAGGGGTAATGTGGCTCAGTTAACTACAGGGAGTCCTTAACTTACAATTCACTTAGTGATGGTTCAAAGCTACACCACCACTGAAAATGTGACTTATGACCATTTTTCAGTTAGATCTTTGTAGCATCCCTATGATCATGTGAAATTCAGATACGTGCAACTGGTTCATATTTATGATCATTGCTGTGTCCCAAGATTATGTGATCCCCTTTTGTGAGGTTCTGACAAGCAAAGTCAATGGGGAAGCCAGATTCACTTAACAGCTGGGTTGCTAACTTATTAGCTGCAATGATTCATTTAACAAGTGTGGTGAGAAAGGTCATAAAATGAGATTTTCAATCATCCAAGTCATGGTTATCCCAAAGGATTTGATCTTCACCTTTTGCTTTTTGTTATAACCAAGAATATTCAACTGATATGAATAATCTCATTCATATCAGCCAACTGGACCTTTCATTTTTTTCCTTTGAAAACGTTTTGCTTTTCATCCAACAAGCCATTTTAGTTCTAACTTAACTGATGAGGAATGGAAGGGTTTATATTCTTTCAGTCATCAATCCTTCCATTCTCCACCAGTTAGTTAGAACTGGAGAAGCTTCTTGGATGAGAAGCAAAACGTTTTCAAAAGAAAAAAAACCCAATAGCGTCTATTTGCCTTAAAAAAAAAAAAGAAGCACTTTTGGGTCACTTAAATGGTACTTTCACAAGTTATTGCTGAACTCCTTGAAGGGACTTCCCCCCCACCGCAATGCTGCAGTCCAGTGTAATCTTATCCCGTCTCCTTCGCACCTATTTTAGTTTCAAAGAAGTTTCTTCAATGGAAATTGCTATATTCCAGTCTTGGTCTGGGTTCATATCCTGCGGCTATGGTTCTCAAAGCATGTCCTAAATTGCAGATGTAGAAAACTCCACGGCATCGTGGGCACAAGAAAGACTATTCCTCTTTTCGTTTTGCACGGCTCCTTTCCTTTCTCTATGCCAGTGTTTCTCAACCTTGGAAGCCTGAAGATGGATGGACTTCAACTCCCAGAATCCCCCAGCCAGCGCTGCTGGCTGGGGGATTCTGGGAGTTGAAGTCCACCCATCTTCAAGCTACCAAGGTTGAGAAACACTGCTCTATGCCGAGGATTTAAAACTTTCTCGCCCCCGCCCCCACCTCCGCGGGCTCCGCCCCCGGCTCCATTCATAGGCGACCTGGCAAAGCAAAAACGCCTCGCATCAGCTGGAGCAGAAGGCGGGGGAGTGGCCGGTTGCCTCGGCTGCTTTCGCCGCAGTGCCCGCGTCCGTCCGGCTGGAGTGGAACCGGCGGGGTCTTTGTTCTTCAGAAGTGCTTCATTGCGGGCGAGGGGAAGAGAGAGGGAGCCGTTTGAAGGTGGGTGGAAAAGCTTCCCCGATCCTCGTCCCATGGCCAGAACAGGGAAGCCGTGCGCTTTTAGGCTTTGTCTGCGCCCTCGGTTGCCAGGATAAAAGGGGTGGCGGGGAAGGGGAGGGGAGACAGCCAGCCCAAGTTTTAGCAGCTTCTCTCGGTGCATCTTTTCCCGTTGACCGAGAGCTGGCGAGGAGCAAGGCTGCCCAGCTGGAGAAGCCCGGATTTAAAGGGCTCCTGTCTGGAGGAGCCAACTTTTCTAAACCAGACGCCAGGCTCCCAAAGAGCAGGATCCGTCCCCGAGTAGAAGCCACCCGAGTTCCTGAGCGGGAAGGAAGAAGCGGCGTGGTTGGTTACTCTACTGCTAGTTCTAGAGCGCAATAGAATTAGAAGTGGAATAAAATTAGAAGTGGAATAGAAGAAGTTAGTAGTAGTCTCCTGGATTAGCGGGAGGGAGGGGGCTCCTACACGGGGGAAGTGGAATGAGTTGCGGCTGGTATTCCCCTTTGCAGTATTTAAAAAAAAAAAAAAATTCCCACCCTGTGGCGGGTTTGTAATGTATGCTGTTCGCCGCAGCTCACTTGCGGCGAAGAATTTGCCAGCGTAATCTAGCAAGCAGGAGCCTTGCGCGTTTCCTCGGGAGTAAAAAGCGCTTGTGTTGGAAAAGTTCACGCTCCGAGCAAGTTCAACTCTTCAGTCAGCGCAAGCAAGTTTTTTGGTTTTTCCAATCTTTTACCATTATGTCCACAGAGAGATACTCAACCATCCAGATTTTGGGTTTGTCCCCAAAGGCGCTTTTTCCAAAAGGCGAGTGGACTTCCTTGATTTTTTTCTCCCCCTTCTTTGAAAACGTTTCTCTTGCAAATGAATAGAAGAACTGAAAGCTTCTTCGATGAGAAGCGAAACGTTTTCAAAGGGGAAAAAAAAAACCCAAGAAAGTCCATTCGCCTTTTGGAAAAAAAAGCCCCTTTGGGACCACTTCTTCCTTTTGGGTTTGAGGATTTAAAAGGAATACGTGTTTCTCTCTTGCATTCGTATATTTCGCTACGTCCTTTGTTCAGTATATTGCTATTTCCATTGTCTGCTAACTGCCAGGAGCTTATTACGACTTTTTTTATATTTTATTGTAGCCACCCATTCCAAAACGCGATACTCCACATATTTTAAAGGAATAGTCATGACACGCAAAGCGAGAGGTTAGTCCACGGTTAAACTCGAAGGTGGAGTTTTGCTGTTTTTTGAAATGCGTTGCTGTAATCCGGAGGGGTGCATCGTATTTCCCTCTCTGCCTGTGCAAACCATTAAGCAGCGTTTTGTCGGCGTCAGCTGACAGGCTGCATTGTAAATGGTGATCGACTGCAAATGGATGAACCGTTAGTGCGGCAGTTGCTTTCCCGTTGGGTTTGCTCAGAAACACATGTTGTTGTTTTTTCTTCTTGACTTGGAATAGCTAGGCTTACTCAGAAGGAGGGCTGCTTTTATGCCAGAGGCAATCGGTTTGGAGGGGACTCGAGTTCACGTTAGAAAGATTTAGTAATATATCATTTGCAAATCGCTTCTAAAATCTGGAAACCAGAGCATAATCGCTGTGGATGATCTTTCTACTCTGGATAGGGTAGGACTGGTGGAGAAATCGTTTTAATGCTTTTGAAAAGAGGATTCAGTCTGGTTCCTCCAGATAGATAATTATATCTGATATTAGGAAACTGAACCCAAAATAGCTGGTGCAAGGAGTTGATAAAGAAGAGGTCAGCATAATTCATTAATTATCACTTTTTTTAAAAATTTGATTTATATGCCGCCCTTCTCCGGACACTCAGGGCGGCTTACAATGCGTTAAGCAATAGCCTTCATACTTTTGTATATTTTATACAAAGTCAGCTTATTGCCCCCACAAACTGGGTCCTCATTTCACCTACCTTAGAAAGGATGGAAGGCTGAGTCAACCTTCAGCCTTGGAGAGATTCGAACCAGCAGAAATTGCAGGCAGCTGTGTTAATAACAGGGTGCACTAAACCACTGTACTATCAAGGCTCTTTTCCCTTTATGCTGACTATATATTTGTTTATTACTTTTACAAATAACTCAAGGCAGTGAACATATCTTAACATACCTTCCTCTTCCTATTTTCCCCATAATAACAACCTTGTGAAGTGGATTGGGCTGAAAGAGTGACTGGCCCAAAATAACTCAGCTGGCTTTCATGCCTAGAGTGAGACTAGAACTCATGATCTCTTGCTTTCTATATCTATTGCAATATATCTGCGGACACCAGTGCACATGAGGCAGTCTTAGATAATTTTGAGTGTCTAAAATAAAATAGCAATTAAAATGTAATTTTTCAAATGGATGAGATCTCGTAAGATTGCAGTAGCAGAAATATCATGCAGTTGGGGATGGGGGCAGATTTCCAGTGAGAATGCCAAACTCTTCATGAGTTCCAAGCACTGTCATGAGAGTTGGGACATTACATTTAATTTATGATTTTCTTTTATATTATGTATCCTTTTACAATGGTAAGCCGGTCAGAATGTTTTTGGAGCTGGACAGTCTTGAAATCGAATAAATGTACTCTTCAGACACTATTTATCATGTTCCACTGGTTGGAATTACTGATATTTTTTGATGATTGAGCTTTGTTTATTAGCATAATACTTCCGCCTCTTCCTTCTTTTCCCACCATTTTTTAGTCTGCCTGTGCCAGCTGTCTTTAACATTCATTCAAAACAAAGCATTCAAAAATCCAAGCGGTTTTCCTGTCATCTTTTCATCCCGGAAATTTAAAGCAATGTGCCAATTGTAACAAAATACATTTTAGAATATTTTTTAAAATACTGTGGAAGTTTCAGCTGTAAAACCAGCTTCACAAAATTATTAGAACAAAGGATGTTTTAGTTCTTGACTTCAGATTCAAACATGGGTGACTGGAAGTAACTGTCATCATGTTGGTAGGAACCTAAGCTACTTAATGGTTTCATCTGAATTTTGTGAAATGATGGCAATAGTTTGGGGATCCATGGGAGCTCTTTCTGGATTTCTCAATTAGCAATTAGCTGGATTTACACAGTATAATTAGCTGGTATACTAAACCAAGCTAAAGAATACATAATATAAATTTGTGCAATAATAATAAACTGCTTACTCCAGATAGTGTGATAAGGGGAAAAGTTTTATTTTAATGTTTTGAGCCACCGACTCGCCTTGAGGTAAGATGGGCATCAGACAAATGTAATACAAACAAAAATTTCTACAACAAGTTGTCCTGAGTTAACATTTTGATTTCTTTTTATGGGTCAATAGTTCCTATTCATTCCTTGGGGGATTAGTAGTACTGTACACATAATCCTTGTTTAGCAGTTGCCTCATTTAGCAACTATTTGAAGTTATGACAGTGATTAAAAAAAAAGTAACTGAGGTCAATCCTCAGGAAAGCTGAAGTAAGATCATAAGACCAGTTGTGGTTTCACTTAGCAACCATTTTTCTAAACAAATAAATTGCGGGTGCTGATTGTGGCCACTAAATGAGGACTACTTCCAATGTGTTCCAGCCCTTATCCATAAAAACTGGGTTCGTGGGTGTGTTATGGTTTTTGGTATATAGAACTTACTGATGGCTGAATCAGCTTTTGGTTCTATGTATTTATCATACAAGATTTGAAGGTGGGGAACTTGGCTGGATATCAAATGGATGAAAAACTTACTGTGATTTCTGTGGTATTACTTTTACCTTTTTATACTCTGGAAATTTATTGTTTCTTAAAAGTACACACTCTAGTTTGAGAGAATATTGATGATTTAATCCAATGTATTGGATGTATTTTAATGTATTGTTACTAGAAGTTTGGGAGAGACGGGGTGTAATGGAACATTCTGTAGGGTAACTATCAACTCTGAAGGCATCCTTTCATCAATTTCTACCAATTATGCAGTTATCTAACATTAATTGAAATGTGTTATCAGTATAATTGTTACTCACTTTTATCGTACTATTTCTAGTATTAACCTGTTGTATTAACATGTTAATGTGTGAAGCTTTCTAGGTGCATATGTCTTTAGTAAAGTAAACTCAGGATAGAAAAAATATTAATTTCAATAGTGTTTTGATTTTAAAAAATCAGGAAAACAACCAATTGAATGACCAAATCCTACAAACAAATTGGAATGAAATTATACACCCAGATCTTCACTTGAACTGAACTGTAGGTATTTGCATAAAATGCAAGTAGTGGGAAAATATGCATATACTATGTGCATGATTTTTTCTGTGAATTGGAACAAAAATTGGGCAAACGTTAATGTTAAAGAAACCTAGCTTAACAAATGCAATGTTCTATAGATACAGCAGTTTATTTGGAACTAGCTTCATAGCAAGTGTTCAGATTACGAATGAAGATGAATATACGTGTCCTAAAATAATCTTGCAGAACTCAATCTGGTTCGGTCACAGGGACCAGAGGTTTTGTCTTCCCAGAGTTCAGACTTGTGCTGGAGCCCATCTTCAGGGAACTTCTCTCTAGCAGTGTTCAGATTATTTAATGAAATATATTAATATTTAATCATGAACCACTGTTTGTCTGATGTTGAAACGATGTTACAATTTAGCAGTTCTAAAAGCACAGGATGTACTTTGTCCTTTAATTCCTCCAAGGAGCCTAGCTCTTTCACCTTGCAAACTGCATCATGGATCATTAACATTGTGATGGTTGTAACTTATTTAAAAGATTTATATGGCCACCTGTCTTATGAACCATACGGTGAGCTTGCAGCAACAGTTTAAAAACAATAAAAGCCAACATCCGTAACTTTGAGTCACATTAATGTGCTGCCTTCTTTTTCTTTAAATAAGCAAACAATGCTTTATATTACTTAGAGAAGTCAATTGATTAGAGCTTTCACCAGAAGGGAGAGAGATAATAACTCTTAGAACAGCTACTTGAGAAAAAAAAAGTATTTGGAGGTAGATACATTCTTATAAAATTTTTGAGTTATGGAGAAAAAAATGTAGTGTACTCTTTTTTATTTCTGTTATATTGCTGAAACCAAATATCTGTTGGATTGAAATGGTTGGAGATTTAGGGCTGATGAGAGGACATACTTTTTTACATAGCATATACTGGTAATTAAACTGAAATTATTGTACTACTAGCTGGATCCCCGTGCTTCGCTACAAAACTATGTAATCGGGCTTCATAAATGGACACTTACAGCTTGTAAATCCCCTATCCCCTTCTCCCTCAGCCTTGCCCCACAGAAATGTCTCCTATCCTATCCCCTTCTCTCCCTCAGGCTTTCTAGCCCCTTCCCTCCCTCAGGCTTGCCCCACAGAAGCCTGTCCTATGCTATCCCATTCTCTCAAGAGTTATTTTCAAGTTGGGAGGGGGAGTAGAACGTCTAACTAATTAGCATCAGAGCGTGTTATAATAATATAGGAAATACTAATGCTCTGATGGTCATTTCAAAAAATCCTTTCTTAGTGAGCACTTAGAAGCCAAGAGGAACGTACATGGCAAATTTCAAGTTTGTAGGCTTTACGGTTCTGGCGATTTCGTGATTATGGCATGAGTGGTTTTCGCTTTTATATAGATAGATAGATAGATAGATAGATAGATAGATAGATAGATAGATAGATAAGATAATGAGTTTAAAGAGGGATTAATTAGATTATCAATGGCTATAAGAGATGGTAGCAATGTAATAGCAAAGCACTTAAACTTACATACCACATCATAGTGCTTTTACAGCCCTCTCTAAGTAGTTTACAGAGTCACCATATTGACCCGAATAATCTAGGTCCTCATTTTACTGATCTCAGAAGGATGAAAGACTGAGCTAACCTTGAGCTGGTCAGCAGAATCAGCTTGCAATATTCATTCTAACGACTGTGCTACCATGGCTCTAACTAGATTTCAAGCTATGGGTAGTCCTTGAGTTATAACCATAATGGAACCTACCCATCAGGATCATAAATCAGGTCACCTATGTCACTGACTTGATTTTACAACTGTTATTAAGCAAACCAATGGTTTGCTGTAGGTTGGTTTTGCCAAAATTCAGAAGTAAATGCTAATTTTTGGCAAAACTGTTGTAAAATATGGTCATATAATTGTAGGATGCTGCAAATGGCTATGGATGCGGCCTGGTTGCTGGGCACCTGAATTGCAGTCACATGACAGGGACCAGACCTTCAAATCTGGGTTGTAAATACTCCCAGGGAGGTCCATTGTAACTCTGAACAATCGCTAAGTGACTAAGTCAAGCACTGTTATAGAAAAAGATGTAAGGGAGGAGAGAAAAGGAACTGGAAGTACCTATATGCTAACTCCTAGATGTATTGCATTTTCCAGCCAACCTCATTAAAATTCCAGTTACCGTCATGAAATACAGATTAAGTACATTAAGGATCACAAGGAACATGGTCTGGGGTAGCTTCTAATAAAGTTCTGCTGAACAGTAGCAAATAGAGTTGACTTTTATTAGCATATGATGTCATTTGGATTTTCAACCTTAAACTGAAAAATGCGTTGAAAACTGTTTTGAGTACCTTTTTAAATATACTTTGATTGTATCATTTTTGGCTTTAAAAAGCCCTTCTGGTTTTTTTCTTTCGGTGTCCCAAAACTGGAATGATCTACTTCTAAGATCACTAAGCAGCTACTCCCTCTGTTGGTTGGTTTCTGCTATGATTGTTTTATTTCATAAATATGGAAAGCAGAGAAAGTGTATCTATCCAATTCTGCAGTCTACTATTAGCCTGAGCTGCGTGGCTGTTGTTTTCCCTATCTGTTCTTGTCTCGTGCATTCTCCCCCTCCTTATATTATGTTTACAGTGCATTTAAACTACCATAAAGAAGGCTAATAGCATTTATTTGCTTATTTGTATCTCACCTTTTTATAGTCAAGGTGATGAACATATCTAATACTCCTTCCTCCTCCTGTCTCACCCACAACAACAACCCTGTGGGATAGGCTGGGCTGAGGAAGAGTTACTGGCCCAAAGTCACCCAGCTGGCTTTCATGGCCAAAACAGACTTCGAACTCAGTTTCTCTTGTTTTGCTTTCAAAAATTTGCTTTCAGATTCTCCAGTCTTAATTTTTCAACCACAATTTACAACTAGATAATTATGCTTCATTGCCTGCTCTCTCCTTTCTCTGAGTCACTTGGAAGATAACAGCAGTGGCTTGTCATTGAGAGTTGGGCAACATATAGATTTTAATTATTAGAATAGAATAGAATTTTTAAAAAACTTTTTAAAACTATTATTAACTTTAACATGAACTTTTTCTCTACCGAAAATGTTTGCAGTCGATAATGTTAGTGTAACGTGTATACATCTCAAAATCTAAAAACTATAACTACTTCTATTTAGAATTAAAGGCTAAAGTTATTGCCAATCTGTCTTTCTCAAGATGGTAGCAGCAATTTTGGGCTGATAGAATTTGATTTTCCAGTCACTTACTGAATAGCCAAGTCTCAAAGTCTCTAATCACTCTTCTCTGGATCATGCCCTGCTCTGCTTTGGTGGTCTTCAGGCACTTCTTGAACCAAGAATCCGGATGTAGATCTTACCCTTCCAGTCCATCTCAAAACCATCAGCCAACATTGCTCTTTACTAAAACAAGAAGTCTTCAAGAGTCAGTGCTGTCTAGCTCCATCTTAAGTGGCCAGCCACTACAAATCCTACAAGTTTTTGTTCCCAAAATTTCTTCTCATTTTTTAACAGTCTATCTTCCTTTCCCAATTCGGCAGGCCCATATCTTACTCTGTGAGAAAATTTGCCTATGGGAAGCTAAGCTGTGTCCTATTTTCAGATTTTTCTCCCCCTCATTGCACAAGGACAAAGAGCATATGCTGTATTTGATTGTCTTGTTCTTGCTTCTGTAACTGTTTCAGAAGGAGGTATGACTTCCTGGAGACTGCCCAATTGAAAAGCATCCCCAAAACAAAAACAGTTGCTAATATGTACTCCAATAGGCAGGGTATTCTGTGCTACACTACAGCATTTTTAGGTGTAAAAATAGAGTTGGGTATGATACATATCCTCCAAGTTAGCCTGCTGTTCATTGGCAGTAGTGGAGGATGCTGTGTTATTGCTGATGCTGATTGAAGCATTCCATTTAGCTTTTGTATGTGGAAGTGTGGGAGAAGCGATAACATCTTGTCCTTCACCTCTAGAAGCAAAGTATCTTAAGCCCCATGCAATCCTTATTTGTAGTGGGTGACCTTCTGATTCCTTTCATACTTCTTCCACTGACATTGGTTTTCTGGTTACATTCATGGAAGGTTTCTGATATTTAGATACCTTTAATTTGCTGATCTAAAGAAATATTTTCCTGGAAATAACTTTGTGAAGTCTTAGCTCTCTGGGAAGATTCTAATGCTGGGAAAGGAAAAGAAGAGGACAACACCCAGAAGTTGGTATGATTGTTGTAGGACAGTGTATGAGCTCAATTACTGTGCAGATGAGTGCACTGCTAGAAGACCTGAAAGATCAGGTTAGATGCAGATCATCATGGAGAAAATCTTATCTGGTTGCTATGAGTTGACAATTATTTGATGGCATGTAATCAGTTGCAATGAGAGCTAGGTTGGTGTAGTGCAGGGGTGTCAAATTCAAGGCCCGCAGGCCAGATCCAGCCCATGGGGTGCTTAGATCTAGCCACAGGGCTGCCCTGGAAACAGTGAAGGACCAGCCTGTGGTGCCTCTGCCAGAGAAAACTGAGCTCGGGAGGGGCCTCCCAGACTCTGTTTTCGGCCACGATGGCCTCATGCAGCCCTCTGCCAGTGAAAATGGAGCTCCGGGGGCCACGTGTGGTCCCCCCGAGCTCCATTTTCATTTGCAGGAACTGCAAGTGGCCGTGCGGACAAAAACAGAGCTTGGGAGCCTTTTTTCATTGGCAGAGTGCTCGGGCCACCACAGATGCCCCTGATGAGTATGTCAAGCTGGCCACGCCTACCCCGGTCCCCCAAGGTCAAACACAACCTGATCTGGCCCTCAATGAAATCAAGTTTGACATCCCTGGTTTAGTGGTTAAGGTCCTGGACTATAAATCGGAAAACTGAGTTCTTGTTCTACCTTAGATACAAAACTAGCTTTGGGGCCAGCACCCTCTCTCAGCCTTAAGAAAATGGCAGTGGTAAACCATTTCCAAAAATGTTGCTAACAAAACTTGAGGGACTTGTTCCTCAAGGATTTTTTTTAATTCTTATGTGTCTGCATTTTCTAGCAATAAGGAGGTTCAGAGTCTAGATTTGCTGTGATGCATCAAACCAAATATTTCTGTTGTTAGCTAATTAGCTTTATTTCCAATTGTGGCTTTCTCACAAACCTTTTATCTGTCACCTGACAACCACTGAAGAATAACTATCCTCGGTAATCATATAATTTTATATGAATGTTGTGTCACTTTATTAGGAAGCATGAGAAATTGATCACTTGATTGTTCCCGCCTGTGTGATCATTTGATCTTTTCTCAGAAAACTCTGAGATTCTCCTATTGAAAGCTGCTTAGATTTTCCCCTAGAATAGATTAAAAGGAGATTCTGGAGATGTTTTTAAAAAAGCACAGAGCTGCTTTCTCATTATAGGTAGCCTCCAACTTACAACAATGTTTAGGGACAGTTCAAAGTTACAACCGCAATGAAAAAGCAGCTTTGTATTATCTTTGCATTTATGACTTTGCTTAATAACCAAGTTGCCAGTCCCACCTGTGGGCGCTGAACACATCTTTCTGTATGTCTCTCAGATTAAAAGTTAAATGATGGTTGTCAGTTTCCATTCCCTTTCTATTGCTCTTCTTGGAAATGGTTTTTGTTAAGTTTCTATATTCCACTGAATTGCATTTTCTTCATCTTTCACTCAGTGGATTTTTCAGAAGTAGGAGGAAGCTCTTTCTGTTCTCTTTCTGCAATTTTCATCTCATAGTGCATATTTTGAGGGAAGTTCCAAATATTTCCTGAAAAATGAATAATAGTCCCTTAGCAGAGGCTATTTTTTTCTCGAAGAGACAATTGCAGGCTACTTTGGCCTAACTGATGGGTTGATTTACACAACTGAGATGCATTAACAGCATTTATTTCCAAAAGAAGATGTATTAGTCAGTTACTAGTAGATCCAAAATAATGTATGTTTTGGCTAAAGAAAGTAATGAGTGAAAAAAAGGTTAAGATATGCACACATTCTTGTTCTTTCTTAACTGTTGCAATTCAAGAATTTACTGGCAGTGAGGGAGGACAATAAGAAGAGGGAAAGAGTGAGAAATAAGTCATTTTATTTATTTATTTAAGAAATGTACACGGTTTGTCCAAATAACTTGTGACAAATTATAAGAACTCCCCATCTTTTGATCACTTTATGGTCTGAAAAATGGAGAAGGGGGATTGTTTATTTTGTTTATCGCTAGGTATTGACTGAATTCTTATATTGCAGGAAACCATGATTGACTTGATATACTGATCAATTTAGGCATAAGTCATGCCTTATAAATTATTATAAATTATTAAAGTACAGGAAACCAACCAACCAATATTGGGGCATTAGTGTAAAGTGTGAATCCTGTCTCTGTGATGATCCTCATATGTATATACATTACCTGTTCAAAGCCGCATCACAGGAAATGATTATGGTACTTACTTGTGTCAATGAACTATTTTATAATAACCATGGAGTTAACTAAAGGCTTTCCCTGTCAAATTAGACAGGAATCTTTTTTATTTTTGTTGAAAGAGTTTGAGTTGCATATGTTTGCCTATGAACCACTTCTTAATACCACTAATCTTCATGTATCTCGACTAGACAAAAACTTGAATTAATGTTTTTTTTTGTGTGCATCTATTGCGGATTATGATTCTAAATAACAGTACAAGTGTTGTTTATATTCTCTTACTAGTTTTAAATTAGATGTATTAAGTATACCATATTTTTTGGACTATAAGACCTACCGGTGTATAGGACGCATGAAGAGTCCAAAGAGGTAAGCAAGAAAAAAAGGTTTTGCCCTCTTCGGCCCCCAGGAGCACTCTGCATGCCTCCCAGACCCTCTGCGTGTCCCGTTTTTACTAAAAATGTTTTTTGCAAAAACAGGATGCGCAGAGGGTTTGGGAGGCCTGCAGAATGCTCCTGGGGGCCGAAGAGGGCAAAAATGCAATGCGTGGGGGGTTTGGAAGGGCAAAAATGGGCCTGTTTTTGCCAAAAATGGGATGCACAGAGGGTTTGGGAGGCCTGTGGAGTGCTCCTGGGGGCTGTGGAAGGCAAAAATGCCCCCGTTTTTATGAAAAATGGGCCCATTTTTGGCCTCCCAAACCCCCCCTCCCACGCATGTATTCGATATATAAGACGCACAACATTTCCACCCTCTTTTAGGGGGAGAAAAAGTGTGTCTTACACTCCGAAAAGTACCTGTTGTTACCTATGATTGTACTGTATTCTGCTTAAGGCCTTTTGAATGGAAGAATGAAATCTTCATAAAAATTGTTATTTTGCTTAGATAAATATGAAAACTTTGAAATGAAGAATCAATGTACTTCAGGTCTTATTTGCTCAATAACAGGTGGCCTTAATGTATCAGATCTGGAAGGATATCCTTTGGGAAAGAGGTGGATAAACAAAATGAAGAGATTGACTTGTTTTTGTAGTGCAATTGAGTCTCAAAGAAACCCAGCATTTGCAAATAACTCTCTTAACATAGTAGAAGGAAATCCTGTCCTTTTGTGTAGGAATTGAGGAGAGAGATTGTCTTATTTACATCCTTAGCAGCTGATCTGAAAAGCAGCTGCTTAGACTTTAAACACATTAAAATGTGTTTTTGTGTATCTTGACTTGAGTAAATGGAATACAAGGTAGAGTTAACATAATTGATTTGGGGGCCAAATGGAAACAGTTTCCTTGATCTTGACTTGAGATCACATTTGGCTAGTGTGAAACAGCAAAAAGTTTTCACACTTATTCACCTTACCATTTGCTTTCCTATTCTTATCACCTTACCATTTGCTATCCTATTCTTTCTTACTTAGGATTGAAAATAATAATCTGATTGAATGCAGTACTCATCTGCGTTCAGATTATCCTTGAATAGACAATTCATACACCATTTGAACTCAAAATAATTAGGAAGATATTTCTGGATGCAAACACATTTTCTTGACCACTGAAATGTGTTCATATTTGGTATGAGGCAAAGAATAATCTTTAAAAACTTGCATGCAGTCCTTAGGAAGCTCACATGCATAACCTGTTTTATTTTATTTATAAATAGAATTTATTTATTTATAATTAATTCAAGGTCTCTCACCATCCCCCCTTTAAGCATCTACTAAATCAGTCTTCATCTGATGATCTGGACTACAGTATCAAAAATACATGAACTTCTGTATGAGGAATGGAATAGGAGGGATGAGAAAATGTGATTTGATAATAGAATGGAGAAGGGAAAGGCATTGGGAGAAATTGAATGGTAGCATTTATTATCAGTTTTATAAATGGCCGTTTTGCATTGGGCAACTATAGCATTATAAATTTTTACGCCTAGTTTTTGATTACAAAGTACCCCTAACTTCTTCATTGGATTGTAAAGACTCTATTGCTTGAAAAGAGGAGTGTGTGTGTTATGGTATAGTCAAAAGAAGACAAAAGAGAAAAAAGAAAGCTTTCAATGAACAAGGAAACAAATTTCATTTAGCTAAGAGAGTGTAGATTCGGACAAAGTAAAATTATTCTTAGACAACTGTTAAATTAATGATAGTCTGTCAGCTCTTCAAACGGGAAAAAATATTCTGGTTTTATGCAGTCATGCATAAGTGAAGACAATTGCTGGCCTTTATCCAAAAATTATTCATAATTTAAAAGAAGCTCATAAACAAACCAGAATTTTATAATTGACCTTCATACGACAGACTCTCATCTGAACAATAGTTTTATTTGGTTTAGTAGTGCTTTATATAGTGCAAGTAAAATAACTTATTTATATTTATATGATATAAATCACAGTTTTCTCACCAAATGAATGATCCAAAAATGGACTGTAGTAATGAATTGAAAGTGCCCCCAAAAGGGGGTAAACGGAAATTTATATAAAGTAAATTATGTGAAATTCAACAAAATTAACTCAAATTTTAGAGAAAGCTAGGAAATAAAAAAGTTCAAAGCATTTCAAAGCAAAAGCTCGCTATGCAAACAACTGTGCTGGTAGTGGTCAGATGGTAAAGGGATTTTGGAGGAAGATTTCTGATGCTGGGCTTAAAATAAGATACGCAGATATGGAAATCTGCGTATATGGCTGATTCCGGATCTCCGCACTTTCCGTAAGGCCCTGAAGATGTTTTTATTTCAGCAAGCCGGCGTGGCCTGAATAGATTTTAGGGGTTTTTAATTGTATTGCTAGGGGTTTTTAATTGGGGCGGCCGTTTAATTTAATTTATTTTTAATTATTTTAACTTTTATATTGCATGTTATTTTAATTCTCGGCTGTTCACCGCCCTGAGTCCCTTCGGGGAGAAGGGCGGGATATAAATTAAATAAATAAATAAATAAATAAATAAATAAATAAATAAATAAATAGGTAATCCTTTAATTCTAAATTAGGAAAACTTTAGAATTATGATCTTCTATTACAATTTCATTGGTTCTGTATAAAAATAACCATTTGTGACTTACTGAGCAAATGAAGGCTAAATAAATTATAGCTTAGCCTGAGATCTGTACACAGTCTAAAATGTAAGGAGGCACTTATTGGGTCCAGAAACAGAGTAGGAACTAGTATAGTTGATGAAGCATTGATGTAAGGTAATTATAATGATACGTTGTTGTTTAGTACTTGCAGCTTCTGCACAAAAGAGGAAGGGCATCAATAGATTTGAAGAAATTAATAAATTCGTAGAACTTAAAAGAATATTTTAATAGTTCCTTCTGCCCTAAGGCGTCTGCCCTAAGGTTTCCAAAATGTTCTGCAGCTCCACTATTAATAAAAATGTATATGATGGCAGAATGCAGCAGATGGACTGTATAACACAGAGGTCTTCAAACTTGGCAGCTTTAAGACTTGTGGACTTCAACTCACAGAATTCTCCAGCCAGCTGGCTGGAGAATTCTAGGAATTGAAGTCCACAAGTCTTAAAGCTGCCAAGTTTGAAGACCTCGGGTATAACAGAATAACAGAGTTGGAAGGGACCTTGGAGGTCCTCTAATCCAACCCCCTGCACAAGCAGGAGACCCTATACTAATATAATAATGTTAATCCAGATTTTTTTTCCCCTTCACATCTATGCATTCATGTGTAAATTATCTTTATAAAGCCATGTAGTACTCAGGGATTTAAATTCTCAGAACATTTAAAAGATTTAGTCTTAATTCTGTTTTTCCTGTCCCAAGTTGCTGGTTAAGAAATAAGAGAAGTGATTTTTTCCCCTCCCCTCAACAGAACTTCCTAGATTGGTGCTTGTTTTGTGCTAGATCAGCTACTACTTTAACTGATGTTTTTCAGCTACGCAAGCTGAAGTTTGATGCTTGTTTCCCCTCCCCCCCCCATGAGTATGGTTTAGAATACCCTTGACCTGTAGTCAGACTGGTATTATTAATTTCCTATCTTACTCCTGCAGAATGTGTGGTCTAAGCATACATCTTTCCGATTAGGAAAAGCAAAACAAAGGGAACTGCTATCAAGCTATATCAAGTAAAAAGCATCTTTAGTCTAAGCAGAGGGTTGGGTTAATGTCAAGGACTATAGAAGTGTCTGGAGCTTGGGAAGGCTGGATATAGTAGAAGAAGCTTTCGCAAAATGTAGTGCCTATGTGTTCTACCTCCAATTCCTCGCTCCAACATTAACCATGGATAGGATAACATTCCCCTAGGCAACGTGAAATCTGGATTCCTGGACACACAGCCCATTATTGTGCAGTGATTTGCAATTGTAATCAGGAAGGACTTTGCACAAATCCATCAGCTACATCAGTTGTACCCATTCAGAGATCAGAAGGCACTGGTCATGGTTATTCATGCCTTTTATCACTTCCTGGTTGGTCTGTTGCAATGTGCTCTCCATGGAAGAGTGTTTGGAAGTTTCAGCTGGTCCAGTATGTGATTGTATGACGTTCTGGACACACTGTAGTATGTCAATGTAACAGCATTGTTACTTGAGCTGCGCTGAACCTGAATAGGCTTCTGGGGTACAATTCCAGAGGTTAGTTATCACCATGAAAGCCCTACTTGTTAAAGAGTTATTTTACTTGTGAGACTACCTGACTCTTGTGATTTCTGCCTATCCCATCAGATCTGGCAGAATGAGCATGTTCTAGGTCCCCCTCTGAGAAACAATGTCTTCATGCCTTCTCTATTCTGGCATAGAACACTCCTCTCCTCTCCCCCCCTCGTGCTATTCAGATTGCCCCACCTTGTTGGCCTTCTGGCAGGCCTTGAAAACGTGGGGCCAGCATTTGTGTGTGTGTTTATTAGAGAAATTCCTCTAATTGCTTTGTTTAATTTGTTTTTAACATTTTGTTTGCTACCCAGAGTTACCTTGGTTAAGATAAGTGGCCATATACTTTTGTTTAATCAATAAATAAATGATCAGCCAAAGTAAATCAATGTTTAAGATTAGTGTTTTATAAATGAGCAATATAATATGCCTACAAGTAAGAAGTCTGAGGCATTCTTGACTCCAGGCAGAGAGACTTGCCACATTAGATAGACTGAAAATAGAAGTTCCAGTTATTTATTTCATAATTTTCCAAGTGTATTGATTGTGTCCATATTCTGTCTAGGTATAAATAATGCGTGCACCACATGTGTGTCGTGTGCTTTCTTTGTTTAGAAGGAAAGCAGCAATATATAAAAGTGCATTCTTAGAACGCCCTTGCTGCTTGAGAGGTTAGTACCCCAAAATGTAGGCTAACACGTCAAATCAGGGATGAAATCCAGCAGGTTCTGACAGGTTCTGGAGAACTGGTAGCAGAAATTTTGAGCAGTTCAGAGAACCAGTAGCAGAAATTTTGAGTAGTTTGGAGAACTGGCAAATACCACCTCTGGCTGGCCCCAGAGTGGGGTGGGAATGGCGATTTTGCAGTATCCTTCCCCCAGGAGTGGGGAGGGAATGGGGATTTTGCAGTATCCTTCCTCTGCCACACCCATCAAGCCACACCACACCCACCAAGCCATGCCCACAGAACCAGTAGTAAAAGAATTTGGATTTCTTCTTTTTTAAACAAATAAAAGAGAAAATGTCTCACTTTATTCATGTTATCACTATTTAAAGTATAGGTATGTTTTCTGGAAAATTGTATGCATGAAAGTTCTTTTTTAAAGAGAACTAATTAATATTCACCTCCTATTAGCTCATATGCTTTTAAAGGCTTGCATCCTTCCCACACCAGAGAAACTGGCTCTTATCCAAAGAATAAAAACCTGTAGGGTGACATTCAATTCCCAGAGAAATCAATGCTATCTCATTATTGTAATCCAC
Source organism: Pantherophis guttatus (assembly GCF_059756535.1). Classification (NCBI taxonomy): domain Eukaryota; kingdom Metazoa; phylum Chordata; class Lepidosauria; order Squamata; family Colubridae; genus Pantherophis; species Pantherophis guttatus. Next base: position 29,730,450 of record NC_142065.1, read on the forward strand.
AGAGAACTGCAGTTGAGTTTGTTCTTTAGAGTATTTATCTATGTTGGCTGTTTTTCCCATTGCTTGGGCTTAAAAATGGGCTAAAATATTGTTGCTTGCCCTTAATTTAGTTCCACCAGGGAAGACACCAAAGTTTCAGGCCACAAAATAATATTTGATGACAACTTTGGCCCCCACTGAAAGGGCCCGCAATCTGGGAGTCCTCCTGGATATGCAGCTGTCCTTGGAGGAACATCTGACGGCTGTAACCAGGGGGACCTTTTGTCAGGTTCGTCTGATTCGCCAGTTGCAGCCCTTTCTTGATCGGGATTCCCTGTGCACAGTCACTCATGCCCTCGTCACCTCTCGCCTTGACTACTGCAATGCTCTCTACATGGGGCTCCCCTTGAAGAGCACCCAGAGGCTCCAGCTGGTCCAGAATGCAGCAGCGCGGGTAGTGATGGGAGCAACATGGCGCTCCCATGTAACACCGCTCCTGCGTGAGCTGCACTGGCTCCCAGTGGTCTTCCGGGTGCGCTTCAAGGTGTTGGTCATCACCTTTAAAGCGCTCCATGGCATAGGGCCTAGCTATCTTTGAGACTGCCTGCTGCTACCGACGACCTCCCATCGACCCGTGCGCTCCTACAGAGAGGGCCTCCTTGGGGTGCCATCAGCCAAACAATGTAGGCTGGTGACCCCCAGGGGGAGGGCCTTCTCTGTGGGGGTACCTACCCTCTGGAATCAGTTGCCCCCAGAGATAAGGAGAATCCATGACCTCAATGCCTTCCGTCGTGCCCTTAAAACCCATTTTTTCCAGCAAGCTGGGCTGGCTTGAGAAGAAATTTTTTAAATTGTTTTAATCGGTTTGTGATTTCTTAACTTCTGGGCCAAATTTATATATATATTTAACTGTTTTTTAATATTTGTATTTTATGTTCTTATTTTGGCTGTACACCGCCCTGAGTCCTCAGGGAGAAGGGCGGTATATAAATTGGAAATAAAATAAAAATAAAAATAAATAAACTTTCCGAAGGGAGTTTATTCATGTTCATTTCCATAAACAAAGTTAACTTTCCGACAATAGCCCATGATTTTAGGCCTCTGAACCTTGCAATTATTAAAGATCACTACTCCTTCCTTCTGATTGTTGAACTCCAAAACACTTAACATAGCTTGCTTTTACCAGATCTCAGTGGGGGTTGGGGTTACCTGATCTGGATGAAGAAGGAGCATGAATAGTTAAATCCCCTTGACGTGAAATGTGGAAGATTTATGTTGTGCCCTTTGGTTTAGTGAATGCTCCCTTGATCTTTATTAGATTTATTTGAGTGACTTACAGATTTATTTTGATGAGCCAACTATCTGTGCTGTAAAGTTCAGGCTGTATTTGAAGTGATTCACCAAACATGCCTAGTTTTAATCTGCCTGACTTGAATTATTTAGAATTTCGCATCTCTTCTAAGGGCTTCCATATGGACTGTGCCAGCATGACACTTTTCTATCCTGACATTACCCAAATCTCAGGGAAGTGCTTTGGAGGATTTTGTTATATTTATGGCTTCCTTGTGCCTGATTTTCAACTTGCACCTTTTAAGCTTGTTTACTAAGAAAGGGCATTCAGACAACTGGGAGAATGTGAGTTCTAGTCTTGACTTGGACACAAAGCCTGCTGGGTGATCTTGGGCCAGTCACACACTCTCAGCCCCAGAAAGAAAGCCAAGCCCTTTCTGAAAATCTTGCCAAGAAAACTACAGTAACTACAGTGGTTCAGACAGTTACCTGGAGTCAAGTTTAACTCAAAGGTACATAGATACACAAACCAACAAGTCTAAGAAAGCAGCTCCATTCAAGTGGGAATCTAATACAAAACAGACCTCTCTATCATTAAAATATTTTTTATCTCTTAGCCTTCCTCCTCCATCCAGATGTCACCTTTTGTTATTAAAATAGATGGTTCTGTTTTGTCTCCTCTAGATTAGTGGCCCCCAACCTTTTGGGCACCAGGGACTGATTCCATGGAGAGAAGTTTTTCCACAGACCGGAGTGGGCGTGGTTTCATGTGCTGCCTTCATCCCGTGGATGGGGCTTCACTTCTTTTCACCGGCCAGTTTATGGCATGCCGTGGACTGGTGGTAGTCCACGAACCAGGGCTGGGGAGCCCTGCTCTGAATGGCCAAGACTATGGGAAAAAGAAATTTTGCTTTGTGCCTTTTATTTTAAACAGGAGTTACCTTTTGAAAGAAATTGGTATGTTGCTAACAGTCTTGCCAATCAAATATTCTTTTCAACATTGGTGCTGTTTCTTGGAAGAAATCTTACAGTCTGAACTTTGGACCTACTACAAGAACCTTGAAGCATTTCCAGGCTCTGCAGAAACTCACACAGACTCAAATCAACTGGCACAATATTCCTATTTAAACTTTTACATCACTTACGTCCCTAGCTTGCCAATTAAGCAGTCTGATGCTCTTTCACAAAACCATGAATATATGATGTGCCTCCTGTCTATCTTGCATCTGGAAAATATTGTCTTCCCCATCATCTCACTTTCTTCATTGGTCTCTTTCTGTTGGTAATAGTCTGGGATTCTGTTCATTTCTTTGTTCTTTTTGTAAAAAACTCTGCTAGAGAAAGAATGTACAAAAAAATCCTAAACAATTACTATTATTAAAAAGATGAAATATGTATCCTAGAAAGCAGCAGATAATGATGATGTGCCCATATTTTCCACTAATTATATCTGCAATGCTCACACAGAATTGATGCCAATATCAGATCTGGTCCAATTAAAAAGTATATTATTCCCTCATTGCAAACAGATAGTAATCACTGGAACAAGTCATACTAGAATGAATATGACTCACTTTACCTGAAAGATGCACACTAGAGAAGACTCCATGTGCTGACCCATGTTCTTGTCAGCCCATGAACAACCAATATGCAAGGCTTAGACTGGAGGTTACGTCACCTGCTGGCTATCTTTTTCAGAATCTGAACAATGATGTGTGAGGATCACAGGTTGCTTTGATTTGGTTGGTTCCTTGGGAAAGTTTTCACTTTGACATTGCTGATTGATTGTTCTACTCCACGTTGATTCTGTTCTCTTCACAGAATCACGGAGTTGGTATGGAACACTGCTGAGTGCACTCATGATGTACTTACAGTCATTCAACCTATAGACTCTTTCATATTGTTAATGAAGTATATATAACTATGATTTTATGTCAGGCTATTAGATTAGTAAAGCAAAACCTTAAATGCTGTCATGCAATTTGACGGGAGAAGAAAAACAATGCTAGAACAAAAATAAACAATCTTCAATACCGCTATAAAGAAGGTCAACTATTTAGGACTTTAGGACTTTACTTCACAAAAAAAATATTATTTACCACATTGGATTAAGAATTGAAGGCAGAAAGATTGAAGTCAAACAAGGTCCAGGCAGAAGAAGAACATCATGGATTCAAAATCTAAGGGACTGGTTTGGACAAAACTCAACAGCATTTTTTCAGCGGCTGATGATAAAAATAGGATCACCAACATGATCGCTGACATCCAATGACTGATATGGCACAAGAAGAAGATTAAGAATTATTTACCAAATTGAACAAATATAACAGCAGATATTTCTAAATAGAAAAAATATATATCTGAATTTGTTTTGGTTAGGAAGAATCGCATTAGTTAAACTTACATTCTGTCAAGACTCTTTCCTCTTTTCCTATTTTCTTTCCTGTATGATTTCAGACATGAATCACAAAATTGATCATACTTTCTTGTTCTTACTCGTACTGAAGGGTTAGGGTTCCAGATGGTTTGTACAAACAGCTTTAAGTTGAAGTGGAGCCATTAATGTGCTGCCTTCTCTGCACTCACTCAACTATTTCTGAGTCCATCTGATAGTAGTATTAGCTATCCCATAATTTACTCTTCTATTGAAAAGCATGTAATGTGTGACTTCTAGAGACTAGAAGATCTCCAAGGTTCCTTCCACTTCTGTTATTCTGTTATCTGCTGAATTTCAGTTGCACTCTGTATATGTTCAGGTATGCATTTGAGTTAAGGAGATGCCAATAGAGTGCAACATAATGCCTTCTCAGCAGCTCTAACTCAAATGTGAATTTTCTGAGGTTACGCAGCTGCTGTCTGCATCTAAGAAACAATTGCATAAAGAGGTGTCAACAGGCACCTTTTGGCTTCAGATGCAAAGCAGTATGCATCCCTGCTTAAAAGGATCTGGTTGGTTGAGGGAAGCTGATCATCTTGGCTGTCTGCTAATTTTGGGCTATGGGTGGGGGGAGGAATCAAGAAAAACAAGTTTGACACTCAGTTTATTGGGGAGGAGAAGAGATGGGTAAGGAGCAGGATAGAGATTGAGCCATTCAAAAGCAAGAGAGATGCTGTTTTGAAAAATCCCTTTCCTAAATTCTACTCGGAATTCCCATGTGTGTAGCATTTTGTTTAATTTGCAGTGATTTTCCTATGTATGTTAGTGTTAAAGTTTGTTTGTATCCCTTATTTAATGTTAAATCCTGCATTGAAGACTATGGCCATATGCCAAAGGTGCCATGTCCTTGTGCAAGACATTTTCAAGTCATTTCCAATATTCCAAGAATATTAGATGGATGGATGCCAATTTATGAGAACAATGTTGCCACCCATTTGCACTCATCTCCTGGTAAAGTCTGGATTTGGTGGAATTCCAGACAGCCTCAGGATTTGGATTCGTTTAAAGTAATTAGAACTGTTTTTAACCAAATGATAATTAAAATCTTGATGGGTTTCTATGTATGCTTGCCAGTTTCAGCAGTCATAAGTTGCATGTGTTAATGGACTATTACAAGTCAAAATTGTGAATATCCCATAGTACATTGCTTTTCACTGATGTCAATGCACATACCTATTCCACAGAGCAATTACTGCATATCTATAGATAGATGTTGGTGTTGATGTTGATGTTGATATAGATACAGATAGACCGACCTGCATATGGATTAGAGAACAAATGAAAGTATACAATATCATCAAGAGAGTAAAAGAATGGAAATGGACTTGTCAATGTCAGATGGACTAAGGCAGTCATAGAATGAATCTCACTTGATAAAAAGCATCTAAAAAGAGACCTAAAACAAGATGGATCGACGACATCAGCAAGTATTGCAAGCCCAACTGGCAAAAAAACCCAACTCAGGACCATATTGATTGGAAACATGCGGAGGAGCCTTCATCCTGCAGTGGATAAACAAGGGCTAAAATGTGTGTGTGCGTGTGTGCGCACATACACACACACAAACACACTGGACTGCATTTGAAACATTTGTGGAAATGAAAAGGGACAAGGTGCTTTTTCAAGAGGCAACTGGACTTTCTGATTTTTCTTTGAAGATGTTTCGCTTCTCATCCAAGAAGCTTCTTCAGCTCTTCAGACCATGACCTGGATGACTGAGAATCTCCATAGAAAAGGGGCAAGATTACCTACCTTTTGATTCATCACTGAACTGTGGGAAGGTCTATGTCTTTTTGGCAGAAAACATACTAGGAGAGGATGATAATCCTGAGCCTACTAAATGCCAGAGGTTCTCTGTAGAACTGGCTCTACTGATAAGACTGTATTTCAGTTGACATTAGATATTATACTTTTCAGTGTGGCACTCAGTGCTCTAATCCATAATTATCAAATGATGACTATGTGAACTGATTATTATTCAGTTAATTCTTATAAATAACAGCCTGTACTGAAAAATAGTACTTTAATTCAGTGTTCGCCCTCTTTAATGTGCTCTAGATGTGTATACTTCAAACTGTAGCATTTTCAGCATTGGATGGGGAAAACCCACATATCTTAAGAATCCAAGTTTCATATTAAAGGCTGTTCTTGCTAATACTAAAAAAATAAATTAAACTTCACTATCATGTATCTTTTTGATCTTCGTTTAGCTCATATTGCTTTAGATTGGAAGCTGCCTGTTCTGTTGAGAATGCAACACCTCTAATACATAAGTAACCTAACCATCATATCTGGGTAACAGAATATTGGTTTGGGCAACTTCTCCAATTTTCTTATAAGAATTTGTTGAGGATTTAAATTGCAACTTGTGTTATATTCAATTCTCTATACATTGTTTCTCAGGATTAACTTCCATCAATGATTCCTCTGGAAATACTTTGGAATCACTAGAATCATTGCCCTTTCTACCACCAGAAATCAGGACTGATATTTCTCTGCAGTTAGTCTAAGATAGTGCAGTCCAGCTGAGTGAATGGAGAAACTTTGCAAGTAATCTTTAAAACGACAGCAAGCCTTTTGATCTGATTTACAGGTAGTCCTCGATTTACAACAGTTCATTTAGTGACCGTTCAAAGTTACAATGGCATTGAAAAATGTGACTTATGATCATTTTTCACAGTTATGATCTTGGCAGCATCCCCAGGATCATGTGATCAAAATTCAGATGCTTGGCAGTTGCTTCATTTTTATGGCTCTTGCTTTGTCCCAAGGTCATGTTTTTTGCGACCTTTTGCGACCTTCTGACAAGCAAAGTCAATGGGGAAGCCAGATTCACTTCACAACTGGGTTGCTAACTTATCAACTGCAGTGATTAACAACTGTGGTAAGAAATGTCGTAAAATAGGGTAAGACTCACTTAACAAATTTTCATTTAACAACAGAAATTTTGAGTTCAATTATGGTCACAAGTTAAGGACTACCTGTACTAGTTTCTTTCTTTACTAGTTTCTTTCTACATAGGAGAGGCATTCAGAAATGCTATTTGTAAGAGAAACTAGAAATGCTATGATTTATTGTAGTGTTAAGGTGCTGCCCAGTTCAGCTGTAACTTTCCTTTTTTTTTTTTTTTTTGTTAAATCTCTGCAGCCTTGTTTTTGAAGATCTGTCATGGCAGTGAGTCCTAGAAAGTAGCTTGGCTTGTTAAAAAATAAAATTATTTATAGCCTTCTCTCCCATGTAAAGACCAAAACTTAACTGTCTGCCAACTTTTGCCAGGGCATTTTATGATCATTATTCCAACTACAGTCTGGGTTGGGCAAGTATTTCTGGTTTTATGTCTAATCAGCTGATGATAGATAAGCATGGAGCAGGCAGACACTCTGGATCCAAACTGCCTGGCCTGACACCAGAACAAGTCCTGGCTTTCCACCTTCAGTTTCACATACAAGACAGGTATCCTTTGCATTTGAAGCACAAGACAGTTGACGACAATTCTTGAATGAGTGCCTGGCTGCATACTTGAAGTCATGGGTATGTTGGCTAGATTTTATCTCTCTGTTCTCACTGGGTGTATATCAGGGTAAGAGCAAAGGAGGAGGATCTACTACCCAATTAGCAGCATTCCTGAGGAATGAGTGGGAGGTGCGTTGTGTTCAGGGTTGTCTCTTGCCGAACAATCCAAACTTCTCAGCGTAGGTTCTTCTGTTCCTGGATACTTTGAGGACACAGATGAATTCATAGGTGCCTTTCTTGGCGGCAGCAAATTATCTGGGCTATCAATGAAGAAAATGGATAAATTTGGAAAGCATGGCAGATATGGATTTGTTAGAACTCGATTTCCTAGACCCCAAATCATCTTGCAGCCAGTCCTATCTTCTGGACACACAGAAGTTTGCAGGTATGGTTTGCGTTAACTTGTGTTACTTCCTCTTGAATTTACACTAGCACACAGATGTGGCATAAGGTAGAAGAGTAGTAGTATAAAAAGCTGAAATTCAGGTAAAACGACAAAACAAATTAAAAATGGCAGGAAGCTTACTAGCCATTTGCTAAAATTTACTAGCAATGTTGGAAGCTTATTAGCCAGCATTAATTGACTTCAGATTGTTATGGGATAGGGAATAAGTAGCAAACTGTGTGGATGTAGAAGATAGAAGTAATTTTTAACATGCAAAATAGCTTATCAAATCTTAGAAGCTTGTAATTTCAAGAAGTCTTCATTTAATACCAGAACTGAATACAGAAATTATATGTATACTCCGTGTATAAGTGGCATGTGATCGATTTGTTAGTTTTAGCTACAATATGTCTATTAAATAGTGTCTCAGTATAATGTTTTAGTATAATGGCTTTTTGGTGCTGACCTTACAGTATTATAATATTGGATCAACTATTTATATGCCATACAGAGATGGGTTTTTTTCCTTTAGCTTCCCTCAGATGGAGTTGTGCATTGTGTAGGGAACATTAATTGCCACACAGTTTCTTTTCTAGATTTCTACCTTATTTATGATAGCACTTGTTCTATAATTAATACTGCAAAGTCTTTCTTTTACTGTTGTAAAGGTCTTACATTCTTTTTGTACAAAGGAAAAAATGGTGCTCTTTATCAGTATTAATTTTGAAAGAAATGCAGATAAATCGGCCTGTTTTAAGTTGTTCTTGCAGTCTTTTTACTTAAGTCTAGAAATTGTCTTTAGGTTATGAATCCTCTGTTATATATTTGTAGGCATGATTAATAGAGCCTGTGACTACTTGACACTTACAAAATGTAATGGAAAATATATCAACACTTCAATTACTCATTCAAGTGATCACTTGTTCAATTAGTGTTATAGCAACCACAACAGGTAAATTGGATTGTGATTGAGATGTCATCAGTTTGAGCTCTATAATTTTGGTGCCATTCTTTCCAAAAATAGTCAGAAGGAGATGGTTATTGATCCAGGTTCTTTTGCAACATTTATTTGGTTTCTTATTCTTCAGGCTAAGTGCCAGCTGTGCTGTGATTTCTCTAAGCTCAGAAACTGACTTGGTGACATTCCACAAGATGACCAAACTTTGTGCAGAAACTAATCGTGCATTTTCAGCCATTGTCAGTCTTTTGCAGTTTTGTTCAAAGACAAAACTTAAACATTGCCCCTTCTCTCTGTGTATTTGGCCCTGAAGTTAATCCATCTCTAAATCTTATTTCAACTAAGGTTCTCATGGTTGACATATCACCGAATTGCAGATTGCTGTTGTCTGCCAAACTACCTCATTTCTCAGTGGGAATCTGGGAAGGGGGAAGAAAGATTGCAAAAATGTTTTAGGTATGTTTTTAATTTCCATTTCTTAAGCTTGCAATTTGCAGTAATTGTTCAGTACATTTTTTGGGGGGGCTTTAGTACATTTTTCTTGGCTTTTGTTCTGGTGGGATGGGCCCATATTTTATTCCTCTACTCTTCGCAACACCTTTTATTACTTACTGAACTAGAATGACGTATAATATATCCAAAGACATGAGAGAATAAAAGCCTATTTGCCTGGTGTTGCAAAGAGGACAAACGTCGTATGCTTCACAGGAAGGAGTATTCCACAGCTGGAGTGTAGTGAACATCGACTCAGAAGACCTCTTCTGGAGAATTACTAGCCATCCCTAGTGTGAGAAGATAGCCAAAGCAGGACCTCCTAAGATGTTTAATCATGTTTTTCTGAATAAACTGCAGTTGACTTTATACAACAGTTTTAAGCTCAAACCAAACTGCTTTATGCAATTTGCATTTCTAGCCTGTATGTGAAGGGGAGTAACACTTGCAGAGGGATTTTGAGAGAGTTTAAAAGAGCCATGAAGATTCCACTTCAAAATTGATGTGTCAACATATTTCAGCCCCAAGACCAAGACTCTTAAAACTTGATCTTCCGAATAGAATTTTAAGAATAAAGTAGCTCCTTAGGACAGAATTTTAAAACTTTGTCAAGATGCAGATTAACAGTGTTTAGAACCTTGTGCTTTCCTTGTTCCTGTTCATAAATTTGGTAAACTGATGCTTCATAGTTGACTGATATGTAACAATTAGAAGTTCAGAAATTAAATGAGACTTGGGTTTGTAGCATTACCTTTGTGCACACAGGGGAAAACGCAGCTGGGGGTGTTGAGAGCTGCCTGGTGGCATTATTGTTTCAGTTCCCCATTTATTCCCTAATTGATTTGGATCATTATTCTATAATTTATATTCAGGCCACCACTGAGTTGACATCAGTGAATTAAGAGCTCTGCTTTGTTCATCTCTATCTATTGGAATTTAAACCTATAAAATATCCTGTTGGGTTATCTGCCTGAAATAGGTAATCATTCATAGGTGGAGGACTGCACACAGTGGACAGAACAATGGCAATTGCAGAATACGGCTAATCCTCAGCCTATGACCACAATTAAGCCCAAAATTTATGTCGCTAAGTGAGACATTTGTAAAGGAAGTTTTGACCCATTGTACAACCTTTCTTGCCACTGTTGTTAAGTGAATCATTGCAGTGGTTAAGTTAGTAACACAGTTGTTAACAATGAATCTGGTTTCCCCATTGACTTTGCTTGTCAGAAAGTTTAAAGGGGGATCACGTGACTCCAGGACACTGCAACGGTCATAAATATGAGTCAGTTGCCAAGAGTCTGAATTTTGATCACATGACCATGGGGATGCTGCAACAGAGGTAAGTGTGAAAAATTGTCATAAACCACTTTTTCCAGTGCCGTTGTAACTTCAAATGGTCACTGAATGAACTGTTGTAAGTCGAGGACTACCTGTATGTCCATTGGCATGGTTGTCTTTCTAATAGATGCCATGGAAGAATAATCGATAAATTAGGATTCTCCCTCTTTGTTTTTTTTGTCATCTCAGCATAAATTAAGGTCCTTTCCCAAATAGAAGTAGTCTTCGACTTACAACCATAATTGAAGCCAAACATTCTGTTGCTAGGCAAGACAGTTTGAGTTTTGCTCCATTTTATTATTTTTCTTGCCGCAGTTGTTAAGTGAATCACTGCAGTTGTTAAGTGACACAAGCGATCTGGTTTCCCCCATTGACTTTGCTTGTTGGAAGCCGGTTGAGAAGGTTACAGATAGTGATCACGTGACCCCGGGATAGTGCAACTGTCATAAATACATGGCAGTTGCTAAGCATTTGAATTTTGGTCACATGACCAAGGGGATGCTGCAACAGGTGTAAAGTTGAAAACCGCTCATAAGTCACCTTTTTTTCAGTACCGTTGTAAATTTGAAAGGTCACTAAATGAATGGTTGTAAGCCAAGGGCTGCTTCTATGGCATGAAATCCCCTGACAATGTCTTTATTCTGCTGTTGCCTGTTGAAGGTGTTGCCTTCACCTTCAAAGATGGCGCCTGTTCTTAACTGAACTGGAGTTGAAGAATTGTTTTTCTCTTAAACTGACATCAACTACAAGCAATTTTGAAATGTTTCCAATCCCTTTTGTCAATAACTCAGTCAGGGGACCCTGGTGGGGGAGTGGGGAGATGAATCAGGCACTATAGGAGTATTTTAGGCTGTTGTAGGTGCGCCCCATCCCCTCCGCACACTTTCACCATCATTCTACTTACCCTCCCACCCAAAAAATGAGGTGCAGCATTTTGAAGAAGGTTAAATATTTGCTCTTCAGAGACTGCAGGCCTAGCCATCTTTCAAAAGTTGTTACTTTCTGAAAGCTACTCAGTAGCTGTTTCTATTGTCCTGGGACTGGATTGGACTGGATTGCCTATCCAAATTTTACACCTCAACTTCACTGGATAATTCTTCAGCAAGCGTGTAGAGGTGGTGTGCCCTTTCCCATGAGTAGTGAAACAGGAGAATGTGGTTTGAGCCACCTGTCAAATCTGCACCCTTCCCAAACACTGTCCTTGCATCACAGCTATGATTGGTGGGTGGGTAGGTGGTTTCCCACTGGCTGGTAAGTGGGAAAGCAGCAAAGCCAGGGTTCAACTAATCTCTTAGCTAAACACACCCTGCTAATCTGGAAGCAGAGGCGATAAAGCAAAATATTGTAAAATAGAGATTTTCCTCTGATAGTATTCTGCTGACTCAGGGAGTGGAGTGGAGAGCCTTTTATCATCACAATGGACATGATAAATGTCTGTGCATGAAGTCAGCTGTACTTACAGGCCTGTTACTCCATACTGGATCAGTGCTGGATTCTAATTCTACCAAGCCATATGTCAAAGTGTAATTCATAAAGTATTTGGATGGTATTGAGAAGAGCAGATTGAGAAGTTTTTAAAACAAGGACACAGAGTTTCATAATTATGAAAGCATGGAAGTGAAGTGCGAACATGCTGGTGAATGAAAAAGTCTGCATTTGTTGGAACTGTGTTTGGAGCCAGGGGAAGAGCAGGGAAAGAGTTTGTAGTCTGTAAAATCTCACAAAAAGGTCTTTAGCTCTGCAGGCACCCTAGAACAGATGTTAAGGCTTTGCACTGATAAATTGCATTATTTCAGGTAGAGATTCAGCCTTTTTGAATTATCCACTTTTGAAATAAAGTAGAAATTGCATGGAGGTTTAGCCACTTTAGTAAAAAAATATCTTTCTCAGCAGCTGTAGAGATTTTTACTAGCCTATGGATGGCAACCCATATTTGTAAATAATAAAAATGGGACTACCATAAAAGCCAAGCATCAATGGATGACATTTAAAGAGATTCATGCTATTTAATGGTTATCCCATTGTCATCCAGATGTTTTTGTCTTATAATAAAAGCTGATTGAACACAAAAATGCTATCAGAATTAATCAAATCATGCCAAGCATTTGATCCCAGCCTCTGAATCAGGAGAGCTCTTCCCAATTGCAGATTGCTGTGCTATCCTCTATTTTGCTTTATTCTCTCTCTATGATGGACAGGAATGTCTTTAGTTTACATACAGATGTTTTTTAATCTCTGGGAACCATTTTTGCTGAAAAATAAGATTATAAATATCAGACTAATCTTCTGAAACTGTTCTGTAATTGTAATTCTTGTTGTTTTGTTGAGTAATCCATGCAGTGTTTGGATTACTAAGCAACCACCATCTATATACCTCTTATTTTTTCATTGAGAAGTTGGAGCTGTGCTTTCTGCAGGATGTTTTCTGCCCTATGTCCCTTCACTGTTGAGCACAGGCACAGGCAGTTGGGGATGAATCTGTGCCCGTGATAGCGAGCCTATGGCACACGTGCCGGAAGTGGCACGCAGAGCCATCTCTCTGGGCATCTGTCGCCCATTGCTCTCCCGGGTTCTGACCAGCTGGTCTTCGTGCACGCGGGAGTGCCAGAAACCAGAAAAGCAGGTCCCTGACGCACATGCGCACACCAGGAAGCTGAGCTTCCGGTTTCTGGGGCACGAATGCACACGGCCAGGTGGTCTTCACACGTGCATGTGCGCCAGAAACCAGAAGTTCAGCTTCCCAGTACATACAAGCGTACTAGGGAACTGCTCTTCCGGTTTCCCATGCGGAGCGTCAGGGAGCTGCTCTTCCGGTTTCCAGCACTCCCCCACGCTCCCATTTTGGCACTCGGTGCCAGAAAGGTTCGCCAACACTGATCTATGCTGTCTGCATCTCAAACTGAAGTGCAAATGGTTCTTGTAATCTGCAATTTTTCTGGCAATCCATTCATACTCCTGCACTATTCAAAGGGTGTTCATCCCAAAGTGCATTGCTTCTCAGTCATCCAGGTCATGGTTGTCCCAAAGGTGCTTTTTGAAGAGGCAACTGGACTTCCTCATTGTTCTTTGAAGATGTTTCGCTTCTCATCCCAGATGCTTCTTCAGATGACGTTTCGGTTCTTGGATGAGAAGCGAAACATCTTCAAAGAAAAAACCAAGTCCAGTTGCCTCTTGAAAAATTACCTTTGGGACTCTGCATAGACACCATCTATATATTGCTTTCTATTGTACTTTATTTGGGGTACGGGCAGTTGGATGGTGGACATAAGATAGCAAAGGCATTGATACTGGCTTGTGGATAAATTTAAAACATGAAGTTATGAGACAGTTGCATAGTTATCAAAAATGATCAGTTTGGGGTGAACATAAGTTGTTTCTAAATAAAGGTATTTATAGGTAGGTAACTCGTACATCAGACATCTAGCCTTTCCAAAAACCCCATTGCAAATAATTAGAGGAAGTTGTTTTCAAATAGCTACAGGTTCTAGATGGTGGGAACTATACAGCGTTGTGTAAGTAATACTGGTATAAGTTGAATTTCTCTTCTGCAGTTCCTCTTGGGAATGGCAGCAGAATGGTAATTATAATGTTGATTTGGGAGGTTCTCCCTTCCCAGAATAGTATTCTGTGAATCAAAATTGGCTGTTTTTCCAGCTGCTTAATTTACTTAGCCACACAGCATTCTTGCACTGCTGGGGAGACCGAATATAAGTTGATCTGACCCTCATAGGTTTTAAGTGATTACTTACTATAATCCATTATTCAAATGACAATGCTTCAGGCAAAGACTTGGAAGCAAATGAAAGAGGGACTCGGTTTCCAATTATGTTATTCCTTCACCCCCTCACACATGCATGTTTAATTTTATTTTTTTAAAAATCCCTTTCATCTGCCATCTCCCTGCCAAGTAATTATAAGACCTTGAGAGGCTAACTGGAGGCTAGCCAATGATCTGCCCTTCTTTATATATTTTAACTTTCCTGTGAATTTCTTTCAATGCACTGCTTTCCCATCCCAGCATTGTGATTTGTTACACAGGTATGCTTTGTTCATGAATCTCTGTATCCTGGATTGTAGGACTGAGAAAATCACTGCATAAGAGGCCTGAGAATCATAAGTTCACTGAAGAAGAAGCCAGCTTTATTCAGAGGGCTTTTCCTGAATTCTGCTGTTTGCTCCAGAAATAATTAGTTAAGATTTTTCTAACTTCATGTCGTCCAAATGTGTTAGGATTACAGCTTGCAAAACAATGAGTGCTTTTCAGTGTTTTTAGGATTGCAAAAAGTTTTAGGTTTGTAAAGTTCTTTGTGTTTACAGACTCACTTTGAACTCCTGATGTTCTTCTGCGTGTTCTGAAGGATGTTCTTTTCTAGGTCTAGAGGAGAGGAGAGCAATTTAGGAGAGGACAAGTAAACATACGTTGTTGCCCTTGGTAGTTAAAGTTTGGGATTATTTTCAAGCTTTAGTCTACATTGATTCATTCATCATTCATTTTAGCATTGTCTATCCACTGCAGGATAGCACTTAGCACTAGCATGTAGACTTATATACCGCTTCATAGTGTTTTACAGCCCTCTCTAAGCGGTTTACAGAGTCAGCATATTGCCCCCAACAATCTGGGTCCTCATTTTACTGACCTCGGAAGGATAGAAGGCTGAGTCAACCTTGAGCCTGGTGAGATTCGATCTATCAAACTGCTGGCAGCCAGTGATCAGCAGAAGTAGCCTGCAGTACTGCACTCTAACCACTGCACCACCACGGCTCATGATGAAGGCCTCTTCCACATGTTTCCAACCAATATGGGTGTATTGGCATGTGGAAGGAATAGACCATAATCTGCCATGCTGGTCCAATGCGGGTTGGCAGATGTGATCAGTGTTAGTCTGGAGTATTTCTCATGGTCTGTTCGCCTTGGGAGACCCTTTTGGATATATACATGTCATAGTCCACAATTTCATTTACCCACACAAGCCCCTCCGCCCTGATCATAGAAGGAGTAGTCTACATTACTGTGCAGCTAAATAAGAAATATAAGGATGTTGCAGAACCTTATCTTTTATGGAAGTTGCTGACACTCAGCCTGTTGACGCAGTAAGTTGTGATATTATACGCAATATTTATTTGTATAATAATTGGGTGTTTTCTCTCCCCTTCTCTCTTAGCACTAGAAATTGCCCTTGCAAGATGAATCACTTTTCCCGGAAGAGCTCCTCAGAGATTCCACAGTTGGAATACAGGCTGTCCCAGACAGACTCATCAAATAATCTAGCAATGGATACCTTTTGGCTCGAAGTAGAGAGCATCAAAGAAAGCACTGAATCTGAGGCTGATGAGGGCAGCCTTACAGAAGCCAAGATTCTAGAAGGTAAGAAGTAACTGTAGCTTACTAGAGATCGACTTGAAAATATGTTTTTCAAACAGTAGTTTACTGGGCACAGCAGTTGTGGCAAATGATAAGCTCTTTCAAGTAATCCTTGTTTTGTTCTTGAGATAAAAGCTATTGTGAAATGTGAGACAAAGAAAATTGTAGCCAAAGCAAATGAATTATCTAGGGAGATGGTGGTATTCCTTTTTTTAAATTATTTGTATTGAAGTAGAAGCTGAAAATTTTCTTGGGGATGATGTTTCAGTTTAAATACTTTTCTTAAGCAAGGAGTTGAACTCAGCAGTCTAAATGATGCCTTCTGACTTGATGATTCTAAATGCTAATATGTTTTGCATGATTAAAAAAAAACTTTAGGGGAAGAAGTTTAAACATGTTTATTATTGTGGAACATGGAGCAGCAAAAGTGTTCCAGTTCTTTGACCTCACCATCGTTCTGTCATCACTAAAGTTTGTGACTGGATGAAGCCTATCCATGCTTGTTATTGCCCTGTTATAGTTTCTATTATGAAAACTTGTCTCCCAAGGGGAGAATCAGGGTCTGGAGATTTAAACAAAGTTAGGAGCAAATAGTTCAAACTTTTTTCTCCTCTTGCCAGGATCAGAATTTTTGGCATACATTTCTGTTTTTTAATTATATGTAAAGGTTTGATTGTCTTCATGCTTACTTGGTCTTGAAACAGGAACCAACTCCCCCAAGTGCAATTGTTTCTAAATTCACATTTTGACTTTCTGCAGCACTGTTGAAAAATAAAAGTTTCAGAAAGAAAGAAACTTCCCACAAGTTTATCACAAGTATAAACTGTTCAACTATTTCTTCACCTCCTCTTAGTTAACAAATACATGAATCAGGGGTGAAATGTAAAATTTGTTACTACCGGTTCTGTGGGCGTGGCTTGGTGGGGTGGGTGGGTAATGTGACTGGGTAGGCGTGGCCAACTTTTTTTTTTTAAACTTTTTTCTAATGCTTTGAAAAGCCTCTGCTGATCAGGCAACTCAGCTGGGATCGTCAGAGAGGCTTTTTAAAAAATGCCTCTCTGATGATCAGGCAACTCAGCTGGGATCATCAGAGACTTTTCAAAGCATTTTTTTCACCACCTCTTCCAAGAGGTTGCAGAAAAAAATGCTTTGAAAAGCCTCTGACGATCCCAACTGAGCTGCGAGATTATCAGAGGCTTTTTTTTTTAACTTTTAAAAGCATTTTTTCGTCAGAAGAGGTTGTAGAAAAAATGCTTTTAAAAGTTTAAAAAAAAAAAAACCCTCTGATGATCATGCGGCTCAGCTGGGCATGGCGGGGGAGGGGGCGCAGGGATTTTTGCTACCAGTTCTCCGAACCACCCGCCACCATCGCTACCGGATTGGGTGATCCGGGAGCATTTCACCCCTGACATAAACTCTTCACCCCATAATTCAACTCTTAATTTTAGGCAAATCTAATAAATAAGTTTTTCAATCCAGGTGTTAGCAAAAAGTCTTAACAGAGTTCTGAAATAAACAAATTTGTTAACTAATATAAAACAAAATATAAAACTCATCATTCCATCTTGAATCTTAATTAGAAGCAAATTCAGTATACAATGTCTTTTCCAATCCAGATATCAGCAAGGCTAGAAAGAGCCTCCAAATTAACAACTAACCCATTTTAAACCTGGTCAAATATATTTCTTCTTTTTATATAAAACAATCCTTTTTTATCCATTAATCCTTGACTCAAATTTTTACAAAACTTTCACAAGCTTCTTTTGTAAGTTCAGCAAGAAACAAAATTGCAATTACTCTGTTTTTTCTTTGCTTTTTCTTCAGATCATATAAATCTTTACTCTCATGGTGAGCATTGTCTTTTAATTTTTAGAGATTCGTTCACTGTTTTCAGTCATAAATTCTTGTTCACATTGCTTTTCATAATAATTTCAAATATGTTTTTTTTCTGCTGCAATAACTTCTGGGACAGGGTGTTTATGAAAACATGCAGAGTATAGCTGACAATGTTGATTTAAAGTCCAATTGCCATTCCTCAGCGATAACTCTGAATTCCAGTATAAGTTGCTTATCTTGTTATGTCTCCAATATTGAAACTATTTTTCTGAAAAAAATGCATTTATTCTTTAAAATTAATGTCAGCATGTCTGAATATTCAAAATAAATATTACAACTTTTTCTGAGCCCTTAATTTATTTAAAACTTTATATAGTCAAAACATTGTCTTCCTTTTTTGTTGTTTATTTTGAATTTGTAAACTTTTAAAGATACCGTTTCATTTTTTTATGCTAAAGATTGAATACACTCAGCCTTGTCATTTTGAAGGTGTCAAATTTCTTTAAAACAATAAAAGGTGGTTTCCAAAGCCATGTTAGGAAGGAAGGGCAATTGTAGTGTCCTTTAAAGCAGGGATCTCCAACCTTGGCAACTTTAAGACTTGTGGACTCAACTCCCAGAATTCCTCAGCCAGCTAAGCTAAGCTAAGCTGGTTGAGGAATTCTGGGAGTTGAAGTCCACAAGTCTTAAAGTTGCCAAGATTGGAGACCCATGCTTTAAAGGGTCAAACTGCAGCTAGAGCAAGAATGGTAAATACTAAATTCCCTCAGGTCCTGATTTTCCCCAAAGACAGCTGCATTTCAATTTTCTTGTGAGAAGCAAACATATTGAGTGCAATGTGGGCAATCTTTATTTCCTCTCTCCAGAGAGGGTCAATGGACCTAATGTATTTGCAGGCTTCTTTTCTTTGCCACAGTTGTTGGCTCCTCAAAATGCTGGGCCATCTTCAGTTTGCCATTTCTTCCCTAGAAGTCTAGGAATGTTCCTTGGCCTAAATTTCATAGGCAGTACTGGGAGAATAAAACTAACTGATTTTGTATATACAACTGGTAAACTGAGCATATTCCTAAGGCAAAGTCTGGGAAGTCTATGAACTAAGCCTTAGATAGATATTTCATGTAAATTTGGACAGATGGATTGATTTGCTTTCTGCTGTTTTCTGCTAGGCAGATAAAGAACAACAGTAGAGTATCTCATTGTTGATGTGAAGACTTTGACAAAAGAAAAACTGTCTCTGTGCTTGGAAAGTAGTATGGTGTGTGCATTTCTTTGAAATATCCTTATATTTTCCTGGCTTCTAAGTAATTGTTACCTAATGGAAAGAAGTGAAAGAAATGAATGTACTCTGTCAAGTAATGGGACTATTCTTGGAAATGAAGAACACCTCATTTACATTTCAAGGTGTCACTGATTCCCAACTATGGGATGTTACACTTTTAATTCATACCAGGCTAAGCCTAGGTTCATTGTAGAGTTATGCTGGTTCTGCAAATTCTTCCAGGACAGGAGAACCAGATTTTTTAAAATTATGACACTACAATGTATAGTTTCTAATTCTTGTTTGGTCGCAGTTTGTGATTCGTTAAGATTGAAGATAACTTTTACCTAAGCCTGATACAGGAGCCGTGATGCGACAATGGTTAGAATGCAGTATTGCAGGCTAATTCTGTCGTCTGCCAGTAGTTCGATTCTTCCATCCTTCAGAGGTCGGTAAAATGAGGACCCAGATTGTTGGGGGTAATATGCTGAGTCTGTGAACTACTTAGAGAAAGGGCTGTAAAAGCACTATGAAACGGTATATAAGTCTAAATGCTATTGCTATACAAACACATTTGGGAGGGGGAGGCAGCGGGAATGCCATGTCCCCATGATGTCTTCTTTATCTTGTTCTTAGTCTATAAGTCTTTCTTTTTTATGATATCATCCAGGGGAGGAAATGTGTAACATCTATTAGGCTTCATCACTCATTATCTTGAAAAGAAGTCAGAATTGGAAGTACCTAGAACAGAGGCAAGACAGAGAGGATAGAGGTCAACTGTAGGGATTGCAAATGTCACAAGTGGTTTTTTTCCAACTCAAGAATGGGTGGAGAGCATTTCAGCTCAGCAGGGGAAGTCTCCTAAGAAGAGTTGGGCTTTAAATAGATGCTTCCCTAAATATGCTGAATATCTGGTTAGATGTAATGAAAAATGAAATTAAAAATGTGTCAGAAAAAAATTCTCTTCTAAGAAGAACTGGGGGAAAAAAACTTGCTGGGAATTTTTTTTTTTTTTTTTATTACTCATGTGCGGTGTCAAAATGAAACAAACATAGCTCTTTGTGTGTATCTATGAAGAAAGATGAAAGACACAGAGAAAATAATGTCGTAAACAAGTCTCTTCCGAAATAATGTGTGTTGTGGAGTTCCTGGTGCTCTTTGAGTTTCGTTGTTTACTTGCAGACATTTCATAATCTGAAATGACAACATCATCTGCACATCAGTGCATTATCCGAATGTGTGTTGTTTAGAACAAATATTGCATTAATTCATTAGCCTTAATGTATAGTAGCTCACTAAAAAAAAATTAGGATTAAAAGTGTACAAATACATAAAGAAAGGATTTGGAAGAAGAATACTGAACTAAGCATTGGAGAAACAAGATTTTGCAACAATAATCAAATATGTAAGGAATATGATGAAAATTTTTGTAAAGTAACTTTATCCAGAAACAATTTTTTAAAAATCAGCTTTCTAATAGAGATAGATGACATCTCAAGTCATGCTTTCAGCATACAAAGCTAAAGAAATGGCGGAAAAGCGTTGAGTATAGAATATAAGAAATGTGTACATTTATTTATTTATTTATTTATTGGTTCGATTTATATGCCACCCTTCTCCGGAGACTCAGGGCGGCTTACAATGCGTTAAGCAATAGCCTTCATACTTTTGTATATACCTGCTTAGTAGGGCTTTCGGGCCCCCTAAGCAGTATTCTTTTTTATACAAAGTCAGCTTATTGCCCCCACAATCCGGGTCCTCATTTTACCTACCTCGGAAGGATGGAAGGCTGAGTCAACCTTGAGCCTGGTGAGATTTGAACTTGCAGTAATTGCAGGCAGCTGGCAGCTAAGTGCTACTTAACAGCACTTTAGTCTGCTGCGCCACCAAGGCTACATGCTACTTCTATCTTGATTCGGTTTGCATGGATGTCCATTTTGAGAAGGTGACACCAGAAGGTGTCTAATATCGGATGAGGATTTGACTCAAGGAAATAAGATGGGTATTTAAATAGGACTGGGAGTTTTGCAAGCAAGCCTACTGGGCCCTTTCAGCCCTATCATTCAGGGAAAATAATAGGAGCTTCTTAAGATATCTTTGGTTAAAGACACATTTGTTTAATTTTTACAATTGTGTGTTTTCCAAATTATTCTGTGACGAGTCACACAGAACGTTTAGACTAGGCATTAGGTTGCTTGTAGTTGAGGGTGCCATGACAATCTAGGCATTGTCTTTTCATGTTGCATGAGCCGTTAACCAATAATAATAACATTTTAATGCAACAACAGCTGTTGTGTTTTATAGATCCAGATTCAGGCTTTCACAATGTTGTGTGAATCCATCCTTTGAATAGGAAGTGCTATGCTGTTTGTTAACCTTGCTTTTTTCATTCTTCCTTGCCTCTCAGAGGGCGAAGCCGAAGCCGAATGGCTGCAAGATGCAGGACTCTCTGATCTAATGAAGGACCATGAAGAGAATAGCAACATTGTCCTGCTGTCCACTTTGACCAAGACTCAGGCCGCAGCTGTGCAGCGAAGGTTGGATACTTATACCCGTTCCCGACGGAAGAAAAATAAGCAGCCTATCCGTGATGTCAGAGACATTTTTGGAGTAGTTGAATCTGGGGTACGTTCCTTTATATTGTTGTTTTGCATTAGCTCTTCTCACTATTTCTAGCTCCAACAATTTAGAATTATTGAATAATTCTAAAATTGAAAAAGAAAGTCAGCATTTTATCCATTTTTAAAATGTATCAAACTTTGTAACCTTATCACTTAGATATTTTTTAGAGAATGGGTGATTTAAGTGTAACATAAAATACTATGTTTTTCAGTATTAGGAAAAATAATAGTATTTTTCGGACTATAAAACGCACCGGAGTATAAGACTCACCAGGATTTCGAAGAGGTAAACAAGAAAAAAAGTTTTTGCCCTCCCCGGCCCCCAGGAGCACTCCGCAGGCCTCCCAAACCCTCTGCACGTCCCATTTTTGCAAAAAACGGAGCCTGCAGAGGGTTTGGGAGGCCTGCAGATTGCTCCTGGGGGCTGGGGAGGGCAAAAACGCCCCGTTTTTGTAAAAAACAGGCCTGTTTTTGGCCTCCCAAATCCCCCACATGTCACTTCTTGCCTTCCCCAGCCCCCAGGAGCACTCTGTAGGCCTCCCAAAACCTTTGCGCGCCCCGTTTTTGTGAAAAACGGGCTTGTTTTTGGTAAAACCGGGACGCATGGGGGCAGGGTGTTGGGAAGCCAAAAATGGTTATATTCGGTGTATAAGACACACCAACATTTCCACCCTCTTTTAGGGGGGAAAAAGTATGTCTTATGCTCTGAAAAGTATGGTAATTGTTTTCATAAAAATATGTGTTAATCGTGAGTGATCAAAACCATCAATATGCTTTTTCTTGATTAAACAGGGAAGATATTTTTCTTGTTAGCAATTTCAGTAATTTTCTCAACTTTGTGTACCCCAGGCAAATTTTTAACTGAGAGAGACCATATGAGCCTCTAATACATGCTTGACTTACAACCACAATTGAGCCCAAAATTTCTGTTGTTAATCAAGACAGTTCTTATTTGAGTTGTTCCCCATTGTATGACTTTTTGCCATGGTTGCTAAGGGAATCGTTGCAATTGTTAAGTGAATCTGGCTTTGCTTGTCAGAAACTCCCTAAAAAGGTTGCAAATGACAATCCCAGGACCCCGGACATTAACCATTGTAAATACATGCTGATTGCCAATCATCCAAGGTTTGGTCATGTGACTATGGGGATACTGCAGTGCTCATAAGTATGAAAACTGGTCATAAGTCACTGAAAAAAAAGTGACTTTGTGAACAGTCATTAAACAAATGGTTGTAATTCGAGGACTACCTGTACTGAGTAATTGTTATTGTCTCATGGTTAGAAAATCAGTTAAGCTTGCTGTGCTCCACAACCATAATGTATCCCAAATCTGTCTCATATAAAGGAAAAAAAAATATTTCTCGGACTCAGAGTGACCCTCTTAGAGTCTACAATACAGGTAGTCCTCGACTTACAACAGTTCGTTTAGTGACCGTTCAAAGTTACAATGGCCCTGAGAATACAGACTTATGACCGTTTTTCACACTTATGATTGTTGTAGCATCCCCATCAAAATTCAGATGCTTGGCTACTGACTCACATTTATGATGGCTGCAGTGTCCTTGGCTCATGGGATCCCTTTTGCCGCCTTCTGACAAGCAAAGTCAATGGGGAAGCCAGATTCACTTAACCGCCAGGTTACTAACTTAACAAACACAACAATTCAGTTAACAACAGTGGCAAGAAATGTCGTAAAATGGGGCAAACTCACTTAACAAATATCTCACTTGGCAACCTAAATTTTGGGCTCAATTGTGTTTCGTAATTCGAGGACTACCCATCTTTGCTTTCTGACCTTTGACCATATTACCCTGACAACAGGAGTTTTAATATGAACTGGATTTTAGCTGTGAATCTTAGTTCTTATTTCCAGCACTGCAATCATTGAAAATCCCTAAATATATACTAGAATGATTTTTTTTAAATAATTAAAGTAAGGGGCATCACTCCATGGCATCCAGATAAAAAGATAGAATTTTCAAGTGTGCTTTCCCCCCCCATCGTGCTCTTTGAAATGATGAAAGATTTACTCAAATTGTACTTGACTTGATGACGTTACATCGATGTCATATGATTATCTTGCCAGAAATACAGATGGCTGACCATTGCTCCATTCTAAGATACTTTTTTCATCTCTCTGGTGTAGCCTATAGCCCCAATATTTTCTGGTAGTTATCCTTTCAAGGATAATCTGGTTTAACCTAGGTAAGCTTTTTGAAATCAGCTAAGGTCGGCTACATGCTGCCATCTGCTGGGCTTCAGAATCATATCAAAATCCATTTTGTTCATAATATTTAACAAACTTCCTTAGAAATGATTAATTATTGACAATCAATTTTGATTTTGACGGGCCATCTCCATTATGTTGTACTAACAAAGTTGCATTTTAATCTCAAATTTAGCTTAATGTAATACGTGAATCAGTCTTTGTAAACTAGGAGTTTTACACATATTTGACTTTCTAAAAAAAATAAAATAAAAACATAATTATTGTAAGTATCGCATTTTGAAAACATTTTCAGGTTTTTATGTTCAGTGTTGGGATAGCCTGCAATCAAAACAATAAACTTACTACTTATTTAGGTTACACATAAAATAGCTCACTGATGCGCTAGAATGCATGCTTTAAACAAGCCGTGGTTTAAGTGTGATATGTGAATTCACTGGCTTTTCTTGCATTCCCTGCCTAGGAGACTGAACCAGTGATGGAGGCTGAAATGGATCGACCTCACCGCAGGTCTGCATCATCTAACAACCTTCAAAAATGTAAGAAACATTACTGCATTGCTATGAATAGAAATTAGGAATATACTCTTTAGAACAGGGGTGTCAAACTCAAGGCGAAGGATCGGCCCGCGGTGCCTCTATCAGCAAAAATGGAGCCTGATAATTTTATCAGCTTTCATCTTAATAAAATTAATTTGGGAGAATTTCAGATATAGGAGCCGTGGTGGCGCAGTGGTTACAATGTAGTATTGCAGGTGAATTCTGCTGACTGCCAGCAGTTCGGTGGGCTCAATTCTCACTGGCTCAAGATTGATTTACCTTCCATCCTTCTGAGATTGGTAAAATGAGGACTCAGATTGTTGGGGGCAATATGCAGTCTCCTTGCAATGCTGTCTTATAACTTCCTCACCTCCCCACAAAATAATAGTGCTTTTTACATTATAAAAAAATGAGGAACTGAAGTAGATAAAACCAGCTAGGTGGGAACACACAGATCTTTAGTTAATTGTTGCAGTAACATTTTTGCAGAGCAATCATATCTTGCTTAGAATAGAGTGAATGAATACAGTACATCTGGCTGGAATTCTTAAGAGCAAATTTTGTCATTCCATGTCAAGTGGTCTGGGGGTACCTGCTCAACCATCACAGAGTTCGATGAAATTTTGTGTGAACATGCACACATGTCCCCAATGAACATTGGTAAAGTGTTAACGTGTGCCGATGCAATTCTTGCAGAGATATAGGCATTTGTGTGGCCCTATACCGCAGCCTTTTACAGTATGACGCTGAGGTTCCAGCAACTTTAAGACATAATATCTCTGGCAATATTTTGTTGAGATAAACAAAACTTGGCCATCTTGTACGACTTTCTGTGCTCTAGTAAACAAAATAATAAAAACATTCTCATGAGTGATCTTCATTTAGATAATTTGGAGCAAAGTTGGCTGAAAATAGTGCAGCTTGAAAAAAGGTTAAAGTTTGGCTTTTTATATCTCTGGAAGGAAAGGTGAAACGTGAAACTTTGTTTGTAATAACTTGTGCATAAAATCTGTGATAGTTGAGCGGAGCACTTTTCTGAAATCAGACCACTTGACATGGAATGATATGTGCTATATTATCTTTACATGACAAAAATTATTGAAAATAAAATTATTGGGTGAGCTCAACTTGATTGAACAAAATGATTTCATTTAAAAAATATTGATTGACATAATATTGAAATCCTTCAAAGACAACTGGATTTTCAAATGGAAAGGGCATAGTTAAACTTTTGGGCTTGTATGTTAACATAAAGCTTTTTATTTAACCTCTTTATTCTGGATATAAAACCTAGATTATTTACATTTGATTAATACTTGGTTTTAGGACCCTGGGAACCATTTATTTTAAAAAGCAATCTGTATTTCTGTAGACTGATTTTAGTCAGTAGATAGAAGTATAAATTTCTATCTTGTATTTACGTTCCTTTCTTCATTCAATTTTTAAAAATTTTTAGATCCAGTGGGAATCCCGGACTTTCAGTCTCCACTGAGAGATTCTGTGAGAGAAGAATTATTCAGCACTGAAGTTGCCTATTCAGAGCAGGCTGCAATCCTGCTCAAAGGATCATTCCCAAGGGAAACCAGGAGAATAAAGGAAGAGAGCTGTTTGTCTGTAAGGCTTCCAATGTTTTTAAACCAGGGTTGACCATACCATGGATGTACTTCCATTTGTAACCACTCCCAGAAATGATTAGGGAACTGGAGGCTAAAACATACGAAGAACAGTTGCATGAATTTGGTATGGCTAGTCTAGAGAACAGAAGGACAAGGGAGACATGATAGCAGTGTACCAATATTTGAGGGGCTGTCACAGAGAGGAGAGGTGGGACGTGGCGGCTCAGTGCTAAGAGCTGAGCTTGTCAATCGAAAGGTTGGCAGTTCAGCGGTTTGAATCCCTAGTGTGCATAATGGAGTGAGCTCCTGTTACTTGTCCCAGCTTCTGCCAACCTAGCAGTTCAAAAACATGTAAAAAATGCAAGTAGAAAAATAGGGACCACCTTTGGAGGGAAGGTAACAGTGTTCCGTGCGTCTTTGGCATTTAGTCATGCCGGCCACATGACCACGGAGACGTCTTTGGACAGCACTGTCTCTTTGGCTTTGAAATGGAGATGAGCACCACCCTTCAGAGTCGGGAACGACTAGTACATATGTGTGCTAATACCTTTACGTTACACAGAGAGCAGAGGCTCAACCTGATTTCCAAAGCACCTGAAGTCCAGACAAGGAATAATGGATGGAAACTGATCAAGGAGAGATTCAACCTAGAAATAAGGAGGAATTTTCTGACAATCAACCAATGGAACAGCCTTCAGAAGTTGTGGGAGCTTCATCACTGGAGGCTTCTCCATTGAGAGTGGAGACAGCAGCCAGGATGGGTAGCAGCAGCCAATCAGCATGAAGGACTGAGTCTATCAATAATATCAAGTCCTGCCCTTGTTGCCGGGCAGACCGGCTTTAGACTCAGTCCTTCAGCTTGATTAGGCGTGTGGGTCTTTAGCTCTTACCCTTTCTGGCTATTTAGCTCTGTTTATTTGGATATTTCTGGTTTTTGACTTCGGATTCCTCGACTGCGATTTATTGGCTTCCTCCCTGATACTGTATCTCTCCCCTTTTTTTTTGGAAACTAACTTTATTACATGGATGCCATGCAACCTCCTAGAAGAAGCTGAGTTACAATTAAGTTTTACCCATCCTTGGAAAAGGTTTTTATCTATTCATTATAGATAATGAATAGATAAATTCATTATCATCATCATCATCAAATTCATCATCTTTGAAGAAAGAATTTTCTCAGAATTACAAAGTGGACTGAGATGTCACACTAATTTCTTCTTTTTTGATTCTTTGATTTAGAAGTTTAAGATCCCCAAGGGGAGGCTAGGAGTAACCAGGACAGAAGATCTGTCCCTGCAGGACCTGAAGAAAATTCCTACCCTAGCACTTATTGAACTAACTGCACTCTGTGATATTGTTGGCTTTGAGCTGAAAAGGAACAAGGCAGTTAAACGAAAGTCATCAGGTAAATTGTTTTTCATCCCTCCCCCCTTTTTTCCTATGGTACTTACAATGTGTGTTTCCTGAAATTGGTGGGGCAGGAGGAAAGGTACAATTGCTGAGTGACAAATGGGGAAGCTTATTTGATAGCCGCTTGCCACTGTGGTTTGGGAAAGGGATCTCCAATCCCCAGGCTGTGGACTGGCACTGGTCCGTGGCCCACCAGGCATTGGTCCATGCAAGTGAACAAAGCCCCATCTGCATATATGTGGGATGCAGGTAGGACATGGAACCACACACACCCACTCTGTGGAAAAACAGCTCTATACGGAATTGGTCCCTGGAGCCAAAAGGTTGGAGGTTGCTGGTTTGGAAGATGCAATCTCTCTGCAAATTTGTATATGCAATTTCTGTTCCTATTTGAATTGCCACTAGGATACCGTTGGAGACTAAATCACATAATAGTTTTGGGGAAAAACAGAGCCCTATTCAGAAAACAAGAACATATTTTTCTAGGATGATTTGCTCTGTGAGAGGGGCAATTATGGTTAGGAGAGAATAGATGAGGAGAGAAAAGGTAATCTTACCTTCTCTCTGTTCTGCAAGCCCAAATGCAGTCTATCTGTTCCTCAGTACATTCTGCCCAGCTTCTCTGTCCAACTCTTCATCCTTTGTACGATGGAGATTCCTGGCACCTGAGTTGTGGGGGCGGGGTTGTACAAGAAATGAGCTTTCAACAAGTCTCCACACTGCATCCTCTACATGCTTCAGTATTCACTAGCCAGTTCAGTATTAAGGGAAGGTACCATGTTCTCCAATCATCTTCCTGTAGTCACGACTCTACTGCTTATACCATCGTGGTGGTATTGCTGGCATAGCTTGGCCATTATTGCTATCACATCAAGGAGCCAGCTGAATTGGAGCCTAGTCTCAATCAGCCTTCATGGATATTGCAGCTCATGATTAGATCTTACATCTTTTCTATTTCTCCTTGAATATGTCATTGTAAAATGTTCACAATATTTTCATAATATTGCTTGACCATACAAACCTGTCATGAGTCAGAAGTATAGCTCATGTATCTTCTTTTAATGACCCCATAATCCCTTGCAGAGTGAAGTCTGGGCAACTGAATGGAGCTGAGTGTTTACTGGCCAGATGCCCTTCCTGTCACCAATGCAGAGTTATATTCAGCAGATATATTCTCATTGTGCCCAGGGAGAAATATCTACCTCTACCTAGGATCGAACTCACAGCCTCCTGATTGTGAGGCAAGAGTTCCACCTCTAGGCCACTGCACCACAAGTATAGTCCACAAGTATATGTATGGTGGCTATTTTTTGGTTTATTCCCACCAGTCTTCTTCACAACTGATGTTAAACTAAAAGCTATTTTCTCTCCTGTTTCATGGTGGCTCAAGTAAAGTCCAGGGTACAGTCCATCAAGAAAACAGGCAAATGGCAGGCAGAACTAGAGAACAACAAGAGAAAGCTGAATAATAATAATGATAATAATGACTCATGAAATAAACCAAGGGAAAAGGACTTTTAAGAGATTTTAAAACAGAATTGGATAACCTGGAATATACTTTTGAAAGTAACTCATAATCACCATAATCACTCATTCTGGACCAGTTGGAGCCTCCGGGTGCTCTTCAAGGGGAGCCCCATGTAAGAATTGAAGTATTAAAAAGGGCAAGAGATGATGGATAGAAAGGAATTATTATTACGTTTCTCCCCTTTTTTCTAATATAATGATGGCCTGATTAAAAACTAGAATAGAGGTAGAAATACCTTTATATAAAGCAGTAGTTATATGGAAAGATTGGAGGTTGAAAGATGGTATTATTAGGTATGTTTAAATAATAGGATGACTGGTACTTGAATGGCGCATTGTGACTTTGAACAATCAAATTATGAAGGACTATGTCTTAATATAAACAAGTGTATTAACAATAGGATTAGTAATGGTGGGCTGACTAGAAGTTAGAATAGAGGTAGAAATAAGAAATAGGGGGAATATTAGCAGATATAATGTTTATATAATAGAATATAAGTGATAATTAGATGGCAAGATTAGAGGTTGAAAGAGGATATTACTATGTATGCTTAATATCATTGGCATTAAAATGGAACATTGAAATATTGAATAACTACTCTAAAACAATCAATATAATTGATAACAATAACAATATAAACAATACTAGGATTATATAAGTCTGATTAATGTAACAACTATTATTACCATTTCTGTTTGTATCAAAATGAATTATACCCAGAGGCCACACTGTTCATGTATTGATATTGATGTATATTTAAAAATAAAAATCCAATAAAACTTTAAAAAAAGAGAGAAAGAAAGCTGAATTGGTGGACATCCTAATCACATTATGGTCTTGCTGTTTTAAGTACAGTTGTTTTTCCCTATGGTCTACTAAGCTGTCTTTATTTGTTCAAGTTTTTGTTTTGTTTGAGAGATGAAATAGTTTTAAATATAAGTGGCTTTTCTTGCAGACCACAAACTTTTTGGAGTTCCACTTGGCACTTTGCTGGAAAATGATCAAAAGCTTCTTTCAAACACCCGGGTTCCACTGATTTTACAAGCGGTAGGTTCATTTTATATCTCTTGTTGTTATCAATTCTGTGTTTTGAATTTGGCTGCATTATTGTTGCTTTCTCGTGATGATTTGCCCTTTTGCTTCACAGTTGCTTTCATGTTTGGAAAAGAAAGGGCTGGATACAGAAGGAATCCTGAGAGTTTCAGGGTCACAGTCCCGCATTAAGGTACATTGCTGTGGTTTTTAATTCAGTTTCCTCTGGAGTTCTTTGGAAATTTATTGGGCAATCTTCATGAGAATATCAGCATTTGGACCATGTTTTTTTTGGGGGGGGAAGATCCATTTGATCTGCAGTATCATCCCCTATGATATATAGAAGTATATCATAGATGAGATCTAAATAAAAGTAAATAGAATGTAGACCGCAGTCCATCTGTGGGTTACTAGGCAATTTTTGGTAGACTATCGGACAATTCCTGGTGGCTGGATTGTTCTTTGGAATACCTCTGCTAAGTGTTGAGGAAGGGTTTTTATAAAATGGATGAATCAGTAGCCTTAGTATCCGTGGAAGGCCTGTGGAAGGCGGGAAAAATATGATGCACAAGACTCTTGGTATACTTGCTCATGTCTTCAACTGTTCAACTGACTAAAGAATTCTATCCAAATATGCAAGTGGGAATCTGAGCACATTGTAAGCCGCCCTGAGTCTTCGGAGAAGGGCGACATATAAATCAAATTAAAAAAAAAAAATCCCCCAGAATAAAAATCTCAATGAGAAAGAGAGAACCATTTCTCTTTATTTATTTATTTTAATTGAATGCAGTAAACACCACATTGGTTCTTACGTTCATGAAGACAGTGTATATTCTGATCACTTATCAAGCATTAGTTAGGTTTTAGCTCTCTGTGATTCTTTAGGTATAGTCTTAGATATCTGGCACATCATGCAGAATTTTAGAAGGATATAGTTGCTTCTGCTTGATGCAAAAGTTTCAGAAACATGTTAAGAGGTTTCTCAGGTGTCATAGCAATAGCACTTAGACTTATATACCAATTTACAGTGCTTTACACCCCTCTCTAAGCGGTTTCAAGAGTCAGCATATTGTCCCCAACAATCTGGCTCCTTATTTTGCTGACCTCGGAAGAATAGAAGGCTGAGTCAACCTTGAGCCTGGTGAGATTCAAACTACCAAACTGCTGGCAGCCAGTGATCAGCAGAAGTAGCCTGCAGTACTGCACTCTAACCACTGCGCCACCGCGGCTCTTGTCATGTTGGCTTAGAAAATTACATTATTATTAAATGTTATTATCTGTTCACAATATAGCGAAGTCTCAACTTCACAGTAACTCATTCACTTATTATTTATGCCTAACTGTATTTGGCTTGATAATAGCTTATCAAAGCTGATCATTTGACTTATAAATCATGGTTAACTGTTACATATAAGCAAAGCCACTTCAAATAATAGATAAAACAAGCCACGACTTAATGCAATATTGTAGTCAATCAGAGAATATGCTTACATTTGTTATTTCATGTTGGATAAAAAAGGAGTTTTGAGAGCTTGTACCTCAGGTATCTGACCAGAAAGTGGCAGCAGTGAGCAGGAAGAATGCCACTTTTGTTAAATTCAGAGGCATTAAAAAAACCCAATCTTTTCGATTATTGCTGCAGTAAATCATCGTGATGTATTCAATATGGACTGGAATACTAATCGGTTTTCCATCTCTTAGCAAGAGCTATTCAGTTTGTAAGGTGTGGTACTGTATTTTGTCACTGAGAAAATGCTATGTTACTGTTTTTCCTCACTTCCAAATGTTGATCCATCCATCGTTTGTTTCTGTAGCTGCATTTTAAGGCAGACAAGCTGTTAATGCAGATCACATTTCTCTCCCTTTCATCCAGGGGCTTATTTTAATCAAATACTCCAAAGCCTTTTTAACATCAAGGCATCTTTTTCCCTTTCCTCATTTTCTTCCGCTTGCATTAGTGTTTGGAACAAAAACTGGAAAATGAGTTCTACACTGGCTTCTTCCGGTGGGATGAGGTGCATCAAAATGACGTCTCTGGTCTGCTGAAGAGATTTATTCGAGAGTTACCCACGCCTCTTCTGACAGCAGAATATTTGCCTGCCTTTGCAGCTGTGCAGAGTAAGTGCCAGGCCAAGCAGAGAAGATTTCATATCCTTCAGCGCTCATTTTTTCTCGCCTTCCTTGGGAGGGTTTTTTTTTTTTTTGGTGGTATTACGCTGTAGTGGATGTGTTGCTGGACATATTTTGTAGCTGTCTGTGTCTATTTTCTTGCTTGGTCCTAAGGATAACTTTTATATAAGCTAAAAGTAGGTGCATCATCTGCTACCTCCTATATTCTTTGCTCCACTTGATTTATTGTATTTTTTTGTTGTTGTTAGTTGCAAAGTCGTGTCCGACCCATCACGACCCCATGGACAACATTCCTCCAGGCCTTCCTGTCCTCTATCTGGAGTCTATTTAAGCTCACACCTACTGCTTCAGTGACTCCATCCAGCCACCTCGTTCTCTGTCATCCCCTTCTTCTTTTGCCTTCAATCTTTCCCAGCATTAGGCTCTTCTCCAGTGAGTCCTTCCTTCTCATTAGGTGGCCAAAATATTTCAGTTTCATCTTCAGGATCTGGCCTTCTAAAGAGCAGTCAGGGTTGATCTCCTCTAGGACTGACCGGTTTGATCGCCTTGCAGTCCACGGGACTCGCAGGAGTCTTCTCCAGCACCATAGTTCAAAGGCCTCAATTCTTTGTTGCTCAACCTTCCTTATGGTCCAACTTTCACAGCCATACATTGCAACTGGGAAAACCATAGCCTTGACTATATACACTTTTGTTGGCAGGGTGATGTCTCTGCTTTTTAGTATGCTGTCTAGATTTGCCATAGCTTTCCTCCCCAGGAGCAAGTGTCTTTTAATTTCTTGGCTACAGTCCCCAACTGCGGTGATCTTGGAGCCCAGGGGAAATTTTTTTTTTTTAAATTAAAATGGAAAAGGATGATGACGACAATATGCCTCAAAACAAAGCAGTGACATTGAGCATAATAATTTCCAAGAATTGGAACCTCAGAGTTCCTTCTGAGCTTGCAGAAGGAAATAAAAAACGATGTGTGCCTATAGCCCAGAGCTGTATTCAGAAGTGGTTCAGAAAGAAAGCTAGGATGATAACGGTGATCCTGGAAGGAGGGATAAAAAAAAGGTGAAGCATAAGCCCATCAATTTGCACTCTTATATATAAGGGCCTATCCACACCCACCCTGGTAAAGCCATTTTGTGAATAGAAACCTTCCCCTGTTCTGAGAGACAAACAAAACCCCATGTGTATCTTTCTTGCCCCACTCGCTCTAAGTGTTATGATTGTTCTTACACTTAATTTCCTACAGCTGTCTGGAAGAAGATGCAGTTTACCTAGGCATTATTATTTTTTTCCAAGTGATGCAATTGAAGTAGTCATAGAATGTTTGGTTAAATTGTTATTTGTGCACATTTTTTAATAACTCCAGCAGTTCCTATGATTGTAGCAGTTTTCCATCACTTCCTGTTTCTGATGCGGGTGACGTTGAATGCTTTGCATATGAGATGCATGAAATGAAGCAACGGGCTGTTCAGAATCGGGGTCTTAAGAGGTTTAATTCTCAAAAGAAATGCAATTGTTCTCTTTACTACAGATATCCCAGATTTGAAACAGAGGCTGCAGGCTCTCAATCTGCTCATACTGATTTTACCAGAACCTAACCGAAACACCCTGAAGGTAATCAGGCAAATGCTACCCAGGGAGCTATGACTTGAATAATTTCCAGTGGCAATAAATCACTGAATAAAAGCGGTAGATTGGTAATGCAAGTACATTGTTTTTTTGGCATAAGGTCTCAGATTCCCAATTTTCTCCAGCTGTTAGAATCTTAAGCTTACAATGTTATGCCTGTGCTAAATATTTGGAAACTAATTGAATAGGCTGATCAGGAATTTCCTGGACTTTAGACTAGTCTGGCTTTTTTTCCAGCCTTGGCAGCATGAAGATGTATTGACTTCAATTCCCAGAATTCCCCAGCCAGCCACTTTATTGTTGATATTCCTATAATAGCATTGAATGGAAAGTGTTCTTTTTAAAAGAAATGGGCAATGATTGTACCTCAGATATTGTGGGAATGCCACTCCCATCATCCCCACCCTTGCATACTGACTGGCATGATGGGACTTGATGGGTTCAGCAATTGGAAGAGCTCATTGTTCATAATTGCTTTAAAAATCCCACAAATTTGCATACATGTTGTTGTTGCTGTTTTGTTCATCATCAGTCCTCATCATTCTGGCAAAATGATGTCCGCTTTGTGTTTCATCATTTCCTATTCTTTTTGACAAAGCAGACATCATTTTGCCAGAATGATGAGGACTTGTTGGTGTCTGCTAGCCTCCATGCCCCATCAAATGTAGATTTTTAAAAAAAAAAAGTAAACAAGAGTTTATGGAATTGCAGAGAGAGAAAAACTAGCCTCTAGGAACATTTATTTCCAAAAATTGGCTTATTAACAACAACATAAAATTCCTGGATAGCTTCAAAATAGTGTTTGGTAATGTCTCTGCCAGTCAGGAAATAGCACATAAAGACTAGAAGACTTCCAAGGTCACTTCCAACTCTGATATATGATATGATATGGTGTGATGTATGGTACGATACGATACTAGTACTATACTATATGATACTATACTATACTATACTATACTATACTATACTATACTATACTATACTATACTATACTATACTATACTATACTATACTATACTATACTATACTATACTATACTATACTAGTACTCTACTCTACTCTACTCTACTCTACTCTACTCTACTCTACTATATTATACTATACAATAGGTACCAGTAATGCAGAAGTGTTAGGAATTTCTGCTAACTCATATAAGTTAAAGACTACAATGCCCAAACATCGAAATATTTTTGATGTGCAAAGTGGAAGTTCTATCTTACCTTTTTAGAAAGATCATAACTGAACAATTTACTTGGCTCAATTTGCAGATTTGGACAGAAGATAGGTATCATCAGTAAGCATTCGTTAATATTCAATCTCTCTGGAATCAAATTGGTTCTCTTCTCTCCTCTCTCAGGCGCTGCTGGAATTCCTCAGGCTGGTAGTTACCAAAGAAAGAAAAAACAAGATGAGCCTTTGGAATGTTTCCACTGTGATTGCTCCAAACCTCTTCATGCACAAGAGTTTGCCAAACAAGATCCCAGAAGGAAAAGAGAAGCAGCTGGCAGAAGGAGCAGCAGATATTGTTCGAATGATGATCCATTATCAAGCTTTGCTCTGGACTGTAAGTTAGGGGAAATGTTTATTTCCCAAATCATTCTTCAATTACCATGAGCAAAACTTAATGTAATATTTTTCTGCAAAGAGAAAAGTGTTGGTGAAAAGGATCCTTTTAGCATTTAAAATCACCTCCTTTCACTTTCTATATCATGCTGACAGTATTTACAAATTCCATTATTTAGATTCAAAATCGTTCTTCATGTATAAATTACTCTGATCAAAGAACTATCATTTTCAAGCAACCAGGAAATTTCCAACGTCAAATGACTGATGTAGTAATTGGACTTGTAAGAGGGATGGTGGATGTAATTAAACGTATCAAAAAACAAAAACAAAACACCCACACATTGGTTGTTTGTTTCTCCCATCTTCAGGAGATAATTCAGAATGATTTCATGGAGATTTCTGATATGAATGAACTGTATCACTGAAAGTTTGCACACCTGTCATTTTTCATATTTGCTTTAGGTTCCTTCTTTCTTGGTAGCTCAAATCAGAAAACTGAATGAAAACAGCAGCTGGAAGTATCAGTTCTATGACAGGAGGATCAAGAATCTGTTAAGAAAGATTCACGCAGACAAGGAAAAGACAGAAAAGAACAACATTGAAGTGAGTGATATCTCTGTTCAGCCATTTTGTATCACTAGGACAGGGGTATCAAATAGATTTCATTGAGAGCCGCATCAGGGTTGTGTTTGACCTTGGGGGGGCTGGCTGGGCATGGCGAGGGTGGGTGTGACCAGCTCGACATTACTCATGTTGGGGGCGCCTGTGGTGGCCCAAGCGCTCTGCCAGCTAAAATGGAACATGGCCCTCCCAAGCTCCATTTTTGCTGGCAGAGAGTTGCAGGAAGCTGTCATGGCCAAAAACGGAGTCTGGGAGGGCCATGTGTGCGAGCTCCATTTTTGTTTGCAGAGGCACCATGGGCTGGTCCTTCACTGTTTCCAGGGTTGCCCCAGGGGCGAGACCTAAGCACCCCGTGGGTCGGATCTGGCCTGCAGGCCTCAAGTTTGACACCCCTGCACTAGGACATCATAAATGGGACTAAAGCTATCTATCCTCCCTAATTATTTTGGTAAAGAAAATAACAGGGAGAATATGCTCATATTGATCTGTGCATCCAGTTGTAAGCATAGATAATTTGGAGGACAGGGTGGGTGCTGGAAAGGGTAGAAATGAAGTGCATCTGTTCTTAGTCCATGCATGAAGTCCTCCGTTTATAACCATTTGCTTAATAACAGTTTGAATTAATTGTGGCCTCTGAAAAAGTCAGTTAATGACCTAAATTTGAATTTGCAACCAACCCATGTGATTGCAAATCAAATACAAAGCAATTGGTTTATGACTAGTTGCACTGTCTTGCGGTTAAGTGATGACAATTAGCCATGTTTGTTGCTGATTTCCCCGCAAGAAAAATGCCATTGGTTACTATGGGTTTGCACTTAACAATCATGTGACTTGATTTACAACCACAGTAAAATGGTCATAAACTCAGGTCTGATCACATGGTGACTCAATTTATAACCGCAATGATTGACAATGGAAATTCTAATCCCAGCTGTGGTCATAAAACAAGGAGTACCTAGAGGCTGATTTAATAGTCCATTCAAGGCACGTACACAAATGAAATGAGAGCCCACAGTATTGCTTCTCCTAGATGTTACAATCATATATAACGTGTCGTCTGAAGTGATTTTTTTAGTGACTTTGGGCTGTACATTCAGTTTTGATGTGCAAAAGAACATCAACATCCTGCAAAGTAGTTTCACGTGATTCTTGCAGGATTAAAAAGAAATGGGCTGTGGTTTTTTTTTGTTTTTTTTTTGGGGGGGGGGAACAAATGCCTTCAAGAAAAGTAAGATCTCTCCCTCATGTAAACACAAGGGGGCGGTCATGTTTTATCAGTTCTAGGCACTCATAATGCTCCTCTTACACGTGAAAGAAGTGGTTTTTAATCATTTCTTTATGGCAGTCACCCTTTTGTTTCTTACTACCTGGTGATGTAAACACAGCAGATATTTGGAGGCAAGAGTAACTCCACACCTTGATTAACTCAATATATCTCCACATTTGTTACAGATTTATTTTTAATTTGATTCTTTCTTCATATCTCTCTTATTGCCGTCCCTTTCTTTCAGCCTTGCAAAATAGTCAAAATCCAGGCTTCCTTGTTCTTAAAAGACTCACTGGAAGTTCATTTAACTCACGGAACAAAAGTAGCTGATGTTCTGAGACAATTCCAGAAAAACCTTGGTCAGAATGGCTGGAACATTGTCAGCACAGTCAATATAATCAAATGGTAATAATTTCCCATTTTCTCCCTTACCCTCAGCCTAGCATAGCTAGGATTTGGTTTTACCTGTATGTTAAGCAGGAGGAATTTGAAAATATGAGTTAAACACATTTTAAAGGAAACAAATCTGTCTCTGTGTTTTCAGTAGCTAGAGAAGTCAGCTCAATCACAGTATGCAAAGAGTTTCAGTGAGCGCTTGATGATTGATTGATTTTTCATTACTGAAGGAGGCTTTAATATTTTCCAAATTTGAAGGTGTTTTCTGGGGAATGTATATTAAGCTGTTAAGTGTATCTGTACATTACAATACTTAAAAATAATTAATTACAAGATAAAAAAACTTCTTTATGACTAATGTAGTTCTGTACTTTACTACCATGAAAATTAGAATACTCCTACATAGTAACTGAAAGAAATTCCTCTTCGTCTTATCATTGACAAAAAAATCCTAAAGTTAAAAGCATCCAAATTAACGCAAGCATGGCTCTGCAGATTAATATCTGGTGTAACGAAACCATCTCTTGACTATGAGGCACTGCAGAGATGGAAGAAGATACTGATATTTAGTATCCATGGCAACCAGACTCATTCCACTTTGAGGAAGAGATTCCAACAAATATGTACATGTTGCATTAGATTGCCACTCTTTGAAAAACACTTTTTCTGGTTTTAAAATTGCCCTCCCGTACAAATATAGTCAATCTGAAGGAATCTGTTTCTGAAGGAAGTAGGAGATGTGAAATATTTGCTTAGAAAGTGTGAAAAAGCGACTTTATTTTGTTTTCCTTAAAAACGGGTAATGAAAGTTTGGGATAGGCTTTAAATATTCTTTTATATGCCCTACAACACTAAAGTAGCATTCTTGAAATCACTGCTACGTCTGTTTCTTGACTTGGACCTACTTCAAGTGGTTAATATCAGGCATTTCCCTTCAAAACTAAAAGTGAGCAAAATAAATCTAAGCAACATCTTTGCTAAAGATATATTTGCATTTAATATGGCATGCTTAATGTGCTGATATTAAAATGCTGCATGTTTTAATTGGGAAGCTGTGTCAGAGCAAGATGGTTGGAGAAAATTTGAACTGTTGAACGC
This sequence comes from Pantherophis guttatus, assembly GCF_059756535.1. Taxonomy (NCBI): domain Eukaryota; kingdom Metazoa; phylum Chordata; class Lepidosauria; order Squamata; family Colubridae; genus Pantherophis; species Pantherophis guttatus. The sequence goes on from NC_142065.1 coordinate 29,768,974, forward strand.
TCTGAAGTTTGAAGATTTATCCATGTAGTTATCCACAAATCCATAACCATGTACTTTTCTTGGGAGTAAATATCAAAGTGGTTTGCTATTGCTATTTTATGGTTATGGAAGAGTGGGGGCAGGTTGGATTTCCAGGTCTAGGCTTCAGCCTTGGTCCCTTATTCATGTAGTCCTATCCTGTTTCCCTTTTTGAGAGGGGCCTAGGTCAGCATGGTACCTAGATTTAAAGAAATTTCACATTATCAGCAGATGATGAAGATTGCTACTAAAGCTGGCTTTCTGAAGAGGAATTTTCTGCTAGCATGAGAAAAGTTTAATTTTGCTGCCAACTCTGATTTCTTTCTTGTCTCTTCCCCATTCAGTGCAATGTAATTTTAAAACAAGAAACCAGGCATCCGATGGAAAGAAGAATTTTGTCATGTGAATGTTATTCTTAGAGCATCAATGTCCAGTCTCTAGGGACCCTGCTTGTTAGCTGGTCCTTATGCTTTATAGTTTCTCTATAGTTGTAATTTGTAATCTTGATATTGGCTGGGATTCTTTTAAAACCTTTTGGGCCAAGCCCCAACCTGGATAATGCTATCAATTCTATTCTGGTACTGTGTTATAGAGACCTGAGCCTTCAAATTATGCTAATCGAAAGCTAGCTAAAAATATAGCAATATGTATAATAATTATTAGTTACAGTTTAGCAATCATGACTTAGATATGTGGTTGACTTAGAAAATCTTCTGATATAATTTGTATTTGTTTGAAGAGATTCCCTATGCATAGGAAGTAGTTTCCTTGTCTTCTTCAGTAAATAAAATATATGCCTGTTCAGTGGAAAAAGGAAGAGTGTGCCACAATAGATTTAAGGCATTAGCACTTAATGCTCTATTAATGGCAAACCTTTTCCACCAGGAGCAGTGCAGTTTGCCTTTAACACATTCAAGTATCTCTTGAACTGGCTGTTGAGCTAAGTTGAAATGTTGTCAATAGGTATTGATTTTTTTAGCCTTTTTATTTTCTTGGGAAGGTTGCCTTTTGCTAGGAGTTAAGAGAAGGAAGGGAATGTCTTCACTAGACTATTGTTCTCTTGAGCAGTTTTCTCCAGCGTGTGCCCTTCGGATGTGTTGTACACAACTTTCATAATCTCCACCTACCATGGTCAAATTATAGAAGTTAATTAAATGGATACTATGTCTCGAGCTGTAGAATCTTATGCAAAGATAAAATATAAAGACTGTAGAATCTATAACCCTACTCTCTCTTGCTGCTATTCCATCCCTGTGATAATTGTGTGGCTTTTTCGAGGTCAGCTACATGCTATTCACATGTGACTGATTATGTGTCATCAAGTAGGTGACCTGATGACCACATAAACCTCCTCCATGATGTTCTGTCCCCAACTTGGCCCTTCATGTCTTCCAATGGTAAATCCATTGCTACTGTAATTGAGTTAATCTGTCTTGCTGCTATCTGTCCTCTTCTCTTTTCTTCCGCTTTCCCTCTTCTCCAGAGAGCTTGGACTAATATGTCCAATGTATGATAATTTGCGTGTCATCATCTGTGCCTCAAGAGAGAACTCTGAGTTCATTTGTTCAGTGATCCATTTCTTCATTTTGGAGGGGGGTGGGAGGAAACATGACTGTCCATGATAGTCTCAGCATAAATTCTCTTTCTACATTCTCATGTGCCTTGGATTAATTTTGATCACATATAGGTTTATTATCAGTCTCTGTAACTGGAAAACTATATTTTATTATAAAATTATTGTTGTTTTAAGAGAAAGTTTTAACTGGGATTTTTTTTTTTTAAAAAAAGTTATTTTAAATAGTTTTAAAACTTTTTTTTAACCTTTTGAAAAACAGATATGTCTGACCTTAGATCTAGATTAATAAAAGTAATTTGTTTGCTGAACATTGAAATATATTGTTGTATTTTTCTTTGTTTTGCAGTAATGGTTCAGTGGATTCGATGAACTTCCTACTATATGAAGTTGGCGGCAACATAAGTACGTGTGCTTGCACTAATTCTTGTTCAAGGGGAATATGGGGTACTAGTTTCAAGGGATAAGTTTTGGCAATGGAGAATAAACACTGTTGAAGGAATAAATAGGCTGGGCAGCAAGAATTGACAGCTTTACCATTGCCCAGTAACAAAGCAGCATGGAAGTTGCTGAGAATTGTTCAGGTTGGGTATTTGGAGAAAATCCTTTAATTAAATCTGAGCCTGGTTCCTACAACTTGACAAAAGCATAATCTTGATTTAGCAATTATGTGTGAAATATGAAGAATTCATATAAAATAGTGTTTGGTAAAAGTTGTTTCACATCTGATTTTGAAAGGGTGAAAAAGAAGAGATAGTTGCCAGGTGTGAATCAAAATGCTTCCCAGAGACATTCTTGGTAAATGCATGTTTCCAGCTACTACAAGTCCATTTATAGCATAATGCTCAGCAGACTCTTTGGTTCTATCATGAGCCCAATTCATCTCTATATTTTCTCTTTACAGCTGGAAACATTTTCTTCATAGGATCTTCCACCTTCCTAAACTTTACTTGTAGCCCAGGAATATTTTTTTATGAAAATTGCTTATGAAATCATTTGAAACTAATGACTAAGTATAAAATAAACTCTAGTGAAGAGTTTATAACTCATTTTTTAAAACTAAACAAACTGTTTTCCCCTTCTAACAGATGAACATTGCCTGGATCCAGATACATATCTTTTAGACCTGCACCATGTTAACCCTCAGGCAGAATGGATTATAAGGCAAACTCCGTCTTTCCCAAGAACACCTTAAGGAGACTGCTTAGTAAAAACAACAACAACGGAACCAAAAATTTGTATTAAGTTGTTTAAACAAAGGTGGAACGTTGGAACCAAGCACCATATGTTCATGAAGATAACAGTTTAAATGGAGCAGTAGCTCCAAAATTGGAAAATTAGCAATTCCCTTTGAATGGTCTTTTGAGATGATAGTCAATAGAAGGCGACAGTGTTGTATGATAAAGATGGTATATATCAAAGGAAAGCTGGTAGGAGAAAAGAAGAATGGAAAGCATTTGGAAAAACTCATACAGATAATCTGATTTTAAGATTTGTTCACATAGTAGCATATCTGCTGGTTATCAGTGTTGACTTTTATAAAGTGAAACTGAATATTTGAATTAAGGCTTCTTGTACAACCATGTAATTTTTTAAAAAAATATTCCTATTGCTTTATTTCTGGAGAGTTTAATTGATAACCAGCTGCCTAGAATATAGGAGGAAAATTGATTATTATAGTGGGAGTTCTACCTAAAGAATGATTCTGTCCAAGGACGGGATGATCATACTATGCACAAGTAATAATTGTGAGTAAAGAATGTCTTCTATAATGACTTTGAATGTTGCAGTTATACATAGACGTTGTGTTTATATAAGTTCAGTTTTACAATGACATTTTATTTTTTAAAAGAGTATGTTCTAAGAACATCTTCCTACTAGGTTACAATAAACCATCTCAGTATTATTGTTTATATAAAATTTTATCATAGTAAAATTGGATTTCATATTGCTGTCTGTTTGTAATATATTTTCTTTTGCAAAGACACTGAATTAGAAATTTCTTACACTGTCTTTTTTCCAAGGCAGTCCATAAGAATCTGAGCCATATAATAATTCAATATTGATGCCTGTTTCTTTAATATACTTTTTTTAAAAAATCACTTATGGATGTGTTTAGGAAAAACCTGTTGCATCTGTCCAGGTTGTTTTCAAGAAAGCCATGATACTTCACTTGGACATAAATGTCCATCTGATACCAACTTTTTCAAACCACATTCCAAAGCAAAGCCATGTATTAGTAACAAAATTCTTTTTATTTTGTAACTTTTGGAAAAATCATTTTGAAGATTTATTTTTAATGCATTGACTTGTAGCTAGTTCATCTTGGAAATTTGTTGGATGATAGAATTGCAGAAGTTTGTTGAAATGATGCTGTTAAAAGTGGCAATTTTATGTAACTGCTCCGCTTTCTCAATGTTTAAACATCCTGAAACCTGGTACCTTTAGATGTGTTGGACCTCAGTTTTCCATAGACTGTCTTGGAATTGAAGTCCAAAATATACATGGAAGGAATTAAATTGTTATGATTACTTCCATTTATCACTGCAGTTTCCTCCTCCGACATCAGGGGTGTCAAACTCACGTCACGGCGGCATCACATGACGTATCGGGACTTTTTTCCCCTTTGCTAAACTGGGTGTGGGCATGAACAGCCCATGACAGCCCTGTTCTAGATAGTGATAGTTCCTCCCCTTTCCCAAGAGCATTCTAATAGCATACATTGGACAGATCAGGTAAGCTTAAGCATATCAAAGCCTAACTCAGCCTAACTCAGGCTAATTGTCAACTATAAATCCCTTGAATATAGATACAAATTATTTTGGATACATCAGATGAAATAGATTCATGCCAATACAACAAATCATGCAGCTTGTAGAGCATGCAGGTAGTCAAATGGAAAAAAGATTTTGATCCATCATGAGAAACTCTGAGATACCAAAAGTGAATAGAAGGAGTTTACTTTGATATTCATAAAAATCTCAGTGCTATAATGATGAGGCCATACATTTTAAAACAAATATTGCTGAAATAGATTCCTGACATAATAATGATGCTATGAGTGTTATAGAGGACACACCTGTAATATGTAAGGGAAAACACCATCCTTAATTCTGCCCTAAACTTGATTTTTAAAAGAACATTTTGGTATGTTTTGTGACAGTAGTTAAATAGTAAAGCATAAACTCTGCATGTTTTAATAATGGTTTTTATTAATATTTTAATGCTGTGTTTAAAACGGTTATACAATAAATAACTAGATATATTTCCAAAATTTTTCATCCTGTTTCTTGCTGCATTTTATTTGTTTCTTTATTTACTTCATCATAAAAAAAATAAGCTGTAAATGTATTTATTTATGAAATTTATCTTCTGCCTATCTCCTGGTTCTGGGTAAGTTTACAATGATTTTGTCTATGCAACAAGTTCAGCTGAAACATATGAATAAAAAACATATTACAGCTTAGCATAATGAGTGACTACAACTAGGTCTACTATGATGTAAATTTTTTTAAAGCATAAAGTTAGTTTGACATGACTTGTTTTTCAGAACCTTGCTTGAACTTTTGGATATAAAGAACTGCTTATTTATTTTATTTTTAAATTTATATGCCACCCATCTCTCTTGATAGGTGGCTCTGGGTGGCTTACAGAACTTAAAAAGATAAATAGAAAAGCAATTAAAATTAAGCACCACAACCAGACAGAATATTTAACTCTATTGGATTCTAGACTCTATTCAGCTTTTCGCTTTACTGTTATTCTGACTATATGATTTGAGCACTTTAAACAATTGTGAACCTCACCTTTTCATTTCTTATTATCTCTAAGATCTAGAAAGCTTACCTATGGGAACCAAGTCTCATCAGCGTACATCTATATTAAGAAACTCTTTCATACTTTACTTGTAATTCTTGGAATAGACAAAAGTGGGTTTAATCTGTTTCTTTTGACCAGGTGGCTTATCCTCTGATTGCAAGGTACACTTTGTAGGAGAGATAGGCAGGGATTCATTTATAAATGTATCTTCTTTCATGCTGTGTATGAAAAGGAACAAATACATTAAATCTCCCTTCAATTTAAGTTAGAAATTCTCTGTATTTTTCTAGAGGAAAATTGGCAATATGTTTCTTCTTTCAAAGAAAAAATGAAAACAGTGGTGATTTCTTTCTGAGATAGGTCCAAAACTCAGAAACAAGAATTCTTCATAGTAATTGTCCAAAACATATCATTATCAAACATTAAGATCTTTAAGAAATGTCTTCATAAATTAGGTGCTAATTAGCATGACCATTGAAGGAAGGGGGCATTACAAAATTCTGTGATTTTGTCCCAACCTTATTTTAATAGTAATTGGAGAAAATAGTGGTGAGCAAGGCAAGAAGGAGGCCCAGAATATAAGTAAAATTAGAATATTGAGATTAAGATGTTAAGACTCCAGAAGAAGTACGGAGAAGAGCAACAAACTGTACAATGAATGGTGCAGAAACTAGAAACACTTAGTCTAGTGAAGAGAAGGACTAGTTGTGACATGACAGCAGTCTTTCGATTTTTGAGGGGCTGTCACAGAGAGAATGGGATCAACTATTCTCCAAAGCAGCTGAGGGCAAGACAAGAAACAACATGGAAATTTAACAAAGAGAGAGTCCAACTAAAATTAAGGAGAAATTTCTTGTCAGTGAGAAAAATTAATCAGTGGAACAGCTTGACTCTAGAACAGGGCTGTCAAACTCCAGGCCCACGGGCCAGATGTGTCACACACCGGCCACACCGACGCCTGGTTTAGCGATGGGGGAAAAAGTCCCAATACATCATGTGATGTTGCCATGATGATGTGAGTTTGACACCCTGCTATAGAAGATGTGGATGCTCCATGGAGGTTTTTAAGAAGAGATTGGACAGCAGTTTGTCCAGAATGGAATGGGGTCTCTAGCTTGAGCAGGGAGTTGGATCAGAAGATCTCCAAAGTCCAATACTTCCAATTCTCTTATTCATTATTTTGTATTTCTATCTACACTATTTATGGTATTTATTTATGGAGAATTTATATTATCAGGAAAAAGCTATCCATGCTTATTCCTTTTAAGTTGTTTCAAACTGTTGCACACTTAAGAAACTGAGAACATTACATCTATGCAAGAAAATGACCAAACTCAGAGAGCACCATGGATCCAACATCTATGATCTAGTTTGAGAGCAATTCAATTTTTTTAACCTGAAACTTCAGATTATAATTATTTAATCACCTCTGTTGGTTGCTGTTGTTTCTGAGTAATTCCCTGTGGATTTGAAATAGTTTTGGAATTGCAGGCAGTGCTTAAAGAGAGTATTTATAGTCTGTGTGTGTATGTCTGTTCACGGCATATTCCATTTTTTAAACTGAAGTTGGTTGCTGGGAAGAAAGGAAATACGCAACAAGGGCCAAAATAAATGAGAAAGATGAAGGGAGAATAGTGGAAAATGGGCTTCTTTCAGGTGCAGGCCTATGCAAATACTATAATTAACTTTAAGTGTGTATCCCCTGCTGCCTTCATTATAGCCTTTTATGTACAGATGTAAATTGAGGTGGCAGTTCTCATCTATGCTGATGATACTGGTAAGCTACCCTTTGGATACAAGAGTAAAATTGGGTATTATTTATAACAAACCAACAGAGCTGGTTGATGAGTTAGATTCCAGTTTACAAGAGACAATTAAGAATATTACATTGTTTTCTGTCTTCTTTTTTTTAACCAAAAAGCAGAGAGAAAAGCATGGGGCTTCCTTAATAGCCCTTGTGACTCTACTTCATGTCCTTAGAGCACATTTGTTGTGTGTTGCATTTATTATGATCCACTTGTTATTATCCATAATTATTTTGCTTGGGGGAGGTCTCTTACTCAACAGCGAAATTTGCAACTTGATGATGAACTCTCAGCTGCCTGTATTTAAGGTAAAATTACTGCAATTAAGGAAGTGATCAATCCCTGAAGCTGTCTGACTGATTTCGGACAGAACAAAAGGACAAAATTAGAACAGCTTTAGTAGCATCGAGGCAGGGAAGAGGGCTGCAAATTTTAGCAGCAACAAAAGTAGCCTTCATTTGAAGCGTCTCTATAACAATTAGAATGATAAAAACTGTGCCTAACCCAAGTTGAGTTTATTCTTTCTACAACCAGACAACATTGGATCTATTCCAATGTATAGAGTAGAATTAAAGAATAATCTATAAAAACAAATATAGCCCAAATGTATGGAACGTATCTGTAATATGTTCCCCAGTGTTGGTGTGTTCAACAGCCTTGCTAGATGTAGTTAAGAGTTCAAATCATACATGGGGGTAGTTAGTTGTTGATGCATACTAACATGAGTAGTTTTTTCAAAATTATTGCAGGGGAAAGGAAACTCTTGATTAGATGGAAGATTCTATGGGAAAGAAATACATGTTAAAAGGACATGTATAGTTGCTGATTTTTATCATTCACAATAACAGGTTTAATTTTGAATGATAATCACAAATAGTTTCAAAGCCCCACTGCATCAAAAGATGACTTAGAAAGACATATCAGAATATCAAGATAATGCAATAATTTAATTTTTCCCATTTTTATATGCAAGTTTTTAACAATTTTTTGAATGTGCATTAACTTTCATGGATAAAATGTGAAGATAGCATTCATCCTATTTCATGCAACTATAAAAAAAAAAACAAGTTAAATGTAATAAGAAAAGTCTGGCTATTTCAGTAAGCCCTTGAGGATTGTTACAATATCATCCTATGTTCCTCCTTTGCTGTAAGTATTGCCATGATTTCCCTGGATGTAATAGAAGTGAAGATTATTACAGTATTTTCGTTTGGCACCATTTATTGTTTTAATTTTTCAACTGTATTGTATTTCAACCCTATTCAACTGTACACCACTTAGAGTCATATGTGATTGGAGCACTCTGATTGCTTAAGGAAATAAATGAAATTGTGATATGGAGGGCCTTAGTTGCATATTCACACAATCATATCTACAAACATTTCAGTTCTGTAAATCCATTCAGATTGGGTTCAACAAAGTATTGGAGACTTATAAGGCTGTCAAAAAGAAATTTGATTTTAACAGCTCTTTCATTATGCAGATTACTTAGAAATCATTCTCACAATAAATCTTTCAGGTTGACAGGAATGGGCTGCAGGTAAGTTTTGCATACAAAAGATTCAGGGCTCGGTCTCTGGCATCCTCAGATTGGGCTTGAAAAGGGCCTGGCCTAATTTTCTTCCCTTTCTTTTAAATTTTTTAAACTGAAATTTTAATTTGTTTTTAAATTATTGTGAATTTTAATTGTCTCGGGCAAAATTATTTAATTTGGTTTTAATTATGTTTTTTAACTTTTGTATTTATGTGTTTTATTCTGTGCCTGTTCACCGCCCTGGGTCCTTCGGGAGTAGGGCGGTATACAAATCTAATAAATGAATGAATGAATGAAATGAAAGATGGGAGCTGTTCAGATCTTGGGGAAAGATTGCTCTAGTCCAGACCACAGCTTAGTACAGGCTTTCCCAGCTATAATATTTTTGTCTCATGTCATGTAGGCTCTATTTATACTCCCTGTTAAAGCGAACCTATTTCCTTCTGCAGTAGTCTCTCCTATTATTAAAAAGCAGTTAGCTACTTATGGGGAGATTTGTAATGTCCAGCTGCTAATTCTAGTTTTACCATCTAGATCCAATTTTGCCTACCAGAGTCAGATGTAAATGGTGATGCAGCAGCAATGGATAGAATTGGATAATGAACATAATTGAACAGCTTGCCTTCAGAAGTTGTGGGTGCTCCATCACTGGAGATTTTTAAGAAGAGACTGGGCAGTCACTTGTCTGAAATGGTTTAAGGTCTCCTGCTTGAGCAGAGGGCTGGATTAGAGACCTCCAAGATCCCTTCCAGCTCTATTCTGATTCTAATGTAAGAGTTCTTTAGTAGACGAACAAGAAGATAAAAGTGATAAAAGATCTGAATCCTCCTGCCAAATATACTGAATTTACTATTGCCTAACATGAAAAAGTTTTAAATCAGGGTTATGTATTCCACTATGCCATGATTGGTTTGGTTTAGTACTGTATAAACCCAGCCATTATAAGTTGTAAACCATAGTTGGTTTATTGTGTGATGTAAAGCCAGCCAACTGTGCTCAGGCAAGCTGCAGCTTAATGTAATATGTGAACCAGATCTTTAAGTTTTTACAATTTCCATATTTAAAAGTTGGATGTAAAATTACTTTTTGCTGGATTGTCTGTTAATCACAAATAAATGTGATTTGTGCACATCATTTGTACACAACTACTTAAAAGGCCACCCTCAATAATATTTAGAGTACTATGGAACAAAGACTCTATTAGCCAGACTTTCATTTAAAGATAGAAATGCAGCCAGAATGCTGGAGAGAAATTGCTTGTCTATAAAGAGAATGCTACCATTGAAATCAGAAAAGAACCTGTCAATAAGTATGCAAATATTGAGATTAAAAAACAGTAACATATACTCCAAAAGAGATCAGGAGATTCCTAACTAAAATTCAGAATGTGTCAATATCCATTAAAGAACTGGACTGGTGTAATAACAGAATTCTTGGCATGATTTTTTTAAAATGTAAAGTCTACCGGTATGCATCTAGGAATAAATTATTATATGGCAGCTAAATTGAAGAAAATTATGAGTATTTTTCTCCCCATCCCTCCCAGAAATCTAGACATGTAGACCAATTTGAGTTGCTAGGCAACTGAGCCTGCACATGGCTGATAACACTCAAGGCATTATTTGCCCGCCTGACTGCACTGAGTCAGAACAAAGGCCAGCTAACGAAGCTTTCAAATGCTGTTGGTTCTTCCCGTTGATGGTTCACTACAGGTTTTCCCTGCATATTAGTGACAGTTACACATTCCCTACAAAGACAAATGCCTCACAGGTTTGAAAAAGCAAAAATCCAATGAAAACTAGATGACAAAGTAGATCATGTATGGCCAGTGAAAATGTCTGATAGAAATTCAGTCATTTGTTTTCCAACATGGAGGAACACTGGAAAAAAAGGTAAGAGGCAAATTAACATATGTATATGTATATGTGTGTGTGTGTATACACATACATATACATATACATACACACACACACACACACACACACACACAGAGAGAGAGAGAGAGATCCCCTATCACAAACTTGAATTTATTTAGAGGGATTTTTGGATCCAATATACCTTTGCTACAAATACTGAAGCCAGGGGCTCTGGTGACATCAGAATATAATAGCAATAGAATAAACAAATTGTGTTAATGAAACTTTGTGGATTAGATTAGATTCAGATTCAATTATTTATACTGTGTGATTATGTCTCTTGATAATCCATGTGATGGTATTTTTTAGTTTAGCATGAAATATGATTTGACCTATCAAGGTCTAGGTTTAGGTGGATTAGGCTTATTCAGCAATTCCCGGTTAAAGAACATGGCATAGTATTATGTCTGAATAAGTATTATGTGTGAATGCAGCCTTAATGTTTGGGGATTATAAATATCTGTCTGCTTGCTTGTTTATTTAAGGACCATTCAACTCATCATCAACTCTAGGTGACATGCAAATTTAAAAATGACAACATAATACAATGCACTAAAATAGAATACTAAATAAGATCAACAACAACATTTTATAAGTGGGGGAGCTAATGTATGCTATCAATATTCAAGATCTGTTTCATAGTGGACACACACACACTGATCAAAGCTTATTTGAAGGGAAGAAGAATTGGAGCAGAACAATGCTATTGTAGCACACACTCTGAGACAGAAGGACCACCTCTTGCTTTCTATAAACTCTCATTGCTTGATAGATGACATCCAGAGCATGCCAACCCTGTCAGATATTTTAAGGCAGGGCAAAACCATGGGAGAACAACAATTTTTCAAAAAAATAGCTGGACCTTGTTCCATATAGAACTTTGCAGATAACAACAAATGCCTTCAGCTGTACTGGAAAGAGATGTTACGTAGCCATGCCAACTTACAACTATAACATATGTATCTGCGTAAGCTGCTGCATTTTGGGCCAGCTGAAGCTTCTGCATACTCTTCAAGGACAATCAAGTTGTCTGTCTGTGAGGTGAAGTTAGCAGACTTCCCTATCTAATAATCTGTGTTGGACAGTGTCCAGAATTCCTAGCCTACATAAATTAGGAATTCTGAGGGTTGTAGCTCCTGAATATTTGGAGAACACCACGCTGGAGATGGCCACAATATAAATTGATAGCACTCACCATAGCATTCTTCCAAAGCATTGGAAAAATGGCCAATTTACACTCTACAAATTATTTGCAAGTAAAGCACACATATGCATACCAGTCATATAAAGATTTAAAATATTTAGTGGCCTTTTCCTAAGACTATATCATACTTGCTCTGCATAGTAAAATTGGAATGATGTTTTTGTTTTATTTTTTTGCTAAATTAGTTTTCATTAGCCTAGCCCCAGGGCATCAAATTGTGGAAGCTGATTTAATTGACAGTTACAGCTCTGGAGACAAATAAATACATTTCTATGGGCAAGATAAAATGATAGCCATTATGCCAAGATTTACATAACAGTAATATTAACATTCAGCTGCCTGTAATTACTGCAAGTTCGAATCTCCCCAGGCTCAAGGTTGACTCAGCCTTCCATCCTTTCTAAGGTAGGTAAATTGAGGACCCAGTTTCTGGGGGCAATAAGCTGACTTTGTATAAATATACAAAAGTATGAAGGCTATTGCTTAACGCATTGTAAGCCGCCCTGAGTCTCCAGAGAAGGGCGGTATATAAATCAAAATTTTAAAATATATATATATATAACTTGTATCTTCTTTTGTCAACAAGTTAAATAGCATAGAAACAAAAAATTCAGCAATTATTTCAAAAATATGCCATGGAAACTTGTGCTACTATTAAATATGATTAAGCCTCCATGTAAAGAATATAGAAAATACATGACATACAGAGATATCAAGATGAAATTGGTGACAGAGATATTAAGATGAAATCTCTAAATCCCTTCTGCAATTCCAAGATGTAAATCCCTGTTCTGTATTGGGATCAGTTAGAGGACGACAGAAGGAGAAGACTAAATATGTAATTGGATGAATTTTGATATGACATTTCATGGCTGCTTATGTATTAATAGCTGAAGTATTGTGTGACATCTACAGATTGGTTTTTCCTGTTTTATAATAGTGAAATCAGTTTATAATTTGGAATTCATAAAATCTGGGTTCATATTAGATATAAATTTAATGAGATCACCTGAGGTTTGCATACAATTGTCAGAAGCCAGTCTATTGGACAGCTGGGATTGAGATTTCCCCATTACTGCCTACCTCTTTGCAATTTCACAAAGAGACTGTCTTTCTAAAAAATCTTATCAAAGAAAACTACAAGAATTCATCTAGATTCTAGACAGTTACTAGCAGTCAACATTGACTTGAATTCATGTGTATGCATACACACACAGAGATGCAAGTGCAAACTGGATTGGCCAAAACTATATCTTCTGTGATTTATATCTGTTATTTACTTATAATTTCAAATGGACATTCAAACTTCTCTCCTTAAAACAAAATTTATTTAACAGTTGACGTATTATCAAATTAAGTCCAAATTTCATAAGTAACTTTGTTGTACAATATTGTACACTAATGAAACTTCTGCAAGAAAATAAGCACGCCCAGAGAGCATCAAGGACTCCTCATTTCAACCCTGAACTACAAATATTCTACATTATTGGTAATTTTGTTAGTCTCTGACCATAATAAAGATAGATTGAAATTTCATAAGTAATGCAAGAAACCAATCATTAAAAAAACCCTTCCCATCTTCCTTATAAGTAATAAGTGAACAGAAAACAAGTTCTTTAAATGCTGCTAAAAAGCAAAAAGAGGAAGGAAAAATTCTCCATTTGTGAAAGGAAGCTCCATAAATATGAGGATATGAATGAGAAGACCCTATCTCATGTCCATCAACCTAAATGATCTGAAGTGTGGGCTAGTGATCAAGACTGTATCTACTGGGCTTGTTTAAATGGCATTTTATCTGCTATTGCATTTTCATGAGTTAGCAGATCTAAAGCACAGACGCAAGAGCAGGAGTGAAATCCAGCAGGTTCTGACAGGTTCTGGAGAACTAGTAGCAGAAATTTTGAGTAGTTCAGAGAACTGGCAAATACCACCTCTGGCTGGCCCCAGAGTGGGGAGGGAATGGGGATTTTGCAGTATCCTTCCCCTGGAGTGGGGTGGAAATGGAGATTTTGCAGTATCCTTCCCCTGCCACGCCCACCAAGCTATGCCCACAGAACCGGTAGGGAAAAATTTTGAATTTCATCCCTGCCCAAAAGCCAAGAAATACAATCAGATAGATATGAATAGGAGCTGAAATATATTTATGAGGGCCTGGTTATTTGATACCTTCAGTGGCTAAGACATTGAGCTTGTCAATCAGAAAGGTTGGCAGTTCAGCGGTTCGAATCCCTTGTACAGGTCTCCTGCGTGAGCAGGGGGGTTGGATTAGATGACCTCCAAGTTCCCTTCCAACTCTATTACCTATCTCCAATAGTTGATGCCCGTCCAATAAGATCAGAAGATTAAGTAAGTTTCAGGTCCCTTCTATGTTATCTATTGGGATGTAGAAAGCATATTTTATAGCGCCTGTCCTTTGGAATAATATTCCCCTTGAGAAACTCATACAATTCCTACCAAAAACTCCTTGAAAACCTGATTGTTCCCCCAGGTCATGGAGGAAAGAGGATACTGACTCCTTGTTAACTGATTTTTGTTATGCTGTGTATGTTTTTTTTCCCCTAGAAGTACTGTACATGGTTCTTTTTCTCTAATTTATGGTTCATATTTTTTAAAATGTAGGCTGCCCAGAGTCATCAGAGGTCAGGCAGTTTCTACATTTAAAACAAATAACTAATAAATTTGAACTAACTAACCACTCACTTTCTTTTGTTCACCTGTTGCTCTTATTCCTAAACTTGTATTAATCAGCAAAGTAAAATGCTCAGTTTCAAAGCACCTTTAAACATCTTAATAAACCAAGAAGCTTCCAAGAAAAGCAGGTTGATTAAAATATTTTCACTTTTTAAAGAAAGAATCTTCTAGATATAGTATGCCAGATTATGAAGTACAAACTTAAATTTTATAATCCATGTGCTTTCAGGATTGACATGCATAGTTAATTTAAACTAAATCACTGATGAGGTTTCCCCTAAGCTAGTAGTAATAAAATATAAGAAAAATATGAGAATGATTGAATACAGGATATAGAAGACTACGCTGATAAATGAATGTTTCAAAATGCATATCATACTGCCTGACTTTGCCTCATATTTAACTCACACACACAAAATCCAATCAATCATTAGGCCCAAGTTTTGACAGTTTTGAAGCAAAATTATCCTATGTTTGAGGTCTGACCACAATATATGTACAAATCAAGACATGCAAATAACCAGTTAAAAGCAGCAAAAAATGGAAATGAGTGAAACTGCAGCATGCAATAACTCAGAACCGTGCTCAGACAGGTTTCTTTTTAAAATTTGACTTCCATGATTCTTTCATCTTTTTTATGTCTCTATTCAGTACCTCAAGAACTGAAATGAACAAGGGTGGAGATAGTGGGCATCTTTATTTATTTATTTTTTGACCTTTTGAATCTCACATAGTTTTGATACTTCTTAATAATGAACAATTATTTGAGCTTTCTATGTGACATAAATTGATCTTAAAACATTTCATATTATTCCCATGTTTCATAACTCCAGAACTCTAAACAATAAAATCAAATTCAAATTTGTCAAAGTCCATCTCTCTCACCATTAACATAGATATTTGTCTCTGTTGAAGCTTAATATGGTGGCTAATAGATGTCTTCTCAGGGGATTTTTTAAAACCTCTTTTTCCTTTTTATATCTCATTTAAAATCACTTGTATTTTCTCTTGTCTTTTCTATTTAATTCACTATTTCATTGTGTGAAATATCCTGTTATAAAAGCATTCTTACTTCTGTTCCTTTATTAAGATTATTCTCAAAAAATATTCTATGTTCTTTTTGCAATTCTCCACTACCATTTCCTTCTACAATATCTCATTCAGTCTCCATCTTCATTTAAAAGTTAAAGATACTGTGTTGTGGTCTGTGAAAGTCTTTGGTAATGTTTCCACTTTATGAACATTAATATCTAAATACCTATTCTTGAAAAACATCTATGTCTTTCAGAAAAACAAGAATATTATTTTGATTCACCACTTTTATATCTCCATTCATCAACAAGCTTCAAATTGTCAAAGAAAACCTTTGGTAGTTTGTCTTGTGTCTTTTTGTGGAATATTTTATTTTTTCTTGCCAGTTCAAATATCTTTCTTAAATTGTAAATTAATTATCTCCAAAGGTGTTTATGAAAGTGAGACATTTGCAAATCAATATTCCACAAAGGCTGCAAACAAGTTTGAATAGGATGATAATTCCTTGGCTCCCAACTTGCTCATCCCATGATCAACTGCAAGAAACTCAGTTCTTGCAGAGTCCTCACAAGGACCATCTCTCTAGAGCACAAGTGGGTGATCTCTCATTATTCTGCTTCAGGAAGAATGTAATCAGTTACGATTTGCCTTATGACTGCTGATCTCCACCACAGTGCTCTCCCTGCTTGCACAGATGCTCACAGAGAATCTCACCTACTTGGAAGCAGAGGTGAAACCCAGCAGGTTCTGACAGGTTCTGGAGAACCTATAGTGGAAATTTTGAGCAATTCAGAGAACCAGTAGCGGAAAATTTGAGTAGTTTGGAGAACTGGCAAATACCACCTCTGGATGGCCCTAGAGTGGGGTGGGAATGGAGATTTTGCAATATCCTTCCCCCAGGAGTGGGGAGGGAATGGATATTTTGCAGTATCCTGCCCCTGGAGTGGGGTGGGAATGGAGATTTTACAGTATCCTTCCTCTGCCACGCCCACCAAGCCATGCCCACAGAACCGGTAGTAAAAAAATTTGGATTTCACCACTTCCTGGAAGGCAGAATAGGTTTAGTATAATATATGAAAGGCTAAAATGCATGTCTGAATTAGAGTCATCAAGATAGTTGTGGATCCATAGGTTGGGGGAGCATGCCACATTCTAGTGGATGGCAATAATGGAAATCCAGAAATGCTATGTTTTGGGAAAATATGGGCAAAATTCTGAATGAATGCAATCTGGAAGTGATGAATCATTGCAAGTTATATACCTAGTGAAAATACTAGATCAGTTAGGTTTTACTCTTTGGTAGAAGCATCTGAATTTTGTTCATGTAACCATGGAGTTGCTGCCACAGTCATAGGTGTGAAAATGGTCATAAGTCTCTTTTTCAGTGCTATTGTAACTTTGAATGGTCACTAAGGGTTAACAATTTCCAATTTTTACTTTTGTCATAATTTCCATCAGCAAGAAGAACAGGTTAGGAAAAACCTAATAACTAATTTTCAGGATATGATTTTTCTGAATCCAACTAGCAGGTTGGATTTTTCAAAGTTAAACTGCTGAATGCTTCAGACCAACAACAATGCTGAAGACTACACTTTCATTTCTGTCTCATTCTGTCTCAGTGTAAGTAAGGACAAATTGAAAAGGCTGGATTAATGGCCCAAAGACTTTTTGAGTTTAGAAATATTTACATAATTTTTACAATGTTTCAAGATATACTTTCCCATCAATGAAAAAAAAAAACTTATTGATTGTACAATGACATTTTATCCTGTTTACCATATTATTTGATTTACACTTTGAACTAAAGTATAATGCATTTAGTTTGGTTTTGGCTTTAATATGTTCTGTGAACATCATTTGTAAACCAGAGTTTGTTATTTAGCAAGTTGGGTGAAAGCATCTAGTTCTGATTAATTAGCATGAGGTTGTTGTCTACTGATTGGATGACTAACTGAAAAAACTGGGAAAAAGCACTGAGAGCAAATGATATGAAAATGCAATTGGAACAGAATTTCTGCAGAAAAGTATTGGGAAAGAATCTCAACTCCATTTGAGACTCTAGAAGAGAGAATCCTGTCCCTACATTAACAGAGCTGCTTTTGCCAATGGTCAAACTGTCCCTCTGCCCCTTGCTGTTGCAATCTTGCAGCCGTATGGATACTACTGAACAATACATAGTGCTCTGCTAGAACAGGCTAATGATGGGAAGAGCAGTGGACAATTTCAAATCTTGCTTTGTGAAGGAAAATAAAATGTTAACACATAGTTGCAAATGAATATAATCATGTTTCAAAGACTGCTTCTGAAAGAGAACAAAGAAATCTGGCAATTCCATGATTCTGTTCTTACGTAGTCTAATGTTTTAGTTAAGAGCTCAGGTTTTTATTTTCATTACCAATCCTGAGCTTCCATTTTTATTTCATTATTGGCTCTGAGGTTCCATCAATGTGCAACATTATTTTTTTTTAAAAAAAGATTTACACCATCCAGGCAAGATCAATGCTGAAAAGAGCAAGGGAAAATTGTTTATTACAAGGAAAATTACAGCTTTGTGAATAATGGCAAAGGAGATGCAGCTGGGGGCTCAAATGGAACCTCCATTATGCTTGTGATCAGGGATAATAGGCGAGGGAAAGGGAATTGCAGAAAAGCAGATTAGCTTTTATTAGGGACTAATAAACTTCAGATATTTTTTTCATGTATTTTCTACCTACTTAATTTTAGGAACAGGGTTACTGTATAAACAGGAAGCAGCTCACATTGTATGACAGAAAGAACTTAGCTTTTTGAAGCATGGGGTTTTGTGTGATGCTGGTTTACTTGGTAAACTATGGTTAAAAATCCTGACATACTATTTTAGTGTGTAAATCAGACCAAGAGGGCTGTCACCCAGGTTAAAGCTATAATTTGAGCACAGTCTCAAAAAGGAACGGTTTGAATGTAGATCTCTATCTGCCCTGCTTTAAATGTAGTTCTGTCCCCAGCTGCCTCTCTTTTTTTTAAAAAAAGAAGCAGCAGCAGCACCATTGGAAATCTTGCCTATTCCACCCTCTCAGATGCCAAATGTCCTGCTTAGGGAATTGCTGCTATCAGCAGCCAACAGAAGCACTGATTCTGGCTTATCTTCTTGTGGCCCAGAAAGGTCACTGTTGGTTGTTAATCAGCTCAGTATCTGGAGGCTCTTTGAGAAAGGTTAACAATGGTTTTGTTCATGTCAGAGGGTTGTTTTATAAAGAGCCTAGCTATAACTCTACTAGCTAGAGACCATGCAAAATCTGCTTTAACTACTGTGTTTTAAAAATGACTACTGCCAGCTTGCAATGTTGTTCTCTCACTGCTTGAATTTATAGGAGGAGATGTAAGGTGGCTCTCAAAAACTTCCACAAGTTTTCTGATTCATTCCAGGATTACCTAAATCTGACGCTACTTCTCCCTCTCTGATATCTTTCCTCTATGAGCCACCACCTGATTTACATGACGGTATTAAATAATCAAACACCTAGAACTTCAAAGGAAATAATATTTAATCATATAAAAGGTAAAAGATGAAGTTTTTCCTGTCCAGTCATGATCGACTCTAGGGCACGATGCTCATCTCCATTTCCTGGCCGAGGGAGTCAGAGTTGTCCAAAGACATTTAATGTACTCATGTGGCCAGCATGGTTGCATGCCATAACAATCAATGGCTATGAGGTTGTGAATGTTTCAGATGCAAAATATCTGAAAGGTGCAGTGATGCTTATTTCTCCCTTATTCCATTCCTATTTGCTCCTCTTTTTAGTTTAGTTTAATTTAGTTTATTATATTTATATACCGCCCTTCTCCCGAAGGACTCAGGGAGGTGAACAGCCATGGTAAAAACAATATACAACAAAAATTTAAAAACTTAATTAAAATAATTCAATCATTGGCTGAATTTAAAACACCCAACTAAAATCATTTTAAAACCCCTATCAAAACCCAGTTTAAAAACCTTTATCCCGTCAGACCAGCTTGCTGGAATAATAGGGTCTTCAAAGCACGACGGAAGGCGTGGAGGTCGGGGATCCTTTGTATGTCCGGGGGCAGTTTGTTTCATAGGGCCGGGGCACCCACAGAGAAGGCTCTCACCCTGGGGGTCGCCAGCCTACATTGTTTGGCCGACGGCACCCTGAGGAGGCCCTCTCTGTGGGAGCGTATTGGTCGGTGGGAGGCAATCGGTGGCAGAATGTGGTCCTGTAGATAACCAGGTCCTAAGCCATGGAACGCTTTAAAGGTGGTAACCAACACCTTGAAGCGCACCCGGAAGACCACCGGGAGCCAGTGCAACTCGCGCAAAAAGGGTGTTACAGGGGAGCGACGAGACGCCCCCATTATTACTCGTGCGGCCGCATTCTGGACCAGCTGGAGCCTCCGGGTGCTCCTTAAGGGGAGTCCCATGTAGAGAGCATTACAATAGTCCAGCCGGGAAGTGACGAGGGCGTGAGTGACTGTGCGCAGGGTGTCCCAATCCAGAAAGGGCCGCAACTGGGAGATCAGGTGAACCTGATAGAAAGCCCCCCTGGCCACGGCCGTCATATGATCTTCCAAAGACAGCCGTGAGTCCAGGAGGATGCCCAAGTTGCGAGCCCTCTCTGAGGGGGGTAAGATCTCATCCCCAATAGCCAGCGATGGTGTTAGCTGGCTATATCGGGCTGTCGGGAGCCACAACCACACAGTCTTGGAGGGGTTGAGTCTGAGCCTGTTCCTCCCCATCCAGATCTGCACGGCCTCCAGGCAGCGGGACATCACATCAAGGGCATCATTGGGGTGGCCTGGGGTTGAAATGTACAACTGCGTGTCATTGGCATACAGTTTATGCAGTTTTTCTTCTGCATAAACTAAAATGAACTAAACATTTTATCATATTGGGATTTGGAAGATGCATTTTTTTCTGCTTTCTGCTTAGTCAATACCTTTGACTAAGGGGACATGATCAGTGGTTTAACCACTCAGTGCTTAAATACACTGAGCTTTTCAACTGTAAAGCTGACAACCCAGGTTTGAGACCCGAGCACCATGAGCTCCCATTACTTGCCCCAACTCATGCAAACCTAGCAGTTCAAAAGCATGTAAATGTGAGTAGATAAATAAGTACCACTTCAGTGGGAAAGTAACCGCATCCCATGCACCTCAGCATATAGTCATGCTGGCCACATGACCATCTTTGGACAATGCTGGCTCCCTTGGCTAAGAAATAGAGTTGAGCATTGTCTCCTAAAGTTGAACACGACTGGACGGGGAAAACCTTTACCTTTATACCTTTGACTGCTATAATTTCCCTGTAAGTAGCACTGTGCACATCACTGAAAGATATAAGGTTATTATGTCAAAGCAAATTTGTGCTTTATCCCTTTCTTAATGGTTTTTATTCTTTTGTTTACCCTTGTATTAGTTCCAGTGAACACTATGCTTACATTGAGGATAAACTCATGATCATTTCCCATGGCATTCATAGCCAATTAATACCCAAAAATGGTGTTTATGATGATGATTTTCTAAATTACTCAAGGTATACATAGTTTTTTGTTGTGCTGAATGTCAGTTCTTAACACATTGCTTTTTATGTTTCTGGATTCTAGTTGATTGAGTAACAAAAACTTGTATTTTTCACATTGGTGTACATAGATGCATCTGCAATTTACAGCTATGTGGTTGGTAGACATTTTACATTGCTTAACACTGTACTTTAAAAAAAAAAATCAGTTTAGATTCATAGCCATGAACTGTAACACAACTCTTAATTCTTCAACTCTACTGTATTGTTCTTAAGGTTTAATTCAATCAGTTTCTGATTTTCCAGTTCAATGATATTGCTAATAGTTTTGGTAAATTTACTTAATATTCCCCTCCACTCCAACTTGTGATCTTGTAGATATTACTGACATATAACTCACATCCCAGATAAACTATTAATTTAATTAGTGAAGGGAATCAGGGACAATAAACAAATAGCAGACTCTTAAGTGAACTCAGTGTTTCAGAGTAAGTATTTGCACAGTGAATCCCTCCAATACTCCCATCAGGCCTAACCTTCTGCTGGTTGAGAATTTGCAGTCAGTTGCTGGAGAAGAAACTGTATTCACAATGAAGTCTTGCTATTCCTTGACTCAGCAAGATAACTGCAAAACACACAGTAAGACGGATATTAGAAAGGGAAGACTATGTATCCACCATCACATCATCTTTTCCATTCATTCAAAACTAAATTTTAGTTGTTCTCGTTTCTTTGTCATTAACTCCGAATAAGCTAATAATCAAATTTGATATATTTTAGAACATGGCAATCTGTAAATCTTTTACACCATTATGTATATTCTAATTCTGTTCATCCATACAAACATGGAATTGCTTCTAGGTTTGTCATTACTTAGATGCCATGTATTTGGGAAAGAGTTGTAGCAGAAGGATGTTCAGCCAGTAGGGACAAACATTGGAGGAACTCCAAGTGACTTTGTGATATTGATTGGATGACCTTGTAGCAGCTCTTTTCTCTTCTGCTTGAGAAAGAAAATATAGAGATGTTAAACAGAGCAGTTACGGAAGCTGGCCTGACCAGACTATGGTAGAAAAGAAATTCTACTGTCTCCTGACATATAGTCAGACAGTAAACTTCAAATATGACAGTTACTTTAATTAATTAAAGCATTTAATTACCCTCAGGATGCTTTAAAATGAAGGTTAATATCTGATTGAAGACATTTAAATTGATCAGTCTATTAATCTAAATAGTTTGAAATCTGATATAGACCTATACACTATTATGGGACTATTTTACCTTATTAATCCAATTCATGTAAATAATTGTGCATGATATATTTTGAAGATTTGGAATTGCTAAATATCTGAGAATTGTTTTGTGATATAAGTTTTATGGAAATTAAACAGCCTCTCTCTCCTATATTGGGTCCAATCCCAGTTGTGGCACAATTGGGGGAGCCTTATGATTGCCACTTAGATTTCCGGGATCTGCCAACCTGTCTGCCTGCCTGGGGTGTTATATGTCTGTACTTCAGCCTGGTCTATTTAATACACTGCTGTCTGATTCGACATATACCAATGAAAAATAAAATAGGCATGGCCCTTATATTTGGAGAGGCCAACAAGCAGCATGCCAAGTAATATCTTGGGAGAAAGCATGCTCTTAATTGAGGCTATTTACTATGCCCCCCCCACCCCTTTATTGCCTCCTTGCACAGAATGGCAGCATGGGCTTTCAAAAAGCCGTCCTCTCTTCCAACCGGCACTGTAAAATTATTGTGTATAATTACCTTCCAGCTAAAACTCAGTTTCACCTCCTGCGTTTTAGCTTCTTTTTTGCACAGTGGAGTTAACAATCACTTCTCTCACCAGGGAGCATTTCAAATGACAGCAGGTCTGTTTAAAAATAAAATGAAAAATTTATGACTACAAAACACTTCTCTATTCATCAAATAGAATGTACAGTGATAAAAGGAAGAATAAAGAGGCCTGGGGGAATATCTGATATCCAGAAAACTGATTGGTGTATTTTAATTCAGCAAACAGAATTTGAACAAGTGTATGACTTCCTTTTGTTAAGTCTTGGACTGTGCACATTCAGCCATAATCTTGTGACTTCTGCATAAGCATAACTATGTTATATTCTTCTTGTATTCAGTAATAGAGACTAAAATCCAGAATTTAAGATTCAGTAATCCCCATTTTTGCCATGCAGTAATTGGGGGGACCATTCAGGCCTGCTAGCATTGATTTGAGCTTACTTCCTTGAGAAAATATTTATGGAGATTCTCAATCACCCAGGTCATGGTTGTCCCAAAGGTGTTTTTCAAAAGGCAACTGGATTTTCTTAGTTTTTTTCTTTGAAAACATTTCACTTCTCACCCAAGAAACTTCTTGAGTTTGAACTGAACTTGAACTTAAAACATTTTCCAACTTAAACAGCAAGCGCAACTTCCAGGTCCAACAGAACTTGAAACATTTTCCAAGAAAAAATAGAAAGTCCATTAACCTTTTGTGTAAAGCACCTTTGAGAATCCTTGAGAAAAAGTCTCCAAATATTTATGATTTATCAGTATATTCAACAATGTAAGACTGTGAGTGATTCATAGGCAGTGATGGGATTCAAGTAATTTAACAACCGGTTCTCTGCCCTAATGATTTCTTCCAACCACCAGTTTGCCAAACTGTTCAGAAAGTTAACAACTGTTTCTCCCGAAGGGGTACGAACTGGCTGAATCCCACCACTGTTCATAGGTAGATCCCGACTTCTAAAAGATTAGAAATTAGAAACTTAGAGGCAAATCTAAACAAATAACAAAAACTTTAACACATTGTTATTATTTTGGGACATGTTATCTTAAGACATAAAAATAATATATTTACCTAAATGTTTTTAGTATCCCAAAAGTCAGCTTAGCTTTGTAGATCTTGATTTTCACAGATATTTTCAAATACTTTTAAAAAAGCAATTAAACTAACAATTATTTTTACCCTCATGAAGGTGAATCTCAAATAGTGAATAGGATATTCTACTGAAAAGGAATTAAAACTGTATCTCTACCAACTGTATGTTTTATGTGGCTTCTGACACATATTTGATCTATTACTGAAAAACTGTTATAAATGAACATTGATGATCATTAAATATTATTTTTCATGGTTTCCATGTAACTGAATGTTGGAAAACTTCCTGTAACTGGAACAGAGCAGCAAATATAGAGCAAACAAAACTAACAGAATAACAACCATTCCACCAGTACCTGTAAAATCTAGTTCCTGGACCTAGAGTCCAAATAATAACTATTTTTCAACCAAAGAACAGAGCAGTCTATCCATCTACTACATTTTTGCAACTTTTCTTGCAAAGTTGGTCAAAACTACCAAAGATTTAACTAAAACAATAGCATACATCAGTTAATAGCAAAGGAAATTATATAAATATATATATCCTAATATATATATATTAGGATAAAAATTACTAAAAACCACTATTCCACTGGAAAGCTTGCATTTAAAATCAAAATCAAATGCCGAAAATAAGGAATGTTATTGCTTGATGCCCAGAAGATATCGATCTCTGTAGTAACTTCCATATTTTCGTTGATGAAGATATCTGAGGAAGTTCAGTGTCCTTCAGCAAGTGCACATGTGTGTGTGTGTGTGTATGTGTGTGTGTGTGTGGAACTCACTTCAGAGGTTTGTAGGAAGCTATAAAGTGAAGAGATTCATTGCACTGATCTGTTCTAAAGGTGCTTCTTCTTCTTTTTTTAGGAGGCAACTGAACTTTCTTGTTTTTTCTTTTGAAGACGTTTCACTTCTCATCCAAGAAGCTTCTTCAGCTCTGACAGGATAGTGGGGAATGGAAGGATTTATATTCCTTGCAGGCAGCTGGTATTCCATTATACCATTCCCTGCTATCCTATCAGAGCTGAAGAAGTTCTTGATGAGAAGTGAAATGTCTTCAAAGGAAAAAACAAGAAAATCCAGTTACCTTTTGAAAAAAGGGACAACTATGACCTGGATGACTGAGAATCTCTACAGATTTATTGCACTGAGTTACATGTTAGGTAACATTCAAGCCTGCAGATTATGCTTACTGTATTAAGCTATTATAAAGAGATGACTGAATTCTGTACCTTACCACATCAGGTTGCAAAGTATTAACATATATTTGAATATATGTAAAGAGCTATCTATGCATAGTAAACTAGGATGGCACGACAAAGTTTAATGAAAATATAATAATCACATGCCCTATAAAGTGCTGAAGACTAGACTCAGCTTTTTCCAATTTCATGACTTCAAGATCTGTTGGGCATCCTATCCCAAACTCCTGTGTAATATGAATATCGATTGTAAATTTTGTGAGTTTAGTAATCCAAATATACCTGGAGAGCATAAGTTGAAAAAGGCTTACATAAAGAGTAGAAGGATCTGAAGTAGGATAATTATTTTGATTGCATTTTGGTCAGTATGAAAACAAACAGCTGAAATATTTCTGGAAATCTAATTTGAAAATATGAAAAGGAAGGAGTTGCATTTATTTTGATAAATGAGATTTCCTGTCTCAATTAATCTTCCTTTTATGGGTCCAAAGTAAATCATTTTTCAAAGCCATCATGATTTTATATGAACAAATTACAATTCTTTATTGAATCATTTATATTGGTCATTTGTTTGAGTTTGCAATAAACCTCACTGTGTAGCCAATGTCAATTAATTGTTTTATGTATGTATACTTTACAAAATACCCTGAAGTCCAAGGCCAGTAACAGCCATTTTCTTTGCCTTCATAACACTTCTGAAAAGGAGGTAATCATTTTAGCACATGACAAACTGAAAATGCCAGTTTTTTTTACCCCAGTCCAGTTGCTCAATCCATGGCATTCTACTGTTAAAATTGGATATATTCAGTGGATTAAATAATGCAATTCATTATCTAGTGTGGAATTTATTAACTTAGCCCTATATTTGAAAGTCAAAGGTAAAGAAAAGGGGGGATTTCTAATAATATGCAATCAGATTATTTGACTTTTATTTATTATATTTTACTTCTAATGTACTAGTCATTAAGATTTCTAATTGTGGCAACTTAAATGTTTGCCAGAAAATTCAGGTTCAAACTCTGCTAAAAAAGGAAGCTCTTTTGGGGGGTTGGGGGAATACTAGATTTTCCCCCTCCCCCTAAAAAGGACTGTCTGGTCTCTTGGACAGATCTCATAGGTGTTTGGAAAAAAAAAATTCTGGAAATCTCCCAGCATAAGACAATATTCCTTTCTTATGTACCAAATCTTCCTTTCTTATGTATAGCACAGGGTGAAATATTGTATATGTTGTTTGTAATGTTAAAGTAATAAAAAAGTAAAAAAATTAAAAAAAAAGACAATATTTGTCTAACAACTAGCTGTTCATTTGCCTTGCTAAAGAGAATGATATGTACTGTAGATATGGACCGGGGATGGCAGTCTGGGATTTTTTTCATTGGTGCTTTTTTTGCCGTGGTCCTTTTTTTACATTAATAAATAGTTAAAAGGCAATTAGAATGCTAATTTCTGGAGCTAATGTGCTACAGTGGAAGCCACATGGACTAATGTGGTGAGCCCATCAGTTTGAATTAACAGTGTAGGGTATCCAGGGAGTTCTCAGAGTGACTGAAAAAAGAAAATAGAAAAAAATCCCAATCAGTTTGTTATCAAGGTTGACACTGAAAATGATGCAATCATGGTCAAGTGTCCCTGAAGGACCATATTACTGAACAAAGATAAATGCTGTACTCAACCTTTTCTTTGATTCAATGAGAAGAAAAGTATATTAATAGCTAAACTATACATTTCATTCCAGGATCTTCTATTTTTAGTTTTTAAAAGCTACTTTACTTTGCTTTGTTTGTGTATATTACCTTCCAAGTTACGTATATAAGCAAGTTTAGTAAACATTGAAGAGTGTGATGCCAC
Organism: Pantherophis guttatus; assembly: GCF_059756535.1. Lineage (NCBI taxonomy): Eukaryota > Metazoa > Chordata > Lepidosauria > Squamata > Colubridae > Pantherophis > Pantherophis guttatus. The sequence continues at coordinate 29,796,019 of NC_142065.1, forward strand.
TTTGTGATGCAACTTTTGAGATATAATTTTGTTTTTCACTCTTCCACTGCATAAAAATTTGCTTAAAGTACATAAAATGTTCCTATTCAGTATCCCACACCTCCTCAATATCCCATTTCATCCTCCGATCCATCAGTCAGTCAGTATTCCATGGCTATTAAGCATGTTTGATTCTCACTAACCTCATGACAACCCCAGCTTTTCAATTTGAGGCTAGAGCATCTATATGAATAAATGACATGCCCTAGATATATCAAAAGTAATTCATCTGTATCACAATAGTGATTTAGCTTTATGTGACACTGATATCTGCAAAAATCACTTGACGGGAACATTTACTTACCCATCTGGCACTACCTGACCCATCTAACGACAATCAAACCCAATATAGAGTAATGTTATAGTAAAAGCTAAAAACTATAGTATGTTTGTGAGATTATACCCTGCTTAGTCTTCTAAAGAAGAAATTATTGGCTAATTCTCCAGAGACTTCTTAACAGGTAGAGAAAAAAGTCTGCTGGTACCTTGTTGTTAAGCCATGTAGGGTTTAAAGGTCAAAAGCAGCACAAAGAGAATGTACTTATTTTCGGGAATGTTTTCCCGAAAATAAGCCCTCCTGAAAATAAGCCCTCCCCAAAAATATTTAACCGCATACACAGCCAGTCCCCGCCATGTCCTCTGGTTAGGGTGAGGGAGACAGAGCTGGAAATCAGGTAAGATGGCAAGAGGAGCTCACCCTGCTCCACGCGCCCCAAAATGATAAGACCTCCCCAAAAATAAGGCCAAGCACTTATTTCAGGGTTCAAAAAAATATAAAACAGGGTCTTATTTTCGGGGAAACACAGTATGCTTAACTGTCTCACACAATAATCTTTAGAATTCGTATTACTAAATATTGGATGGATTGTATTCTTCCGATGAAATTTAGATAAGATTCTGCTTCTTTTTAAATTTGATATATTTTTTACAGGCATTGTGGTTAGCTACTGCAATTATTCTTCTAACATGTAACAGAATGCTTAAGAAATATTGATAGGAGTGGGCTATATGACTGCTTGATAGAAATAAACACAACTAGCCAAACTAAATACATACAGCTGCTATTTACTGTATTTTCCAGTTTCCTTATAACAATATTCAGTAATTTGCATTGGAGGATTATTTGAAAGGACTTAAAATCTAATATCTAACATGTTTTCATGTAAATACTGAATGAAAAGTTAATTCATTATCAGCAACCTTTCTGCCTATATATATTTGATGCAAGAGGGCAATATGTATATTGTTATATATATTGTTTTATTTTCATTTAATAGATGAAACAAGCCTTTGAACAAGACTCTCTCTCTCACACATGCATTGTATATATATCAGGCATTATAGAGAATTGTCTTTTAAAAGCTTGCCTGGATGCAAGAAACTGGAAGTTGGACACCAAAAACATACATGCATTTAAAAAATGTTTAAAAAGAGGAAAATGAAAGAGAAATATGCAAGGCTAAAGGAGTCCCAAGGAAACTGAAATGCAACTCCCCCCGCAAAAAGAAATAGAAGCTTTTTAGTGATTTCTTCATTTTCATTAATATTATTGAAACTCAGAATTTGGATGATGCAATGTTTGATTATTTCCCCCCCGTTTCTCTGTAACTACAAAACTGAGTTATACTAATCTGATCACATCAGTATAAATATTCTATCTATATGAGCTCTGACAGTTCCCTTTTTACTATTTTTTTTTCTTCTTATCATAAAATCTTTCATTTCTGTTATCTTGAAGCTTCTGTTGGTATTGTCAGTGAAGGAAGCAATAGATTACAGTGAAATTTCAATGTGATAAATCTGTATGTAATATGACTAGGATTCATACTGGCCCCTTTGCAGCAACAGTAGTACTTTCTAGCAATTTGTATATCCAATCTATTAGTAAAAGGCATACCAAAAAATAATGTTACCATGATATTATGGCTTATATTGGCTCTATCACTGTAGCTTCACTAAAGAACACAATGTGCAGAATATTTGTTCTGTTACAGATCAGAGCTGACTGTAATGGCAGCATCTTTTAAAGAAATGTATTTTTAAAACATATACTCAGTAGCCTTCTTTTCACAACTTGCTTAACCAGGTGTGTGTGAGAGCATGTTGTTGAACATCATAACCAGTCATCACTGAGGTTAGAGTCATTAATTATGTTTCCTCAAGTCATTTTGCACTCCTTGTGGCCATATTGCTAGATTTTCTCCATGATAATCTATCCCTAACCCTAATCTCTTTTTTCAGGTATCCTTGAAAAGTTAGTGTAGATTAATTTTATCCCAAAGTATCCTATAGTTTTTGAGGATAAACAAGCTTCTTTCAATCACTTCTTCAACACAGAGATGAAAACCATTTATAAACACATACTGCTGATACAATAAATATTTGCCTAGTTATGAGGCAGCACTTAGCTCATACTGGCTGTTGACAACAAGATACCTACAACTGAACTTGTTCAGTATGTGGATGGAAAATATGTCTGGTTTGTAGATTGATTGTAATTTTTAAAAGGATGCTGAAAGAAGGTAGTGACAAAACACTTCCATACAGATGTCAAGAATACAACACATACATTGGCATATAGTAAGAAGACTTACGTTCAACTCGAAGTAGACTTGTTTTATAAATTCCTTTGGTAAGGGGTTCTGTGCAAAAAGTGGCATGAATTTTGGAAACTACATTGTTTATCTTTCTGGGCATTGTTACTGATGAGCTGTCCATGGTACTGAACTATGATAAGTAAATAATGCAAAAAATGAACGATGAGTGAAAGATAAAATAAAATGTGTCCAGATATGTCTTTTAAATTAGGCTTTGTATCTTTCATTTATTTGATGAAATGAAGAAGAAAGGAAAAAAGATTTAGAGGGTGGTCCTCAGGCTATAAAGGTAAAGATAAAGGTAAAGGTTCCCTGTTAGTTGAGTCTGACTCTGGGGGGATGGGGTTGCTCATATAAGCTGAGGAAACCAGCCTTGTCCAAAGATATGACTATGCACCGAGGTGCACAGAATGCTATTACCTTCCCACTGAAGTGGTACCTATTTATCTACTTGCATTTGCATGCTTTTGAACTGCTAGGTGGGCAGGAATGGGAGTTCATCCTGTTACAAAGTGCTAGGGTCTTGAACCCAAGCTGTCTGCTTTTCAGATGACAAGCTCAGCATCTTTTAACCAGTTGAGCCATCATGTCTTCTTCCTCAGGGTGTAGAAGACCATTAAAGTTGTAAACTTTCTAAATATGCCAGCTTAATTAAGTAAAAACTATATTGTATTCCTATCAAAACACTTGTACGTTGTTCATTTTGGCATATGAAAGCAGTTTCCTTCGTTCTTGTTTTATTTGTGGCTAAGCAAATGAACTATGAATCAGGAAGCCCTTAATTTAAATCTCACCTTTGCCATGAATTGGTACAGAGTCAAATAGATGTTTGAGTTCAATTTGCTTTGAATTATTCCATATAATCCAGTGGCTGATCTTGAAACAAATTTACTATCGGACTCTGTAAATGTCATTGCATTACAAGCTTTTGTAAAAAAAATTTTAGACTGCACATTGAGAAGTTACTTACAGTTGAGAGAGTGGGAGGAATAGGGGGGAAAAGTGGTATTTCATCAATAAGTGACATTTCTTCCAAAGGTGGTAACATTTTCCACCCTTAGTTCATCAGCAAATGCAGAAGAAAGTCACCATTTTAAATGAACTTTTAGGAAACAAGTTAAAAATGAAAAAAAAAGTCTTACTAAATGTACAAAGACTTGGAACATACTTAAAGTGAGTTCCCATTGTTTAATTACAATGCTAACATATGGTTATATTATATGTATCTATCAGTGTTTCTGAAGATAAAGAAGACAATATTGTTGCTTCCTTTTCATTATGTGTTAGGTGAGGTTATAGTAGACTGAGTGGAGGATATTCTGGACCAGGGGTCTCCAACCTTGGCAATTTTAAGGCTTGTGGACTTCAACTCCCAGAATTCCTCAGTCAGCTTGCTGAGAGGTTGAATTCTAGGAGTTGAAGTCCACAAGTCTTAAAGTTACCAAGATTGGAGACCCCTGTTCTGGACTAAACCAATATCAGACTCCTGATTCTGAATGTGTGTGTGTGTTTCTCCAAGGCTATTTCACTTTTAAAAAATGATAATGTATATTAAACTAGCTCATGGAATTGGTAATATGGAGTTAAATGTTTCCATTTTATGAGCTAGTTCCTTAGCCTGGAGGGAAGTATTTTTATGGAGGGAGAAACATTCAAATTGTGATTTCTCCCCATACAGAATTGTATAAGTCAGATGTTCGCACAGCCTCGGTGTTTTGCATGCATCAGCCTAACTTGTATCTTCTGGCAGAGATTGTCAGCCAGTATAAGCATCTAGTAGCTAAGAATTTGAATGGTTGAAGACCCAATATATCATCAAGTTCAAGCTCATATGCAAGAATGGGACCACAGATTTTCTGATATATAGAAATGATTTGTCACATTTATAAAGAGGCATCAATTTATTAAACTTAGGTAAAATAAATAAATAATTACTTTTACCTGTCTAAATGTCAATTTTTTCTGCAGTTGTTCTTTTTTTTTTTACTATATCAACTCAGACCTAAAATTATATGATCTTAGGTACAGTTTACTTTTTTAAACAATCCTTTTTTAAAAAATATGTTAGCATTTAATTAAATTGCATTTGTAGTTGCAGCCTATAATCTCCACTTCTGAACAAATATAAAAATCCCATGAGCAACCACATCACACTGAAAAAGGCTAATTATCCAGATTCTGTTGTGACCTAATGTGTTTTTCAAACCCTGCCCCTAAATTTGCTGTATAATAGTCATTTTCTGCTTCACTAGCTAGTCAGATAGGCAGGAAATGGTGTTGGCTGAAGGTCAAAGAACATCAAAAGCTGCCTCTTGCTGTCCCCTAGTGAGGAAGGTTTATTGCCTTCATCTTAATGTAATGGCTGAATTTGTAGGCCGGAAAATAATCCAGAAGGATTGGGCTGAAGAATCAAAACATCAAAAGATTTGGGCATTTAAATTATACTGATAGAAAATATTAGAAAAGGATGATTAAAAAAATGCAATGATAAATATAACTGAAATATAAGTAGGACTAAAGTGCTTTGAAATGATTCAGTGAAGATCATAAGTCTTATAATAATTTCCAAAATATTTTTTGAGATATTATAAAACTGAAAGTGATTGACCAAACAGGACCTAAAATGGGATGTAACCAATTCCCACTGAAGATTCTTTTTACGAAGAATGTTGACTTGGGTGTTTAGCTTTAACATTGTTCCTGCATGAATTTTCTAGGATTTAACCATGCCAATTCTGAGATAAGAGTGTATTGATCAGAAATAATAAAACCTCAGAGGAAAATCTCCTCCCAGAACATTCAAGCCTATCAATGGTAATTATGCAGATGGGTTATATATTCAATGTCAGAGTCAACTTGACTCCCATTTCAGATTCCTAGGGAACATAAGAAGTTGTCTTGCCTTTCTGTGGGTAGTTGGCCACTTTGGAAATGTAGCATTTGAACATTGGTCTGATCCTACCAAGCACTTATATTGTTATAACAAATTCAAAGTTTAATCAATTTTTAATTAAATAAACTTTGAAGCATAAGAGCAGTTTGACTTTGGAATCAATTACCAGAATACTCATGGATTCCCTTTCCTTGGATGCTAAACAATAGGTATATCTGCTACAGCAAGGGGTCCAAGAAAGGCCAAATGGTAGGTGCAACTGTAGATCAAAAGCCTGATCTTTCATATGTGCATATATGTGTATGTTATGTAAGTCAATATGCATATATTATTTCAATGTAAGTAATTATGAGCTGGCAACAGATCAGCCAATGGGGACTGTTTGGATAGACATGGTATCAGGTCAGCCAATGGGGACTGTTTGGAAACTGAAACATAGTATTTGTTTGTATGGGGCCATAAGAGACAGTTTGGAGTCTGGGCGTGGTTTAGACTTGCTGAACTGTATATAAGAGTTGGTTTGGCCTCTGTAATGGAAGCCTCTATACAATATATTAGCCTCTGTATCTCTCTACTCTGTAATGATTTGCTTCTATGAATATTGCTTCTGTGTTTCTGATATTGTGTGCTGAATTCTGCTATATGGTATTGTATATAAAGAAGTTTCTTATATGTGGTTGAATCCTGCAGAATTATTTAATTGTGTCTGTGTGTACTGCAACATACTCTGAAATATTATATATGTGATGTCAATATTAACAATTAATTGTATTATGCATACAAAGTAACAAGTCTTCAGTTTGCAGTTGCATTTACCACATGGGCCCTCATCATCCCCCCCCATCTCTTCCCATAGACAGCTGCTTTGCTAAACAGCCATCTGTCTGGGTGCTTTAATTTGGATTCCTGCACTGAGCAGGAGGTGTTGACCTAAACAGTCCCTGGAAACCCTATAATTCTATGACTTCTGAGTTCAGAACCTTGATTTGCACTGCCATATTTACTTTCCAATCTTGTAGTTGTAAGATACAGCACTATTGATGTGCAGCTGATGGGAAAAGGAACCACACAAAAGGACTCGTTTGACGGTGTCTCTTATCTCAGAAACAAAGCTGACAGTACTGGCTCCTTCTGGGAGTTTCCAAAACAGGATAAACAGAAATGATGGCCTGAGTTGCATGAACCAAAGAGATATGGTGAAGAAATAATTCCCTGTTGCTTTCATTCCCCCATGACTCGCAATCTACATTATCACAGTCCTTTTGCTTGTGTATAGTTGGCAGTTAATCACAATGAAAAGCATATATAATATCAGCATAAAATGTGTCATTGAGGTCTAGAGGGAATATCACATGTCAATCATTTCTGGACAGAGAAGTTAGAGGGCAATAATTGATGCTGTAAAGCTTTCTTCCTTAAAATATCATTTATATATTACTCCAAACAAGTAAAGACCAGAAAAAGGCAATGTAGCTTCAAGATATGTAAATGAATATATGAATAAAATATAATAAAAATACAGGCTTTGGTTAATTATTTGGAAAAAAATTATTACCTAAATCTTTTGTTAATAGGTGAGAAATAATGAAACAGAAAAAAATAATAATCATTTGTTTGTGATATCAAGGAACATTTGAAACTATCACATAAATGTACAATGGAAGAAACAATAAAGATTGCCTTTCTGACAGTGAATGATAGCTTTTGTTTATTAAAGTGTGCATTGTATCGTTCGTCCTCTAATATCGCAAAATGTCGCTTAGCTGAACTCTGATAATAGGCAGACATTTATTAACATTTATGAATCAATTATATTAAAATGATATTTTTCATTAATAAATCAGCTAAAATATGAAATTAGTTGTCAGCAAAGATTTGTCTGGAAAACTAACAGTGAACATGAAATTGCCAACCTGTCATTGATGAAATAAAATGCAATTGCAGATTTTAATTTGGAAAATAATTTGCTTTTCAATTTTAGAAGGCAAATAATTCTGGCTTGAGATGAAGCCCAAGACTTCATTTGGGAAAAACTTGGTTGCATTTACAGGTTTACTGATTACCGCGCTTTCATTTTAAACTGAAATAATTATGTACATTATTACATTTTTAGCAAGACTTTTTTTAAAAAAACTATACATTGATTCCATACCATGCAGGAGCATGGAAACACTCAGGGACGTTAATCAATGATGAACTTTGGAAAGAACCTCTGGATACCAGTTCAAGCAAGTTATCACATTTATAAGCATATCCCTGTACAAATAGAATGTTTCAACAGCATCGTGCAATTAGACAAAGAAGGAAATTGTCCAAAAATAACAAGATTATCCTCTTCTTCTCCCCACCCCCTTACTCCCATGTGAGGTTACAGATTCAGATTTAGAAAAAGGAAAATGTTGATTCTTATGAAATTCTGAAACAGACACAGGAGGAGCAAATATTTATTCTGCTGTTGACCTTCTCTGGCAAACACTGCTATTAGGTGGTTTGCAGCTTCGCACTTTAGGGAGGTGAGAAATCTTTTTTTTTAAAAAAGATGGTGAGAAAGGGTTGAAGAGAGACAACAGATTGTGTTGAGAGACTATAATGAATTCTGTGAATAGCTGCATTCCAAGAAGGCATTATCACAATGAATATGACTAAATAAAATCCATGGATTTTTAGAGTGACATCTGTCCAAACAAAAGCAACCTTTCCCCTTACTGGGATGCCAACGTTTTTGTCAAGTCTATTGAGCCAATGAAATAATCAGCACCTGTCTTGGGATATACAATATGTGCAGGCCAGGGTGGCTGCATGCATACCTAGCATTTAGGTTGGCACTTGTCAATCTTGTCACTAGGTCAAGGCTCTGCCATTAAATGGATTGGGAGGTCATCTCCAAAATGGATTACTGTAATGTGATGTATATGGTGGTGCCCTTGAAGAGCATCCAGGAACTACTGCAGGTGCAAAGTGCACTGCATAGGAAGTTATATGTGCTCTTTCAATTGGCATACATTTATGTCTGTCGTGTAAGCTGCAGTGGTTGCGAGTTTGCTTTAAGGTTCAATTCAACGTGCTGGTAAAGACCTATGAAACCCTATATAGTATGGGACCAGGTTATTTGTGGGACTGCCTCTCCCTAGTTACATCTCTCCATCCTATCAAGATTGGCAAGAGAGCATGTCACAGGTCTTGTCTATCAAGGTATGTCATCTGATGAGATCCAGGAGGAGAGCCTTTTCTGCCATGGCACCTGTCCTTAGGAACTTCAGTCTAATTCTGAGGTTAGACTGGCCCCAACCCTGTTGGCTATTCAGAAGACTCACAATACATGGCTTTGTCATTGTGCTTGGTGATCCAGTGATGGCGTGGAGCCTGGCTGTATTGTTATTTATTATATTGACTGTATTTTCCTGAAGATCAAGTTTTAACTGTTTTAATTTTGTTTTTAATTATTTTCATTTTCGTTGCTTATTTGTAACTATTATTGCTTGTTGGTTAGTCTGTGAGCTACCCATAGTCACATATGTGAGATGAATAGCTACATTAAATAAATAAGTAAGTTTGTAAAACACCAAACTTCTGGGCAGTATGGGCCATACTAATCAATTTGTGTGGTCCAGAGTGGATCCATCTCTCTCCAAGTTGATAATTGTTGTCATAGGCAACCATGTTTGTGTAGGGACATGATAAAGAGCTGGGTTGGACAATCCATCTGATGGATGGAGATGCAAAAATAGAGGTCTGTGTTATAACCAGCCTGTCTGTATTCCTTCTGTGTTTACAGTCTGCTGGAGGACATGTCCTCAAATGAGGAAAAGTGGAGCCAGAAGCATCAAACAGTACTAGTTCAAGTTCCCAGGACCCCTCACCCTCATCTACTAATAAGTTTCTCAGAATTCAGTCCCATTGTCCTAAATCAAGGTGCTTAATGAAGATTCTGAAGGAAAGGGCTGAAGTTATTGATCTGAGTAGCTATTAAAAGGCATGGAAATGTTAATCAGAAAGTGGATTCTGCAGCTCCCGTGCAATGTGTTTTAGCTATGCCCTGGGTGGAATTCAGTGTAGCTTATTTATTGCCCTCCCTCTAAAAATGATGAGAACAATTCTTCAAAACTTAGTTCTGATCTGCACGTACACTGCTTTGTTGTTTCTTGGGGCCTAGGTCTTGCCTCATCTTTTCTCTTGCTTCTCATCTGGATTTGTAGCTACATTTGTTTGTTGACAGGGTTTCAGATAAAACCCTGTCCTGTTTTACCAAAGCATACTCTAGCCTCAAGGTATTGTGGAGAAATTTTTCCAAAGGCTGCTTATTTTCTATGCACCATGAAACAATCTAAGCTTGCTTATATCTGACTGTGACAGATTTATAGCTGTCTGATTTAATGCTGTAGCAAGCAGCTGAGCTGGCACAGAAAACTGGCCCCTAAATTTCAGTAAAGAGAGAGGAAAATAGGGTCTTTTGAATTTGAGGATATTTGTGGGACTAACAAAGATGGGGCCTTAAATCTTTCAAATACTCAGGACACCAATTTAACTCCTGGATCTTCTTAAAATAGGCATACTCTTTCTCACTTTTTACAAATATCCTTCAATGTGTGCAAAGCTTAGTCTGCCCCTCGCACTCTCAAAAGCTGCAACCCTAAAATACATTAATTCTCTCAATGGAACAATGCAGTCCTAGTTTAGGCGCGTTCTGAGGTCAGAATCAAATATCATAAATAATATAATACTTTCCACATATAAATGCAATCCCCTTAAAAACTTAGGAAGAAATAGAAAATGCAAGTATAACATCATTTTGCCTATTTTGCATTACTGTCATTATCATTGCAGTTCTGCTACTGTTAAACGTATCTTCAAGTGACTGAAAAGTTGCCTACATAGCTCTGATAAAGATGCTTATATTCAGTAGTGGGGTGCATTTTAATTAATTCATATTGTAACCTTGGGCCATTCCTTCTCTCTCAGCTCCAGGAAGAAGACAATGACAAACCACTTCCAAAAACTTTGCCAAGGAAACTGCAGGGACTTGTTTAGCTAATTGCCAGGAGTAAAAACTGACTTGAAGGGAACGAACAAACATGATTACAGTGAAGGTTCAACCTTGAATTGCCATGAAACAAATTTGTATAGACAAACCTCCTCACCTAAACTTGATATGATTGGCATGCAAAATATCCTAGCCTCAATCCATGGTATCTCCTACTAAAGGAACAATTTTCCATTTTAAGATCTTGGGAAGCTGCTATGGGACAGAGTTGACAATATTCAAGGGAATAGGTATCAGTTACCTTAATTTGATCATCTGGGAAAATGGCCAGCAAAGTGAATGTTAAGATTAATTATGAATGTGAACATGGATTTCCAGTTCTATATTATAATTTTATTTTATTGCTACTCTAAGGCCATAGGTAAACCAGGTCAGAAAACAGATAGTAAAGGTTTACAGGAACTCTATTGTTGTAGGGTATAAATAATATAATTTGGAAGCCTATCAGAAGGCTTCTACTCCACAAGAATCCATATTTACAGGGCTATGTTGTCTTAGTTGCTTGCTAACAGACTTGGGCCACAGACATTCATTTGGTCTGGGTCCGGATTATCCTTATTCTACAAAGATGAATGGCCTGTTAAGATCATAACAATTATTGGCTCCAGAAGCTCAGGTTTAGGACCAGATCTTTCAAAAATTTCAAAGTTTTATCAGTGTCCTGACCTATTGCTTTTCTCACTATACTCTTGTATGGTTGAGCCTTGGGCATCTTTGCAAGACAAGATTACAATAGTTATCAATTTCATGTAACCAACTTGTACAAATCAAGCTTAAATGTGTATAGACCAGCTGAGCATATGTACTATAAAACTCAGTCAGCATTGAGATTTTCCCAAGTACCAAGTGACACAGTAAGTTTGATGGAATCAAATGGAATTGGCTACTAACTGAGCAAAGCTACTTGGAATTTTATGTAAGTCTCCCTGAATTGCTGCAATACATTGGCTATGTAAGTCACCTTTAATTACTTTCTTTTCATGGGAGAAGATCAGAATATGAATGTGACAAACAAATGCAGCTTTCAACCCCAGTGACCTCAAGCATAGCAATCTCTATAATCTCAAAGAACAAACATGACATTCAGTATGTTTTGTTAAAAAAATCCCTTTCTCTTTTTCCATCCACTGTTTTACTCTCTCAAATTAACTTTCTCCAAGATGCTTATTACAAAGCCTCAGCGTTAATATGGATAAAAGATTGGATCGAACTCAAAAACATAAGAACATTAATATTGGAAGGTTTTGACTTAACAAGAGGTTGGCATGCATATCTTTGGGGAGAGAAAATTACAAAACAAGAACAATTTCGCAAACATATTGTAAGAGATAATTTGCTTAAAATATGGAATGAAATCAGAAAATATCACTATGATAGGATTCCTAGGTGGACTTCCATAATGGAAGCACGTATTTATCCAAATACAATAGATACAAATAAATTAAAAACATATAAGGACATCTTAAATGAAGAAGGAAAACTAAAAACAAGAGAAGAATTGAGAATGCAAAATGTGGAAATAGAGTGGTGGTCATATTTGCAATTAAAATCCAGATATAAATCTGATATGGAAAAAACTGGAATTCAAATGGAACCAAATCAGTTGGATAAAATTTTATTAGGCCCCAATGAGAAATTAATAACCAAAATTTATAATTTTCTATTGGAATATAAACTAGCAGAGGAAGTAGTTAAAGAGAATATGATCACATGGGCGACGAATTTTGGGTATGCAATAGAATTAAATAAGTGGGAAAATTTGTGGAAAAATATTAATAAATTAACATTATCTGTACCATACAAAGAAAATGCTTATAAATTGTTCTATAGGTGGCATCTACCACCGGCGCGAATTTCTAAAATGTTTCCTGGCACATCTCCACTCTGTTGGAAATGTAAAGCGCATAAAGGGACATATTATCATATATGGTGGTCATGTTCCAAAGCTAAAAAATTCTGGAACAATATAAAAATGCAACTAGAACAAATAATAACTCAAAAGGTGCCATTAAAGCCAGAAACTTATTTATTAGGAATACCTACAAGCAAATATGAAAAAGAAATAATATATTTAATAACACACATTTTGACTGCAGCAAGAATTATATACGCACAAAATTGGAAACAAGAAGAGGTCCCGACTCAAGAGAAATTAATATCCAAAATTATGGAATGCGCTGAGATGGATAAACTTACCAAGGAGATCCAAGGAAAAGAAGAATCTGAATATTATTTAGTCTGGCAAAAATGGTATAAATGGTTAGAGGGAAGTGAAAAAAGAAGAGAAGAAAGAAAGAGAAATTGAATAAAAGAAAAGATATCAATAGAGTAAAATAAAGTTTTAAATCAAATGAAATTTAAGAAAGAGACACGAGATATCAATAAAATAATATCATTATATAAGGTGAGAGAAATATTGTATATTGAAGAATATAGGATATTGATATTGTAACAATTCAGATATTATAGGTAGATGTTATAAAGATGATGTTTGTTGTAAATTGTTTTACTTGCATTTATAAATGTATTATGTGGTTTCTTAAATTAATAAAAATTAAAAAAAAAAAAAACTTTCTCCAAGATGCTATAATTTTAATGAGTTATCATCATGAGAGCTGAGACATTGTCACTATGCAGTGATTCCAGATATAGCATGCCGGTAGCTTCAGATATAACTTTGGATCCATGATTTTTTATTTACTAATGGGAAAGCATTCGCATAAGGGATAGTCTCTTGTCAACAGACTGCAAATTGAATTTGAGAATATGTATGGGTTTGTATGTAGGCTTAGACATGAATATCCATCTGATAGCTTTAACAACAATCAAATGAGGAAAGTGAAAGTATGCAACCAACAAAAAGTTAACTCTCCTGGCATCTGTTTGACAATTTGGGGATATCCATATGTGAAGTTTACAATATCTTTTCAAAGATCATGAGATGCCAACATCACCGGGCAAATGATCATCTAAGACATCTATCCAGCAGATGATCACCTTCCTAATGATGCCATTCATGGCTAATTTTCCAGGATTGAAAATGAATTGTAGCTGCTGCGGCTTCCACCTTTGCCGCATAGCAACGAGAGCAGAAAGTCAATTAATTACCATCTTGGTGGAATTCAGAGGCCCTTTCATCTTCAGCTCAGTCGAGTGTGTAATGGAAAAGGGAGAGAAACAGGCAGCATTTGGCCAATAGGGAATTGAATGACAAAGTGAAAGATGAGCACTGGGGGAAAAAACACAAGAGGGTGAACAATAGAAGGTGGGTGGACAGAAAAGCTGATTGCACTAGTTCATTTTGTGCACTAGCTGAGTGGGAAGAAAGAGCTGCTGATCACAAAATTACATTACTACAGAATTATATCATAATAAGCTTTGTTCTTGTTTAGTCTTACTATGGAATTTCAGGATATTCACTCTACCGGTTCTTTATAATGTGGCTCCAATGCAGACACAACTCCTCTTCCTGTTCCTAAACATCTCAAAAGCTTGCCTACTTGGCTCAAAGGGACTTCTTCTGGCCCTTAGCAAATCCAGCCCTTTGAAGGCTTTCATCTATGATCCCATGTTGTATTTTCATATTAACATACTTTTTCTTTCTTTTTCTCTACCATTTTGTTACTCATTAAGTGTTACCATGAATTATTTTTACAGTGTGCATTTATTTTTGTCTTAGTAAAAATTCAAACAAATTAATATATTAGTTTGGGATGTAGGTTTGAATGCTTTAGTTACATTAGCTTAGTAAAGAGCATTTATTTTCAAATATAAGCTAACCCTTTGTTTTATGACAAATTCACAAAGAAGCTTATGAAAATATCACTTGGATTTTTTAAAAAATTCAAATACATGTCTATTCAAGTATTTTTAAAAGGAAGGGAGAAATGTGTCATATCATTTGCTTAAGGTCACAATAATTATATAAGTTGCTGACTCTTTAGTAACTCATTGATTCTTGAATCAATATCTGAGGCAAACAATTAGTTCATCTGTAAGTAATATTTGAATTGGACAATAAGAATTTAATCTTGAACAAAAATTTGTCCCCATTCAAAAACAATGCTGGGTATATCTCTTATGCCTTTGCTAATAGTATGATTACAAACCTTCAATAACTGAGTTTGCTTCAATATAGGATTAGAACTGAGGGATGAACAAAAGGATCCAAAGGGAAAAAATATTGACATGTAATTTGCATGTTATAAGTTATAATGCAACATATGAAAGTGCATATTTCCAAAAGTAATAAAAATATGTCTATTGGCAATAAAGAATGTAACAGTGCAGACATTACAACAAACTCTTGTGTGCATTTTTTTTACAAACAAGTCCATGCTAATTTTATGAACTGGGTGTTCCCATCTCATCAAAAGCTTTATTTATAAAGCTGCTTGTAAATTTGATAGATTCTTTATATGTTCATTATATGTAGTAGGTCAGTGTTTAACCTTGCTCCAATATTTATTCAGAATATGCTTTGTAGAGAAACCTAGGTGTATATATCTTGAATTTAAGTAAGAGTACTGTTACATGTTAACCATGGTTTTGGATATAAATAAGCCATGTGCAAAATAAGCTTAGTGTAGGTGAGGCAAAAAAAATAAATAAATCTGGACAACATTGTCAATGTGTTAGGCTAGACAGTCTGATCAAGAAAATCCTTAATGACCTAACATAGCTAAAGAACTTACAAAAAAAAAAAAAAACTTGGATATCTCACTGAGGAGAAACTTACAGTACCTCCAGAAAACCAAAGTCCTATAAATAGAAGATGAAATTATGGTTTCATTCAATGTCACAGCATTCTTTAGGTCATTAAATCCAGAACTACCAAAGAATCCATGGAAGCAGTACTATATAACATGTAAGTATACAAAGATTGAAATATCTGGAATCATGACCTCATAAACTTTTGCCTCACTACTTATTTTCAGCTTAATGGATAAATATGTCAACAAATCAAAGAACCACCAATGGGATCACCAGTCTCAGGACTCATAGCGGAGACAGTAATGCAGCATCTAGAAACTAAGCACTCCTACACATACAGTATAACCAAAAGTATAGCTTGGATTTATAGAGAACACTTTCATCCTAACAGAAAAGGAACAATTAGAGAAGACAGATGAAACAAGCCACATCATTAAAGGAATGAAATTTACAAGGGAAGAAGAAAATATCAAATCACTATCCGCCCAAGAAATTCAGACGAGGAAACAATGGCAACTTAGACATGCAATTCTATTGAAAAACTACCCACAGTAACCAAGTGCTCCATTAGCAAAGTAACAATCTTACCTCCCACAAGAAGAGCTTTGTAAGAACTTTACTCAGACAAGCACAAACACACTAATTAACAGAAGGATGGCATCTAGATTATGAGAAGTAATAATGCCACTTTATTTTGCACTAGTGAGGCCATACTTGGAATACTGTGCCCAGTATCACTATGCAAAAGAGATGATGAAACCCTAGAAAATGTGCAGCGAAGAGCAACAAAAATGACAAGGAGTCTGGAGGTTTAATCGTATGATGAACGGTTGCAGGAGCTAGGTATCTCCAGCCTATTGAAGAGAAGGATTAGGGGTAACATGATGGCTGTCTTTCAGTACTTGAAGGTGTTCTGTCCCCCTTCCCCACACAGGCAAACACACAACCAGGCATGCCTGCCAAGATTTTATTAAGCAATCAGACTAAAAACCCTTGCAGGTAAGAGTTTTGGTAGTAAACTGCGAAATGCCTGCCAAGTCAGTTTTCACTCACAGTCAGCGAGAGAGTTTCTCCTCAGTCTGGTTCAGTAGCAAAAAGTAATCCACGAAGCAAGAATTGACCAAGGTCCAATCCAAATATGCACAAGCCAGATTTCAGGTAACGCAATGTGACTCTCAGGTTTTTAACTTTGACTGTCACAAAGCCTGAAGAGCAACCACACCCACTTTTATTCCTTGTGTGGCTCAGTGACTCAGCTCAATCTCTGGCCCTCCCACGCCTCTTTCGTTGCTGTGCACACTTCTCCCTCCGACGCTGCCTGGGATCAAGCCAGGATTCATCATCCTCGCTCCCTATCTGTTGTTGTTCCTGGCATATCCCAGGCTGTTCCTCTTGGCCTTCAGATGGAACCTGAGGCATTGCCAGAGAGGAGGGTCCTGGAGAGGGAGGTATCAGTTCCTCCCCATCACCGTCTGAGTCCTCTTCCTCTGTTAGGACAGGCTCGGGAGTCGGGGTCACAACAGAAGGGCTGTCACAGAGAAGTGGGGATTGACTTATTTTCCAAACACCAGAAGGCAGAACAAGAAGTAATGGGTGGAAATGCGTTAAAGAGAAATCCAATCTGGAACTAAGGAGAAATTTCCTGACAATGAGAACAATTAATCAATGGAATAGCTTGCCTCTCAGAGTTGTGGGTGCTCCCTCTTGGTCAAATGGTTGTCCAGTCTATTCTTTAAAATAGACTGGACAACCATTTGACCCGGATGGTATAAGGTGTCCTGCCTTGAGAGGGGGTTGGACTAGAATACCTCCAAGGTCCCTTCCAGCCCTATGATTCTATATTCTATAATATTCAAGAAGCTATTAAAGACCTGGCTATTCTCCCAGGCTCTAAGGCAGAATAAAAGTTAAGCCTTAACTCAATGGATTTTCATTGGTAATGTGTTATTTTGAGGGCACTTAATGATTGCTTTTTTTCTGTTTTGCATTTTTAGTTTTAATTGTAAGTGCCCTAGTTACTGCTGTTGAGAAGCCTATACACCTGTGATGGCGAACCTATAGCATGCATGCCGGAAGTGGCACACAGAGCCATTTTTCTGGGCATGTGAGCCCAACTCACTTGCAGCTGCGCACGCACACATGCCCCAGCTGGTGTTCGGACCTCCGGTGTACATGCGCACAATTCAGGGTACCCGGCTGGTCTTCGGAGCTCTCCTGTGCATGCGAGTGCATTTGTGCATGCGCATGAGAGTACTGGTGCGCAGCACATGCATGCACAGATGGCATTCACATGCATGCATTGCATGCACAAAACCATGCGCATGCACAGATGGTGCAATTGCACATGCAGCGCACAGTGGAGTGCGTGCACAAAAGCTGTGCACATGTGCAGATGGTGTGGTTGCACCTGCAGTGTATATGGGAGGAGCCATGCGTTAGCACTGATGGCACATGTGTGTGCAAAGCGTGTGAAGCACGTACCCATTTGGCACTTGGTGAGTAAAAGGTGCGCCACCACTGCTATACACTGTATAATGAAATAAAATACTTCCAAACCAGCCTTTAAAAAGCCATGTTTTTTTAAGGAATAACAAAGAGTGTACTTTATGCAGTTGTATGAAGTATGACATTCTTCTTCCAACTTCTCTAACTTACTCTATGACCATGTGAGAAAGGCTGGTATTCCCCATTCACCCTTGCATTTCTAATAACCTCTGCAAAGTGAACACCTAACCTAAGGCTGATGTCACAAGAACACTTTTCATTTTGTTTCGACATCAACCTTGGTTTGCATTACTTGAAAAGTAGCCAAATGGACTGGATTTATACCAGGGGTGAAATGCTCCCGGTTCGGACTGGATTGCCCGATCCGGTAGTGATGGAGGCGAGTGGTTCGGAGAACCAGTAGAAAAAATCCCTGCCCCCCCAATACCCAGCTGAGCCGCACAATCATCAGAGGCTTTTTTTTTACTTTTAAAGGCATTTTTTCTACAACCTCTTTGGCCGAAAAAATGCTTTTAAAAGTAAAAAAAAAATAAAAAAAGCCTCTGATGATCGCGTGGCTCAGCTGGGATCCTCAAGGGCTTTTAAAAGCATTTTTTCTACAACTTCTTCAGCTTGGATCGTCAGAGGCATTTAAAACCTCTTTTAAATACCTCTGACGATCCAAGCTGAGTTGTCTGATAGTCAGAGGCATTTAAAAGAAAAAAAGCCTCTGCCGAACAGGCAACTCAGCTGGGATCGTCAGAGCCTTTTGAAAGCATTTTTTTACAACTTCTTCGCCGAAGTGGTTGTAGAAAAAATGGTTCTAAAATTAAAAAAAAAAATTGGCCATGCCCACCCAGTCACATTACCACCCCCACCACCAAGCCATGCCCACAGAACCGGTAGTAACAAATTTTAGATTTCACCACCGATTTATACATTACATTTAGTAGTAAAGCAAGGTATGGAAAGCCTGCAGAATGTGGCCTCTGAATTCTTTACCAGAAGCAGTCTTAGATGTCTTCTGTATTCTCATCTGCGTAATTGTGAATGTAGGCAATGGCTATATATGTTTTTCTGCTTTCTCCTTCTGTTGTGATTGTATATTGTTTGCAGAGGGCAGCCTACATATCTGGCCATGAGGAGAGATGTCATCAATGCCGATATTATTCTGAGCAGCTCCCCAGCTGCCTCTGCCCTAGCAATGCATTGAAGGAGTTTTACTGGAAGCTCAGCCCTTGGTCTGATTCAGCCTAGTTTTTCTTTTGCAGGCTTCTCCTACATAGCAAATTTGGTTCTACTTTGTTCCATTTTCAGAATTAATTTATTCATGGACAGATATGAATGGACAGATAAGAGTTGCCAGTCCCCTTATGTAATTGCTTTCCACCATTCCATTTCCAAGGCCTCATTTCTTCTTCATGTGTCTTTTTGTGCTGCAAAAATGATGCTTCTTTCCTTGTGAAGGGGAAGCAATTCTGTGATTTTGCTCACTGAAATGCTTCACATTGTTCCAGGGATCCATTGGCATGTTTAGCTTCTGTGCATATTACTGGATGTACAGGAGAGGGCAATCACAGCTCCCCAAAGTGGAACAGCACATTATCTTCATTTCACTTTTGAGGAAGAGTGTTACTTCACAAAGCTAGTGTACTTGGAAGTGTTTTAAAACCTAGAAATGGCTATTTCAGCTTGGTGTGCCATGTGAATAAAACTGCTGGAATTCTGGTTTAACCTGTGCAGGTTAAACAAATTGTGTGAACATAGCCAAGGGATACAAAGAGAAAATAAGGAAGCATCTTAATATAACTAGTAGTGAATCGGGATACAAATGTACAGTAAGGGCCAGGATTGTGGAAACCTTTTGAGAAAAGTGTATTTTTGAGGTTTGATGGCTAATAACACCACTTTTTTTTTTTTTTTTGGAGTTTCAAGATAATCATATTCCACTGCTGGAATGGCCTGGGAATAGCTCAGACCTTAACCCAATTGAAAATCTATGGAGCTGACTAAAGAAACTTGTTAGTCAGAAGCAACCCAGCAATAAAACTCAGTTCATAGAAGCAATCATTCAATCTTGGTTTCACATTATAACAGCTGCAGAACTAAAAGGCTTGGTTCACTCCATGGGAAGATGCTGTAGGCCGTAATTCATGCTAAAGGTTACCCAACTAAGTATTAACTGATGTGATAATTTATGTATCTATCTCATTTTTTCTATGTGTTTCATTTTTCTTTATACTGTAACTGCTATTCTAACAGCATTTTTTCTAGGATTAGGACTGTTGAGCAGCCAAGTGAACCAAAGAAAAAGTGAGACTGTTTTAAGTACTTGCAAATTTGCACGGGTGTTTTTAATCCTTTTGGCTTTACATCTGAAGTATTGTGTGCCCCTAATAGTCAAGTTTTCAGTAGTTGGTGATTTAAGAATTAATACTCATATTTTAAACTGATTCCAAATAGGCTGATTACAATCTAATGCATACATATCAGAGGATTGTCCAGGCTTTGCTGTAATAGAACACGTCAAAGGATGAACTCATTGCCTTGAATGAGTGGCAGGTCCCCTTCCTGAGATCCAGAGTGTCAGGGCTTTCTGGGAAATAAGTTTAAACAGCCTTAATTGGAAAGAGTGTTCCATAAAATGAGGAAGGAATTGGGGTGAAATCCAGCAGGTTCTGACAGGTTCTGGAGAACCAGTAGTGGAAATTTTGAGCAATTCTGAGAACTGGTAGCAGACATTTTGAGTAGTTTGGAGAACCGGCAAATACCACCTCAGGCTGGCCCCAGAGTGGGGTGGGAATGGAGATTTTGCAATATCCTTCCCCCAGGAGTGGGGAGGGAATGGGGATTTTGCAATATCCTTCCCCCCAGGAGTGGGGTGGGAATGGAGATTTTGCAGTATCCTTCCCCTGCCACACCCACCAAGCCACACCATGCCCACAGAACCGGTAGTAAAAAAATTTGGATTTCACCACTGGAAGGAACCCAATGCATGTGGAGTGGTGATAAAATAAGGAATTGAGGTAAATTGACTGCAGAGAAACAAAAATATTCTCCAATCCACGAGTAAGCAATTCTCAGCAGCAATCCCAGGGCAATGCAAGGAATTGCAAGCTTTGGAACAGTAGCCCAAGAGGCAAGATTTACTGAGGAAGACCCAAAAAACAGGGAGAAAAGTCCAATTATCATCTGCAAAGAAGAAGTCCAAACAAGCCCACTGCATGCAATAGTCAACCAGAGTTCCACAAACCAGGTCCAAGAAGAGAGGATTGTGAGTTTGTGAGATTGTGAGGTGGGGTAGAGAAAAATGTCCAATACCGCAATTGAAAGGGTTTTCAAATATAAACTGGACTGCATTTGCCTACAAGAACTAAAAGCATGGGGAAATAAGAAAGACTCAAAGAGTTAGGAAATAGTTGAGAGAGGAAAATATACAGCTAAGGGCACAGGGATAGTAAAATAGACATAAGACATAGAGATAGAACTGTATACATTAAATAAGGTAGAAATGGTTGTAAACTAATAGAAATATATAGATAGATAAGTAGTAAGTAAATAAACAGGAATAGATGTAGTATTAACTGTAAATATAAGATTGGAATAATTAAAGGTAAAGGTAAAGGTTCCCCTCGCACATATGTGCTAGTCATTCCCGACTCTAGGGGGCGGTGCTCATCTCCGTTTCAAAGCCAAAGAGCCAGCGCTGTCCACATGTCTCTGTGGTCATGTGGCCAGCATGACTAAATGCCAAAAGCGCACGGAATGCTGTTACCTTCCCACCAAAGGTGATCCCTATTTTTTTACTTGCATTTTTTACGTGCTTGGCAGTAGCTGGGACAAGTAATGGGAGCTCACCCCATTACGCGGTTATGTAATTGAATAATCAATTTATTATTTTAATTAATTAATTAAGTTAATTAATTGAATGATTACAAACACTTTAATTTTGTATAACAAGACAATCCTTAGTAAAGCAAAAATAAAGGCATCAGTTGGAAATAATTCTAAGGCACCATTGTTTGGAGATTTAGATAAGCTCATGAGCGCAGTTGTGCCTCCATGTCGTTCATTTGACTTTTGATTAAAACTCATTGTGACATTCAGGCAGGGGTGAAATGCTCCCGGTTCGGATCAGATCACCCGATCCAGTAGCGATGGAGGCGGGTGATTCAGAGAACCGGTAGCAAAAATCCCTGCCCCCCCTCCCCATGCCCAGCTGAGCCGCACAATCATCAGAGGCCTTTTTAAAATTATTTTTAAAAGCATTTTTTCTACGTCTTTGGCTGAAAAAATGCTTTTAAAAGTAAAAAAAAAAAAAGCCTCTGATGATCGTGCGGCTCAGCTGGGATCGTCAAAGGCTTTTAAAAGCATTTTTTCTACAACCTCTGAAGAGGTTGTAGAAAAAATGCTTTCAAAAGGCTCTGACGATCCCAGCTGAGTTGCCTGATCGGCAGAGGCATTTTTTTCTTTTAAAAGCCTCTGATAATCTAAACTGAGTTGCCTGATCAGAGGCATTTAAAAGAAAAAAAGTCTCTGCTGATCAGGCAATTCAGCTGGGATCGTCAGAGCCTTTTGAAAGCATTTTTTTTACAACCTCTTCGCCGAAGAGGTTGTAGAAAAAATGCTTTTAAAAGTTAAAAAAAAATGGCCACGCCCACCCAGTCACATTACCCCACCTACCAAGCCATCCCACAGAACCAGTAGTAACAAATTATAGATTTCACCACTGCATTCAGGGTAATATTTAATATTTTGGAGTGGTAGCAGTAATTTTATTTATTTATTTATTTATTTTATTTATTTATATTTAAATTTCTATACCGCCCTTCTCCCAAAGGACTCAGAGTGGTGTACAGCCAAGATAAAACCCACAAATATAAAAGTTAAAAGCAAATTAAAATTAAATAATTTGGCCGAAACTAAAATAACATAAAACAACCCATTAAAATAACATTTAGGCCAGTCTTGCCTGCTGAAACAAAAGCGTTTTGAGGGCGCAGCGGAAGGTGCGAAGATCGGGAATCCTACGAATCTCTGGGGGCAGGTGCCCCCACAGAGAAGGCTCTCCTCCTGGGGGTCGCCAGTCAACACTGTTTGACCGACGGCACCCCGAGGAGTCCCTCTCTGTGGGAGTGTACTGGTCGATGGGAGGCTATCGGTGGCAGAAGGCGGTCTCGTAAATACCCAGGTCCTAAGCCATGGGGAGGCAAGACCCATTTGCTACTCTTTGTATACTGAATCTCAAAGTAGTGGTAGGCTACTTAGCTATTAAATGCATGATGAGTTAAAATAGCTGGTCACAACAGGGGTGGGGTAAAGTTCATAGATCAGAGCCATCCATTAAACTTCATAGGTGCCAGAAAGATGAAAAATATTTTCCATGAAGTGTCTGCCATGTCTATAGTAATGTTGGAGGAAAAGAATTCTTTAGGGCATGACTTAGGATCAAGAAGTTGGAAGGATCTGTGATTGATCACATCATTTGACACCTAGAAATTTAGCCAAAAAGAGAAAAAAGTTGAAAATGACTCTGAACTTGGATACTGCCCGAAAGAAAGAGCAAGGTGAGATTCACCCATATTTATTTACTGAATAATGACATCGTTATCCTCACTTGCGGATCTCAATTATAATGTGGCCAATAATGAGGTTTATCCAACCTAACAAGCTTTGTCCCTCGGTTGCACTAAGCTTGAGTAGATGGATGCTAGAAACCACTTTTCCATCGACTATATAAGATATTGAAAAACAGTAAGATTGTACAATGTATGATTTGGTATCGAAGTACCTATAGTAGATGTGGAAAATATTGTGAGGTGATTCTGGGAGACACTCCCTGTGGGCTAGTAACATAAGGTTTTCAGAGTGCTGAGCATTTGCCTTTTGACCTAGTCACTGCAGCTACATAGAAAACCCATCACTTTTCAAATTGCTTCTCTGCACACAAAAATGTTTAGCCTGAAGGAACAATACAGTGGTGCATTATTTTTGGTGGAGTTTTATTGATGCTTTATACATAATATTCTGTAGCTGTTGCTTAGTAAACTTTGACAATCAGAATGTTGTCTCTTTCCCATCTCTATATAGTGCATTTATACTTGGTTTTTTACATTTATATCCTGTTATTTCATATAATAATATTTAAAGTAACTTATTTTAAGGTTACATATTAGTCAACCAACAATGTCAAAATAAGAGTATGCGGTTACAAAACGAAATACTATTCAACAAAATATGAGCATACTGAAAGGTTTTAAAGTTTTTGTCAATTTTGGAGAAAAAGTATTCCATAGGAACAAATTAATTTGTACTCTAAATGATAACTCTCAGCAGCTTACATTATAATTGCAATTTATAAAAATGAATTATGCTTTTCCTGAAGACATTTTTTTAAAAAAAATTATTCATCAGGTTTATGGACTTTTCAATCATTGATTGAACACTCTCAAGGCAGGTGATTAGCTTGTTGTATAGGAAAGAAAGATCACAAATGTAAAGAACAAAGTTAGTAATTTAAATAATAGGGATATGTGGCATTGATATGGAAAAGCAGAATCCACCACTGGAGTGCCAAGGGAATAGACCTTCTTATCCAAAAGGTGATGAAGATTAAGAATAGCCTTCAGATTACAAAAAATATTGCTGAATGTCAGCCCCAACAAACTTGTATACCTTGGCAATAGGTGAAGGATGGAAGCTGCAGTTCTTCAATAATTGAGAGAACATAGGTATCCAATCCAGGGGTGAAATCCAGCAGGTTCTGACAGGTTCTGGAGAACCGGTAGCAGAAATTTTGAGTAGTTTGGAGAACCGGAAAATGCCACCTCTGGGGTGGGGTGGGAATGGAGATTTTGCAATATCCTTCCCCCAGGAGTGGGGAGGGAACGGGGATTTTGCAGTATCCTTCCCCTGGAGTGGGGTGGGAATGGAGATTTTGCAGTATCCTTCCCCTGCCACGCCCACCAAGCCATGCTCACCAAGCTACACCATGCCCACCAAGCCACGCCCACAGAACCGGTAGTAAAAAAATTTGGATTTCACCACTGATCCAATCCCTCCCATGGAGTATTATAAATATTTATCTTGGTTGATCTTAGCCAAGAGATCTAGGTTCTATGGAGACTTTCTTCAGAATTCTTAATTTTTTTAGATAGTAAAGGTAAAGGTTTCCTCTGTCCAGTTGTGTACAACTCTAGGGGCGGTGCTCATCTCCATTTCTTAGCCAAGAGAGGCAGCATTGTCCAAAGTTCTTTTTCTGTGGTCATGTGGTCAAGGTGCACGGAATGCTGTTACTTCCTCACCAAAGTTGTACCTATTTATCTACTTGCATTTGCATGCTCGCGAACTGCTAGGTGGGCAGGAGCTGGGGCCAAGTAATGAACTCAGCACCCAGATCTCAAATCTGGGCTATCAGCTTTCCAGAATCAATGCACCCAGTCCATTTAGATAGCATGGCTGAATAAAATAATATACATTAATATGTTATTACATAGATGTGTGTTTTTCTTTTTTCTTCTCTGTACTGAATTTTCTTGGGGGATGTGGATAGAGGTACTTCAAAAGCAATAGGCAGGATGAGATCCAGGGTGTTTTCAGGTTCTTGTAACAAAAATCAAGATGGCAATTGGTAAGGGTGTGCCTATTTTTAATGTGCATCATATTTATTTTATTTAAAAGCCTTACCTGGCCACACACCTTAAGAGACACAACTCTGGATGGTTCATAACAATGAAATAGAATCAAATAAATGAAACATAATATAGAGCATAATAAAACTGTCAGCACTTCAAGCTGCATTTACTCTAGTACTGACATAAGAAGGACAAGCAGAGGCATCTGGAAAGGGATGTTTTGACTTTTCAACTACTTATTTTCCCTGGAGATAATATCCCCTAGGAGATGGGATGGGAGGGGGGAAATTCCTTTGAGCTGGAGCAGTAGATTAAGGATAGAGTGACTTGGAAGTTGGCCAATGAGTGCAGGGGAGTGGGAAACGGAAAGGGAGAGTTTTGGGTCTGGAAGTCAGTGTTGGCTACGATGGAGTCGGATTTAGAATGTCGTGCTTAATAAATGGGAGTTTTTTTCATCAAAGACTTAATTTGAAATGCAATTTATTTGAGACGACCTCGAAACCTGACAAAAACAATGCAGACTAAAAGCAAAAACGAAAACCTATTTTTATGTGCATTGGATCATCACTGCCATCTTCTTCTCTTTTTTTACCACACTCAATAGACACTCCTGGCCAGTCCAAATGACTGCTAGATTGATATTTCAGATACCTGCCCTCTGGAATAGCTTCCCCATGCAGATTTTATTTATTTATTTATTTTATTCATTTATTAAATTTATATGCTCTCCATCTCTCCATTTGAAGCAACTCTGAGTGGCTTACAATGTTACTGTATGTGTATTTATACAGTAGATATAAAAAATTATAAATAAAAAAAACCAGATTAAAATGTTAGAAGATTAAGAGCAATCTAAAAAGTCATGGGGTAGAAGTGGAGCAGCGGTGAATGTTCACATTTGCTGCACCAAATACCGCTAGTGCTACTCCTTCAGGGCCCCATACCAGTGGTGGGTTTTTACCAGTTCACCCCAGTTTGGGCAAACTGGTAGTGGCGGGGGTGGGAGGCTCCGCCCACCCACCTGGAAGTCATCACGGATGCTCTGTGCATGTACTTCTGAACCAGTAGCGAAGGTAAGTGAAACCCACTATTGCCCCATGCCAGTTGGCATAGCCAGGTTTTAAGTCTTGTCCTGAAAATCAGAAGAGATTCATAGGACACCCATCCTGATGGTGTTCCAAAAATTTTCAAATTCCTGCTTTTTCTTCCACTCCTTGGGGGTGGGGGGGCAGAGTGGGTGTGAGGCCCTGTATGCTCTCTCTCTCTCTCTTTTTTTTTTTTGCTTGAGGTGTATGGGTCCCCTCCCCACTTTCAGGAAGTACACACCCTGTTTTTCTTTTTAAATTGCGAGCTACTCAGAACTGTGTGCAGCTGAGGGTCTTCTAAATTCTAGTTGTGCACTTGTGTGCATAGTGGAAGTGCTGTATATAATTGAACTGCTGTTATTAGAGTGAAGAAAATAACAGTGTCATTGACACCTTCCCATTTGTGTAATGTTCGTCGGTGGTTATGAGAACTACAAATTCAAGATAAATTTACAAAAATAAGCTCTAATATTCAGGTATTCCCTTTTATGCTTGAAAATGCATAAAAGAAAACAATGGCTCATCCATTTGCCAGGACTAATGACAAGCATTTCCTTGATTCATGATCTTCCTTCCTACCATCCCCCAGTCCATCCTGTACCAAGGAAGTTCAAGCTTTCTGTGGTTTTGTTCTGTAGAGTTATTAATTCCCAATCTGCAGAGCACAGTCTGCTTTGAGGAGATAAGGGCAAAGCCATTAACCCCTTGGAGGTCTTTGTAAGACAGTTTATCACTCTGTCCTTTGAAATGTGATTGGCTTGCTGGGAGGATTTGGGTGGGATTTATATTTTAAACTAGAAAACAGTGGCTGCAGTGGTGAAATCCAAATTTTTTTTACTACCGGTTCTGTGGGCGTGGCTTGGTGGATGTGGTGTGGCTTGGTGGGCGTGGCTTGGTGGTGTGGCAGGGTAAGGATACTGCAAAATCCTCATTCCCTCCCCACTCCTGGGGGAAGGATATTGCAAAATCTCCATTCCCACCCCACTCTGGGGCCAGCCAGAGGTGGCATTTGCCGGTTCTCTGAACTATTCAAAATATCCGCTACTGGTTCTCCAGAACCTGTCAGAACCTTCTGAATAGCACCCCTGAGCGGGTCATATGATTTTTCTTTTCCTTCAAGAACACTGACATAGACTTCCTTTATGAAATAAAACTAACCTTTAAGCGGAAAAGTTGGATCTTCTTTTTTATTCTCTCCACTCCCTGGCTTGTTTTAGTTCTCCCTAAATGCTTCTAGATATATAAGTCTCCCGAGGGCGTTTGGTTCCCCACATCAAGGCACAAGCATTAGGGAATCCAAAGGTTTTGCGAATGGATTTTTGTTTGCCTTGCACTTGTTCCATTCTGAAATTGTTTTCTAATCAGAAGCACACTCAAGAGACCTAATAACCTTTGAGCAATATTGGCATGCAACATTTTCAGAATAATTATTAATTAGCAGGAGAATGAGCGATGTGGCCTCCTTATTTACTCTACCCTTTTCTAAAAAGTTCATCTGTTCTCCAACTTGCTAAGAGGGTGATATACTGATGGCAAACCAAGCAATTGCTGGCAAATAAAACACTTTCCCATCTTTTCCTTCCTTCCTTCCTTCCTTCCTTCCTTCCTTCCTTCCTTCCTTCCTTCCTTCCTTCCTTCCTTCCTTCCTTCCTTCCTTCCTTCCTTCCTCTCTCCCTCCGATTACATTGTCCACAGGAGATGTGGTGGAAATAATATCATATGAGTTATGTTAGCAGTAAAAATGTAGGGAAGTTTGGAAAGAAAACGTGAAAGGTACAAACACTTTTGATTCAAAATACACTTCAGTTCACATCAATAGGTGCTTGTACTCTGCTTGTACTCTGCCTTTCAAGGAAGTCATCTTCACAACTACCCGGACTCCTCTCTCCTTTTCATTTCATTGTATCTAAATCCCACATCAGCCAAGCCATTTCACGCATCCGAGGAAGTGGGCTGTAGCTCTTGAAAAGATGAACTTCAAAAGGAGCGACCACTCTCTTCCGAATATGAACGGTAAAGGAAAGACACCACAGCTGTGTCAGCTTAGAGTCCTCTGGACTTGTTCGACTCCAAGTTCCATAATGACCAGACACTGATGATGGAAGCTGCCTGCAACCATCTGGGAGATGCCAGATCGTAAAAGGTAGCTCTTATAGTTCCAGCCCTGTTTCTCTCCGCCCTTTCTTGCTCCCCCCCCCCGGGTTTCTCAGACTCCACTCCCTCTTCCGCAGCTCAGGGGTCCCTTCGCCTAGCCCTCCCCTTCGTCTCCCCTCCCCCGCCTTCCCCGACCCCCGGAAAGGCTTCTAGCTTACCCGAGAGTTCAGTGCCTCTGGGTGGTGGGATGCCTTCCGAGTGAATCGCCCGAAGCTGCGGCGGAAGAGCTTGCCTGGCTGCTGCTGGAAAAGGGGCTGGACGACTCACGCACTCGGCGGGAGAGGGTGGGGTGGGGTGGGGGGGATGAGCGGGATGCTGAGCTTCCTCTTTTGCAATCTAGCTGGTGGCGAACGAACGCAGTTGGCGCAATCTAAGCAGGGCAGGAGGGCACTTTAGAGTGGGAAGGAAGGAAAGAAGGAAGGAAAGAAGGAAGGAAGGAAGGAAGGAAGGAAGGAAGGAAGGAAGGAAGGAAGGAGAAGAAGGGAGCGAAGGAAGGAAGGAAGGAAGGAGAAGAAGGGAGCGAAGGAAGGAAGGAAGGAGAAGAAGCGAGCGAAGGAAGGAAGGAAGGAAGGAGAAGAAGGGAGCGAAGGAAGGAAGGAAGGAAGAAGGAAGGAAGGAAGATTTGCTTTTTGCTCCGACCAACTATCTTTTCCTCGGCAACCGTGGCAATCGCCCTCGGTTCTGCTCCCGACAATATAACCAGCTCAATCGCGTGCAATAACTTGCTCGGCTTTGCGGGGAAACTTGCAGCATTTGCCATCCGTCTCTCTTTGCGGCGGTCGAGGAGGTCTGCCTTGGCCACGGAGAGAGGAGAGAGGCTTCTAGCGTTCGGCGGTGAGTTACGCAGCCCCTGGCTCCAGCTGCCTCTCCTTGAAGGGGGATCCCGGCCAGGTATCCCGAGATGAAAGTATCCGAAGAATTCAAGAAGTTACTCCCCGGTAGCTGCCTGTAGGCTTCACTTCACTCGGCCCACCGCTACAAATCGCCGCTACTTTTTGCCTTTGTTTCCGCAGGGCTCCAAACGCAGGTTCGCCTCGTCCTGGGCGAAGTTGGAGTCAAAGGGACCGAGTTAGATACTCCTTTCTTAACCTGGTGCCCCTCCCATTTCCTCCCTTCCCCGGGTAGTTAGCCTAAAAAGGCTTCCGAGAGTTCAACGTCTGGTGACTCGATGGACATTCCGCGGATCTTTCTTGGCCATCAGTAGGACGGGATTTGCCACCGTGTTCTTCTGGTTTGGCTTTTCCGACTTCCTTACATTCCTGGGATTTCCTGGTCGGGTCTAGATTTTAACCAGATTTATTTATTTATTTATTTATTTATTGGTTCGATTTATATGCCGCCCTTCTCCGGAGACTCAGGGCGGCTTACAATGCTTTAAGCAATAGCCTTCATACTTTTTGTATATACTGCTTAGTAGGGCTTTTTGGCCCCCACTAAGCAGTGTTCTATTTTATACAAAGTCAGCTTATTGCTCCCACAATCCGGGTCCTCATTTTACCTACCTCGGAAGGATGGAAGGCTGAGTCAACCTTGAGCCTGGTGAGAATTGAACTCGCAGTAATTGCAGGCAGCTGGCAGCTAAGTGCTACTTAACAGCACTTTACTCCGCTGCGCCACCAAGGCTCTTCCAGATCACACTAGGTTTAGTTTTTCATGGGTCCCCCCCCCCCCCCAAAAAAAAAAATCCAGGGTAGAATTCCTTAATTCGCAGTCAGCCTCGTCAATCTGCTGACTGCGAATTATGGGAAGTTTGCAAACCCGGTCCAACCAACCAGGGAAGCGGCTGATGGGAAGGGAAAGGCGGCTTTAAAAAACCGGCACCCTCATTCTAAACTCCTTGGCTGTCGTCAGGTCCAGCTTTCCCTCGCCGAAGGAACCTCTGCAAAAAGCAGCGCCCGCGAATCTTGGGAGGTTTAGCTGAGCTTTCTGATGTGTTCGGTCCGTGCCGGTTCGGAGGCTGATGGTGGAATTTTATTTCATGTCGTTCTCGGTCTGCGGAGTGTTTTACCGTGCAAGAAACAAAGAAAAACAGTCGCGTGCGTCAAACAGCGCGCTCGGCAATTAAAAAACAATTAAAAACAGGGCCGGTTCCCTGGCGACTCTGTCGACGCCAGCAAAGTAGTTCAATCTTGGCCAAGGCGGCGAAGTATTTTGCCGTCGCTGTTTTCGGAGATAGTCTTCTCAGTCCATTTGCAGGCAGCCTTGGACTGATAATTTCGTGATAATACTTAATTTAGCTCCCGAGCTCCAACAAAAGGAAATGCGGAGTTTAACCCATTCTAATCCCAAAGGTGCTTTTTTTCAGGAGGAAACTGGACTTTTTGTGTGTTTTTTTTTCTTTGAAGACGTTTCGCTCGATCCCCTGCAAGGAATATAAATCCTTCCATTCCCCACCATCCAGTTAGAGCTGAAGAAGCTTCTTGGACCAGAAGCGAAACGTCTTCAAAGGAAAGAAAAAACACAAGAAAGTCCTCCTGAAAAAAAAAACACCTTTGGGACACAGCCACGACCTGGATGACTGAGAATCTCTACAGGCTTTTTAGCTATGCAATTTGGGATGGACCCCTTCTAATCGATTTCTTTTTAACTTTTAAATGTACCTCGGACTGTTGGGAAGAGGATATCTTTGCCGGATAAATTAATCTGAATCAAATTTAGATGGGAGTTGTAGGGGTGCTATTTACAATCGAAACACGTAGGGAAAGTCAATTATTTAAATTGGAAGCCAAATTGGTCCCGCTCTCCAAATACTACAGTGGTTTAAAGCACCCTGTTATTAACACAGCTGCCTGCAATTTACTGCTGGTTCGAATCTCTCCAAGGCTCAAGGTTGACTCAGCCTTCCATCCTTTCTAAGGTAGGTTAAATGAGGACCCAGTTTGTGGGGGCAATAAGCTGACTTTGTATAAATATACAAAAGTATGAAGGCTATTGCTTAACGCACTGTAAGCCGCCCTGAGTCTCCGGAGAAGGGCGGCATATAAATCAAATTAAAAAAAAAAAAAAAAAAAAAATAGCGTCTAAAAGCTGCCCCTTCCTCCCCTCGGTGCCTTTTCAGGGACGAAATTGAGTCAAAGCCGAGAAAAAGATTGATAATGCCTGTGAATTAATGGAGGCACTAAATGGCTGCATTTATACATTAGGCTTTAACCTGGCTGGTGCATTAACTGATCTTCAGGGTTTTTCACAATACTTTGAACTAAACACCCCGCGTAACCAAACGGCTTGCATTTGCAAGGAAGGAAGCAAGAGAAAGGAAGGAAGGAAGGAAGGAAGGAAGGAAGGAAAAGAAAGAAAGAAAGAAAGAAAGAGAAAGAAAGAAAGAAAGAGAAAGAAAGAAAGAAAGAAAGAAAGAAAGAAAGAAAGAAAGAAAGAAAGAAAGAAAAAAAAAAAGAAAACCCTGGTAAAAACTAAGCCGCTAGTCCGCTGTACGAAAGCCCCTGCTAAATTTGAAACCGGCCATGTCCGTGGCGTTAATTATACAAACACAACTGTCCGTATTGACTGCATTGCGATTAAGCGTTTGGAAGACGACCAAAATAGGCCGGTTGGGTCCATTCTTCGGACGAAAACTTTCTGAAACTTTAAGCCAGCGGTCGCGTTCCGAGCCCTTCCCTTTAACGTTAAGGAAATTACAATTCAGAGGGAAAAACCTCGCGTCATTTCAGTTTAAAGCCTTAAACCGTGGATTCGCCAGGACAAAGAGTAGAAAGCCCATTTCCTCAATAGCGATTCGGCTTCTAGCGCAAAATTTCGAAGTCAAATAACAAATGACTGAAATAAGAATTTTTTGGGAAAACGAACCAACCTAAGAAGAGAAGGGGGTGGAATGAGATTGCCGCGGGCTGCTCGTTTGTTTCTGAACAAGCAAAGAAATGAAGATGGGAGGGATAAACGCGAGAGAGGGGATCGCATTGGGAGGAGGTTTGGGAGCACCGACGTCATCTAACAAAGAATACCTAATGAAGACAATGGGGCTTTCCCCATTTAGAATTCACGGGGATTTCGGGCGGGGGAGAAACTGCCTTTGACCTTTTCCAAGTCAAAGCAATTGTCTGGGGGGCTAGAAGTAGGATGCCATTTATTCTGAATCGTTCTTTCATATCGTTTTGCAAAACACAACAGATTTTTACCTATGCAATACAATAAATAATGTATGTTTCCTCATTTGGGGTCACCGTGGTTATAATCGTTTGTCAAACTTGTGATGAACATGTCTATTGCGTTTTGGTCTTCATAGGAAATATACCTAATTTTACTTTATTTTGGTGTGGGACGACTGAGAAGGGAAGAAAGAGAAGGCGGCTATTCTTTTTTTGGTTACAGGATTTAAAAAAAAAAACAATCTAAGGACGGGCTATTCAGTTCTACATGCCCATCAGTAGGATTTGCCCATTAGAAGTGTGTATTAAAATTAAAATTTGTCTGAGAAAGGTAATATTCTTCCTTACAATTGTTCAGTTGTGTATTTCTTTAAAAAAATATTTAAAACTTAAAAGTAGGACTGTTGACAATTGAAAGACCAATTAAATTAATACTTATAAATGGAGCTTCATAATGAAAAGGATGCCAGGACCTACTCTGGTTTTGTTTTAGAAATGTTTTAGTTTGACCGATGTTAAGAATTTGCCAGACTATTATATCCTTAGGTTCCATGCAACGGGGGTGCGTGCATGCGTGAGGATACTGCACTGTCATTTCACAATGGGAATTAAAATTTGGATGCGGTTTGACTGTTCCTTTGGTTCACATGCCTCCTGGCTATTTCTAAATATGGAGAGGATGAGAGAGGGGGAAAAAAAACCCGCCTGCGCTTTTCTTCCCCGACCTATTTGTGCAACGATATGTGATAATTCCTTCTTCAAAGCAAAGCTGGAGATGGCTTTGGCTAAAAACTGCAGATACATCTCTTTCTCCTTTCTCTCCTTTCTAATTAAACGGATGTCGCGAAGGCTATTTTTAAAATGGAAAAATTAGCTACATTACTCGTAAATTCCAGCCCAGTGTAACCGCGGCTATATAAATCTTTATGTAACCCAACAAGTACCTTTAAAAAACGAAGATTTTTTTTAAAAATTCTACTTTATAACTAACTCAAGACAGCGAGCACATCTGATAGTCCTTTCTCTTCCTCTTTTCCCCACAACAACAATCCTGTGTGGTGAGTAGGAGGAGAGAGAGGGAGGGGGAGAGAGAGAAGGGAGAGAGAGTGGAGGGAGAGAGGGAAGGAAAGGGAGAAGGAGGGAGGTGGACGGACGGAGGGAGAGGGAGAGGGACCCCAAATCACCCAGCTGGCCGGTATGGTTAATGCAGAAGTAGAACTAACAGTCTTCCAGTTTCTAGCCTGGTGTAACCTTGGAATCTTTCTGAAACCAAGAACCTGTTTCTGAATAATGCAACTATTTTGCATCTTACTACTAAAAAAAACACAAACTCAGCCAAGATGAGGCAGGCTACAATGACATAATATTTTATGATTCTTTTCAGGCTATAATAAATATATGCTGCAAGCTTTACTCAAAAATTATTTAATAAAGTGAAACATTTTATTTAGTTCATATGACACCTTATATCAGCTTATTTCAAAAGATTCAGAGACGTTTATTAGTGCGTATTGTCGAATAATCCCTTGAGTTCGCAGGACCAGCACACAACTATTTATCGGTAGAATAACGAAAAAACAAAGAAACAAACAGCGGTAGAGTGGGGAAGAAGGAAAATTCCGACATCCAGTCCATCTTCCACTCTTCCACATTGCACCTTTTATTAGTAGTCATTTCGGTCTACATTTTCTCACGATGATATATAGATCGGAAGAAATGTGATGAGCAATGGGGTTTTTCTTCTTTTTTCTCTTTCTTTTGTTCCAAACGCAGAGTCAAAAATCTTTCGCCTGAAACCGAATCCGATTTCGAAAACACACGTTTCAGTATTTCGAGAAAACTATCATCCGAATGGAGGAGGGCGCGATCCTATTTTAAGAAGGTTTAATTTCCTATTAATAAAAGAGGGAGTGATTTGGGAAGAGGGACAAGCAACCAATCAAATGAGCCACGAGTTGGCTGAAAGGGCCGAAGGTGCTTTCAATTTCAATTTCGCAACACCTGCCTGCCCCCCCCCCCATCTCCGCCCACACATCCGCAACACCCTATTTCTTGCTGCAGTATTTTATCGAGCCAGGTGCTTGTCTTAAAGCTTGGCTAAAATTAAAAGAGTTAGACGCTTCCGTCTAAAAATATGACGATATTAAACCGCAGGTAGTAAAGAAATTTGATAAGGCCGTACATAAATTCTAAAGACAAGTGTGAGGGATTTGGTACGTAGTTGGTGGGGCATCACAGGAATAGGCTTAGCCATGTAAACAGAATTCAAAGCAAAACCGTCGCACACGAGTATATTTCCCGTTATAGTCTTAAAACCGGACAAATCTGATGTAGTACCTCTCTGCTGGTAGCCAAAAATCAGAGGTCTGGAGACAAATTTTGAGGCCAGGCTAATACATTTTCATTAAAGCTTGTAATAAAACGGATTACTGTAGTCTGAAACGGTGCTTCCGAGCCCCTTCCAATTTAGGGCTACCCTAAACTTACTTAGCACTCATCCTACCGTCTCTGCCAATAGATAATTCAAGGAGTCCATTAGAAGACCGCCATTTTACTAGGCCTGTCTTCCTGGCATCAGTCCCCCGCACTTTCCTCTTCACCCTGGGCAGGCTAATAATATTTAGCTTCCCCCCTAGAGACACAATTCTTAGGAGAATTGAACCGAATGAACATAGAGGGCGGTGGGCGAGAAAAGGGACATTTCCCAGCCTGTTTGAGGAGGTCGTTGATGGGGGGCGATTGCGGATGGCATGGGGCAGATTTTGATCTCAAAGCTGGGCTTGGCTACGTTCTGCAAACCGCGCCTGGAGAGGAAGAGATGCGTGAAGATGCCAACTGGTGCCCCCTCCCTTTCCCTCTGCAGTTTGTCTCAGGCGTGGGTGTTGCTCTTGGGGAGGGGAGAAGTAGATTTTGGTGGGGACCTCCCCCAGAAATGCAGCAAACCTTTCCTCAGGCTCCCTTCCTCCCACCCCACCCCACCCCACCCCCGATCCCATTTCCTCCCCCTCCCCTTTCCTTCTGCTAGTTGGACGCGTGGGGACAGAGACGTGCCGCGCGCAGCAGAAGGTTTGCGTGGCAATCTGGTGACCGCCGCTCGTCCCCCCCTCTCGCTTCCCCTCCCCTCCCCTCCCCTCCAGGTTCCTCTGCATTGCATTGGCACCGCCGAGGAGGCTGGAGAGACAACCCGCCCGCCTCTTCTCGACCACGAAGGGGAGAAGAAGCCGGAGAGAAGGTGGGAAGGACGTCGGGGCAGAGGAGGGCATTCCAGCCGTTTCCAGCCCCCACACCTGTCGCGCCCTCCGAAGAGCCTATGCCCCAGGCAAAAGGCGAGAGCTGCCCCTGCAGGTGCCGAGGTCATGGTCCAAGCGACTCTGCGGAGGCGAAGGTCCAGTTCCAGGCGAGAGTGGAGATAGCGCCCTTCTAAGGCTCGCCCTCAACCGCCGGAGCAGCAGCAGGACTGGCGTGCCAAGCGGGTCTGGCACCACAGTAGCTTTGTCAGCTTCGGCCCCTTTCCACCCTTCTGCCCGTTACCCGCTTCCCGAGCGTCCGGTCGGTGCCTACTACACCCCGCACTCACGTACAAAGCCAGGCAGCCAGCCGGGCGAGCGAGCATCATGGCGACGCTAATTCGCAGCAAGATCTCCAACGTGGCCACCACGGTTTCCAACAAGTCCCAGGCGAAGGTCAGCGGCATCTTTGCCCGCATGGGCTTCCAGGCAGCGACCAACGAAGAAGCGGTGGGGTTTGTTCACTGCGATGACCTGGACTACGAGCACCGGCAGGGGCTGCAGATGGACATCCTGAAATCCGAGGGCAGCGAGGAAGGAGGTGAGCCGCCCTTGGAAGGAGATACCCACTACCAGAGGGACGGCACGGGACCACTGCCTCCCTCCACTTCCAAGGACGACGGCGTCTGCTCCGAGCTGTCCACTCAAGGGAAGCCCAGGATCACCGCCTGGGAAGCCGGCTGGAATGTCACGAATGCCATCCAGGTAACCTTCATTCCCTCCCCCTTTCCGTTGGGTGAAATCCTGGGTTTAATGGGGACTTCCCTTGGCCTTAGTTTCCAGTGGAGTCAGGGGTTCCAGACTGTTTGAGGGACTCAAGGGGTTGACTCATCTAGAGTAGGGTTCTTGATATTCATCACCTTGGATCGTAACATGTTAGAAGCAGAAATGGTCCCCAGAGGGACATCTTTATCCAATCCACTGCCTAACTATGTAAATGGCTGCCTACCCAGTTTCAAGCAACTGCACTTTCGAGAAAGGTAAGATCACTTTCTAATTCATGTCAAGAACACGAAGCAACACGTTCTAATCCAGGCGTTGTTGCACTTCCTCCCTCCCCCATCTTTGTCTCCTCCCCCCAATCCAGCCAGCCTTATCTCTATTGTGGCAATTTCGATCTGTGTTAATGATGATGGGATGGCAATTTTTAAAAAAAATTGCGGTTGCATTGTGCAATCTAAATTTGCATTATCTAATCCTTCCAGTTTCATCTGTATCTACGCCTGAATTTGTTTTAATATGCTCAAAGCAGCATATGGTCCAAATGGGACAGCCATTCTCCCTTAGATGTTTTATTTTAGTTTTGCTTTAGCATTTGGCATTTGGAAAATTTGGAAAGAGTGAAATGAGCCCTCCCCCCCCTTGCA
Organism: Pantherophis guttatus; assembly: GCF_059756535.1. Lineage (NCBI taxonomy): Eukaryota > Metazoa > Chordata > Lepidosauria > Squamata > Colubridae > Pantherophis > Pantherophis guttatus. The sequence goes on from NC_142065.1 coordinate 29,833,416, forward strand.
TTGATTTGTATTGTTGATACAGAACATGGGGCCTTACTCTACAAAACCTGATTGTATAATTACAGTTATTTTACAATTTGTTGGTATTGTCTACACAAAGTAATAAGATGCACCATAGCAAAATTGCACCCAGAAAAGATTTGCTCCTTTTCACTTTCAATCCGACATTGTTCAGATCTGAAAGAAAATAGTACTAATCAGGAAATGAACTTTTAGGAAAATGAGTAGCATTTCTATAGTCAAAATCTATTTTATTAGTAGTGAAGTTCTGAAAGCAAATTTCCATGGTATTTCTGTTGTTCCCTCCACTCAAACTACTGTCCACTGATTAATATCTAACTTAAACAGGCAAACAAACACAACAGTCAATCTTATTTTCATTAATTAGCCTTTTTGGTGGCATTTCTAGCTATCTTAAATTATAAACTTATAATTTTCTGCAAAAATAACCTTTGTATAACTGCAAAGGGTATAGTTTGAAATTCTGTCCCTATTTATTTGGAAATAGGCTGTAGTGAACTCAGTGAGAACTACTTCTTAGTAGACATGTATGTGATTACTTTACAAAACAATTTAGTCTATGTATTCAATTCTAATCCTTAAAGTGAATTATTTTTGGATGCTAAAAATGGCTTCTATTCCAGTGAACAGTAGTGGCATGTGCAATTTGATTTAATAGCAATCTGATGATCACACTGTATTTTTGCATCTGAATCAGAGGCATTATAACCAAAATAAGTCAGAGTAATTTTAGTGAGTTTATAATTATTGTTTTGGGTGATTGGCATTTGGTCAAAGATATGTTACACAAGGAAGTGTGGTTGACTCCTATAGTGTACTATTTTTTTTTTTACAAAGCTATTTTCTCAAGCATTTGTAAGATGATCTAGAACCAAACTTTTTGTTTGTTACATTGCTTTTTAAAAAAAGTGTTTTAGTTTTTGCATTCACAATTTTAAGTACTGGTTTTATTATGATGATTTTATTTATTTATTTTTAAATTGCCCTAGATTCCCTCAGGAAAGTAAAATGTAAAATGTTTTGTAGTTTTAAAAGGAGGTATGTATTCATTTTGAGCTTTAAATTCTTCTTCTTCTTCTTCTTCTTCTTTTTTTTTTTAAAGAAAACCAAGCTAATTCTTTCAATGAGAGGAGGTCTGCCCCTATTACGTTGTTTCCTAGCTGCATGAGAATGTATAGAAGTAATATTTTTAAAAACATGCCTGTGCAGAAAAATGAAGTCTATCCTTCCCCCTATTTTTAAACGTTTTAATTTTGGAATTAAGCACGGAATTTTTTTTAAAAAAGCAAGTCCTTCCACTCTCCATCTGTGTATTTTCTGGGAGAGTAAATGTTCCCTTGCAAATAAATCTGAGCAATACAATATTCCATTTTCTGTCTTTCTAGGGAATGTTTGTCCTTGGCCTGCCCTATGCTATCCTTCATGGTGGATACCTAGGACTCTTTTTAATCATTTTTGCAGCAGTAGTTTGCTGCTACACTGGGAAAATCCTCATTGCCTGTCTCTATGAAGAGAACGAAGACGGAGAGATAGTCAGGGTGAGAGACTCCTATGTGGATATTGCAAATGCTTGCTGCACTCCTAGGTTTCCCAGTCTTGGGGGCAGGATTGTAAATGTGGCACAGATCATAGAACTGGTCATGACCTGCATCCTATATGTAGTGGTCAGTGGTAACCTGATGTACAACAGCTTCCCAAACTTGCCAGTGTCCCAGAAATCATGGTCCATCATTGCGACAGCAGCGCTCCTGCCTTGTGCTTTCTTGAAGAACCTCAAAGCTGTTTCCAAATTCAGTTTACTCTGCACCTTGGCTCATTTTGTGATAAACGTTTTAGTGATTGCCTACTGCCTCTCCAGAGCCCGAGACTGGGCATGGGATAAAGTCAAGTTTTACATTGATGTGAAGAAGTTCCCCATCTCCATTGGCATCATTGTCTTCAGCTACACCTCTCAGATCTTTCTGCCTTCCTTGGAAGGGAACATGCAGAATCCCAAGGAGTTCCATTGCATGATGAACTGGACTCACATCTCCGCTTGCATCCTGAAGGGTCTCTTCGCCTTGGTAGCCTACCTGACTTGGGCTGACGATACAAAAGAAGTCATTACAGACAACTTGCCATCCACCATTAGAGCTGTCGTTAACCTTTTCTTGGTAGCCAAGGCTTTGCTCTCCTATCCTTTGCCTTTCTTTGCAGCTGTGGAGGTCCTGGAAAGATCCCTCTTCCAAGAAGGAACCAGGGCTTGCTTTCCTAATTGCTATGGGGGTGACGGGAGGCTGAAAGCCTGGGGACTTACCCTTAGGTGTGCTCTCGTGGTGTTCACCTTGCTGATGGCCATTTATGTCCCACATTTTGCCCTCCTGATGGGCCTCACAGGAAGCCTCACAGGGGCAGGCCTCTGTTTCCTCCTTCCCAGCCTTTTCCACCTGAAGCTTTTATGGAGGAAACTCTTGTGGCATCATGTCTTCTTTGATGTGGCCATTTTTGTAATAGGGGGTATATGCAGTGTGTCAGGCTTCGTCCACTCTTTAGAAGGCCTCATTGAAGCTTTTGGAACCAATTCAGAAGACTAAAAGATGGGTTAGATTGGTTGCACTGGAGAGAGGAGAACAAAAACAAACAAACAAACAAACAAACCCCACACACAGAACATTTACATAGCCAAAAGATTATGCATCCCCATAAAAGAGAAATGTTGTTATTTTAGTGAAGTGACACTCGACAAACATAAGCGAGTTTCCAGATCAGAGGCTTACCCAACAGACTTTTTAAATAAATGAAGAAACCCTATATATTTTGTATTATTTAGATATTATCAGAGAAAAAAATATTTGGAATAGTTCCCTGTCTTCTTCACTTCATAATCTACATACATTTAATCTTTATAAAGAGAGTAAAAAAAATCCTCTGTTTTGGAAATAGGGAGTGATTCCACGGTAATATTTTTGCAGGTTTTATGCAACTCAGTATTGTTTTAAAAAATAATATAAATGTCCATCCAGTTGCTTGGGATCATTATGCTGGATCACTGGAGTACATGTACGGCTTGATGCTAAATTTGTATGAGGAGCAAATTGAGATGGCTCTGATGATCATCCCTGGGCCTAGCAAACTGTAACGTTTACAGCTGTATATTAAAAACAATCCGTAAGAACTGCTTTAACACTTCCATATCAGCTCATATCCAGTACCAGCATGTCCCATTTTGAGTAAAGATCTGTAGCTGACCTGCAGCTGAGATCAGAGACTTAGTGTCAGTTATTGAGGATTGAGTTACTTTTATTCCTATTCTTAAAAAAAAAAACACAAGAATAAAATTGTTGGATTTGACAGCTATTATGGATAAGAATAAATCATATACAAGAAAACATTTCTGTGCAACTACCAGGTTTGTGGAGCTGTTTCAAATGTATGTGTGATGTAATTGTGGTAAATACAATGACAAATGTATATCAGAAAATTTATCTTTAACATAGAATGTGATTCATCAATATATCAAACAATAAAGAGAAACCATAAGAATTATGGCTGGTATGGTTTGTTCTAGGGATGCCTTTATAGTAGTATCCTCAAAGCATCTCATCTCCTATAGACATTTATGTGAAACCAAGCTCCATTGCAACTCAGCATGTCTTTTTTCTTTGTAGCTACCTCTTTTTCCATTGCAGGGTAAATCAGCAGATATTTTTACAGGTACAAGGTGGATTAAGAAACATCATATGGTGCATGTAAATAAAGCATGTGTTGAATACAAGTAATGTACCAATGTTGAATGGGTGATTTCTTGGTTCACAATAGTTCTACAGTGTGCATATTTATCTAGAACTAAGGAGCTAAGATTTCAGTGGAATTTTCTCTCTGATTAAGCATTGGATTATGAACTGATTCTCCAATCTATGAAGAACATTTGGTATTCAGCCAAAACAGTGCAGTATTCTATGAGAATTGTGATGGAAGTTACTTGCCAATAGTATTGTGAAGTTTTTGTCTTCTGGTTATTCATTTATTGCATAGGACTATTCAAAATATATTTGAGATGTAACATTTATTATTTTGAAATCATTTAGCACGGATCACACTATGTGATTTTCTTCTCTTTTTATTTTAATTCAGTTTTCAGGTCTTTGAGCATAATTTCTATCTATCTACATACTAAATATATTTTAATTATATCTATCTATCTATCTATCTATCTATCTATCTATCTATCTATCATCTATCAATCATCTATCTATCATTCTTCTATCTCCATCCATCCATCCTCCATCCATCCATCCTCCATCCATCCATCCATCCATCCATCCATCCATCCTTACTTATGTTCTTTATCTCTTTCATTTCAGTTGTATACTTGATTATATTTCTGGGTATTCAGTTTCTCAAGTCATGATGTATTCTTATTCTTTTCAATCTGTAAAATATTTTTAATGTTTCCATCATATTTCATGCAACAAAATGAGTATTTCAAGTATTTTAGTTTTGAGTATTTCAGTTTTACAGAATGGAAACTGCAACTGAGAGAGAAGGGAACAGAAATAGCAACAGGGATCCTTGGGTCTACCTGATGTAAGAATTAAACTATTCTCTGGTAGTCCTCTTTCTGGACTATATCTTTTCAGAGAACAGGAGAGGCAATCAAAGTAGGATTATCTCCTTTATGAAGACATTTTTTTTCTATGATAATCTTGTATGAAAGGCCGAAGACTGAAGAACTTTGTCTGTCTCCTAACAACCTAAGACTAAACTCTCCCCCACTTTTTAAAAGAAAATGTGCAAGAAGAATTCCTCTTGCTTGCACAATCCTCTAAGTACCATTCCAATTGACAACAGTAAATAAATCAGGAACTTCCTCAAACATGACTGCCCACCAAGGGTAGCTTCTAAGAAAGATCTGCTTCCCTGCCAGGAAGTAAGAGGGCAGTAGACCAGGTGTCCAGGCTTCCTTGTGGTAGCTTTCCCCTGATGAAATATGTTGATCCCAGAAGTCAGCCTAGCCCTCCAAAAAGCAATGAAAACTGTACTTTTGAAAGGCACATTGATTTCTGAGCATTTCCTTTGGGAGTCTGTTAGGTCTATCTTCTACGTTATGGATTTTAGGTTGAGGTCATGGTATTAATGGCATAATTTTTTGTACCTTGTGGCTTGTGCACCACCTTGAGTCTTATGAAAGGGCAATATAAAAATTAGGTAGTACAGATCTTAAATCTGAAATCTTTGTAATGGGGTTAGAATAATGCAGTAGTGAAATGACATGGAATGACATGGGAAATGACAAGTCTTGAGATGTTTTCTGATGTTTGAACTTTAATTCCAGTTTAATTCTTTTTATGACAATCTTTTCATGGGAATGTTTTATTTATTTAAACTGTGTTAAGGTCTTTTTGGATCCATTTAAGTAGTGAAAGACACTAATGGTCCTCCCCCCCCCCCGAATAAGATACTATTTAAATTAACTACACTACTGGATATATTTGGAGATTATAGGCATCATAATATTGGCCAACTCTCATCTTTGAATAAAGATGTTCAGTTCTATTATTATACATTGATTTTGAGCCCTTGGATATTGTTCCTGACTGCCTTGAAGGAAAGATGAGATAGAAAAGAAATGCCATTTAATAAAATGTGAATAATTGAATTTTAGAGTAGTACTGACATGCAGTCCTAACCACTACAATGGGAAAGATATTATGTTTACAGAAGGAAGGCAACTTGGACTCAAAATTAGCCTATTAAAATTATAATCATAATTCTGATTTAGGGCCCTTTTGACAAGCATATTAAATTAAATAAATAAAAAGCCATCAAATTATTCAAAGTGCAGAATGTACAAAGAAGCAGAAGAAACAGTAGATCTTACATGTTGCTGTAAGAAGATCACAGAAACTGATTATAAACGACACAACACAGCCACCCCAATAACTCACTGGAACATCTGTAAAAATTATCATGTGGCAGTAATGAGAAATTGTTGGGAACATAAGAGCTGAAAAAGTAGTAAAAATGAGCAAATTAAAGTATTGTGAGATTTCCAAATACAAATTGAAAAAAAAATCTTGGCTCATAATAAATCAGATTTAACTGTGCTCGAAAAAAGAAAGTGTGAATAACTGATGTGGCAATACTAGGAGATAGTAAACTAGAAGACAAAGAATTGATCACGAAGTATCAAGATCTGAAAACCAAAATTGAAAGATTGTGGCATAAACTGGTCATGATGATTCCAATAGTTACTGCACACAGGTACAATACCAAAGAATCTTTGTGCATAAAAAAACCCCAACCCATCTGTCAATTACAAAAGGCCATGCCGCTTTGATCTGCACATATACTACACCAATACATTATAACATTTTAGGTAGTTGGGAAGAACTTGTTGCATATGAAGATCAACAACAGCTAAACAACTGGCACCTGCGATTTCATATTTTTGTGTATATATGAATAATTTTTAACAGTAACAATTACTAAATTGTTTGGTACCTTTAATATTATTTAATAACAACATCTACCTATCTAGGTCCTTGGGAAAGACTTGATATGGATACGAATGTCAAATCCAGTCTAAATATTTGGCTGACTGTGCAATTGTCCATACTGTAACCAAGTTTTTCTTAAGAGTTCTACCTTTCCCTTTTCCTGGTTAAGTCCTTTCTTTATCCCTATCAGGAATTTCAAATAGTGCCTCTAGTGGCCACTTGAGATTGCTGTCTCCAAAACTCATATTCTAGAGCAGTGGTTCTCAACCTGTGGGTCGTGACCCCTTTGGGGGTCAAATAACCCTTTCACAGAAGTTGCCTAAGACCATCGGAAAACACATATTTTCAATGGTTTTAGGAATAATTTTATGGTTGGGGGTCATCACAACATGAGGAACTGTATTAAAGGGTCAAGGCATTGGGAAGGTTGAGAACCACTGTTCTAGAGTGTCATCTAACCTTTTTGCAATCTTGTTTGACTGGAGGGAGTATCGCTGAAATAAAAAATCCCTTTTAGAAAATATTCTACAAAAATGTTTATCAAACACGTGTATAGTAATAGGTGAGGATTTTTTGTTTTTTTTAAAAAAATAACGTTTACTTTTTTGCTTTAAAAGAATCCATTTGAAAGGGAGCAAGAAATAATCATTCTTGTTATAATTAGTTTCAAAATGTGAAATTTCACAGTTCTCTGGACAAAGAAACCTTTACCTATTGTATGCAGAAAAAAGATATTTTTTTCCTGGAGAAGAAAAGAGGAGAGTGACAGTAGCTTCTGAGTAGACAGATATAGATAAGATCTTTCAGGAAAAAAGTGAGCACCTTTGAGAACACAGGTGTTCAAGGAAAGTATGAATGCCACCTAGTTCATAGGATTACAGTCTATATCTCAGCACAATTCATTCATCAGATCTTCATCTCCAGGGGAGACATGATAGCAGTATTCCAATATTTGAGGGGCTGCCACAGAGAGGAAGGGATCAAGCTATTTTCTAAAGCACCTGTAGGCCAGACAAGGAATAATGGATGGAAACTGAACAAGGAGAGATTTAACTTGGAAATAAGGAGCAATTTTCTGACAGTGAGAACTATCAACCAATGGAACAGAACTTGCCCTCGGAAGTTGTGGGAGCTTCATCACTCGAGACTTTCAAGAAGAGATTGGACTGTGTAGGGTCTCCTGCTTGGGGGTGGTGGTGGACTAGATGACCTACTAGGTCCCTTCCAACTCTGTTAATCTGTAATCTGTAATAATCCTCATCACGACCATGAGCTATTATTCCTTGCTGCTCGGCGTCATGTCATCCGCACGACGTCACACAACTGCATCGTGAAACTCCTGCGGCTCGTGCGTAACCTAAACGTATCTGCTGTGCAAGCCGTCGCCCGAAGCGTTGAAAGTAGAAGATTTCGTCGTCTCTTGCAGTAACGGAGTCTTTCTCCGTAGGAAGGTCGACCGTTTGCAAAATAAATAAAATAAAAAATATGTTATGATGCAGTTTAAAGGCAAGGATACGCATAGGGACCTTTAAAAAAAACAAAACCCAGTCTAAAATGCTGCTTTAATCAGCTTCCCAACTTGATTTCCCCAAGAAGCATTGAGAATATGCACTCACAATTTCCCAGTTTTCCTGCCGTTTCGAATCCCAGTCGTTCTGATAGAAACCAATTTGGGGCAGGCGGAAGGCTTTCGACCCCCAAGAAGTTCCCGAGAACGTTGGAACCCGTTTGTTTTGCAAGGAGCAATTGAGGGAAGAGCCGCGCCAGAAGAGAAGGTACGGAGCGCCCTTCTACTTTTAATTCATAACTCTGTTTCAAGTAATGCAGTGCATCGTGGTTGCGTACAGTCTTCTTTGTTGGAAGAAGCTGGCTAACGGGTCTCTTAGACCGACGTCCTGCAGTTTCGGGGAAGCTGAACGGGGTAAAATTGTCCGAGGTTTGAAAAAAGATTCTCCCCTTTGTTTCCCACAGGGACGAGGAGCTCTGGTCGTTGGTGGAAAGCTGCAAAATTCACCCAAAATAAGCCGTCACCAAAAACAGGGGCGTGAAAAAGGATACTTCGATGGAATCCTATTTCCTCCTTTCTGTTGCATTTATGCAAGGCAGGTGTCTTCCGTTGGTTTTTTTTTTTTTTTTGGCAAACACGTAGGATGTCCTTTGGACAAGTTATTTCCCTGCACAGAGAGAGAAATGGTGGTGGTGGGGGGAGATGAAAGGGAGAGAGAGAGAGAGAGAGAGAGAGAGAGAGACTGGCGGTGGGAGTTGTGGGGAGGAAGGAAAGATTCAGGATTGCCAAAGGTGCCAAAACAGGTAGTTATGGTAGGTATAAAAGCAGGTAGGTATAAAAGCAGAGAGAAGCACTGAAGAGAAGCCTTTGCGCATTTCCCCCTCCGATGAAGTGGTTGCAGACTGTCTTACTTAAACCAAAAGTATACTTGCAAACAGAACTGGTTTGCAAACACCCCCTCCCCCCAGAAAGCTGCTAATCAAACATCTGTCACTGTTATATCAGCCTAGTGAGGGTTGGATGATGTGACACCCCCAGTCCCCTGGTGAGGAAATGGCTCTACAGGCGTCAGTTCTTTAAGCAGACTTTCTCAATTTTAGCAATTTTAAGCTGTGTGGTTAAAACAGAATTCTAGCTCCCAGAAATCCTCAACCAGTTAGCTTCTGGCTAGGGAATTCTGGGAATTAAGGTCTACAACCTTAAAGTTGCTAATTGAGAAAGTTTGCTTTAAAGCAACCCATGCCTCCTTGAAAATCTCCAGGGTTTATTTGGAAACTATTTTCTCTTTTTCCAAGCTATATTCTAGTCAGAAGATCCCAGTCTTAAGACAAATTTCCAGGTATTGTTGTTATCTGCTCAGCCACTGCATGGACCTCTCAGGTCTTTTCTATGGCTTCTAACCACCCCTTTATGCTTTATGATTTATGATCCTCCTCAAACTGCTGCCCTTAGTCATCATGGTTGGAAATTATGGGAAATGAAATCCTGCCTATTTGGAGGGTGCCAGGCTGAATAAAGCTGGGAATAAAATCATGGCAATTAAACCAGTTGTTTATTTCAGCAGATTTGCTTGAATTAAGGCTATTCATTTGTGGTCGATAATGAAGACTTTATTTTGTTTCAGTGACAGGTTGAAACATAAAACACTACAGATTATGGGTAATTGATCATGACTAATTCAACTGTGTTATTGGGATAAATTTCTAGGGTTATTTAATGTGTTTCCCCATCAGAAGAAGTATGATACCAGCCTGTCTCAGTAACTTAACATATTTTATTAAAAGAATGTTAGCTTTCATGAGCTGCAGCACACTTTATCTGGTGCATAGATAAACAAGGCTAATTTACCCAGTTTTCTAAGTTCATACAACACAATTTAAAGTACACACACCAGCTGGATTTGTCAACATGTTAAGGTATAAATGAAGGGGTCTCAGCAAATGGCAAATGACTTTAGCTATTTCAGAAAGTAACTTGCGTTGGACTTGGTTAATATTTAGATAGGAGACCATGTAGATATCCCAAAGCTAAAGGGTACACGGGAAGGGACTTTTTTTTTTTTTAAAGATCAGAAGTTCACCATTTATTTCATGCTGCCAAGAAAATGGTATGGATGCATCCATCAGATCACACTCATTTTGAGAATATCTGCATTTTTAGTAAGGGATCTTACTTTAAATATCTTCAAATATCTCTCCTTTACTTCTTAAAGGAGAGATATTTGAAGGAGCCAGTTGCTGCCAAACAGGGCAGGCTTATTCTGAAAATAACTGTTGGTTCTGTAATAGCAAACTATCCTATTGACTATTGCTTATGGAGGGGAAGCGTGCCTTATGGGTCCCACAAGATGACAGTTTGTAATAGATGGGACTTAAAGCATGCCAACCCTATAATATTTTATTGGATGGGCACAGTTGGGGTTTAGATGGTCCCTCAAATATCCAAAACCTATGCCAAATATTACAGGTGCTTTATCACTAGCCCCCAGAAACAAAGTAGTAACTAGAGCAGTTCATGCAGCAGAGGTATTACTGGCCTACTTATCATACTGAGGCAGACACACACCTATCATACTGCTGCATTCTAGGCCAGCTGTAGCTTCTGAATTATTTTCAACGGGGCCCTATGTCAAAAACATCACAGTAGCCTAGATATAAGTTATCTCTGGCATGAGGGACTGTGAGTAGGGACTCCCAATTCAGGAAAGGGTTAAATTGTAATACAAGATGAATCTGTGAAAGGGTTTTTCCAGGCCACAGCTGCCAATTGCTCCTTGGACAGGAGCTGTGATCTGTTTGGGGAAATGCTATCCTGCTGAGAACTAAATTTGAACAATCTCCAAGATCGGTCAGATTCATTTGCAATCACCCTTTTCTCTAATTTTGGCTACATCTCTTCTTTTGTAATGCTGCTGCATTAAATTAAGCCAAAAATGGCTTGCAGTTTGCTCCTTTCACAGTTTCCTCTTCTGTAGAATTCAGAGGTTGTAAATCTATAGACATGGTTCTGGGTGTGGTAGAATTCAAACCCCATCATACCTAGGTAAAAGATTTGCATCACTAGTTCAGCATTAAGACTCACTTTCTGAAAGCTGAAGGTATAATTCAATATCATACTTTCCCCATTCTCACCTCAGAGGCTCTAACATTCAAGCTTAGATTTGAAAAGATAAAGAGACACATTGACATGTCCAAAAAAACTATAACTCCTCTGGTTATAGTTCCTATGCAAGAATGCTGCAAGAGGAATCACTATTTTTAAAATCAACACAGGGCAGGTATGAAGGAGAGTCTATTTAACTAGTTACAGCTGGTTATGTAAGCAGTTATTGCTATCTAATCAGTATGTCAAAAAAGTGAAATTAGATACAGTACTCTTTTTCCTACAAGATCAGCAGGAAACGGTGAAACCTGTTTTCCAATCACCACTGGATTTTCAGTGAAATGCTAACTTCAGTGAAATGCCATCTGGTTATATAAACAAATTCTATTAGAATGAACGTGCCCCAACACCGATGGAACAGGTAAGACTGTACGGTTGGCTCTTATTACTGTTTTAATTTAGCATTCAGTTTCATTTCAGTGTACAAAATTAAGTCTGAGGTTTCCACACTAACAGAACAAATTTTTTAAAAATATTTATTATGACCAAAGCCTTAAAAAGAAAACAAATACAAAATGACTAGTAATGAATATAGGAGGAATTTAATATTTAGGATGGTTCATTCCTTACATTCTTGAAAGTAGATAATACAACTGGCAATGTTATAAGTGATCTGAAAAGTCTTGCTGGTTAATAGGAAAGTTACCTGATACATCTTTTAAATGCCTTCAGGAAGGAAAAATTAAATTATGGTGTAAAGCAGGGCTGTCAAACTCATGGTCTGCGGCCGGATGCATCATGCGCTGGCCACGCCCATGCCCGGTTTAGCGAAGGGCAAAAAAAATCAAGAGACGTCACGTGATGCCATATGTTTGACACCCCTGGTGTAAAGTGGGGAAAAAAAAACCCAACGATGTATAATCGTTTTTATTTCTTCCATACCATAATGACACCAGTAACAGCTTTGCAACAGCCCAGAGAGAAAGGTCTGCTAGTATTTAGTATAGAGCAGAATGTAAAGATAAGATATCATGACTCTTCCATCAAACATAGTTGAGGTCCTGCAGAATCCGAATATCTGACCTACATTCAGTTGCAACTCTGAGTCCAGGAGGCCTTAGGTGATCAATTCTTTGGTCTGATTCCTATTTAATGTATGTACATTACCAAGCAATAGACCCCACAATACTGTTTTCTGGATAAAGATTTGATTCCATAATAAATTTCCCCAGGTTTTCATCTCTGGGTGTTTCGCTGCGCACTGACGACCCTGTTGTTCCGCCAGGCAGGGCTATCAACATAATAATTTTAAATTGGGGTATTTTAAATTTTTGGGGTTTTAAATCGGCCAAATCTATTTAATTATTTTAATTTTTAATTATTGTTGTGTCCTGTGTTTTTAAATTGGCTGTACACCGCCCTGAGTCTTTCGGGAGAAGGGCGGTATAGAAATAAAATTATTATTATTATTATTATTATTATTATTATTATTATTATTATTATTATTATTATTATTATTATTATTATTAATCTAACACCAGCAATTTCAAGAGGTTCTTTTTATCTCATGGAGTAGATATTAGAGGAAAGGAAGGAGAGGAAGGTCACACTGGTTGTAAATCTGTTATGCATCTTTTGAAAACATCCTGCTTGTTCTTTTTACAAAACCCTCTGTATATTCCAATCTCTCAGCATCTGCACAATACCATTAATGATCCAAGAAATCAACAATCTCCTGTACTCCCACAGAAACATCATGCCATGCTGAAAAACCATCAGCTGGATCACTGCAAAACCGTCTGAAATGCTGGAACCAACCACCTAATACATTTTTATTGTTGGATCATGTAGACTTGAGTACTTGGACTTGTCCAAGAATTAATCCTTTGAACTCCATGTTGAAATCTTTGTCCATTTCACCATATATACACATCTTGTTCATTTTCCAACACTCATAATGGCAGCCTTTCCTACCTTGCTGCTCTCCTGATGGTCTGAATTGCAATCCTCATTATCTGTAGCCAGCATATTACTGCTAATTATGGGATCTGTAGTCCAATATAAAGGAAGGCACTAAGATTAAGAAAGAGTTCTCTGGAATCTCAAGGACAATCTAGGAGTGACATCCTAGAGAACATCCAAATAGTATCTATGGACGTGTGCCGTGTCACCTTGATGTCACATGATGTATTGTGAAGTTTTTTGCCTTCATGGAGCTGGGGTGGGCATGGCCTGCATGTGATGCATCTGGCCCATGGGCTGCCAGTTTGACACCCCTAATTTATGGAGATTCTCAGTCATCCAGTCATGGTTGTCCCAAAGGTGCTTTTTCAAGAGGCAACTAGACTTTCTGGTTTTTCTTTGAAGATGTTTTGCTTCTCATCCAAGAAGCTTCTTCAGCTCTGAAGCTTCAGGAGCTGAAGAAGTTTCTTGGATGAGAAGCAAAACATCTTCAAAGACGTCCAGTTGCCCCTTGAAAAAAAGCACCTTTGGGACATCCAAATAGCATGTGCTTTTACGTATTGCATTTATTTACTATAATGATCTTATTGGATTCTCAGAGTGAACATCCATAAAACATAAAATGCAAAACATTGCAATCAAAATTAAATCATAGCACCATGATTTATCATCACATAAGATATCCAATAGAATGCAGATGGGAGTCCCCCTTGACTCCCAATTACTTTGCACTACAAATTCAATTTTTACCAAATTCTAAAGCATAGGAGTTGTAACTATTACATATGTAGTTCAAGCCTCTGCTCCCTTCAGCTCATGATACTGTTGGAAAAATTGATTTTGTTGGGCAGCACACTTTCTAAGTAGAGAAGACAATCCTCCAGGTTAATACTTTGAATTGCATCTAGCACTCTGCATTGCTCTCAGAACCTATTGGTAACCAATGCAATACAGGGGTTATATGACTGCATTCACCATTAAGCTGCTGAGTTTTGAATCAAAGTTTTAAGTAATCCACAGAGGCAACATCATATAAATTGCCTTGCATCAATTCAACCAAGTCATAAGTCACATGAGTTATTGTCAGGGCTTTCCATTCCAAGAAAAATCACAAGTGGTTCCGTAGCCACTTGGAGAGAAACAGTAAGTGGCCCAAAATAATTCAATGAGGATTTGAATCATGATTTTTCTTAGTCCAAAAACTTTGCTGCTATACTACATCGGGTCTTACTTTACCCTTTCTTCAGAATAACAAACTCGGAGATGAAGAAATATGGAGCTTTCCCTTGGATTTGTGAGTGCATCACTGAATACCTTGTACAGTATATCTTTGATTATTTATTTATTTATTTATTTATTTTTATTTCGCAAATTTATATGGTTGCCCATATAAATTTGCTCACACAAAGCTACTGTGGTGTACTATCATTGGAATAAAACAATAAATAAAAACAATTGTTTTAAAACAGTTATTATTAAAAATGCAACCATCCTGTACAGAAGAGAGTAGATTAAATACAATACTGGAGTCATTTGAAGATACCTCTGGACTTCTGGGATCTCCAGGCCTGAAGACAAAGGCCGGTCTTGGGGAATTTACAGAACATTAAAACGTAAGATGACCAAGAAGAAGTTTTGGATGGATTTTGGTAATAGGATGTTACAACTATTCATGTAGTGGACATCCAAAGTTATGACAGCACTGAAAAAAGAGATTCTGAAGTCAGTTTCAGGCTTACGAATGTTGCAGGATCTCCATGGTCACCTGATCGAAATCGGGTGCTTGACAACTGACATGTATTTATGATAATTGCACTACCCCATGATCATGTGTAACTTTCCCAGTTGGCTTCTGACAAGCAAAGTCAAGGGGGACACCAGGCTCACTTAACAATCACACAATTCACTTAACAACTGTAGTGATTCAAGAACTGTGGTGAAAAGGTCATAAAATGGGAGACAACTCACTCAACAACTGTCTTGCTTAGCAATGGAAATTTGGAACTCCATTGTACATTGAACTATCTGCAATAGGCAAAATCACTTGCTGCAACGATGAGTCACATTCTTTTATAATGCCTCCCAGCTTCATCAGAGCTCTAAATGCAAAAAATAGTTAAAAATGGGAGACAATCAGCTTTCCTTCCAGTTTTGCAGACTTGACTTTGGTTCCACAGGAAACAAAGTTTCCTCCTGTGGCAAGAGGTTAATGAAAAGGAGTAGGGCAGAATTCTATGTAAATTGGTATTTATTCCAGATTCATCCCCCCCCACCCCGAATATATCTGGTCATCAAGATTCGGTAACCACATTCAAAAATAAACATTATCAGTCAGAGAGGTTGAAAAACTCAGTTACTTCTTATACTTTTGAAAAACTATATATGTTTCCCCAAAAATAAGACTGAGTCTTATATTAATTTTTGCTCCAAAAGACACATTAGGGCTTATTTTCCAGTTAGGCCTTATTTTTGGAGAAATATAGTACTAAATGTGTCTGGCTGACGATCTTAATTTGGGCTTATTTTTGAGATAGGGCTTATATTACTGAGCATCCTGAAAAATCATGCTAGGGCTTATTTTCTAGTTGGGTCTTATTTTTGGGGAAACAC
The DNA here is from genome assembly GCF_059756535.1 of Pantherophis guttatus. Classification (NCBI taxonomy): domain Eukaryota; kingdom Metazoa; phylum Chordata; class Lepidosauria; order Squamata; family Colubridae; genus Pantherophis; species Pantherophis guttatus. The sequence goes on from NC_142065.1 coordinate 29,849,097, forward strand.
AATAGTTGCTCAAGGCTTAATACTGTGTTTATTTTAGAAGTCAGAATATTTTGACATCATTTTCTAGAGTTACAGTTCTCTCTCTATAACTTTCCCCTCTATTGTTAAACTGAGACTCCCAAGAACTAATACTTTAAAGGCAGACTTGAAGAGGCTATTATACCCCTGTTTTTGCTATGAATTTAGTAGAATTTGAGTATGGAATAGCTCAAATTCTTTCTGGCTAGGTTTTTGTCAGTGCTGCAGATTACTCTGACAAAACTTCATACTGTTGGGATCATGTTTGGTCTGAAATCCATTGGATTTCTGAGAAGCATTGGTTAATGATGGTGTGTAAACCAAATTATCTAAATGTACTTCTAAAATATTTACACTATGCTTTATATTTTATGATCTTAAAATATATCTACATGGCTCATTCAGTAGCCAAGAAAACATCGCAATTAGTTTTCCTGCGTCATATTAAATACAACACAAACAACAGTAACTAAAGTTTCAACATTCTATTTTCTGCAGCACCATCTTATGGACATAAAAAACAGTGCAATGTTTTATCTCTGAATAAAATCTCAGGGTTGTCTATGCATTTTGAATTGACTCATTTATTTTGAATTTTCAAACAGGTTTTCATCAGAGCATTCTGATAAGGAAAGTGATTTATATTCCAGTATGCTTGAATATGCGAGAAACCCTCTTCCATTTATAACTTTAAACATATAAAATGTTTGGAAATGGTAGCCTTAAAGTCCCCTAAGGAAAGAGATGATATTCCAGTCCTGATAGAGATTTACTGACAACCCTATCAATGGTTGATCTTGTTACCTCATTTTATATATGAACAATCCAGCACAATATAAAAGGAAAACACTTTAAGAATAGCATTAGCCCTAGCAATGGCACGCAGACTTATATACTACTCAGGGGTGGGTTCTACTTACCTTTCCTATTGGTTTGCAATGGGGCCACACACGTAATAATGCCTATGAAGCATTGTAGCTACCTTTAATCTACCTAGCTTCATTATATATTATTTATTTATTGACCATGCTGTCCCTCTTCCCTCCAAAATTGTGATGAATGTTGGACAATAGAAACAATTAGTTCTTGATATTCATATTAGCCAAGTCTAAAGGCCATAAAAAGATCAGAGAGAGTTTCAAATGAGTTTCTATAGGCAGGAAAGACCTCTGATATATGTAAACAATTTTGAGACTTTTTAAAAAACAAAAATACCTTCCCTTTAAGTGAAATACAAACAGCTGAATAAACAAATGCCTGTTTTCTTTATTGCTAACTCATTAACTTGTATTTTTTGTTGTCAGAAAGTAGGTTACCTTGCATCCTCTGCAGCAGGGGATGGAATATTATGGGATATAGTACTTTATATAAAAATGCATAATTCGTGATTGAGCAATGCTTTATTTCAGTATTGTTGCTTCACACTTTTTCTCCCTCTATTGAAATACTTACCTTTTTATTAAATATTGTAAATATAGGTAGTGTTTGACTTACAACAGTTCGTTCAAAGTTACAACGATACTGAAAAATAGTGATTTACGACCATTTTTCACACTTACAACCTTTTGTAGCATCCCCACGATCATGGGATCAAAATTCAGATGCTTGGCAATTGGCTCATACTTATGACCGTTGCTGTGTCCCAAGGGCATGTGATCACTTTTGGCAACCTGTTGACAAGCAAAATCAATGTTACTAAATTATCAACTGCAATGCAGTGGTGAAATCCAAATTCTTTTACTACCGGTTCTGTGGACATGGCTTGGTGGGCCTGGCAGGGGAAGGATACTGCAAAATCTCCATTCCTACCACACTCCAGGGGAAGGATGCTGCAAAATCTCCATTCCTACCACACTCCAGGGGAAGGATGCTGCAAAATCCCCATTCCTACCACACTCCAGGGGAAGGATGCTGCAAAATCCCCATTCCTGGGGCCAGCCAGTTCTCTGAACTGCTCAAAATTTCCGCTACCGGTTCTCCAGAACCTGTCAGAACCTGCTGGATTTCACTCCTGCTGCAATGGTTCACTTAACAACTCTGGTAAGAAATGCCATAAAATGAGGTAAAACTCACTTAACACTGTCTCACTTAACAACAGAAATTTGGGTCTCAATTGTCGTAAGTCGAGGCCTACCTGTACTGAACATTATAATTGTGGATGATGTGCATTGATAGTTGTAATCTTTCGATTATTTTTCCAATATTTTGTGTGATTTTCTGCAATACTTAAGGCATCAAGCTAGAAATCAGGAGACTGTGAGTTCTAGTCCCACCTTAAGCACAAAGCCAGCTGGGGGTCCTAGGGCCAGTCACTTCCTCTTAAGTCTTAGGCAGGAGGCAATGGCGAACCACTTCTTGAAAAACCTTGCTAAGAAAACGGCAAGGACTTCTCCAGGCAGACTCCAAGAATCAGACATGACTGAATAACAGCAACAATACAACAACATTTGGCTTACCTGTATTTCTTTCTTATTTGTTTCTCTACCTATGATGATAGAATTGCTATGATTTTGTATGGTTATTTTAAATATTTGTAAAATACAGTTGTCTATTCTTTGGCATTTTTATCAAACTTATTCAAGAAAGAAGACCTGTGAAATAACACGACTGTTTTCATATCAGATGTTAACAACAACAACATCATCTTAGTAATGATAAGTAAGGGTCATAGTGATTAGACAGCAATGGGAGCAGAGGTATACTTCTATATCCTAAACATATACTTTAATTTATTTCAATGGATTTATCAGCAGAATGTACAAGTGATCAATAAAATATGATTACACCATAATAATTTCAACAAGATGGAGAAGTATTGTCCTAGAATAGAATAGAATAACAGAGTTGGAAGGGACCTTGGAGGTCTTCTAGTCCAACCCCCTGCTTAGGCAGGACACCCTACACCACTTCAGACAAATGGTTATCCAACCTCTTCTTAAAAACTTCCAGTGTTGGAGCATTCACAACTTCTGGAGGCAAGTTGTTCCACTGATTAATTGTTCTAACTGTCAGGAAATTTCTCCTTAGTTCTAAGTTGCTTCTCTCCTTGATTAGTTTCCACCCATTACTTCTTGTCCTAATATAGGGTTTGAATTATAAGTCAGCAATAATAAATTTATTACCCATTATCTGTTTAAAATATCAAACTCTTGATCTGGAAGCCCGGCCGGTGAAGGATAATGATTAGAACATTCATGGTTTATAGTATGAATATAAATTTAGATCAGAGCCTGTTCCTATTCATGTGATTACCCATGACCTCTGCAGTTGGGGAAGAAATGCCTATTTCTAAATGAACAGACATGAGGTCTTTGCATAGAAATGAAGAAATCCTGCTTCAGGCTTCAGATTTATTCATAGATGAGCATCCATAGAATCAGCTAGACTATGGGTCAGCCAATTTATCTTGAACCCTGAGGCACATAATTTTGTGTGATTACTGAGAACTGTAAAAAAGGAATTTTCTGTATTTCTGGAGGCTCTTTGAGTATTAGGGATCAAATCATAATCAGAAAAAGTTTCTGAAGAGTTACAGGACTAAAAAGAGATCAATGCTGCAGACCCAAAGACAATGCTTTAATAACAGACCATGGCAACCTTCATTAAACTGCAAAAGGTACCTATAGTATGGTATGATACTTAGTATTATGCAGGGGTGAAATCCAGCAGGTTCTGATAGGTTCTGGAGACCCGGTAGCGGACATTTTGAGTAGTTCGGAGAACCAGCAAATACCATCTCTGGCTGGGCCCAGAGTGGGGTGGGAATGGAGATTTTGCAGTATCCTTCCCCTGGGATGGGGTGGAATGGAGATTTTGCAGTATCCTTCCCCTGCCATGCCCACCAAGCCACACCACGCCTACCAAGCCATGCCCACAGAACCAGTAGTAATAAAATTTGGATTTCACCACTGGTATTATGTAATGGTATTCATCACTAAGACTTAAGGAAGCAAATAGAATACTGATTATGACCATGCTGGGAAGGTCCCTAAATCCCACTTTAGGAAGGTCAACGGGGAATGTTGGTAAAAGCAGCATTTCCTTGTAGCAATTCCAGGCCTTTGGAATGGCATCTAACTTGAGGTTAGTTAGAGTTGCTTCTACTTTGGCCACCTTCTTCCAGAAGATGTTGAAGACTGAGCTAACCACCTTTGATTGATATTGTATGTTTTGTGTTTTTACTTCTTTTTCATGTTTGTGTTTTTTCTTTATTGTAACTGTAAGCTACTGAGAATCAATTGGATTATAGCAAGGTAAAAAAAAATTAACTAGCAAACAAATACGTTTTGATGGGTTGTTTCTAAATATTTTTAAAAAATAGATTAAAAAAAGAAAGATAACGAAATAAGCAAATTCATTAAAAAGGAAGCATTTCATTATTTTCCTTTATGGGACAAATGCCTTCTAGTGAAGATTTTTGATAGTCTGTTACCATTATTTATACTAACATTTATATTCACACAAATGACACAGTATTGATAAAGTGCAGACAATCTTTTAGACATTTTTTTCTCAAATTCTTTTTAGCATTTGGTTGGTGAATACCTACAATATTTCCTCTACTTGAAAAATAGGCATTTTATTTGCATTTAGAATTTTGGTTTTATAGGAATGGCTATTCTGAACTGGTGGATCATTAGTTCATTTTGCTAGATGTAGTTATTTTTTTTATTACTGGCAGACATTTTCCAAAATCTGATGCCTTCTGTTTTTGTTTTTATACCGTGCCAACATTTATTTATAGAAACCAGAAGTTCAAGTTGTGCTGGGGAAATATTTCCCCACCTCAAACATTAGACAACAGGAAAAAATATAATGTTAAGCTAAACATAAACACACGTCAGGCAGTGTCAGAATGACTTGGATTTAAATAGCTTACAATGGCTGAAATGGTGCTGGAAATCCCCCCATCCTTTATATCCAGACCAAAAACCAGAATATTTCTTATTTTAATTAGGTTACAACTGAATGGGAAAATGAATATGCTGAGCCAAGAGATAACATCATAAACAAGGTTACAAGAAATTCTGGATAATTTATAACCTGGTATGCATGGTGGTCTAGTTCAGTGGTGGGTTCCTCCTGGTTCGGCCCAGTTCGTGAGAACCGGTAGCGGTGACGATATGACGTCACCGAACCAGTTCTCTGTCTTCGGGAGCTGGGCCCTCCTGCCTGCCCCTGCATTATTCTGATCTTATATTACTTCTTTTTTCACCCAGCTGAGAGGTGCGGCAGAGCGGATTGCCGCACCTCAGCTGGGCAGATTCGCAACAAGCTTGCACGAAGCGCTCGTTTGGTGTGCCTGCGAGCGAACCGAGCATGTGCGCGGCGATCATGCGCAAAGCGTGCGACTGAAGAGGCAATCGCGCGTGAAGCGCGCACACAAAGAGAACCGGTAGTAAAGCCAGTTAGAACCTACCCCTGGTCTAGTTAATATCTACCAATTGGTAAATAATATTGCATTAAAACCAAATAATCAGTGTCAAAAGGTGATTTGAATAATGTATTTAATAAAGCACTGGGGTAATGTAAGGTTAAATTCACAACAGTTTTTGCTGTGCATTTTGCATCAGTTACTATATTATGTAACACTTTATGTGAGTTCCTCATCACATGACCTAAGCAAGGGAAAAATGAAGTTCTACAAGGATAATGAGATAAATATTTATAATCAACATATTTTACTTATTTGCAAATGTGAAACTTTTGAATACCAGTAGAGGGTGCCCTAAACCAGAAGCAAGGACAACATCTGAGAAAATACATACAAATCATCATACACAATCACAGTAAGTCAGTCCTGTGTTTTTAACCATATACAATGTATGTTCTGTTCTGCTTTTTGTTAAGAGGTGCGTTTATAAGTGATATGTATTTTGATTTTCACAGTGCAATTTTAAAATCCTTCCCTTTCAAACTCAATGGAACGAATCTCAAGTAAGTGGAGATTGAATTGCAAGCTTTACTTTGAAAAAAAAAAAGGAGTGAGCATGCTAGAAATAATTGTGATGGAGAAATAAGCTAAATCAAGGCAAGAAGCAGAAGCCTCTGTTAAATGCAGCCAAAATCAGTACAATTGTTGTTGTTGTTAGTTGCAAAGTCATGTCCGACCCATCGCGACCCCATGGACAACGTTCCTCCAGGCCTTCCTGTCCTCTACCATCCTCTGGAGTCCATCTAAGACCATTTAAGTCAGTACCATGGACAACACCAATCCACTTTCCTGGCTGAGAGTTTTCTTCATGAAAAATTAAATCCAGTGCAAACTTCATGTACACAATTAGTTCACTAACATGGTCACCTCTGTCCTTTTGAATATGTTGCCAGACTATTAAAACACTTTGATCTGATCTTACTATCTCCAATTTCTTAGAGGTTGGCAATGCAGAAAAAAAGGGCCAGCAGTGAGAGAATGGAGGTTCTGTTAAGGAATGCGAGTGAAAAATAGGTATAATATTGGGAAAAAATATGGGAGAAAAACTATAAATTAACAATGTCGGCATCATATAAAGAGAATATCTATAAAATGTTTTATCGCTGGCATTTACCACCGGCAAGGTTAGCCAAAATGTCTCCCAATAGGTCGCCAAAGTGTTGGAGATGTAACCACCAACAAGGGACATTCTATCACATGTGGTGGACCTGCCCGAAAGCCTAGAAATATTGGATGAAAATTAAAAAAATGGTTAGAAGAAATTACAGAACAAAAAATTGAGATGAAGCCAGAGTTGTTCTTATTGGCTGTTATAAAAGGAAATGTAAGTAAAAGGACTCAATATATTATACTTCATATTACAACAGCAGCAAGAATTACATTTGCCCGGAATTGGAAACAGGAAAACATGCCATCAAATGCAATGATAATAAAAAAAGTCCTCGATTGCGCAGAAATGGATAAATTAACCATGGAGCTTAAAGATAGAGAGGAATCAGAGTATTACAAAAATTGGAATATGTGGTATCAATGGCTTGAAATGAGAAGTAAAATTGATGCATAAAGATGATATGGAAAGTACGTTTAATTGAAAATTATATATATTTATAAATATGATAAAACCTGTTAACGGATAAAAGGAATATATATATATATATACACCCACACACCCACCCACACACACTACATATATGAAGAATATATTAAATTGATGTTAATGAAGAACAAAAATAGAATATAGTAAAGGATATTATATATTTAAAGGTGTACATAATGTATAAAATAATAGGCCATAAATTGGAATTATGAAACTTGAATTGTTACCGATAGTTGAAAGCTGTAAAAATGGAAATGTGCTTTTAAAATTAAAAAAGATTGAATAAAGACTATTAAAAAAATAGGTAGAATACTATTTTTTTTTTCTAATTGAAAAACAATAATCACAAACAGAATTTTGTGGTCTTGCACTGGAACTTCTATCCACAATTGATAAAATTAATGGGAGAGCTTCTTGTTAATTTGAGGCAAAAATCACTTGAGAACTACAGCCCAAACATAAAATAAAATAATCCCATTTACTTTGGTTTAATTAATGAAGATTTCTTTCAAATTTAAAAAGCAAATTTTAAATTGCCTTTTACAAGAACCCAATTTTTTAAAAACCAGAATTTTGGCTCTGATTGAGAATGGATTTGCTGCTGGTCAACATATTTTGCATGGCAGGGTGGAAATTTGTATGAAAACAATGGGCAAGGGCACCCAAATAAAGCTTGCAGCTCCAATTTTCTTTTCTGAAAAAGCATGTAATTCTATTCACGTATACCCCTTTCACACATCAAATTCACCACCACGTCTTCCCTTCATCTCCGCTGTATTCTCATTTTCATCTCGCATCTCATTTTTACATTCATATTTTCCCATGCAAACATTTCATTCACCTGGGAAAAGTCACCTGTATTCAATTAGGCCTAGAAAAGCATCTATTAGTCTGCCAACAAGACAGCCATTTGAAAGCCTGTTTGAAGCAGAGAGTGAATATTTAAGCTGATGGTGATCATAAAGACTATATTTGCATGAGACACTGAATCACACATTAACTAAGTTAACACTTTAATAAAGGTGTTAGTAAATCTGCCTGAGTGATTATTTTATTGTTCCATATTCCCCAAATTGGATTTATTTTAAAAAAAAGGTTAACCATGGATAAAGATGTCATATGAGCACATGTTCCCAAACATGATGAGAAAACCTGAATTCTGATGTCACTTTGCAAGCTTCACTTCACTCCTTTGTACTTGAGTCACAATATCTCATATATATGTAAAGGGCAGAGTTTGTACCACAATGTCAGCTAAAGAAAGGGCGTTAGGGAAGAAGATTATGAGCAATGGTATGTGCAGAAAACAGCAATGATGACAAAATGACATGTGCATGATGATATGATGATACAAATGCCACCACTTTCTATTTGTGATGTCTGAGGCAAGTAAACCATGGCATTTGTGTGATGAAGTTGACACACGTGTCATCGTTTACCCTTCATGCTAATTAGTCAAATGGGGAGTTGTGAGGGTTGTATTTGACACACAGGCTAAGAAAAAAATGTCATAAGCAAGCATCCTTAGAGGATCCTGGTTAAGTAATAGACTCTTTTAAACAAATCAGAGTCTGCAACCATTGATTTCCTTTATAGTAATTATGTTGTGGTGGGTCTAGGAGAGGTCCCTCTTTCCAGTGCTTTGCTTAATGACCCTTTTGATCATTTTAGTGACTATAGCTGGGAAAGCTGGGATTACCTTGGTGGCGCAGTGGACTAAACTGCTGTTAAAGTAGCACTTAGCTGCCAACTACCTGCAATTACTGCAAGTTCAATTCTCACCAGGCTCAAGGTTGACTCAGCCTTCCATCCTTTTGAGGTAGGTAAAATGAGGACCCGGTTTGTGGGGCAATAAACTTTGTATAACTTTGTATAAAAAAGAACACTGCTTAGGGGCCCCCGAAAGCCCTACTAAGCAGGTATATAGATTTTTTCACCCATATTTTTTCCCAATATTATACCTATTTTTCACTCGCATTCCTTAACAGAACCTCCATTCTTAGGAGGGCCCAAAAAAGCCCTACTAAGCAGGTATATACAAAAGTATGAAGGCTATTGCTTAATGCATTGTAAGCCGCCCTGAGTCTCTGGAGAAGGGCAGCATATAAATTGAACTAATAAATAAATAAATAAATAAATAAATAAATAAATAAATAAATAAATAAATAAATAAATAAATTGCAGTCATTGAGCAAAGTGGTCACATGGGTGTGTCTCTCTCCATAGCTTTGCTAAATGACTTAAATTCTGGTCTCAATTGTGGTCATAAGTTGAGGACTAACTTTATGATTGAAAAATGGGGAAAAACTCACTTAACAAATGTCTCACTTAGCAACAGAAATTTTGGGTTCAATTGTAGTCCTAAGCCGAGGACTGCCTGTAGTTATTTATTCAGTCTAGTCCAAATAAAACTTTCTCTTTCTTTCTCTCTCTCTCTCTGTGGGTGTGTAAAATAAATAATGTAAAATAAAAGAGAACTTAGAAAAAAAAACAGAAAGGGAACCCCCATAATACAGGGGGATGTTTCTATTTTTCTATAATATAAGAATAACTAATATTGGTGTAGATAACTACAGTTCAGTCTTGAAACATCAAATTAATCCTAGACCACATGGAATTATAATGTCTGATCTTGCCTTTCCACAAATAAAAAATCAGATCAAAGGCTGGGAGTTGTCAAATTTCATTGAGCCAACTTTCAGAATCTGATCTGCATATATCCTTTCATGAATGTCTAATTACTTTTCTTTCAACATTCCAGGCATAAGTAAGTACCGTGTTTCCCCGAAAATAAGACCCTGTCTTATATTTTTTTGAACCCTGACATAAGCGCTTGGCCTTAGTGCCATGTGCTCAAAAGCTCAAGTTGTTCCACTGATTAATTGCTCTGTCAGGAAATTTCTCCTTAGTTCTAAGTTGCTTCTCTCCTTGATTAGTTTCCACCCATTGCTTCTTGTCCTACCCTCAGGTGCTTTGGAGAATAGCTCGACTCCCTCTTCTTTGTGGCACTACAATCCTTCTCTTTGTTATTATGTCACCACAATCCTTCTCTTTATTAAGCTAGATATACCTAGTTCTCTTAGCTGTCCCTCACATGGTTTATCCTTCAGACCTCTTATCTTTATTGCTCTTCTCTGCACTCTTTCCAGGGTCTCAACAAAGACTAGTGATCCAACATCAAGGGCTGTAATTGTAATCAAAACAGAAAGAAACAACAAACAAAGAAGACTTACTCCTGCTGTGTTATGACTTTACAACCATAAATATGGCTTTTTAAAAATTTATTTTGTAAAGAAAGCAGTTTCTTGGCTTCTGTTTTCCATGTAAAGCTCCTAATAAATGTAGGAATAAATCTTCACAATCCTGCTGGGTGTCGGCACTGCAGATGGTGAGAGCTATTGCCAGTGTTACAATTGCAAGATGAATGGTAATTAGGCATTTAAAGCAACAAAAAAGTTCACAAAACAGGGAATACTTGTATCATTCATCACACCCATGTGATCTAATTCCATATGATAATGAATAATAAGAGTAATAAATGCCCAATGTGTAGAAAAATAGATTTTACTGAATAATTAGAGTTTCAGTATCATGAGAAGTTCAAATCTGGAATGGGAAGGAAGAGATATGTGTCTATTTATTAAATGTATCGTGTAACAAACAACAGACATGTAATATTTTATACCCCCTATAGGTAAATAGAGGCTTCTATGGGGCCATATTAATTGAAAGCAAAATGAAGGGGAAATTAACTCCTTGAAAGTACAGTTTTGAATTGAAATTAGAACCCTATTACTACTAACTGTTTAAATTTGAAATCTCCCATTCTTCTGCATCATATCTAACATGGTTATAGTCAGACTTGACAATTGCTAAAAGAGGTTATGCCATCAAATTGTGGCTGAGGAAAATTTGTCCTGTGATAAAAGGTAATGTAAGTGAGTGTCCAAATATTGTGGCTTTGAGTATTCCAACTTCAAAGGCTATCTCAGAAAAGATTATCATGATCCAGAAAATAAAGTGTTCCCAATAAAGTTTCACCAATTTATCATAGGGAGAAAGAATTGCAACCCCCCCCAAAGTGTTGATTTGTTCAATTTGTATCTTACCTTTCCCCAGGAACAGTAGTACATAAAGCATTCCACTTGTTCCTACCACCACAAAGGCTCCATGGATAGGTTATCTGATAGGTACAAAGCTCTACAATCAGATATCATTGACCTGGCTTGCTAAAATTGTTGGGAGTTCTTGTTCAGCAGTATCTGGAAGGTCATAGATACCATATCCTTGATATATCTCAGCATTCAAATGAGATCTTGGAATTTCTTATGAGCTATCATACTTCTTATGACATTTAGAGCTTCTTATGACATTTAGAACATTAAAACTAATATCTCATCTTGTCCAAAACTGAAGTTATAAACTGAGTTGCTTTGAACCTAGGTCACTCCAGTCCATATTCCTGTTTTAGTCAATGACACTCTAAACAAACCTCAAAAGGTAGTCTCAGTAATCCTATTTTCCAGTAGGCTTCTAAGTGTCCAGATATTCTTGTGATAAGTAAACAAATGTGTTTGGTAAAAAAAACATTTAAAATCATAGAGTAGATGTTCTGGTGCCCTTGGGTTGTGACCCAGCTTGTTAAAGGAATACAATGCTACCCTGCTGGAGAGCTATTTCCTCACCTAGCCAATCCACTGAGTAGCTTCTTCTTGACATAGTACATTCCCACCTTATTATTCAGTATCCCAGATACAGGTAGTCCTTGCTGAACAACCAGGCACTTAGTGGGCATTCAAAGTTATGACTGAGCCCCCCAAAACTACTTATGACCCAGTTTCAGAGTTCTGACTGGTGCATATCACCTCACAGTCACATGACCACATTTTGAGTGCTTGGGAATCAGTTCATCTTTACGGCTGGTCACAGCATTCCAAGGTCACATAACCATGATTCATGATGTTTTTGGCTGGTTTCCAGCCTTTTTGGACAATTTCCAGCAAAAAATGCCCACAGGAATATATTGATTTGCTTATCACTCTTGGCATTTGCTTAATTATTACTGTGCTCATTTAATAACCATGGCATTCCCTTAATGACTGCTGCAAAGAAAGTCATAACATCGGGTTAATCACGTGAGTGCCTAGACTTACAGCTGCCATGCCTTCGAAGGAAAATCCTGGCTCCATTACAGTCATAGTTTGAGGTCTACCTTTAGTTGTTCAACCACCAGCACATTTGGATCACATAAAAGGATCTCTATACTGCACAAGTTAAAAAGAGGGCTATGAAAATATTTACAGACTCCTCACATCCTGGACATAAACTGTTTCAACTCCTACCCTCAAAATGACGCTATAGAGCATTGCACACCAGAACAACTAGACACAAGAACAATTTTTTCACTCTGCTAAACAAATAATTCCCTCACCGCTGTCAAACTATTTACTTAGTCTGCACTACTATTAATCTCATCGTTCCCACCACCCATCTCCTTCCACTTATGATTTTATGACTGTAACTTTGTTGCTTGTATTCTTACAATTTATATTGATATTGTTTCCTGATTGCTTATTTGTACCCTATGACTATCATTAAGTGTCTTGACAAATGTATCTTTTCTTTTTATGTACACTGAGAGCATATGCACCAAAGACAAATTCCTTGTGTGTCCAATCTCACTTGGCCAATAAAAAATTCTATTCTATTCTATTCTATTCTATTCTATTCTATTCTATTCTATTCTATTCTATTCTATTCTATTCTATTCTATTCTATTCTATTCTATTCTATTCTATTCCAAAAAGGAGGGATAGAGGTAATCATTATCTCCACACCAATGAAATTGTACAATAGCTTTCCAGAATTAAACTATCTCCAGAAAGTTAATCCAAGTGACCTCATTGAGTTTACATATGGGCAGCTCTTAATCCCTGGTCCCTGAAAGTGATTGTTCTCTTCTCTGTTTCTTCCCATTAATGGAGGAGATGAAGGATTTTAGTCTCTATCCTGACCATTGTGTTTAAAAATCACTGATTCCCCCATTGCTAATTTTACACTAGAAACAGTAATTGCTTCTGCATTGGAGTCTTCTGATAATTACCATAGGAGAGCAAATTTGATGAATGTTACTGGTGAGCTTTTAACCTACCCAATAGTCTTTCTTGGAATAAAAAAAAACTATTTCCTTTGCAGCAACTGTGTGTGTGTGTGCCTGCCTATCTGTGCAGTTGAATAGATGCTGTGTTATAGCTTCATCCATCAGCTTCACCTACTTGTGGACTCCCACAAAGAGTCTTCTATTTCTATGGTTGCATGGCCTGAAATTCAGCAGTAAGAAGATTATATTATGAGCTTATCTATTCTTTCCTAATTAACCATACTTAAAAAAAAAAACCCTCTGGAGAAACAGGATAAAGACAGAGCACACCATTATATATTTCAAGCACTCTGGCCAGTTGGGAGGAAGCCTTCTTCATAGGGAGTCAATTAAAGCTTTTTCCTCTAATTATTATCTAATTCAAAATGAGAAACATTAAGACTTCTTCCCTTTTAGTGCTATTCGTATATTCTATGTTGTGTTTTTTTTAAAGATATAGTTCTCTGTTCTCAGATACAGCAGATGGCAGCATCTAACTATTTTGGCTAATCCCAGCAGGTGAAGCAGGTTGGACCTCAAGGACTTTTGTTGTTGTTTACTTTTTCCAAATTTATGATTAGATTCAGGGACCCAGATCTGGATCCTTTGCATATAAATCATATGCTCTTTCACTGAACTACAGGCCTTTCTTTAAGATACGCACCATAGGGCAAGATCTTATTAAGTTCTTCCAAGGGATTATGGATCGATTTTTCTAAATGATAATATGTCAACCACTCCAAAAAAATAAAATAAATGTGCACATCATGAGGGTTGAAATAATATAACTTTCTGGGTGGTTACAATCACTTTTGAGACTGATCGCAAGATGGCGATGTTGCATTAGATTATCCGTATCTTTGTTGTAGCAGTAAGAAAGTAAAACCTAACAGTCTATTGAACTACTTTTCTGTTTGATTCAGAAAAGAAGAGTGAATCTAAGGCTCTGATGAGCTCTCTAATTGCAGGAATGTGTGCACTAATAATTTAATAAGTAGACATGTGCAAAGTGCCTCAGTGAATCCCAATATGGCTGCAATCTAAATTAGACAGTGTCTCCTATTGAACAGAAGGAGTGACTAGACAGGCCCAATCCCTGGTGAAACCACATCTTGAACTGTCTCAAGTGTTAATCTATCGCTATTCCAAGAACATTCCAGAGATCTGGTTAATGTTAATACATCCCCCTTATCATTGTCTCCCTTTCCTGTACTTTATTCAGGCTTGTCAAAGTATGTAATTGTTACCTCAGAAGAAAATGTGCTTGCTGATTATGAGCTCAAAAGAACTGTCAACTCTTGTTTGGTTCAAGATAGATTGAAAATATGCAGGTACATGGACAGAACTCTTTAACTATCTGGGCATTATACCGGCGCAGCCAAGGTTTGAGTTTAAAATCCTTGTCCCTGGCTGTGCAGAGGAGGCACTGCTGCCAAGGAGAAGGAAATCTGTTAGAATATAGCAATAGCAATAGCACCTAGACTTATATACTACTTTATAGTGCTTTATACCCCTCACTAAGTGGTTTTACAGAGTCAGCATATTGCCCCCAACAATTTGGCTCCTCATTTTACCCACCTCGGAAAGATGGAAGGCTGAGTCAACTTTGATCCCACCAGTCAAAACCTGGTGGGATTTGAACTGCCAAATTGCAGGCAGGTAGCAGTCAGCAGAAGTAGCCTGCAGTACTGCATTCTAACCACTGCACCACCAAGGCTCTTCACGGAGTACATATCTACATATCATGAAGTAATAGGAATAGAATAGAATCATAGGGCTGGATGGGATCTTGGAAGTCTTCTAGCCTAACCTGATTTGATTAATAAATTTGATTAATAAATTTGATTAATAAACCTCCTGCCTAAGGCATGAGTTCTTAAACCATCCTGAAGAAATGAACATCCAATGTTTTCAATCTTGCACCCAGCAAGAAATTCTCAACAGCTCTGATAATTTCATAAAATAAACCCAACATTATGCAGCTAAAATAACTATTTCCTAGCCTGTGATTTTTCTCTCCACTCTTTTTTGTATGCAAGGGAAAAAACAACAACACACCATTGTTTTCACGAAGGATTCTTTTATGCCTGAACCTATTGTAGATGTATGTCTCCCTATTCACTATAGCAAGTAAGGCATTATATTGGCAGCTTCCTCTGCAGAAGGAAAATGTCCCTCCTGCAACCAAAGCCAAAATGGCCATGAAGGAGTCTGAAGAGCCTACAGTTCCCCATGGAAGTTGGGCAGATCCTAACATCATTACCAGAATAATTGATAAATATCACAGCCCATATCCTAGTTAAGGCTTTCATCAGGGAAAAAAAAAAGGAAACGTTTATTTTAAAACTAGAGCAACTAAGCTGCCTCTGAGGTGAGTAGGGAATGGAACAAAGGCAGTGCCATAGGGATGTGCTCTTTAACAAAAGTTAAAGGCATCTTCAGGCTTCAGCGAGAGGCTGAACATGAGTCCAGAGTCAGCACCTCTGCTAAGTCATTTTTCTGTAAGTAAGATATGATTACATTCTGTAGAATGACTTGTCTGGTGTATAATTAATTTCCCCCCAAATGTGAACTTTTCGAAAAGTCCTAAATTAATATTTGGCCTTAATCAGTACTGGTGAGATTACAGATATATATATATATATATCACCTCACCCAGGCCTTTAATCTACAAAAGTGTGGGTGTGTAGCAGGGGTAGGTTCTACTTACCTTTACTACAGGTTCGCAACGGGAGTGTGTGTGTGTACGAGCTTCACGTGCATGTGCACGCTCCTGCACATGGGCAGAAGCTTCTGCTTATACACAGATGGTCAATTATGACATCCGGGTGGGTGGGCGGAGCCTCCCGCTGCTTTTACTACCGGTTCTCAAGAACCGGACAGAACCGGGAGCAACCCAGGTGTGTAGGAGAAAAGGTTAAGAACATAGAACATAGAATAATAGAGTTTGAAAGGATCTCAAGGGTCTTCTAGTTAAAACCTCTGCTTGAGCAGGAGACCCTATACCATTTCAGTTAAATGATTGTCCAGGCTCTTTTTGAAAGCCTCCAGTGAAGGAGCACCCACATCTTCTGAAAGTAAGTTGTTCCATTGGTTGATTGGTTGACTGAAGGGTAAGAGGACATCAGCAAGATGAAGAGGGAAGTGACCCGTGGATTTACAACCTATTACAGACAAGCAAGAGAGATATTAGTCAATTGCCAGGGTCACAAGTTATGTTAAACGGTAGTGTGATTCTTGCTTGGAGCCTGACTTAGGTCTTGTAGCAATCAGAAGAAAGCACTCATATGACCCTAGACTTTTCCATTGGCATCTAGTTATGACATACCTTAACAATATTTTCTGCCATAGCTTCATGATTGTCTTCATCTCAAAGCAATACAAGCGTAAGTATTTCCTATCTCCAAAAGTATTAAAATATTTTTTTCTTATTCCAGCATCATCTAAGGACAGCCTCAAGATATCCAAAGTTAGTTAAGCTTTGTTCACACTTTATCTTAGATGGAAATCAGGTTTCTGCACTGATTTTTTAAAAAAAATAAGCAGCAAGGTCAGGATGGGATTGGTAATGGGGACAGCAAATGCCATACCAGCATAGTGTTCTGTGGATTACGGAAGGATGGAGTGCTTTTCAACTTAATATTGGGAAAGCTCTTAACTTGCTTACACTTAATCTTCTTATTAAAGGCAATGTACTTGAATATTCAAGTCAAAAGCATAATTCATGATCCTCATTAGTTTTCCAGTTTGACAAATACCATTCTTAGACTTGAATAACATCTAAGATTTCAACCCCAATGCATGACAAATGCCATATATGTCAATAGTAACAAAGATATCCGAGAACTGAGTCCATAGAGCTTGACTCAAGATGGTCTTTATAACTATGAAATGAAAACCTCTTTTGTATATGGCTCCAGTTGTGTTCTAGAACCACTGCTTCAGTGGCTCATTTGTTATTTATTTTCTTGCGCTGCTTTGATAAATGATTATTAGTTCTTTTCTTAGATTAGCAATGTGGGATTCACTACTACTGACATTCATTTTGAAAGGAGTAACTTTTCTCTATTTAACAAGCTTTAATTTTTCTCCAGTCTAAAACTCCTGACAATGACTGTCACCTTCACGCTGATATAAAATAAAGCATTTGGAAAATCAGTTTCAAATGCTATGCAAGGACAAATGTTTCTTTAGAAAAAAAATATAGTTTAACATTAAAGATTTTGAATGGACAACATCTGCAAGTCTTTCAAGACACAAAACACGAGCATTTTGGGAAAAAATTTTTCCATGTATCAACAATTACTGTGAAATTCACAGCATTTCAGAAAAAGATCAGGTATCCCTGCTAACATCTGGTTTGCAGTATGTAGAAATATCTAATTTATCCATTTTTATTTAAATAGTAATTAAAAATACCACAGCGAGATATGTGATATACTGATAATATGGTATTGGTAATTGGTAATATGGCATCTCTAAAACAGAGAGCCCCATTGGATTAAGCGAAGGAAGGAAGGAAGGAAGGAAGGAAGGAAGGAAGGAAGAAAGACTAGTTTGATGTCTTTGAGACAGTCACTCTCGCTCAGCTCTAGGAAGAAGGCAATGGCAATGGCAAATCAGCTAACCTGGATGCATGAAAGAAAGGAAAAGAAAGGAAAAGAAAGGAAAAGAAAGGAAAAGAAAGGAAAAGAGCCAGTTGGTCTAGTGCAGTGATGGCAAACCTTTTTGGCACCGAGTGCTTGAAATGTTGCACGGAAACATGTCAGGGCCGCACTCCAGAAAAACTGAACTTCCGGGTTCTAGTATGCATGGGCGCCCGATGATCAGCTGGCCAGCGTGCATGTGCAGGCCGGTTTTTGGCACTGCTGTGCAACAAAGGGACTGCGCTCTGGAAAAGCCAAACTTCCGGGTTCTGGCGTGCATGCGCACCCGACAATCAGCTGGCCAGCGTGCATGTGCACACCAGTTTTCGGCACTGCCACGTGTGCTTGTGCGTAGAAACCCAGAAGACAAACAGGAAAGGCTGTGTGTGCCTGGCGACATGGCTTTGTGTGCCACTTTGGGCACGCGTGCCATAGGTTCACCTATGGAGGTCCTAATAGGTCCAATTAGGTCCTAGACCTAATAGGGTCTAGTGGTTAAGGCACTAGGCTAGAAACCAGGAATTCTAGTCCCATCTTAGCTATGAAAGCCAGCTGGGTGACTTTGGACCAGTCACCTTCTCTCAGTCCAACTCATCTCACAATTTTGTTGTTGTGGGGAAAACAGGAGGAGGAAGGCATGTCAGCCTATTGCCTCCAGCAATCTGGGTCCTCATTTTACTCAGCTCGAAAGAATGGAAGGCTGAGTCAACCTTGAGCCTAATGTGATTTGAACTGCCAAATTGCAGGCAGTCAGCAGTAGTAGCCTGCAGTACTGCACTCTAACCACTGTGCCACCGTGGGATGAAAGAAAATTGGGAATAAAAATAGGAAATAGGATATGGTGTCAGAGCAGTGGTGGGTTGCTACAGGCTCGCCCAAACCAGGGTGAACCAGTAGTAGCGGCAGCGGGAGGCTCTGCCCACCCACCCGGACATCATCAAATATGCTCCGCGCATGCAAAGCATATTTGATGACAAGCAAACCGGTATCAAAGGTAAGTGAAATCCACCCCTGTGCCAGAGATAGAGAAAGCAAGCAATCAGAATAAAGTGATATTACAAACAGAAAGAATGGTTGGACAGAGACAAATTTGAATCTACCTCCATTTATTTTTCCCCCTCCCCCTGAAATCAGTGATGTTGTAAACAGAGAAGACTTTTACAGAAAATAAATTATCCATCTCTGGAATAGGCTTACATTTCTGGTTAGAGACCAGCCTTAAATTATTCCCTTTTGATAAATAAAAGCAAATTTCCATGGAATCTCTTTAAAGGTCTGTTAGCTCAACACTTTGATTCTGATTAAGCTGCCTTTTGAAAACTTACAAGGAAGTAGAGGTTGAGGACTATCAGGCTGTATTACAGAATCTGAATTAAAATTATAGTATAAGTCTTAAATTATGACTCTTTCATTTTATTTATATTCTGCTTATTATTTATTTTATTTTATTTATTTATTAGTTCGATTTTATATGCCGCCCTTCTCTGGAGACTCAGGGCGGCTTACAATGCTTTAAGCAATAGCCTTCATACTTTTGTATATACCTGCTTAGTAGGGCTTTTTGGCCCCCACTAAGCAGTGTTCTATTTTATACAAAGTCAGCTTATTGCCCCCACAAACCAGGTCCTCATTTTACCTACCTCGGAAGGATGGAAGGCTGAGTTAACCTTGAGCCTGGTGAGAATTGAACTCGCAGTAATTGCAGGCAGCTGGCAGCTAAGTACTACTTTAACAGCAGTTTTTTAGTCTGCTGCGCCACTAAGGCTCTTGCTTATTCTGTAACTCAGTCTCTCTCTCTCTCTAGAGCCTGGAATCTTTCAGGACCCTGTTCATCCAAATGGATTTTATTTGCATTTTGGGTAAAAAAAGTTATAAAATTATTAGTCCATGCAGTTTTTGTAGCTGTGGAATAGTGAAATCTTGAAGAACCTTTTAATTCTACAAAACTATGATTTGATAGGGACCGCGGTGACTCAGAAGCTAAGACGCTGAGCTTGTTGATCAAAAGGCTGGCAGTTCAGCAGTTCGACTCCCTAGTGCCGCATAACAGGGTGAGCTCCCGTTACTTGTCCCAGCTTCTTCCAACCTAGCAGTTCAAAAGCATTTAAAAAATACAAGTAGAAAAATAGGGACCACCTTTGGTGGGAAGGTAACAGCGGTCCATGCGCTTTTGGCATTTAGTCATGCCGGCCACATGACCATGGAGATGTCTTTGGAAAGTGTTGGCTCTTCGGCTTTGAAACAGAGATGAGCACCGTCCCTAGAGTTGGGAACGACTAGCACATATGTGCAAGGATAACCTTTACCTTTACCTTATGATTTGATATTAAACTTTGATGGATGTAAAAATCAATTCATTGGATAGCAGTTAATTTTATACCATCTTTCTTCTGACTTGCCATGTTGAATAGAGTGATTTCCTTGCGAAAATATATCTAGCATCTTTGTTCTATTTTTTAAGAGTCACATTCCATGGACTTACTTGCACTTGCTAAGGGTAGTTCTATGGTGAAAACATTGCTAAGCCTGCAATCCTGCTAAAGATAATCAGACTACCTTTCAAATATTTCTCCTTTCATTTTCATCCTACATACAAAGAAATGGTAAGGCCACACTTGGAATATTGCATTCAGTTTTGGACGCCACGATGTAAAAAAGATGTTGAAACTCTAGAAAGAGTGCAGAGAAGAGCAACAAAGATGATTAGAGGACTGGAGGCTAAAACATATGAAGAACGGTTGCATGAACTGGGTATGTCTAGTTTAATGAAAAGAAGGAGTAGGGGAGACATGATAGCAGTTTCCAATATCTCAGGGGCTGCCACAAAGAAGAGGGAGTCAAGCTATTCTCCAAAGGACCTGAGGGCAGGATAAGAAGCAATGAGTGGAAACTAATCAAGGAGAGAAGCAAGTTAGAACTAAGGAGAAATTTCCTGACAGTTAGAACAATTAATAGGTGGAACAACTTGCCTGCAGAAGTTGTGAATGCTCTAACACTGGAAATTTTTAAGATGATATTGGATAACCATTTGTCTGAAGTGGTGTGGGGTTTCCTGCCTGGGCAGGGGGTTGGACTAGAAGACCTCCAAGGTCCCTTCCAACTCTGTCTATTCTATTCTATTCTATTCTATTCTATTCTATTCTATTCTATTCTATTCTATTCTATTCTATTCTATTCTATTCTATTCTATTCTATTCTATTCTAAATGAAAAAAAAAAGAGAACCAGTTTGGTATAGTGGTTAAGGTGCTGGCCTAGAACCCAGGAGATGGTGAGTTCAAGTCTCATTTTAGGCTTGAAAGCCAGCTGGGTGATCCTGGCCTAGCATTCTTTCTCAGCCCAACTCATCTCACAGAGTTATTGTTGTGAGGGAAATAAGAGAAGAAGGAATATTAAGTATGTTTTCTGCCTTGAGTTACTTATAAAAGTAATAAAGGTAGGAAAAACCTAATAAAATAATAAATGAATGCCTTCTTTATGAAAAGACTATCTCTGCAAGTGCTTGTAAGTAATTATTTTAAAAAGAAAATTTACCTGAAATATGTTTTAAATGTCTTCACCTCTTCCAAGCTGATTGATATAACTGAACAATAAAAGAAACACTGCAGACTTGCTTATATTAATTTGGAAGAAGTCACCCATGGGAATATAACTGATGCTTGTAGGGCAACTTGATTGTTTGCTCTGTAACTTGACAAATCTCTTGTGCTAATAAGTGCTTTCATTCATTTACATAAAATATGTATTGCAAAGATCCTAAAATTCTATAAAATTTTAGATCTATATTGCTGCTTTTAAATGAGGTAAATTTAATTAATGTGGCATTGTGTGTAATGATATCCCCCCAGAGTCCATACTACTTTGAATTTTTGGACTTTGGGCAAGCTGCTTAAGACCTGGTTGTTCTTCTAGGCCCTTGTTGATGATGATGGTTGAGCCTCTTTGGTTTTTAAAAATTTTTATTCTGCCTTCTTCTCAATTGTATTCTTTTTTCCCGTGACATATATTAGTTTGTTTTAATAGATTTTAATTTAAATCTAGGCTGCTGAAAGTTGCTATACTGTCAGGTAACAGTAACAGAGTTAGAAGGGACCTCGGAGGTCATCTAGTCCAACCCCCTGCTCATGCAGGAGACCTACGCTAGGGATTCGAACTGCTAAGCTGCCTAACTTTCTGATCGACAAGCTCAGCATCTTAGCCACTGAGCCACCTAGCCAGGCTTAATCTTGAAACTGAAATAATCAATCAATCAGCCTTGTGGCATCACCAAATCTAACACAGTAATTGTGGCATATGTTGCATATGTGCATATATGTTGCATAAGTGACAAGTCTCCTTTCATCAGCTGGCTGACTTACATATGTTTCATTATGAATATTTGTTTTTTTTAACAAATAATGTGTCACACATCTGAAGCACTTAAGAATGATGTATAGCATGAAAATTAAATAGCAAATACCAAAAGCATAAAACCAAAAGTAGCTCTTGCTTCATTGAGCCATCTCTTGAGGCCTCTTCCACATATCACTTCCATGTCTTTGGCCATTCCATATATTTTGCCATTGCAGGGACCGTGTACTAATATAGCTGTATGAACAACTCTGTATTAGCAAAGAGTTAGGGAAAGAAAGTTTTAGAAATTCACACAAATGCCATCATAAATGGTTAAATGTAAGGTTGATCCATTGATATAATTTTGATGTCTTGGTTTCATAGATTTTGATTTTGATTTTTCCTCCAAAACCTTAAGGTGGCTTACATGGGGATTATTTGTAAATTAAGATTGGCCGAGACAGGGATTGGCCTGAAGTTGCCCATTCCATTTCCACAGCTGAGAGTAAACCTGAACCTGGATCTGCCCAACCTAGTTAAAGAATATTATGCCATACTGACTCCAAAAGAGCCATGGTGATGCAGTGGTTAGAATGCAGTATTGCAGGCTAATTCTGTTGACTGCCAGCAGTTCAATTCTCACTGGATCAAGGTTGATTCATCCTTCTATCTTTCTGAGTTTGGTCAAATGAGGACCCAGATTGTTGGGGACAATATGCTGACTCCATAAACTGCTTAGAGAGGGCTGTAAAGCACTGTGAAGTGTATATAAGTCTAAATGCTATTTGTGAAGTTTCCGAAAGATGCCCTAATTAACTTGCAAAGCTTTCAAGTTGCCACTATTACTGTTGCTAAAACCAGCAATCTTAACCATTTACCAGACTCTTATGGCCAATGCCATAATGCAGGACTAGCATTACCAACAAAAGAGAACATATGTAGTTCAGAGTTGACCTGTGGAGTCCTTGGTGCTCTGTGAACTTGGTTGTTTTCATGACACATTTTTTTACCCAAGTGCTGGCATCATTTACAGCATGTACCAGTAGGGCTCATTGGGGCTGATCTTCTTGTCTCTTTCCCAATGCCTGCTGCTGCTTTTATACAATGGAACCAACACCACTGTACCATCTGTCTATTCATTTCTCTGCTGCAGCCCCATCGGATAAGCTCATCTACAATAAAATCTGGTAGTTGCTTAGCCTGAAGCTCCATTTCTGATTCACTGCCATGAAAACTTACATATATGTAAGATATATATGTAAGATATATCTTCAACAGTCAACAGTCTGGTGACTATAGGTTCAGTATGACTATAGGTTCAGTTCCTGTGAAGTATTAATACCACTTTATAATGCCTTGGTAAGGCCACACTTGGAATACTGCATCCAGTTTTGGTCGCTATGATGTAAAAAAGATGTTGAGACTTTAGAAAGAGTGCAGAGAAGAGCAACAAAAATGATTAGGGGACTGGCGACTAAAACATGAAGAACGGTTGCAGGAACTGGATATGTCTAGTTTAATGAAAAGAAAGATTAGGGGAGACATGATAGCAGTGTTCCAAAATCTCAGGGGCTGCCACAAAGAAGAGGGAATCAAGCTATTCTCCAAAGCACCTGAGGGTAGGACAAGTAGCAAACTAATCAAGGAGAGAAGCAAGTTAGAACTAAGGAGAAATTTCCTGACAGTTAGAATAATTAATCAGTGGAACAACTTGCCTCCAGAAGTTGTGAATGCTCCAACACTGGAAGTTTTTAAGAAGACGTTGGATAACTATTTGTCTGAAATGGTGTAGGGTTTCCTGCCTAAGCAGGGTGTTGGACTAGAATACCTTCAAGGTCCCTTCCAACTCTGTTATTCTATTCTATTCCTTAACTCAAAACTGTCTCTGAATGAAATTTGCATATATATACCATAGATAATTGTAAAGAAAGAGATGTTTTCTAGCTATTTTCAAAGATTTCATGACTCATGAATATAGTATGGATTCAAAATAATATAAGGAACTAAGTTACATAGCAGGGAATCTATGCATCTGAAGAATTGTTTCAGATCTTCAGCAATATGTGAAAGAGGACAAAGGTGAGTCTAGAGGATGGAAATATAAAGTAGAAAGTACACCAGAAATTATAGCTTTGTCCTCTCCTTCCTGAAATTCTGAAGCAAGCTTTGGTTAAATGCAAATTACATACAGTGATGGATTATAGACACATTGAATAAAAGCGTCAGAACCGCAGCACCTGCTGTTAGTATATGTGATTCAAAAAGTAGAGGTAGCTCATTCTGGGAATTATAAAATATTTTGTAATCTGATTCCTTACCATGTGGAACTCCTGAACAGTATGGAAAGAGTTAAATTCTCACAAGAATTCTTCGGAAGAAAAGTTGAGGTTGTATTTTATTACAATTACATACTTGTAGGAAGCGAATCCACACTGCTAACCATTCTGAGATTCAAACATCACTGCTAGCAGAAAATTACTTTCCACTTCAAAGACGTATTAGTAATGATGGGTTTGTGTTCAAAGTCATTTTTGGTTCAAGTTAACATATAACTCTTAAAATGTCTGAGCATTGCTGCAGGTATATGAGGTCCTTTGATCACTCTGGGAACATTAAATTCTGTGTTCATTTCAAAAATTTCTTCCCTCTTTTTTTCCCTCCATGACTATTTTCTGCATTTTCCCGAGAAAGAGGATAAGATTCTTGATCGATGCTGAAATTGTCACAAAATGGAGTAATAAACAATAGGTCTGTTGGTCTTAGACTGAACAGTTGGACAAGTTTGCCACCTTTTTTCCTCTTCAGTATTGAATTACATGACCACAATTTATCCCTCTGGAAATGAAGCACACATACTTCTTGTGAGGACTAACAGGGGTTGAGGAATCTAGAACAATTCTTTTGCAGAAGGAAGCTGTTCAATATTGTAGAGCCATAGCTTTATTAGGTTATTTGGAACTTCACATGAAAGGTTCTTGAAGTTTTACCCAATCTTTATGTTGTAAAGCTATTCATTTTCACATGGATGTTGTTTGGCAGAATTTCATCTTTAGAGATCATTCATGTCTGAAAGTCAAATCAAGAGAACATCCAAAGGCAACCAATTATATTTAAAATATAATGACTTACAAAGATGAGAAGTGATTGTAAAGGTTGCATTTGGAGTATAATTCAATGAGATTCAAGTCAAATTTGTATTTATAGGAAACAAAATGTTTTATAATATGGAGAAACTTTGGAAAGAAATATCAAATAACTTAAACTCCAATTGAATTTTTGATATAAGTAGGAAAAACATTGAAAATATGTATTTACCCAAGCTTAAAACTTCTTGGCTTTTCTTGAAGGCTGGGGCTGCATTTGTTATCTTTTCTGCTGTGTGAAATGCACCTGACACAGGTATATATTTTTAGAATGACTACTTAATCCTCAGGAGGTATGATCCGAGGTTTACATCAGCAATCCTGTGGCAAACAAACGTCACTTCACCAACTGAGCATCTTCTGCTAATTCTGTATAATATGCTCCTTCTAAAACTGTAGCTCTTGGCATTTTAACACTAATATCTTCACACTTACTTCATAGTGGTAAGAAATATCAATGCCTTTAAAAACGCATCTCGCAAAATTTGAATGCTCAAACCTTGAAAAAACAGCAGGTTTTTGAAAAAGTGGAAGAAACTAAAGCTTGTTAGGAAAATAGAAACTACACAGTTTGGAAACATAACCATGAAGGCACTATTCAGAAAAAGAAAGCAGCTGATAACTGATGTTTGGATAAACATAGTGAAGTCATATTAAACAGGTGCTTTTTACACTCCTATAAACTATTCATTCATAGGTTCTATCTATGACTACTTTGCATGTGACAGATTTTAAATATGCTTCTCGACCAATTTCTGAGTGAGACAAATGTGTCTTTGCAAATATATTCATTAAAAAAACCACATCAGTATTTGCTGCAGCTTCTTGCTGATGGTATATTTTAAGGGCTTGTTTTTTCTTTTTCTGAACAGATTCCAGATGAAACCATAACCTAAATCTCTTTTATGACATAACAGTTTTAAATACAGCCCTCCCATAGTTTTCCTTCCCCCCCCTCTCCCCCTATTATGTCCTCCCTTTTCCTGTCAGGCTTTAATGTCTCATGGAATCTGTAGTACTACAGAGTGATTGAAAGCCTGGGAAACCTCGTCAGTCAACAGAAAGCTGATTTGCCACCAGCTTATCAGGTACTTAGGAGGCAAGTACTTGGCTTGGCAGCACAAAGAAATGAAGGCCAATGACTTAATAGCCAGCTATGAGCCCCTCAATCAACTACTAAAAAGCCTCACAGAACCAGGCATCATATACATACCACACACAGAATAGCCTAAAACATGCACAATGCTAGAGAGGAATACCCTGAAGATGGGCTCCAGCATGAGTCCGAAAGCTTGGAAGACTAAACCTCTGGTCCCGGTGACCAACCCAGTTTGGGTCCTGAAACATTATTTTGGGACACATATATTCGGCGTCATTCATATAGTACTACATGTTTCATTATAAACCTAGATTTGCCTTTCTGCAATAGGAAAAATACCTTTGAGATAATGTAAACAAGTAAGAATATATGAGAATAGGTTACTTTGAATTCAAAATAAGTTCAGATATTCATAATTTGTGGATGTTATGGTATCATTTGAATCTGAAGACCAGATAGACCAGGGTGTCAAACTTGCGTCACACACTGGCCACGCCCACCCCTGGTTTAGCGAAGGGGAAAAAAAGTCATGATACATCACATGACAATGATGTGACATTGCGAGTTTGACACCTGTGAGATTGACTATTGATCTGGAAGATGGCAGACAGTCAAACAGCTAAGGTAAACATGAAGCTGATCAGCTTCAGTTTCTTTCAGTTTCTGAGTAACCTAGATCTAGGCCACAACAGGCAGAGGTGGCCAGTTCATCTGGACAGAGATGACACTAGTATCTCCCTTACTGAAGCCAAGCAACAATTGGGGCTATGTAAGAACAATCTCTGAATTCTTTTGTTGGGAACAATTTTCTTGTTTCAGCCTGCTCTAAACACCCTCTTGTTCTTCGACCTGCATTTTGGAGGAATTCTTTGGATCTCAAAATTTTGGATTGCTTGGACTACTTTCAAGTACCTATGAAGCACTCTGCTGGCAGCTGACAAACTATTCAAGTGAAAGGTAGATAAAATCTCTTTGAACTCCCCAAGTCTGAATCGCTCTTTGTCTAAACACTTGCATTAATACACAGCAGTAAAGGCTCATGGGCTTGTCATTACCTTGCTTTGAGTTTGCACTGTTTTCCATAATACTACAAAGTAAAAAGAAAAGGAACCTCAATAAGGTGACTAAAGCAGGTGGAACTGATCCAAAGGGCATTCTGACTTGTGAGGGAATTGGTATGAATATTCTTGTATCCAGAATATAGCACTTGGAAGATAAGACATTCAAAATAAATAGAAGGAAAAGAAAGGCTTCACTTACTTAGCAATCTCAATGGCACTTATTTTTATCTGGGTGAAAATACGAAAGAATAAAAGCAGTATTGCTGTTGATGTCCACTATTGACACAACCAGGAATATACCTATATATATTTTCCAAAACATATGATCAATCTTTCAAAAGGGCACAAAATACTCACATTTCATGAATATAACACTATTTATATTTAAATTACTAAGACTGTGTGAAGTTTCAGAAGTGGCTTCACCATACAAATTATTTTTTCAGGTCATCTTTACAAAACAACACATTCTCTGCTTTTTAAGGTGAAAAATAGCCAGTGCTTTGCTTCATGTTCTTCCAAACCCCTCAAATGAGTTGTTTTAGTAGTTGGAAGAGGGGTGGGTTCTACTTATCTTTACTACTGGTTCACAACAGGGCCACACGCCAAAGGGCATGCACAGAAGCTTTCTAAAGAACCGGTCCGAAATGGAGGCAACCCACCACTGGTTGGAAGAGGCTATTGGAAGAAAAGGAGAGATTTTGTACATGTTTAGTACATTTGTAGATGTCTTTTCAGGCTACAAAACTGCCAGATGAGCAACTCAAAGCAGGCCCAAAGTACCTTGCTGAGAGAGCTACATTATCACCTGATACAAATGGAAGCAGCGGGAACTTTGGTGCTGGAATTCTTGCTATTGAAGGGGGTGAAAACTGAATGTAATTGAACCTCTGTCTCAGATATTAAAAAAGTGAATGTTCATAAACTCAGAATGTTCATAAACTCAGACAGAGTTCCTTGGTAGGAGGAGCTGATGGGAAAAGGAAAGCGAGTATTTTGGGAATTCCTAAACAAGAAGATTTCTAAACTCAGAATTGCAAACAAGTAAATAAATAAAAGAGAGCAGAAGAAACCAATGCAATTGTTTAAAAACAAAACAAAAGATTAGAAAGGATGTTAATAAAAGTTGAAGAAAGGGCCAGGTCACCAAGAAAGAATATACCCTGTTTTCCCCAAAATAAGACATCCCCTGATAATAAGCCCTATCAGGGCTTTTGAGCACATGGCAATAAGGCCAAGCGCTTATTTCAGGGTTCAAAAAAATATAAGACAGGGTCTTATTTTCGGGGAAACACAGTATCTCTTTAATCACAACTTTCTTTACTTTTGTCCCTCAATGTGATTCTACTAGTGAGATCATCCACTCCAGAGGTGGGTTTCAGCAGGTTCTGACCAGTTCTGGAGAACCGGTAGCGGAAATTTTGAGTAGTTCAGAGAACCAGTAGCAGAAATTTTGAGTAATTTGGAGAACTGGCAAATACCACCTCTGGTTGGCCCCAGAGTGGGGTGGGAATGGAGATTTTACAGTATCCTTCCCCTGCCATGCCTACCAAGCCACTCCCACCAAGCCATGCCACTCCCACCAAGCCATACCCACAGAACCAGTAGTAAAAATTTTTGAAACCCACCACTGATCCACTCATTTGGAATCAGGTATCACCAATACATGGATGATACCCAGTTATACATCTTGGACTCACAGCTACTGCTCGAGAAACTTGCATGGATCTGACTTGTATGCCAATTATACCACTTACCTGGAATGGGAGCAGAGGTGGTATTCAGCTGGTTTGGACCAGTTCAGATGAACTGGTAGCGATGACCGGTGGTAAGAATATGTGAAACCCTCCGCTGAATGGGAATCTTAAGACCAACAACAACAGTTTATTTTGATTGGGATTTTTTCCATTATTTTCTTTTGAAAACTATCCCTGCAAATGGTAATGAGGTAAAAGTTGACAAGAAAAGGGAGACGTAGTTAGCTTCTGTTTTGAATCTGTATTTTCTCAAAGTACATGCATCTCAGAGGGCTATATCTGTCCATCCCTCCTTCCTTTTTGTTTCTGCTCTGGTTACTCAAGGCACTCAAGGCAACTACCAAATATCTCAAACAAAAATAGTATAGAAAATGTTTAAAATATAAATTAGCAGGAAAATAAATACAGCCCACCTCCCAACTTAAAAAGCCCAGTTGAATGAAATGATTGAGACTAGCATCTTAAGTTACTGAAGGAATTTGTTGATGGCCTGGCCTGTACACTTTCTTTCAAAAATTTTGGAGAATGAGTGAAGGATCAGATGATTATTAAAACAAGGCAAAATTGATCCATTTATGGTACTCAAGTGGGCAGCAAAACTTAAAAGTTAAAATACTAATGGTTTCATTCATTAAATTGACTACTATGGTAGCTTTATTTATTCACTTTGACAAACTCACTCTAGCAGCGTTTCTCAATGTTGGCCACTTGAAGATGTGTGGAACTTCAACTGAAGAGGTTGACACATCTTCAGGAGAACAAGGTGGAGAAACACTACTGTACAACATTACAGTATGAGCAGGTCAAGCCATTATATTCAACCAAACAATGGTTTAAAAAACTGGTTGGCATTAAATTTGAATATAGGCACTGACTTGCTTTGTAGATATGCAGCTGTCAAATCACACAAATGAGGTGCTTTGTGTCATGGAGGCTGCACAATTCATCTTGTTGAGGTACTTCACAACACTCTAATGGCTGCCTGTAACATTTTCACCAACTGGAAGACACTTCTTTTTATGCAGAGCCGTAATAAACATTCATTTAATTCGTAGATTAGGTTAGGAACTCTTGAAGGGCTAATGTGTTTGTTTTTGTAAAATGATGTCAGGTGAGAATATTAGAACTGACCCCACCACTTACTTCATCTTCCTTGCTGATTGTTTATTAGCAGCAATTATTTCCTGAGTTGTTTTTGACATCACCACCGCTGATAAATGTTTCATCTAAAAAAAGACCAGCTCTGAAATTTAGATAAACCCATTGGCCTATTTTGGTAGCATTTCAATATTTGGGTGCATATCATCTGAAAGTAATGGGAGTTTAAGGAAATATTAATCAGAGAGTGATTATTTTGTCAACTTAGCTAATGGCCTAGTTACGTACTGCTTGTTTGGAAATTGTAAAATGAAGGTTTGAAAGGAAAGCTTTAAGAAATTCTGCCAGTTCTTTGGAATCTGTAATCCTGAGCTGTGAAGGGATCTGGTTTTATAAAACAAGAAACAAATCCTCATCAGAGCCAAGTGTTTGTTGTATGCAAGTGTGAGGGAGGACAAGATAAGTAAATCATAAATGTTGCATGGGACTGGAAAGTTAATGTTATAGTTGAAAAAAAATAAATAAGGGCTAGTAGTGAATTTTTATTTACAACCAACATGTTTTGTATGTGATAATGTAATATATTTACATTCAAATACTTTGGAATTTATTCACATAGAACTAATCTGATATAAGCAGAATGTATTAAAATGACTAAGCATTCCTGAGGGGTTTAATGCTATTTTTAGAACCTTTTAATAGTTCTAAAACAAAGGTAACATGAACTATAATATGAGTAGTGGTATGGAACTATAATATTTTATCTCATTAGGATTTGTGTAGCAATGTCATATTGAGTTGTTTACATATGTGGATCATCCCTATATAGAGAGTGGTTCCTCATTCCCAATGGAACATTTACCAATATTAATGCTTTCAAAATATCTGGACAATATAAAAATATAAAATTTAATTACATTAAAAATTACAAAGACTATGTAGAGCCAGTTTGGTATAACAGATAGGGCATCAGGCTAGAAACTGGGAGACTGTGAGTTCTAGTCCTGTCTTTGGCATGAAGCCAGCTGGTTTAATCATCCCTAAGAAGGAGGCAGTGGCAAAAAAATAATAATACATAAGACTAAATCATTCTCTTCAAGAAGAAAAGTAATTGCTTCCAACACATTGCTTTTTATGCTTGTAGACATACATAACTCAACATAACTTTCTATGCATTTTTAATAGAAATGGAAAAGTAGAACCAGGATGAATATCTTCCAAGGTATAAAATTTGTCATAAACATAAAAAGCTTCCTATAAAATTACTACCTTGTAATGTACTATCAATATTCGTGCCTCTGAAAGGTAAATGCTGAGGTCAAGGGGAAAGGCTTTCTAAAGTTGATATAAGGTATATTACTATGTTGTTATTGTGGAGTACAAAATACTTCATCCAAACAAATCTTGTGTCTTTCCGCTCCAACTGTACTGAAGGGGTACAAAGTTTCCATTTATAGTTTAGGACAAATTATGATTGGTTCTTGAGTTAAACTCAGAAAATGTTTAATAAAACATTTGTTTATAACATATTTTATATGGCCACCCAACTCAAAAAATGTGAGTGGTGTACAAACATTACCAATAATCAACACAAATCACAAAGAAAAACAACCCATAGCATTAAAAACCAACAAAAAGAATAAAATGGTAATCAGAAGTAATGTGTGCTATAACTCATCTGATTGGGACATATAATAACATAGGGCAGGGGTCCCCAACCTTTTTTGTTCCACAGACTGGTGACTTTGGCTTTGGCTGTTTCTTTGGGAGGCGGGGATGGTTTCACACATGCAATCTTAATCCCAAGCATGTGCAAATGAAGCTTCATGCGCTCGCCTGCTGTTTCAGTGGCCTGGTTCCCAATGAGCCGCGGGCTGGTTGCTGGGGCTGGAGACCCCTGACATAAACTAGGAACCAAAATTCTAAGTCTTCTTTAAAGGATGGGAAATATAAGAAAGACTCTGTTGGTTTCTGTTCATAATATAAACTGCATTTGGATGATGTGATAACAGCTATAAATTGTGCATGTGTTTTTTTCCCCAAGTATTGTTTGAAAATACATAGCTTTTATTTAAATAATAGCCTGAATATTTCTGCATTCCACAGGGTTAATTTATTACCTCTTAGAGTTGGAAAGCTTTCTAGTCCAACTCTTACCCAGGGCAGGAATCCTCGTATCATCCCAGACAAACTGTTGTTTGTGTTTGCAGGAAATGTGATATCCTAAAGGTGAAAAGAAAAACAACAATACTAAAAATCAAAAGGGATAAGCTTTTGTGTATCATAGCCCCACTGCATCAGATGTTTGGAATATAGCACTGCATACATCCCATGTGGTTGACCGTGACTAATGAAACATTTTGCAGTAATAAATTACAATCTAGAGCTAAATTTCAATGATTCTTACTTCAAGTAAAGAATGCTATTGGCAAATTGTATGGCACTTGTATTGGAAGCACCAAGGTACTTCCAGATTGAAAGGATTAGCGGGTGGCATCACCATTGCCTGGGGGGGACACCCAGTTGGGGGCTCTTTTCATCTTCCCATCAGAAGCTGGAACAAAGGAAAGGAGCTCACCCTGCTCCATGGCCTCATTCAGGTCTCAAACGCGAGCTTGCTAACCAGGGGTGGGTTCTAAATTTTTTTACTACCAGTTCTGTGGGCGTGGCTTATTTTGTAGGTGTGGCTTGATGGTCATATGACAATTATTTAGGATTTAGCAGAGGTACTGGTCTACCAGGCTTTTAACTGCTTGCAGAGCTGTACCGATCTACCCATTTATTTTTTGCAGGCACTAGTCTACCCATTTATTTTTGCAGGCATTGATCTACTCATGTATTTTTGCAGGCACTGGTCTACTCATTTGTTTTCTTTTAACACTGATCAGCTGTAGGGCGGTCCTTTGAAGCCCTGCGGCAAGAGTTTAAACAGTTTTTTCCCTCTAGCCCTCAGCTGGGACTCAGGAGGCAGCAATAGATTGGGGGTGGGGCCAAATAAAAGGTAAGAATAACGCGGGGGTGGGTGGGTGGGGGCACGGGGGGGGGGCAGAACCGGTTCGGTGACATCATATCGTCACCGCTACTGGCTTGGGAGAACCGGGCCAAACTGGGAGGAACGCACCATTGTTGCTAACCTTCACCCAGTATCTTAACCATGCAATCCACCATGCTCCTTGATTGACAAATTAAAGGCATACTTTCCTCAGGTTAAAGATCAGGAATTTCTGGATAATGCTCTGGCTGTAGTTTGCTTAGACTTCATTTAATAAAGGGGACCATACTTTCCTTTGTGATCAAAAGGATCAATGTGGGATGGAGGTCCCACTTCCAGATGGATTTGTAGTTAGCTAAAAGTATAGTACTTAATAGATCTATCAGAGATGGTATTCAGCAGGTTCTGACCAGTTCTGGATAACCGGTAGTGGAAATTTTGAGTAGTTCGGAGAACCGGTAAATACCACCTCTGATTGGCCCTGCCCCCATCTATTCTTTGCCTCCCGAGTCCCAGCTGATCAGGAAGAAATGGGGATTTTGCAGTAACCTTCATCTGGAGTGGGGTGGGAATGGAGATTTTACAGTATCCTTCCCCTGCCACGCCCACCAAGCCAAGCCAAGCCAAGCCAAGCCAAGCCAAGCCAAGCCAAGCCAAGCCAAGCCAAGCCAAGCCAAGCCAAGCCAAGCCAAGCCAAGCCAAGCCAAACCAAACCCACCAAACCATGCCCACAGAACCGGTAGTAAAAAAATTTGAATCTCACCACTGGGATCTATGTTTATACAGGCAGAGCTATGAAATGTTGTTTATAGCTCAGATGCTGTCCTGAGGCCAATGCTCTTTAACCTTTTCATGAACGACTTAGATAAGGGGATAGAAGGAATGGTCATTACATTTGTAGGTGACACAAAGTGATGGGAGAATTGCCAACACCCGAGAAAACATGTTCAAAAAGATCTCAATCATCTTGATTATTGGTCCCTATCCAACAATTGTTAACAATAACAATAGTTATTGGTTGATTAACAAATGATTAATAAAATTTTGCTGTTTCTCAGTTATCTAGGACAGCCTGTATATGTTGTTATCTTTGCAGACTCAATGGAATTTGAGCTTTTGGAACTTTTATTCAAACAAGCCACAGGAAAGCCCACTTTTAACTCTAGTGTCTTTTGTTCAATCAATGGGAAATATACAACAGCTGTGGCCTCAAATGGCAACAATAAAAAGAGGATAAAAGATAATCATGGAGGAATGAGTATTGGGGATAGCTTTAAAATATTGCTATTTTCTCCCCAATATTTAAAAACTGTAGTTATTCTGACATATCCCAACGATACATTTTGCTTTTGCTTCGATATCCATGTATTTTAGCAATAATAAATAGAACATTAAGTATTCATTTGTGTGGCATTCTTCATTATAAAGCACACCAGTATTTCTTATGTGATTATCTAATGACTAGCTTTCTGCCTTTTTCTTACTCTGCTTAGCATATGGCACATCACCAAAATTGCTTTGGGTCTTCTGCCTAAAAATACTACTAAAATATAGCTTGACTCATAAACCCACATTAAAAGCTGAATATTAGTGTCTTTTCAAAAATGAACAGTACTTTGTTTAGTATAGTTCATATTCTGGGCTAAAAATAGATAAATCCATAAGGTGAAAAATGGGACTATGATTGTGCTGTGATGTATAATAAATGGACAATAAATTTTAATTATTATTCTCAGAATCATAAATTCATAAAGTTAGAAGGAGCCAGTTAGGCATCCGAGTCCAACACTCTGTTCAGTTCAATAATATAAATTAAAGGATTTCTGACAGATGGCTACCTAGCTTCTGCTTGAAATCATCCAATAACTGTATGAACACGTCCAACATATCTACCACTGCTCTAAGTAATTGATTCTGCTGTCAAATCGATCATATTTGTTTTTAACTGAAATTTATAAGGTTGCCCAACTCTTAGTAGCCAAACAGTATGCAAAAACAGAAGAAGATATGACCATAAGTAAGGGAAAATAAACATGCTGCAGGTATACTAAAAATTGTATAAATACATCATCAGATGCTGTAGATCGGGGGTGTCAAACCTGCATTGTCATGGCATCGTCACATGACCGATCACAACTCCCCCCCCTCGCTAAACCGGGCACGGGTGTTGCCAGTGCGTAATGCATCTGACCCGCAGGCTGCGAGTTTGACACTCCTGCCATAGGAGAATGCAAGAAACAGGAAAAAGAGGCGAAAGCTCATATGGATATTGCCATCTCACAGTAGGATACTTTATATCAAGTTACCTTCTGGATCAATATAGTTGGCTATACTGATCATTAGCAGTTCTCAAGTGATTCAGAGACAGGTTTTTAGAATATAAACCTTGTGTCTTAGCTCTGTACCCTTCCTTACACCTAGCTTCATGTTAAATCTTGCTCAGTATTGTAGATTGTCTGTGGTTTGGTGCAGGGGTGGGCTTCAAAAATTTTAGCAAGGGGTTCTCTGCCCAGTTGCTGGGTGGGCGTGGCCAGGGAGGGCGTAGCCTAGTCAGCCTCCTGCACCACAGCGGGGACTGGGCGTTTTTGCCCTCCCCGGGCTCTGGAGGCTTTCTTTGAACCTCTGGGAGGGCGAAAACAGCCTCCCCAGCTCTGGAGGCCCTCTGGAGGCCAGAAATGGCCTTCCTGAACTTCCAGTAGGCCCATTTTTTGCCCTCCACGTGCGCCCTACACATACCTGCATCCAAAAAGGCTGCGTGGGGGACTCCTGGGATGGGCGGGGCAGAGTGAGTGGGGCCAGCCAGTAGTGGGATTTGGGGGTTCTCCAAACTGCACAGAATATTAGCTAGAGGTTCTCCCAAATCCCTGCAAACCCCCAGCAGCCCACCCCTGGTTGGCTGGCATTTCATAAGCATCTACCACATACTAGCAAATTTTACCCAACATTTATCTGAAGTTGACAGCCCTGCTGTATGATTAATGTATGGGACTCAGAGCACATTGATTCTGTGAGCACTTTCAGGATGGGCAGAAAAACGTGGTTGCTTATATAGCCCTATGCCATGAGGGATTTTGTACAATAGGTGATAACCAGCCCCTTGAATAACAGCAGCCCTTCACTAGTACCCAATATAGCTTTCATAGCAAGAGTTTATATGAGCATACCAAGGCACACCCTGCTTGGGTTATCCTATTCTGTACCAACTATAGCTTTTAAGTGGTATTCAGGAGCAGCCCCATGTATAGAGTGTGCTATTCACATTGGGAAGATTTTTCTAACATTTGGTCAGAATTTGCCACAAGCCAATGTGGTATAATGATTACACTGTTAGACTTGGACTGGAAAGACACAAGTTTTACTCCATAGAAACTCACTGAGTGACTATGGGCTGGTCACTGTCTCTTGGCCCAACCTCACTCAGGTTGTGTTCTTGTGGGATATATAGAAGGAAGAAATATAGTATATTATCCATTTTATACAAATTTTATGTCATTAAGCCTTCCCTCTATCAAGTCATAAAAGTATTGAAGAATAAAGGATCCAGAACTGAACTTTATGATTTTTTCCACAATTAAACAACCATAAATATTATATGCATTGGAAGGGAGAATATATTTACATATTTTTATCATTTTTTCAAATAGTACAAATATTTGATCTATTGCACAATCTTTCTAGTTTTCAAATATTTGGATCAGCTTCTTTTTATATAATTCTCTGGCAACCAATACTTTCATGCCATTGTGGAATTGTTTAGCTGAAGTGCAATAACCGGTATGATATAATTAGTGAAATAGCTGTCATTATAAATGAGGTGTATGGGTGGAGTGTTATTTGGATGTGAAAGACTCAGGGTCACATTGTATCTTTTGGTTATAAATGTCATTAAGCTATTTAATTTAATCAGAAGATCATTACCTTCATCTTGTTTTGCAAAAGTCTCACCAGATAATGGAGATGAGATACTATATGTACCCTTATTCTTAGATTAGCTGCTGCAGTGGAGTGTTGTGGGTTATTTTGGCTTCTTTTAATGTTTAATTCATTATTATATATCAACAACTGTTTAATGTACAAAAAATGAAAACTTTTAAAAATAAAAACTGATATAAAATGAATTATAGAGCAGTATATATCATTCAATATAGAGCCATGGTGGCACAGTGGTTAGAATGCTGTATTGCAAGCTAACTCACTGCTCACTCTAGGAGTTCGATTCTGACTGGCTCAAGGCTGACTCAGCCTTGAGCCTTCCATCCTTCTGAGGTCATTAAATGAGGACCCAGATTGTTGGGGACAATATACTGACTCTGTAAAACACTTAGAGAGGACTGTAAAGCATCGTGAAGTGGTATATACTGTAAGTCTAAGTGCTATTGCTATTCTGCTGGCCTTTGGCAAGTGGTTGCCTCTCCGTCTAGTTCCTCCTGACTGAATTTTTAAATCCTCTTTCCTAAAGTTTTTACAAGCATATCCTAAACAGATTTGATGAGATCAGTCTTAAAGTTTCTGTCAGGCTTGGGCCTTTGTGTTCTTATTTGATTTCTATGTCTTTAAATATTGAAACTTCTCCCATAAATTCATCTCAAATTACAAATCTTTTGGGGGAGGCACTCCTTGATATTATTATCTTTGAGTTTAGGCTAGGTAGTTTGCATGAAGAGTTAACAGTTCCACTCAGGGGCAACATAGACACCTAATATTTTATTGATCCCTTCTTAGCTCAATAAGCAGGCTCACAAAAAAAATTATAGGACATGAAAAAGAAGGAAAGATGTAATTATTGTAGAGCAACCTGCTGGTTTGGGACTGATAGTTTATGAGCTGTGGTGGCACACAGGTGGTTTAGAGTGCAGTACTGCAGGCTACTTCTGCTGACTACTGGTTGCTTGAAATTTAGCAGTTCAACTCTCACCAGGTTCAAGGTTGACTCAGCCTTCCATCCTTCTGAGGTGGGTAAAACGAGGACCCAAATTGTTGGGGGCAATATGTTGACTCTGTAAACTGCTTAGAGAGGGCTGTCAAGCATTGTAAAGTGGTATATAAGTCTAAGTGCTATTGCTATTACGCATTATCCTTTTTCTATTACTTCCCCTTTTCTTGAAAACATTTTTAGCTTTGAAGCTGGAAAGGTTTTTGGCAGTAGTGGGATTCAGCCGGTTCGAACTGGTTTGGGTGAGCCAGTAGTAGTGATCTGCGGGTGGGTCTGCCCTGGTGCTATGCTGTCCTATTTAGCCAGGTTTTCTAAGCCGTGTGCATGTATGCAAGCTGCGCATGTGAGCAAAGCACATGCGTGGAAGGTTGCGTGCATTCACGGAAGGCTGCACGCATGTGCAAAAGATAAACATGTACATTTTCAGTGCTGGGCGAACCGGTTGTTAAATTATGTGAAGCCCACCTATGGTAGTTGGGCAGAGGTTGTGGTTACCTTATAAAACCAACAAGAAAAAATAGAAGAATCCTGAAACTTCTGGAAGATAAGGTAGACGGTTTTTCTAAGCACATAATTCATTACTGTAAACAATTATGACACATTTGTAGTTATGTAGCCTTCAACCCAAGCTTAACATTCCTCGATCAATGCTTTGTTGCTAGCTATGAATTAAAAATTCTATCAAGGATAATGTTCATGCAGTGTGAAATCTCACTCCAAAATAGATCCTTGGGTGATACATCTGTGATGAGCTGTTTTAAAGAGGGAATGGTATGTCTCAAAGATTTTTCAAGCAGTGGGGAGGCAGAAATACTTTGAGATAATACCCTGCTAAATCAATAGCCAGACATCACAACCTTAATCTCATATAACAATTTTGCTATGCAAGCAGAACACTCTGGATAAAGATTTTATAACAAGCAAACATTTGGAGAGATGTGAAAAAAAAGATCTCACTGAAAAGTGTTATAACTGAGCTGAGCTGATATGAGCGGAATGGGAAAATTTTTGTAAGCAATCAATATAAAATCTGAATTCCTGAAAACCTTTTTTTTTTAACCTTATCGGGCCTTTTCTCATTAAGTTTGGTGATTATTTCATACACGCTTTAGGTTGCATACATCTGTATTTCTGGTGTACTTTATAATTTTTAACTAAGAAGAATCACCTGTATTGGGATTAGCTAATTGCAAGTAATAAAATTCTGAAACTGATATATATAAGAAACACACATGCACACTTCA
This sequence comes from Pantherophis guttatus, assembly GCF_059756535.1. Taxonomy (NCBI): domain Eukaryota; kingdom Metazoa; phylum Chordata; class Lepidosauria; order Squamata; family Colubridae; genus Pantherophis; species Pantherophis guttatus. The sequence goes on from NC_142065.1 coordinate 29,888,589, forward strand.
CACTTTAAAAATCATTTGGAATGTTGTCTAAAATTCTAATTCGAGTCTATTATGATTATGAAAGTCATTTATCTCATTCCCATTTTCTCAATAAAATGAACTCCTTACATGAAGTTTGATGTATGTAGAAAGGTTCATTACTAAACTTTTATTAGATGCTGAGTGTGGGGGCTAAATCACCTCCACCTGATGGATTGGTTTCCCCCTTTGAAGCTGCAGTTGCAATTCACTAATGCAATTTGCCACTGAAACTTGATGGAATGCAATATCTCCCCAGTTTGGTGATATTTTGTTTGTTCATTGTTGAAATGTTTATTTTTAAATGCTTTGAAAGTGTTACATTTGACTTTGGAATTATGTCAGTGTTTTCCATTTTGTTACATTTTGTTGTAGAATTACTAATTCTAACTCTTCCAGCTGTTTGATCAGAATTGTCCTCATTGTGTTGTACTAAGATAAAAGTGATCCTTGACTTGAAAACAACTGGTCTACCTGCCTAGCATATCTCATCATAGAGAATTTTCAGAGAAAAGATTCTTGGAACGTCTAATTATTGAGATAATTAGGGGAAAAACTGAAAAGGAACTTTTAAGACAAGAAATGATATAGCTAGCTGAGGTCACATGGTACCTATTTATCTTATGGCTATGGGGATTTTCCTTTGTTTGAAGGCAGAAAAAGCAATGCCTCTCTTACTAATTTATCTTTCTCTACTAATTCTAACAAACGGGACACATTTTTGAACAGAATTATGGCAGCTATTCACATGATTGCTGTTATACTATAGCCACTGAATCTTCTAGCCATGTTGACATCTTTATCATAGAGTCCTGCTTGAATCCAGCCCACTGATAGGACATTCCCACTGTGTCAATTCCAAAATAATATTTTCAATGGAGTTTATTCATATGGAGAGACATTATCCAAGATGGCAATCATCTTGTAAAGCAGAAACCTGAATGAACCACTCTAAAATGCTGACTCACTTGGAAAAGTAGGACTTATTTTTCTCATAGTTCCAAATAAAATAGGTGCATTATTTTATGACATAAAGTATTTTATACAAGTGGAATTTGTTTTCTAGTTGAATGGGTTTTGAGTTGGACAATGGTTTTTCCAAGTTCCCAGCTAATCAGCAAAATGGCCTGTTACATTCTTGTAATCTGGTTGTCATAGGATAGAGATAAATGATAGATATTTTCACACATTCTGAGCAAGCAGAACATACAGAGAAAGCAGAAAGCAACCATAGTTTTCCAGGTTTTTGATCACATAAAGGACTTGGATATATTGTTACAATCTGGTGAAAGTTAAGTTAGGGATGGTTTTAGTTGATAAGCTATTACTCCTCTCATATATTTTATTTAATTTGTTTATGTCTTGTCACTGATATCCACCATCAATGAAACATAAAAAGCCAATAAATGCATAAATATTAACATCTTAAAAAAAGACAAAAATTCTGATTTCAATGCATACTTTTTAATCCAGTGATGGAATTCAATTTTTTTTACTACCAGTTCTGTGGGCGTGGCTTGATGGGCATGGCAGGAGAAGGATACTGCAAAATCTCCATTCCCACCCCACTCTGGGGCCAGACAGAGATAGTATTTGACGGTTCTCCGAACTACTCAAAATTTCTGCTACCGGTTCTCCAGAACCTGCTGAATTTCAGCCCTGTTTTAATTCCTTTATAAAAGTGATGTGGACAGGAATATGTCTGTAATGTGGATGTAGGAGATGGACTGCTTCTCCATGTTTGAAAAGTAGATCTCAAAAAGTAGGCATTTCTTAAAGAGGGTTTCTCCTACAGATTTTAGTATCTAGAGAGTTTAGGAAGAAGATCTCTTAAAATGGCGAAGATGTTTAAACCACTACAAGAATTTTTCAATTAGTGACCACTCATTCAGTGATTCACCATTCAAAGTGATGACAGTATTGAGTGAGTGGTACTTAGGACTAAATGAATGGTACTTAGGTACTGGTTTTTAAATTTCTGGCTGTCACAGCACCACTACGGTCATGTGATTGCAATATGAGTGTTTGGCAACTGATGTGTAGTTATGAGAATTGCAGCATCATTGTCAAGGGCTGGGGAAATCAGGAGATTAAGGCAGTTCAAATGAGTATAAAGATGTATTGCGAGCTTAAGCACTCTACAAGAATATGAACAATTAGCAGTCAAGGGAAATGCGCAGGAAATTAGAAAGTCATTCAAGGTGGGCTGGACTTAGATCACTTGTGGGCAGGGAGGGACTCATGACTTACGATGTGTTTGACCCCTCCCTTAGGTTCATCCTGGTCATCTCCTACAATTGTCCTGTGATGGACATTTGCTTCCCTGCTGGCTTTCCACAAATAAAGTCAGGGGGAAGCTGGTAGGTAAGTCACTCCTGTAAATTGTTCTTCCTGCCATTTTTTTCCATAGCACCAGGGGTGGGTTCTACTTACCTTTACTACTGGTTTGCATCGGGATCGCCGAAGCTTCTGCGCATGTGCAGATCACCGATGATGACATCCAAGGTGGTGGGTGGGGCCTCCCGCCAGTTTTACTACCAGTTCTTGCAAACTGGTCCGAACTGGGGGCAACCCACCACTGCATAGCATGTATCTGTCCCCAGAAAATGCCTCACCTGCATGCCTGTCTGCCTGCTCACACTTACGTCTTCCCATTGGCTGCACCAGAGCAACCACCTGCATGCCCTGCCACACTCCATAGCAAACTCCCAGGCCAGTTATACTTGTGCCATGAGAGCCACTCCCCAGTTGCTACCTGCCAATTGTCTGAGCTTATGTTGCACTAAGGCAGCCATCTGCTTGCCTTCCAGCATTCTACAGCACTCTCTGCCCAGCTGTTCTCATACTTCAACAGTACCCCCTCCGCCGGCTACACTCATTTGCTTAGTGATAGAGATTTTGATCCCAATTACCATTGTTAAGCAAGACTACCTGTAAGGAAATAATTCTTGAACTAATATCACCTGGAAAATAATAATCACAATCACTGGGTGATTGTGGTATGACTATAACATGGTCCAAATATCATGAACTAGATATTATGGGCATATGATGCAAAGATAGACATCCCTTGAGAAGTCCATAATGTAGGGCAAAGTGGAATAAAGGGAAAGAAAAGGAAAGGAAAGAAAAAGAAAAGGAAAGGAAAAGGAAAAGAAAATGATGACCACCAGCAAGATGGAAGTACTCAGTTACAGTGGAGATGAATAAACATGAGGGGCCAGGTTGGGAATGGATAGTTCTGGGGAAGGTCTATCAAAATGGTCACTAAGAGTTGACATGACCTTGATGGCACACAATCAAATAATATGCTGGATAGCACTACTATCACATGCTATTTATCACATTTTGCACCAAAGAGCTTTCCAGATACTCTTAGCTCCATGCAAACCACATTGTACCAACCATACTTGCCACTTGGCATGTCTTCAAATCAAAAAGCAGAAGGGAGAACATTTACAATATGTAAAAATTCTCACTTTTCCCCAAGCTACCTAGTATATCTTTGATTAGGTTTTCAACTTTTGCGACTTACAGCTGTTAGCAGAGGATCTCATTGCCTGGTCTCTCATTTGCAATCATTTATGCAAAGACCTATTCATTTTATATTACTTTAAAATTAATCAAAACATGAAACCTGCACTGGGTTTTTGTTTACCTATTCCTTTGAATGGGACAATTATTTTTCTAATAACTGATATTGTTAAGCTTTCCATGAGAAGAGCATGATAAGGGGATAATGGTGTTATTATCGTGCATTCGTTGCTTTCCTGGTAACTCTTTCCTCAGAACAAATACAAAGAGAAATGATTATTTTAAAAAAAATCAATTGAGTTTCAGCTGAATTGAGCCATCTTGACTCATTTTTTAAAATGAACATTTATTTTCAAACAGCAAAAACTACCATCTTTCATAGTTATGTTTTAAGGATAGAATTAGGATACATTTATGAGTCAAAATGAAAATACATGAACCATGTATGAGGGAAACCCAAACAGTTCTGTCTTCTGCCATTACTTAAAAATGGCAGTTTTGAGAATGAAGTCTTTTGAAATGTACAAAGGGGCAGAACTAGGCAAATAAAGAAAGCAATTTCTCCACTTCACACTTAGCAGTCAACTATAGAAAAAGCTAAATAAATAACAATAGTATGAAGTTATCTTTGTCTTTATTGAAAGAATCCAAAGTTCTTTTAATTCAGTATCAACAGCTGATGTTCTGGCTGTAGGAACCTGTCACAAAAGCATGACATATTTTGGGCTGGCAACCTACTCATCCAGGGAAGTAAGGCCATTTGAAGCCCTTCCTTCAGAGAAGCAAACAAAGAATTGCAAAATTACGGTATGCTCATAGTGAAGCAAGGCCAATCTGTTTGCTTGGCTGGCCAACACAAAGCTTTGTTGAGAACAAAGCTGGCATAAATAGAGTTTCTGGAATGCTGCTCTCACATATTTTCTTGAAACATTGCTTTGAAAAAAATATGAACCAGTAAGATCAGTGAAAAAAGTACAAAGCAAAATTCTACCCCAATGACCAAACTGGTTATTGTAGAACAAGCATTTACCAGACCTAGTTCTTCTCAAACATAATGTGCATGATATGTTATAAACATGAAGGATCTTCCTTTTTAACATAAATAATATAAAATAATTAGGGTCCTTCTGGTTCACATTAAGATCCTGATGCTCTATCTATCTATGAGAAACATATCAGCTTTTCTATGCTGGCTACTATTTCTTTTGCCAGTTGTCTTCTTTTGACATATTTTTCTTCATAAAAGCGAGGATTTTATGCAACAATAGTACACAGTGGATTTGAGCTGAATCTTCACAGCATCCCCACATTTACCGCTGAATGGGGATCAAATTTAATCAAAATAGAGCTGGAAGGGTCCTTGGAGGTCAGCTAATCCAACCCCCTGCTCAAGCAGGAGAACCTATACCATTTCAGATAGGTGGCTCTCCAGTCTTTTCTTTAAAAACCTCCAATGATGAAGCACCTACAACTTCTGAAGGCAAGCTGTTCCACTAGTTAATTGTCCTCGCTGTTAGGAAGTTTCTCCTTAATTCCAGGTTGCTTCTCTCCTTGATTAGTTTCCATCTATTGTTTCTGGTCTTGCATTCTGGTACTTTGGAAAATAAGATGACCACCACTTCTTTGTGGCAGCCCCTCAAATACTGGAATCCTGCGAGCATGTCCCCTTTAGTTCTTCTTTTCTCTAGACTGGCCATACCCAATTCTTGCAACTATTTTTCATATGTTTTTGTCTCTAGGCCCTTAATAATTTTAGTTACTCTTCTTTGCACTTTTCCCAAAGTTTCAGCATCTTTTTTTTGTAATGTGGTGACCAAAACTGGATCCAATATTTCAGGTATGGTCTTACTATGGTTTTATAAAGCGGTACTAATCAGTGGTGGGTTCCTCCCGGTTCCTCCCAGTTCCGCCGACCCAGTAGCGGTGACGATATGATGTCACTGCACCAGTTCTCTTTGTTCGGGAGCTGGGCCCTCCCGCCCTGCCTGCATTAGTCTTACCTTTTATTTGGCCCCGACCCCAATCTATTCGCTGCCTCCTGAGTCCCAGCTGATGGCTAGAAGGAAAAAAAACTGTTTAAACTCTTGCTGCGGGGCTTCAAAGGGCCGCCCTACAGCTGATCAGTGTTAAAAGGCAGTGTGGTGGTAGACCAGTGCTTCCAAAAACAAATGAGTAGACCTGGACGCTCCAAAAACAAATGGGTAGACCAGGATGCTCCAAGAACAAATGGGTAGACCAGTACAGCTCTGCAAGCAGTTAAAAGCCTGGTAGACCAGTACCTCTGCTAAATGCTAAAGAATTGTCACATGACCATCGAGCCATGCCCACAAAATAAGCCATGCCCACAGAACCTGTAGTAAAAATTTTTAGAACCCACCCCTGGTACTAATACTTCATGTTATTTTGATTCTATGCCTCTGTTTATACAACCAAGGATTGCATTCGCTTTTTTGGCTTCTACTGCACACTGCTGTCTCACGTTTAAGTGATCATCCACTAGGACTCCAAGATCCATCTCACAGATACTGTTTTTGAGCCAGGTTTTCCTAATCTGTACTTTTGGTTTTTCCTGCCTAGGTGTAAAACCTTGCTTTTCTCCACATTAAATTTCATGGAGTTGGTTAGGGCCTATTGTTCAAGTCTGTTAAGATCTTTTTGGATCCTGAGCTTGTCTTCTGGGACGTTGGCTATTCCTGCCACTTTAGTGTCATCTAAATGACACTAGTTCCCCTTCTATTCTCTCATCTTAGTTATTTATGACAATATTTTTTTAAAAAAGTTTTTTATTTTTATTTTTCATCAACATATTTAAATGTACAGTCTCTTATCCATCATTAATCATTATTCATTCATCTTATCTTTTTACTTTCATTTATTAATTGTTTGGGACTGCTCTTTTACCATTTCCGCTCCTTTATTTTACCACAACCTTTCCTCTTCCTCTTCCCTTCTCTTCCTTCTTCTATCTCTTTCTACTTTCGTCATTCCTCCTCTCCTTCTCTTTTCTACTTGCTCTCTCCTTTCCCCACTCCTCTCTTCTTCCTCCTTTTCTAACCCTCTCTCCTACTCTTCTTTCCCCTTCCTTATCTTCCTCTCCTTTTCCCTCTCTGTCCTTCTCTCTCCTTACCTCCCTATTCCCTTCCTTCCCTCTCTCTACTCCTCTCTCCTTTTCCACTCCCTTGTTGTTTCCATTTTCAATTCAATCTAGAATGGTATTTGAGCAGCCCCGATTTTCTATTTACATACATCTTCATGTACTGAAGAGTACTGGGCCTAATCCAGAATCTTGTGGTGTCCCACTGCTTACTTTCTTCCATGATACAAAAGGAGAATTAATATTGCAAAATGTTTTAACTTGCCCTGGGTTCATGAGGAGAGAAGAAATAAAATTCCGATAAGAAATAATGCTGTAAGGGTTTTGCCAGTGTGAGCAGTTCTAGAGCTGAAGAGAAAGGAGAGAAGTGAAGAGTTCAGCAAATGAGATGAATGCTAGGGTTAGAGTTAGCTCGTTCCAACTATTTGTCCACCACTAGATGGTGCTGTCATTTTGTGTTTCCCTTTACATGTTGTTGTAGCACCAAGGAAGATAAACAGTTCTGAATGTTTATAACATTGAAATTGAGCTTGATATATATGCCAATGGTTCATAATTTGCAAGAGTAGCAATTTTGGAGAGGTATCAGTGGGGGCGTAGCTTTAGACTACATAACCAGAAAGGCTTAGAATAGAGCAAATGTGGTTTTCTTCTAGTGTTATTGCTGAAATTATTTATAGACACACAAAGGGGTGGAGGGGTGGGGGAAAGCCTGAAATTTTTGCTTAAACATTCTGTTACCTGCTAAAATTGTTTTCTCATTTTTGCAGATGCTGACTCTTGAGGAGAACTCCCTTGCAACTTCCTCTCAAAATTAATACTTAATGACATACCTTAAGTTTGCCATCAATGCCTCCAAAATATTCCCTCAACTACACACATATTCCAGTCAAAATATTTATTTATTTATTTTATTTTATCTAATTTGTATGCCGCCCTATCTCCGTAGACTCAGGGCGGCTCACAATAAATAAAAACAAACCCAATAAAACATAAAATACATCCAAAAAGTACATAGATGTAAAAAAAATATATGCCGCATATATGGCTCTTTTTCTTGAGGAACTTCTTGAATTGGTATTATATTGTATTGTATTGAATACAGATTTGCAATATATCTCATTTTGATTTTCTCCAATTTTGCACAACTTTGTGACTGAATATTATCAAAGATCCTAAAGACATGGCTTGATTGGTGGAATCCAGAGTTTTGGAAATGATTTTATAATCTAATAAAGGAGAATATTTGTAGCTCAGGGTGGACATGAGGGGTCCTTGGTGCTCTCTGAACTTGCTTCTGTTCTTGCAGATGTTTCATTACCTAAACTAGGTAACATCATTGGGGCTTAGCAAGAGCATTGCAAGAAAACAAGCAAGATTTTATAATCTTTTTCAGTAAATAGAAATCAATGAATTTTTAATGTAGGTCTTCATAAAGTTCTTTAAGGCGGACATGAATCTGTGTGGAGACAACTTCATTATAATGAATGCAAGCAAAATCTGTATGATTTATATAGGGTAAGGCCAGTTCTTATAGTACTCTCACAGTTGGTCTTAGATAATCCTTTAATTGGATTAATTGCTTTATGGAGATAATAGCTTTTTCAAATTAGCACCTTACAAGTTGGATGACAAGCACCAAATTTTTGGTGTTATTTATCCATTCAGACTCTACTTGCACATCAACAGAACCTGTGATAGTATTAGTGGCAAAGATCAGAAAGAGGACAAATATTTTTCCAAAAGCTGTGAATTGTTATGTTAGCTAGATAAATTTTCTTGCCGTATGATTTCCAATCAGGATTCTTGATATTTGGACTAGAATAGCTCTGTTTGGGTAACATCCTCTAATTTATTTATTTATTTGATTTGCTGTATTTCTGATTTTCTACAGTAGTATGTAGTCAAAATTTTAACCTTCTATAGTTTTCTTCCCAGAGAAAATCTGTTAAGAAAAAAATGGCTACTAATTTTCTTACCAGTGTTTCCTGAGAAAATTAATTTCCCCCCCTCATACTAACTGAGGAATGTCTTCTGGATTAGCCACAAGTTTACAAGTTCATTGATATTTGCAAAGAGCTCTAACAGTTAGTGAGACAGGACTTTTGCAGTGTTGGTTCTCTTCTATTCAAAAGGTTGCTGTTATCAGTAACAAAACTCATATTGTTTCTCCACATTCAATCAATTATTTATCAGATGACTTAGTTTGTGTAGGTGGGGGTGGGACGGACAGGTTTCCTGGACACTCTATACCCATGATGGAGAACCTATGGCTCCTTGCCCAAGGAGAAAAATCACTAGACGATTATATAATATAGTTGGTTCTGTACCGTGCCAATTTTTATATGTGAGGGCAAATTATGGAATATCTTTCTAAAACTTCTAGACACCTTTTCTAAAGTTTAAATAATCTCTTTAGGTTACAGGCCTTTAAGTTACAGGACAGGACCATATGACCATTATCTTGTTCTAAAGAACAAAGTAATGTATAAAGTATCCTTATTTGGGGATTTCTTTCTAGTCCTTTAATCTCCTGCTTAAAAGAGTCCTTTCTTCGCAACTAATGCTCAAATGACCCAGGTTTGAATGACCTTCATTAAATCATGGTTTGGAACCAAATCCTGCATGTGCTGTAATGATAATATGAAAACCTTTGTAGACTAAAAGTACATTATACCAAGAATGTCATATATAAGCAACCCCTGTGCCTTTGTAATGTGCCCGGCTCTCTAGGCGTTTCAAGAATATATGAAATGAAACTTCTGCACTTTTCCTTGCACTAATTGAATTTCAGTCCATAACATTTACCGACATTAAGAGACAGACAATATAATTACCTTCTTTTTTTCCTACTCTCAGTTATTTCTCACTCTCTATTTTAAAACTCATTGTATTATGTCTTTTTATAGATGTTTGAATAAATCTTTTGTTAACTTATGAAATATTATTCCAAGTACACAAAGAGCACAGGAATAAAAGCCTTTAAGAGATACTCGATGAAGTTTTCTGAATTTCTCTTTATGGTTCAATTAAAAATAATGTGGACTTCTCTAAGTTTGCTAGCATTTCTCCCTTCAAAGAGAATTGACTTTGCTATCTGGAGCTGACAAATATTTTCAATAGGAGATGAAGCCTTAGCTCATCTTTCTTTCTTTTGGCTTTTTCTACACTGACTTGTAATGCAAAATTCAGCAAAGGCTCAACACATTTACTTTTTAAATCCCCCCCCCCGAAAGTATGAATATATACAGGATAAATAGGTAATCCTTGCTTCGTGAATTGGGACCAGCAACTGATCACTAAAACCCTGTGACTGTGGATCCTAACCCTCACTTCCCATTTGGTCATTATGCAAATCCTTTAAGCAACATTACAAGGCTGCGACTTGCGATTTTACTTCCACGTTCTCCACTAATTCTTGGAAACTGGTTGCGAAGCATTCAAATGGTGATCATGTGACCACAGGGCACTGTGATGGGTTGTAAAGTTGTGCCAGTGAGAAAGTGCTTAAATGGCGATGATATAACTGCCGGGTGCTTCAATGGTCCCGAATGGGAAGATTGGTCACAAAGCTTTTTTAAAAGGGTGTTATAAATTCGAATGTCATTAAATGTTATGGTATGTGGGACGCGATGGCTCAGTGGCTAAGATGCTGAGCTTGTCGATTGAAAGGTCGGCAGTTCAGCGGTTAGAATCAGAAGATCATTACCTTCACCTTGTCTTGCAAAAATTTCACCAGATAATTAAGATGAGATACTATTTGAACTAGTCTGACTTCCCCTTCCCATTCAAACCGCCCCTTTATTGCCCCAAATGTTCCCCAATGCTCCCACGTTTCTGACAAGTCCCAGAGCAAAATGATGACACCCTCCACACACACCTCCAGTAGCCTCTGGCTGCAAGTAGTCGAGCACAACGCTGTGAGCACAATGGCTGTGAAACAAGAAATCCAGCAGGGCAAGGGAATTAGTCCAGGAAGCAAAGGAACAAGGCAATTAATCTAGGAGGCAAGAAATAAAGCAAAAAGTCCAGGAAATGTCCAACATTGACAACAGTACACAATACTCCATGAATTCAGCATTTGTTCCAGTGGTGGGTTTCAAAATTTTTTACTGCCGGTTCTGTGGATGTGTCTTGGTGGGCATGGCATGGCTTGGTGGGCGTGGCAGGGGAAGGATACTGTAAAATCTCCATTCTCACCCCAATCCAGGGGAGGATTTCTGCAAAATTCCCATTTCCTCCCAATCAGCTGGGACTTGAGAGGTGGAGAATAGATGGGGGCAGGGCCAGTCAGAATGTTTACTACCCGTTCTCCTAACTACTCACAATTTCCGCTACTGGTTCTCCAGAACTGGTCAGAACCTGTTGAAACCCACCTCTGATTTGTTCCCAACAAATGCCCCTCCCCACAGTGTCTCTTTAAGTCTCAGTTCCCAGGTGTGCCTTGTGGAGAGGGGAAGGGTGCTTTCCTCCCAAGTAGTCAGGTCAGACTGCGCTGTTCCTGCATTCTGTCCACTCTCTGTGTTCCACTCTCTGTGTTCGAGAATCAGGAGGGGAAGGTCCTTGCTCATCACCTGAACGCTGTCTCTCATGCTTAGCTTCTCTTGGTCATCCTGCCCCCATTCCTCCCTGCCTACAAGCCATCCCAATCCTGAAAGGCCTGCTCCTCCCCATATTCCTCAGAAGCCAATGAAGCCACCCACTCGATCTCTATCGGCTCCAGTTCTGGCTCGTCTTCCTTTGCAGATTCAGGCTCTGATGGGGGCATGACCGAAAGAATTAAAAGTTGAATTCTTATCTCTTTAACAAATGCAACCTCAACATACCTGGATGGCTGAGGAAGAGTGTCCTACATCGTTGGACTACTTCAATCTTATAAGATGATATTGCTTGAAGAGTATTGTTTAATAAAAAATGGAACCATTGATAAATTATGTATTTCAATTAATTTTTATGGGGTAAACAAGGAAGATCTAGGATTAATATTGTGTAGGTGAATGTTAAATTGTGTGGCCACTTGATGTTCATCTGGGAGGCAATAAGTTCTCTAGTGGCAATTGACTCAAAGTAGAGTAAAATGCAAATAGAAATTTATTGAATAAATATTATAGGAGTTAAAGAAGAAGATATATATCAATCTATATCATTTCATGACTCTTTGGGTCTGCACCAAGGTTCTATGTGCCTGAGACATTTGCTATCTTTTAATACTTTTCTTCATGGACAGGAAATCTAAACAAAACCTGGAGATGATTTGGTAATATATATTGTAATTTGATCACAACTTCAAAGTTATTTTAAGGAAGATGATACCTTGCAGTGGTCTGATGATATCTTGCCCATAAGTTGGGAACCAGATAACTGACCTTCTGTCAAAGTATACTTTTATCAGAAACATTGTACAAGACAGCCATTCGCTGTCATCACTGCAAATGTTAGATTGGAGAACATATGTTCTCTTCATTTTAATTGCTATAAGTAGGAATATAGCTACAAGGTTCAAAAGCAAGAATGATTTGCAATACAATGATGCAATCCACAAAGCTTGTTAAGTACTTCTAAGGACTCATGTGGAGGACTTCACAATACAAAATTGCTAAATTATGTACAAGTTGCTAAGTTACCCTTTTTGAATAGATATAATCATAGGTGTGGAAAGAAAAAACAGTGGCCCACGTCATTCTCTTCTTATCAATATTCTACAATGCTACTACATAAATCTAGTTTCTTTTATATACTAGGTTCCATCTATTGATTGTTTACATTCCTGGTGTACAGTTTGAGACTCCAAGGCTGCATGTGGTCCCTGGATCCCATGGAGCACTCTTTGAACATCTCCAAAATTTATAATTTTCATCTTATAGAAGGAGGAAATTATGCAGGATACGAGGATGAGTCATATCAATAGCACTATTTTAAATTAATTTCAGTCTACTTGTAAATAGAATTAAATTTAGATAATTGTCCTATCTCAATCTCTACTTTGGTTTGTGGTCCAGCTTAGAACTTAAGGGCCAAAGGATGTTATCAGTATAAAAAACCTGCACTGCTCTGTGCCACATGATGATATTAATTTAAGATGGCTGAAGAATTCTGGGAGTTGAACTCCCCATGTCTCAGCCTTGCCAAGTTCATGAAGCCCTGCTTTAGGCTCTTGCAGTTGTCAATATACACATGACATATCTTGAACAATTGCAGTAGCTTGGAAATGCACATTCAAAATGCTACATACATATCTAGATGTATTTATTTGCATTTGATTCTTGATGCTACCATGCTGTGATCTTAGGGTTCTTTTTTAAAAAAAAGCAAAGCCAAGGAAAAGTTTTTGGCACGAAGTGAGAATGCATTTCAGTATGTATGATGAATATTTGCTGCCAACAGAGGCTTGTTAACATCATCAGACTGAAACATCACCGTGCCAATTCAGTGGCAAAATAAAATTAAGACGCTTTATTAGACTGTGCAGAGCATACAAAAATGTTGATGTGAAAGTGAGACTACTTGGCATTCCTTCTACAATATTAAAATAGATAGCTGGTGAAGGGTAACATTTGAAATACACATGGAATGTATTTTTCTTTGCCAAGCATTACAATCAGTCATGCAATTTGTGAGTGCATAAGCTGTCATGATGCAATGTAGTTTTACAAATCTGTTAAATCTTTCTACATTTCAAATAACTATTTTCTATTGCATTGTCTCAGTCCTTCTCCCTGTTCTAGCATACCGAATAGGGACCTGTATAACAACCAGTCCCCACTGCCGATGGACTGGTTCACCTTCTTAGATTACTTCCTAAACAAATAAAACGTCAATGACCCTCCCCTCGAGCTTGCTCCTTTTGCCACCTATCCCCAGAAAGTACTATCTTTATGTAATTTATCGTTATGTACTGTATTTTCTTCAAAGTACTAGACATCCATAGATCTTTGCCATGTTAGATCTGGTTCTATCATCCTACTGCCCATATCTCCATGTTACTGGTGGTCAGCTGGCAGCTATATCTATCATGATAATTCAGAGACTTGATGTCCACTGCCTTTCTCAGCTCCTGCAACTTTTATAGGATTGTTTTGCTAGGAGCCGTGGTGGCGCAGTGGTTAGAATGCAGTCTACTTCTGCTGACTGCCGGCTGCCAGCAGTTCATCAGTTCGAGTCTCACCGGCTCAAGGTTGACTCAGCCTTCCATCCTTCCGAGGTTGATAAAATGATGACCCAGACTGTTGGGGGCAATATGCTGACTATGTAAAACCACTTAGAGAGGGTTGTAAGCACTGTGAAGTGGTATGTAAGTCTAAGTGTTATTGGTATTGCTATCTTCACAGATGCTCCAAAGAAGCTCACCAACTAAGGAAAGCTTCTACTAGCTATTGACTTAGTTTCTATATTCTTTCTCTCATGCAAATAATAATTCATTCATTCATTCATTCATTCATTCATTCATTCATTCATTCATTCATTCATTCATTCATGTAGGTACTACCTGTTTGAGTCAGAATGTAACAAACAGGACAAAATTACAAGGTTTGTAATGTTCTTGTTCACCTCCAATTCTCATCATTTTTATGCTTTTCAACTGTTTAATCAACATCATTTTTATACTTTCCAACTGTTTAATCAACCATAAACATCTAGCAAAATCAGCAACATTCAGGGTCTTACAATTCAACTATTAGCTTGTAGTATACTTAGATATAACCCACATTCCAAGAAACCACCACCAGCCAAATACATTCATGTTGTATTCCTAATGAGGATCAATTCACTGCTTCATGCCATCTGAATTAGATTAATTTTAACCAAAGTAGGAATAAATAAATTTTCCTGTTCTTTTTATTTATTTTAAAATGGGATTATTCTATCCTGCATTCCTCTTTTCTTGAATTACTGTATAGTGTAGTGCTGTGATATCATTTGAATGCAATAAGAGGCTTAGTCTGCCAAGATGCACTTTCTTCCTTATATGCTCATCAACTTAAAATATTTTTTGAGGAAAAAACCCACATTTACAAGAAAAATATGGATAAAGTGAAAAAGGATTTGCTATGCTACTTCTGGCTACAAAATAAGGGGGAGTGACCCATGAAGGGATGCAAAACAGTTGTCGAGGCCTGAAGCTTAAAGAGTGAAGAGCTCGTCTGCTTGTTTGATACCCAAACTTCTTTCTCTTTAAACTGACTAAATAGGAAAACAAAGAAATAAACAAACAAAACTGGTATCCATGTGTCCCTCACCGTTAAAATCAGATCTCTCTCTCTTTCTCTACCCCCCGTCTCCAGCATGTAGGATCTGAACTGATAACAGAATCCATCAATTTTGGTGGCTTCCAGTGATTTTAACCTGTCACATAAAATGTCTAACTAACATATGCCCCCACTGCTCCATGGCCTACCAAGGGTTAACACTACTACACAACCCATCACTCCCACAATTCCACCTTACCTTGACTCCTCCCCCTGGGTATAAAAGGACGGTCCACATGGGCACCAGGTCAGTTCCAGCCATATATCTGAGAAGGAAAGACATAGGTCAATTACTAGTGCATACCTAGGACTGTGATATATTATAACTACAAATAAACAAACTGCAACAATTACTATTTTGTATTGTGAGTTATTGGGCTAGATCCTCCCAATTAACATAACCTACCCTGGAGAAGAAGGAAAGGTCCAGCTTCATACCTAAACTAGAAGACTGGCTGGAACACTGAAGGGAGCATGGAGGTGGATAAAGTCAGGGGTGAAATCCAGCAGGTTCTGACAGATTCTGGAGAACCAGTAGCAGAAATTTTGAGTAGTTCGGAGAACTGGCAAATATCATCTCCAGCTGGCCCCAGAGTGAGGTGGGAATGGGGATTTTGCAGTATCCTTCCCCTGCCATGCCCACCAAGCCATACCATGCCCACCAAGCCACGCCCACAGAACCGGTAGTCAAAAAATTTGGATTTCACCACTGGATAAAGTCTTTCCCTTGGAATAGAAAGTCTAGGAACTCAACTAAAAAAAATGTTGGAGGAAGTAATCCTTGAACAATGTTTGCAAGTCCTTCAGAGTTAATTCAGGAAAATCAGTCTGACTTAGAACAATAGCTGAAATCTAGCACTGCTTGGAAGATGAAGAGTCTTGCAGGCAGGTTTCTGAACCTGGCATTTTTCTTAAAGCCAGGAATGGAACTCCTACAATCGAAGCCCAACTCCGGAAAAGTGGAAAATTAAAAGAACCCCAAAGGGGAGTAGCAAGGAAAGGAAGAAAAGAACATTATATTGTAGTTTTGGTTAGCCAGGATACTTGGTTATCTCCAAGTCCTCTACATTAACTCTTCATCAAAATTCCCAAAAGAAAAAGGGAATGATACCCATAGAAGCCAATGAAGAAAAAACAAAAGCTTTTTGGATATTGACAGTTGAAAGAATATTAAGTCACCTCTAGCAAAAAAGAGCTTGTAATATGAATTTAGAGGTCATCAGCAGTGTTCGAAGAGAAGTTCTAAGGCTGAATGCTGGGTTCAGATCTCAGGGAAAAAGCAGAAAATGACTGTGCGTATTGCAGAAGAATTGCCTTTTCAGTAATTATTGAAGCTAACTTCCCAGTTTGCGAGCAAATGACACCTGGAAATCCTATACTGCAAGACAAGCAGGGAGAAGAACTAACTTAGTTAACCAGAAGGAAATAAGGCATCTTAAAAAAGGTGAAACAAAAGAGTAAGGAGGAACATGCACAAACAAATACAGAAACCAAAGTCTGCTTTGACATTTATTTTACTTATTTATTTATTTATTTTGTCAAGAATGTATTAGTAATAAGTATAAGCATGGATTGGATACATAAAATAGATACAAATAGAGGAAACATTAGGACAGGGGTGGTAGGCATGCTGGTGCTCTTATGCACGCCCCTTACAGACCTTTTAGGAATGGGGTGAGGTCAACAGTAGCCAATCAGTCTAGGTGCATCTCTTTGTTTTCTCTCTGTGGGTTTAACAAAGAATTGTACACTTTCTAATTCTTCTGATTTGTGTGCAAACAGTTGGCTCTTTTTTTCTATAGTGTTGTACGTTCTTCCCTTGCTAACAACTTTTCTTTGAAAGATGCAAAATTGGATGCATACTACCATAAAACTTTTGCATTAACACTGCTTTCAACATCATATCAGAGGCATCAATCTGTAAAGCAAATGGAAGGTTAAAGTACAGTGTCAAGATTGAGAGAAATCATTATGCTTTTATATTCTGTTTTGGCCAGATTCCACCAATTTTACATTTCTGTTCCAAAGCCAAGGACACTGGAAAACTGGAACATGTCCAGAGGAGAACAAGTAAAATGATAAGGGGCCTGGAAGGAAAAACTTAGAGTATGTTTCATCTGGAAAGGAGACAATTGGTGATTGGTCTTGCGCCACCAAGAGCCTTGGTAGCACAGCAGACTAAAGTGCTGTTAAATAGCACCAGCTGCTGCAATTACTGCAAGTTCAAAACTCACCAGGCTCAAGGTTGACTCAGCCTTTCATCCTTTTGAGGTAAAATAAGGCCCCGGATTGTGGGGGCAATAAGCTGACTTTGTATAAAAAAGAACATCGCTTGGGGGCCGAAAGCCCTACTAAGCAGGTATATACAAAAGTATGAAGGCTATTGCTTAATGCATTGTAAGCCGCCCTGAGTCTCTGGAGAAGGGCGGCATATAAATCGAACCAATAAATAAATAAATAAATAAATTACAGGGAGACTTGATAAACGCTACCTTTAAGTATTGGAAGGGGTGTCTTGTAGAAGACAGGGCAGAATTGTTTCTAGTCGTTTCAGACAGAAAAATAATTAGTGGGTTTAGAAGATAAGCAAAGAGATTTTGGTTGAATAGCTGGGGGAAAAAAATCCTAACTGTAAAGTTATTCAGTAATGAAGAGACTGTTTTGAGACATGGTTGTCTTTTCTTTGCTGAATGTATTTATGTAGAAGTTGGATGCCATCTGTTGGAGGGGAAGTTGTTCCAGACTTGGGGGTAATGGCAGAGAAGGTCTTTTCCTGATTCTGCCAGTCAAAGTTCTTTAATTAATGGGATCTGCAACATATCTTGCTGCCTGCTGGGTGGGACATGTTGATATCATTGAGATGAGATGGTTTCTCAAGAAACCTGGTCCCAAGGACTTTAAAGGTGATAACCAACAGTTTGAATTGGACCTGGAAGCAATTCACGTAGCAGAGGAGTTACTTGCGCAACTCTAGGGATACCAATAAGAGATGCAGTGGCTCAGTGGCTAAGATGCTGACCTTGTCGATTGAAAGGTCAGCAGTTCAGCGGTTCGAATCCCTAGTTCTGCATAATGGGGTGAGCTCCTGTTACTTGTCCCAGCTTCTTCCAACCTAGCAGTTCGAAAGCACGTAAAAAGTGCAAGTAGAAAAACAGGGACCACCTTTGGTGGGAAGGTAATAGCATTCCATGCGCCTTTGACATCTAGTCATGCCGACCACATGACCATGAAGACGTCTTTGGACGGCGCTGGCTCTTCGGCTTTGAAACGAAGATGAGCACTTCCCCCTAGAGTCGGGAATGATTAGCACATATGTGTGAGGGGAACCTTTACCTTTAGGAATACCAAAAACTGCTCATGCCATTGCATTCTGCACTAGATGAAGCTTCTTGAAACTCTTCAATGATAGCCTCATGTACAGCGCATTGTAATAATCCATACAGGGGATGAGCACAGCATGAGTGACTAAAAGAGAACTTCTCAATCCAGGAAAGGGTATAACTGAGGCACTACACAAAGTTGAGCAAAGCACCTCCTAGTTAAAAGCAGGAGTTGTGAGTCTAGGAGGACCTTTAGATTATCAGGATTACCAAATCTAGCTGGGATAGTGCAACCCCATGCAAGACCAATGATAGTAATTCCCAGGTACAGAGGAGCTTCCTACATACAGCCACTCCATTTTACTTCAGTTTGTTGAAGCTTGTTTCTTATATTAGTTCCAACTGTTAGTCTCTGCCTTAAAGTACATTCATTTGAAAAGTTTTGTTGGGAATTCAGATTAAGATAAGGATCAAGGATGAAGCCAGCAACTAAGGATAATAAAAGAAGGAGAAGACTGTCAGATAAATGAAAAATATTTATATCCTGCTTTTATTATTTTTTTTATAAACAATTTAAGGTGGTAAACATATTCAATACTCCTTCCTCATCTGATTTTTTCCACAATAACACTCCTGTGAGGTGGGTTGGGCTGAGAGAAAATAACTTTCCCCAAAGTATATTTCCCCAAAGTTACCCAACCACCTTCATGTCTAAGTCTCCCTGTGTCTAGCCTGGTGCCTTAATCACTAGACCAAACTGGCTGTAAAACCAAAGCTATGATAAATCAATTTTAAAACATTAGAATCACAGGACTGATGATGTACTGGATCTAGAACATCTTATTCTGCATGTTATATTTGGAATTATAGAACCCAAAAAATAGGTTATAATGTTCAATGTGAGAAAGAATGACAAATATATCATTCAGCATTGTAGACAAAACTTTCAGCAAATAATTTTGTTCCTACCTAATTTTAAGTGAAAAGCTTTCCTCTTGTATTTTGGACTGTTACTGGTAATAATACAATAATTTTGCTAAGAAAATGGCAATTTTCTTATACCTTTCAGTATAAACACAACACAGTCTAAGCAGGAAGAGCTCCAGGATCAGGTGGAAATTTAACATCTATTTTTGCAATGGAAAATTGTTCGCTTAGTCTGAGGTAATTCTTATAGTGAGATAGCACATGGCTGTATTTCCCCTTTCCTCTCTTCAAAACTTGTTAGCAGATACAGTATGTTTAATATGCAGTATATAGTCAAAAACTGACTTCACTAGCAAGAATGAGATGCAGCCAATGTTTGGGTGGACTTGGCAATGATCCACAGATAGCAGCTGTTATGAGAATGATTCAGTCTGTCTGGGGATGATTATGGATTTGAGTAGGAAGATGCAGCTATGACTGAGTCTTCGTTATCATTGCCTAATTCTTTACCATTGGTTCTGGGGCTTGGGAACAACAGAGACCAAGCCAGGACCCTCAAAATTTCACCCAAATGCAATGACAATACCTTTGGGGCATTCATTGAATCTGCAACCCTTCTAATTTATTTATTTTCATTTCTATATTAAAATATAATTCTTACAAGCTTCTCCACAAGACAGCTTGCCCACTTTACCCAGTTCCTGGAGGGAGTAACATGAGATAGCTCTGAACTCTCAATTTATACTGTAACAAGAAAACAAAAGGGCCAGAAAGAAGGTCAACTACAAGAAACAAGTGAGAGCTAAAATGGCTGCAGTATAAATATATGGAATATGATTAGGGTCTTCCAATCATTACTGGTTGTCTTCTGAGTGGTAAGTTTTTTACTCCAGAAATATTAAAAGATCATGCTCTCTTCATGTAAAATCTTTTCATTCATACCTTTTCCTTATTTTGGAGATATCCCAAGTGATTGCCTGATGATTTTGAAGATAAAATAAAGGGATGGAGTGTGTATTGCAGTGTATTGAACACTGGCTTTTCTAAAGTTGTTATAAAAATGAGTTGATGGTGTTTTAGTCTGGGAGATGGATGCAATTTTTGCTTTAAAAAAAATCTCCTTTGATCTCCCACCTTCCCATAAATTTCTATTCCAACTTCCTAATCTGAATTCCAGCTTTCACAACAGCTACATCACACAGTCTTGAAGTCTTGAAGCCTCTTATGAACTTTGGATTTTACTCTGATTGCAGTGAAGAAACCTTGCATATTTTTTGTTGCAAGTGGGTCAATCTCAGTGAAGAAATGTGGGTGCCAATTTTAACTGTTCCTATAGCAGGCCCATTGTGGAAGTGTGTCAGAGACTGGTTTCATTCTTAAATAAATATCACTCCCCATTCCCAGATGCACAGTGCTACAATATCAAATCTAGACAAAGGATTTGCCTCTTATCTAGGAATATGCCAATTATCTAGAAATGCTGATTATAACTGTAAAGGACACACAGATGTCAATTCATTCCTAAACATGGCTACTCCATAGCTGAAATCACTCTGAAGAGTCAGCTACTCCTTCTCTACTTCAATGATGGTGAGGCAGACAGGTAGGAAATAAGCAACAATAACCCCGATTCTGTTTATGTTTTGGGAATTTATATTTGTGGGCAGAGGTCCTTACTTTAGGCATCCCAGTCCTGTTCTAATCAGCCTCTGCTTTACAAATGATTGATCTACTATCTTGACATCAATCTGACCTTCAAACTATGCTGGCATATTAACTTTTTGGAATCTACACAGTCCTGTTAAGTGAAGTTGTTTCCACAATGCCTTCCTGTTAAGTGTGCAGCAGTAATTACATTTGATACACTTGAAAGGTATTTCATTACTGAATAGTTTCTTGTAGGGGACTTTGTCTCTATGTATGACTCACAGTATTTCAAACTGCTCTGTTCATTGCTTTGGTACATGAAGTAATGTATGAGAAGGACCTTGAAAGATGGGACCAAGAAATGCTGCATAGGGAACACAGATAAGTGAGGGCATTGCCTGCAGCTGCATAATGGATACAGAAAAAGTCTTAGAAGGACCCACCCAAGTTTCTCAGGCTGCAAATGAGGTGGCAGGAGTTTTGCACTTTCAGACTTGCAACATTCTGTTAATGTAGCTATACAATAAAATTGAATTAGCTCATCTGGTCATGTTTCCTGTCTGGTCTACCTGGGAAGGCTAACATCAATTTTTTAAGTCTAAAAGTATGAAACTCTTGCTGTCCCCTATACAACATAAGAAGCTAGGGAAGGTTTCTTCTAAGTCTGTTTCTCTACTCATTATGCAGTGGTGGACCATGCCCTCTCTTATCTGACTGCTCCCTAGGCAGCATTTCTTTGCTCCATTTCTCAAGATATTCCTCACCTACTATTACATTACATGTACTTTTGTTATATAGCATGTTTGGTTTTTTTTTTACAAAACTTTGTATATTAAAAGTGATGGGGCATGCTAGGTATCTCATTTCTTGGCATTAGCATTTGTTCAATCCTAGCATAACCATATTACAATTTAAAGCCTCGGTTTACAAATAACTAATTTTCATGATCAGGAAGTAGGATTCAGGTAATAGAGATACTAAATCAAATTTGTGGCTTTAATGAGAGGAAGATACATTATGAGAACATGATCATTACAGCACCATGCACCCAACATGTTCCCACTTGCATCATATTTAAAATTTGGCATAAGATCAACTTAATGAAAAGCAACACGAACAAAGACAGTAAGAGGCTGTTTAATCCTACTTAAGCAAAAGTCATTTATCTTCTAGGATGTGATGGTGTTACAAAATAGTTCTTCAAGAACTGATGAAACTGTAGAGATAAGTCACTGGGGAGGTCTTTTTGATCTTTTCCATGCAAATTGTTGGACTTTGCATCTTCACATACAGAATTTCTTTGGAATAGAAATGAGTATGTTAGTTAGACCAGCCTATTTCTTTACAATTGCTTCTCATTGCTAGACATTCAACCAATGAAACTGACAGCTGGCATTTTTTAAAAATTTCAAGGGAAAAGAGGAAGCAGACATCAAAATTCTATTTTAGTTTAATCTTCTGCCTGTACCTACATTAAAGAAATACTCATTATCATTCTTTATATCCCGCCCCCCCAAATGGAGTTCTTGCAATTTACTGCATGAATCAATAGAATGAAAAAACACTCATTGTATTTATGGGCAGAAAACCCATAGGCTTTCACAATAGTTCAAAGTGCCCCATTAGCATCCCATGCTAATGTTATTTTTGGAAAAAAAAAATCACACAAAATATTTAGCAGAAAAATATTTTAGAGATATTTTATATTTTTGAGCATCCCCCCCCCCCAAATATTAACGTATTTCAATCTTACAAAAGAAAATGAAGTGAAAGATCTGAAGGAGAATTGCTTTCTGATTTGCACTATAAACTATTTAAAATATGTAATCCAGGTAAGGTTTGCAAGGATCCACAAGGAATGGATCTATCCCTATTATGTGCTTGAAAGTGTTAATTTAGAGTAATATCCTTACTGAATTGCCCATGAGAGATTTCTTTTTGGGATTAATGAATAAGAATTGATAGATAAAATACACAATGTTGACATCGCAGTCTGAAGGATGATGAAAAGCAAAGTAGAAAAAAAAAGGAGGAGAGAAGTAGGATTAAAGTGCCAATAAAAAAACCAAAAAAAACAAAAAAAACATATTCCCTAGGAGGGAGATGTCCTAGGCCCCCAAGGTATAGGGCCGTGATGGCGAACCTTTGGCATGCGTGTCATAGGTGGCATGCAGAGCCATATCTGTGGGCACGCGAGCATTGCCCTACTCAGCTCCAGTGTGCATGCGAGCACCAGCCAGCTGATTTTTGGGCCTTCCAGTCCCACCGGAAGTCGGGAAACGGACAGTTTCCGGCCTCCGGAGGATGGGTGGGGATGGCTGTTTTCATCCTCCCCAGACTCCAAGAAAGCCTCTGGAGACCGGGGAGGATGAAAAATGGGCCTACCTGGCCCACCGTGCCATCGCGTGCCAAAAGTGGGAGGAATGGCGGGGTCGTGCGTGCATGCACGTGGGGGCGGGGTGCATTGAATTATGGGTGTGGGCACATGCATGCATGACCCTCCTACACTTGCCCCGCTTTTGGCATGCGACGGCAAAATGGTTAGCCATCACTAGTATAGGGCATAATTTTCAACAGATAATTCCACCAGTTGTTCTATGATGTTTACAAATGTACACGGAGTGCCCAACTTTTTATGCATGATTTTTTTTACTATGTATCAATCATATCACCATGAAGCCATCTGTCTCTAGCTGTGGAAAGTCTTATCCTTGTGCTTTAACATAAATATTTAGCAAAATCTTGCCCTTTTCAGAGCTACAGAGCCTGTAGATCATTGATATTATTCTGCTCAAATAAGTAAGAGAGAATGATAGAATTCTTGTCTGATCTTGAAAGTTTATATGTTTTAGTTGGCTAATTTATAAAGGGCATTTCATATGAGATGATAGTTGTGAATTACAAAACATCATCTGGGAATGGGAATAAAACAACAATATCAGATTCCTGCTCCTGGCAAGATAAGTTTTTTTTTTTAAAAAAAAACATATTCTGCAACTTCTTTAAGATTTATCGTGAAGCAGTGCCTATAAATTGTGCCCAAACTGGAGCATTGCTTTTCTTAAGAAAAAAAACAGGCATTATATATCTTACATTCATTTTTCATCTGTGATTTAGAAAAGCAAATGTATTACCACTTATGTTTTTCTTTTTACAAGAACCCTCATTCTTATAGTTCAGCTTTCCTATCCTTTGCTAAGTTATCAATAATAAATTGCACATAATAAATGGGCTGTGTTATTTGTTCAGTGTAACTGGTGAACAAATTGTATTGCTATTGAATTAAACCGGTGGTCTGCTTGAAGAAAGAAATGTCAGCATAGGGAACTGAAAGAGAGAAAGTGGTGCAGAGAAATTGATGCAAACAGGCAACACTGATAATACACATTTTTTGCTATGAGTTTTTCCAAGTGGGCTGATTTGGGATTTCCGAGGCAGGTTTCCAAGGTGGTGGAAAGTTATTCTCTGCAGAAAAAAATACTAAGATCATTATCCTGATAAAGCCATATATTCTGTGATAAGTATTGGATTTCAGTTTATAGATAACTTTATAACTTCACAACTTTAAGTAATACATTAAAATGCATATTTTTAAGAAATATTGTTCAGCTACTGTATACACAGATGAAGCAACACCACATTTTACTAGCACTGATATTACCTAGTTGGAAAATGAAACATTTGCAAGCAATCAGCCATGCTCAGAGAACACCAAGGACCAAATGTAAAGCTCATTATAACTATGAGTAAACATGAATACTACCACATATGGTTGGTGCTTATAGATTTCTTTAAAAAGACACAAATATTATCCTCACCCCTGTTTAACCCAACATGTTTTGTTTTTACAAAAAGACTTAGAAACCTGAAAGGATTGGAACTGGTCAAGAACCCTGCTGTATTGCTAATAACTACTGCCATCTGTAAGATGTAGGATTGCCCTGAAAACTCATTAGTTTTAAGAAATTATCTCTGTTGCATCCTTGAAGAGGAACATTGTTTTTTCAATTTAAACTGAACTCGAGGAGGGCTGCCTCTTTAGTGTGTTAGAAACTTCTAATATACTTCTATTTCTTCTGTAATTTCCACTCTTATTTTCCTAATGGCTTTGAAGACTCCTGATAGGACATCAGAGACCACTGGTGATTCCTGGACCATGCTTTAAAAACTTCTGTCCTCTTTTGTCCTCTAGTGTTCCCAATAGCTGTGTAACAGAAAGGCATAGCAACACACATACTTTATGAAAACTGGATTCTTTTATGTCTTATATTGTGGACTGCTTCAAGTGAGCTGATGTAGGGTGACCAAGTCTGCTCAAAAAGAGCTGTCAATAAAAAACAAAATAAAATTATAAGAATGCTTGTAACAATTCAGATTAATACAGTGAAGACATGATATCTAGTATAGTGATTAATGTGCTAGGCTTAGATCATGGAAATTAAGTTTAAAACCTGATAGAACTATAGGTATAGTTTGTGCCCACATTCTATTTCACTAAGCCATTTTACCTCACTGCCTTATTATTGGGAGGATAAAGAAAGAGGTACTTACAAACATCACTCTGGCTCTCAAGAGATAAATAGAACATAAATGCAAAAATTGATACAGAAATACGATGCAGCAATTCTTATGTTTAAAGCACAGTACACAAGGCAGTTGCGCTGCATTTATGGGAATATTGATTGATTTTGTATGTGGGTAGGGAGTCTTATGGTGTTTACTATAGGTAGTAGTCTATTATTTATTATCATGTTATACTACTGAAAGCTTAAATGTCACTTTATGCTAGTCTGGGTGGATTTGGGAGCAGATAGATAATTGAAAATAATCAAATTATATTGAGGTACTAACCTCTCTATGTATTTAAACTTTAAGAAAAAGAAAGTCACATCACTTCAGTGGAAAACTCAAGTTTCTTAGTAGGTTTTCAGATTCAAATGAAAATTCCAACCGGAGAAAAAAAAGTTAAACAAAGAAATGGATTTCTGGAAAAGATAATTATTTTTTCAGCTAAGAAATAATAATAAAAAAATAGAATTGTCTGGCTGTCCATATAGGGAGAGAAAGACTAAAAATCTAGTTGCAGAAGAAATTAATCAGCGAGCCCTCTATCAATTACTTCTTGGTGATGTAAGCATGGTCTCTTATTATTTAGCTGTATTTTACTGCAAAACTTCTGAATTAATTTCTAAATACCATTGATCACTGTCTTTTTAAAATTCTCATTGGCAACTGATTATGCCTTAAGAGTTATCAGTTAAAACTATTGCTATATTGATGGATTGTTAAGCCATAAATTCATTAATTTTTTTGATCCTCTGCTCTTCAACTTTAGAACACATCATTAAAAATATTGAACAACTGCAATGTAAATTCTTCTTACAATTGTTTTTATGTATGCTTTTATAAGTTTAAACTGAGGGAAAAAAGGCAACTGCTTCCCATTTTGATTCACCTGTATGACCTTGTCTGGTTCTTGACTTTAAAGCAGCATCTCACTTATAGTCTGTCTTTAAGATTTATTGCCCATTAAACCTTTATATAAATTTATTCCCATATTAGTTTTTATTCTTACAACATTGCACATCTTAGTCAGATACAGAGAAAAGAATTGTATGGAACTGTAGAGTATCTTGGGCTCAGTGGTGTGTTAGAGCTGTCTTGCATTACCGGTAGATCACAAGACTCTATTGTTAAATTTTCTGGAATTTTGTGACCCAGTTGACAGTAGAAGAGAGCCTCCATGGCTAGTACATCAAACAGTTGTTCCAGTACACCAAGTTTGAAATACTAGCCATGATATGTTCTTGCCTTTTAAGTAAGAATCATACATTTTGAATTATATAATTTTTTGTTTAGCTCTTATAAAGTGATATAGTGCAGCAATGTCAATGGAACTGGCAGAGCTGATTCTGAAGTATTTCATAGCACATCATGGCTTCTGATTGACCCATGTTTTTAAATTAACACTAGGAAGAGTGGCTGCTTAGACAAGTTACTCTTCCTGCTTCTTGTTGCAAATTGTGAGATAACAAACTTCCTGCTCTAACCCCAGTTAGATAACTAGTTCCCACTTTTGTCATTCATGGTGTACCTACATTCAAAGTTGTGAAGGATTCTCCTCCCTGTTTGCTTAGATAAAATATTAGGATAAAATATTGGCTATTTGGTTGAAAGTGGAGGAAGGGAAAGATTTGCAGGGCTTTCTTTAGAGAATACATCTCTAAATCTGTCATCTGTTCACCGCAGGATTCTTTAAAACAATAGTTGGTTCAAAGTTTCAAACATTAGTCCGATTAATTTTTTTCTTGTCCAGAGCCAGCTAATGTGTTCACTTTGATTTCCAGGACTAGTAATTGTTTTTTCTTTATCCCATAGGATCCATAAAGCAACATATTGGTTTAGGCCAAACATCACTAGCCCTATTCTCTGTCCCATATCTTTTCTTACACTAATAAAATTAATCTTTAAAGAGGCACTTAACTTTGAAAGAAGCATTTTTTTTTGAAGAGTCTTCAAAACGCAGCATAGCTCTCTTGCTAAGAAGCAACCCTCCTCTGAGGACTCATTTCTAAGGTCAGTCTTAATGGTTTGAATGTATCTTCTATACATGGACAAAGCCTCTTCTCATCAGTTACAGGAGTGCCTGGACAGTTTTCTGCATGCATACAATGCCTCTTCTGGCTATTGGAATCTCCATTAGGGCTTTGAGTTAAATGTTATTCCTCATTGAGGAGAAATATGTTGCTTCTTTACCTTAAACAGGCAGGATCAAATTACTTTTGTGGCCTGAAGTGTCTCACTGAGGTAAAGCCAAGATGACTTGCACAGCTCCAGAGACTAGCACTTTGAAGCAGAGTTTCAAAAGTACTGAGATAATTGGATTCATGGTCTGCTTGATATAAGCCAGATTCTTATACTTCCATAGGTTCTTCTAAAAAAAAAAAATCAAATGAAATGGATTCAATGCTTTCTATAGTTAGCTTATTTAATACTGAAACCAACCTTCCTTTAGTTTTGAACTGTGTGTTAAACTAGACTTAATCACTCTGGTTTGTAAGATAGATAATTATATGTATCATGACTGGACATTGTAAATTAATAAGACATAAATGTTTCTGAAAAAAACCCCCAAGCAAATTAGTTTGGTAAGATCCCCTTAGGAAGAACTATTGCAATGCAATAAACCAAGCCCTCCAGTCATCAGTATATAGTATTGTAGAAATATTTTTTAAGATTCTAGTATATAAAAGTGAACAGCTATTTAAGGAAATTATTTAATAATTACTTTACAAATCTTTTTTATTTGCTTTTTTTTTTTTGCTTTACTTTACTTTTGCTTTACTTCCAAAAATATGATTCAACCATTTTTATTTATTACTATTGCATCTGTGTTTTTGTTACCCTGTTTTCCTCAAAATAAGACATCCCCTGTTTCCCCCAAAATAAGACATTCCCCATCAAAAGCCCAATTGTGCTTTTGAGCGCATAGCAATAAGGACAAGCACAGGGTTCAAAAAAAAAAAAAAAGACAGGGTCTTATTTTCGGAGAAACATGGTAGGTGATTAACATAGTAAAGATAGTTCCACTTTCTGTTCATTCTTGCAAAATCAAAGTGCAAGATCTTTCTTAACTGCAATTATTGCAAGTACACTTACTTCAATAATCTAGCAATAGATGGAGGACTTCCTGAATCATTTGATTGCTCCATTTCTCAGACCTTGGAAAAATGAGCTACATAGACCAATCAATGTTTTTTCCCCCCTCTTCATCACACCACTGATGCCAAGAATCAGGATTTACAAGGAAGGAAGATGCATGGGGAAACACCAAGCCAGAAGTCTGTTATCCCTCTTTTTTCAATATGAAGAGAAACTAGAATATATAACCCTGTTTCATAATTATTTCACCAGGTCAAGGGTTCATTCTATTGGATTTCATAACCTTGATGCTTCCTCCAATTCTTGACATTGTACGATCTGAATGGAAACTTTGTCCTGTTCCAAATGTTTGCATCATAAACCACCACTTAGTAGATAGAGAATTTCCTGCTTCGGCAGTCTTTATTATGTTCTCTCATTGTGGTGTCTTGTTCTGGGTTTTTTAAATTGCTTAAAATCCCTCATTGCTCGTTAGCATTGTGAGGAATAGCTTTTATATGCCCACATATTAAACAAATAAAAGACATTTGGGGGATTTAAAATCACCTCCAGCTGCTTGAAATTTACAGTTTAAACTTTCTTTCTTTCTTTCTTCTTCTTCTTCTTCTAAGGCAAAGTTTATTTATTTATTTGATTGTTTGTTTGTTTGGATTCATATACCTACTATAGTGGGAAATGAGGTTATTAAAATATACTGGCTAAATGAGACCAGCAGAAAGTTTATTAGCCATGTCCTGCTCACAATGTGAAGCACTTTGAATGTTTTTTGAAATGTCTTAGAAGGAGCTTGCTTCCAGATTCTCTCTAGGCCAAAGTTTATGAGGCAAAGAACATTTTCTTTTGGTACACCATAGGGAATTTAAGGCTTTATTTTGATTTAGAACAATCTCCTTTAAAGGAGACTAATTGTTAAAGAATCTGGGGCTAGGGCATTAGATTTGTTAGGTGCAAGTTTTCTAAATCATATATTGCTTTGTGTATGTACTGTATAAATATATGCATGGATTTATTGTTTTGCTGAATTCATTTTGATATCATTTTCCTTGTCAAATGACATTTCTGTGCTGAGCTGAGCTGTGCTGTGCTATGCTACAAATTCTGTTCATGCTTGAAAGCCATTGATTTGGAGAAAGTTGTACTACTACATTAATATGAAGCCATCATTAGCAGCACAAATAGATATCATAATATAAATTATGTAATAAAATTCTGGTATATCAAGGAGCACGTTGCTTTGCCTTTAGTTGTTCCAATAAGAAGTATATCAAATTGGATCTCTGCCCTTCCACAAAGTGGGCCTATTGGTCCTTCCCCAGGACAAAAAAACCCAGCCAATTTGGTGTAGTAATTAAAGTGCTATTCTAAAAACCAAGACGCTGTGAGTTCTAGTCCTGCTTTAGGCATGAAGCCAGTTGTGTGACATTGGGCCAGTCATTATGTCTCAATCCTAGGAAAAAGACAATGGCAATCTACTTCTGAAATCTTGCCAAGAAAATTGCAGAGACTACTCCAGGCACTTTCTAAGAATCAACAGTGACTCAAAGATGCGTGCACGCTCACGCACACATATGCACAATACATATGTATATTATATCACAAGATTAAGTTATTTTACATTATTACAGTAATTGTTATTTATCTTCCAAAACCTGTGGATAGAATCATATGGTTGTTTACATTATTTCCTAGGAATTGTGTTTTTTGGCAGTAGTATTTTATATACAGGTTTGTTGAGTTCCATTTTAATACAGATAAATATAGTATAGTTTATATTATTTGAAACAGACATGGCTATTAATTATTACTAATGGTTATAATTCCGTTCTATATTTTCTTAGCAATTTTAGCATAAAAAATTGCAGCAGCTTCAGGTCCGGTTTAAGAGCAGAACTATAGAAATGATACTGCATCCTGGTCTTTACATTTTAACTAGTTTAAAAAATCCAGTGTTCTCTAATTTTCCAAAACTCCTAGAATTCTGAGACAAGTCAATCCCTATGTCATTATCTATCTCCTTTACTGTTGGCATTCTTTGGTCCATGTCTTGACTGTGCAATGATTCCAAAGTAGAGTTTGTTACTCAACTCACTCACTGCTATCCTCTAAGTGGATATTAACTGCATCAAATTGTTCATATCCACTTTGCACTTTTTTTTCCTCGCATTTCCATACAAACACCTTGGAAACTTCTCAGGTGACCTATTTTCTCTCCAGTTACTCCTCCTTTATCAACTTGTTTCTCTTTTCTTCATCCCAAAGGGACCATTCTCTTCAAAAAATAGATATATTGGTTTATTCTTTCTCCCCTGCCTATCTTATGTTGATTTTCTGCACTGTTTCCTTCTTCTCTTAGAGATTCAATAAAAATGAGTCTATTTGAATCATCCATTCAGTTAGACTTTTGTAAACTTGTGGATTCTGTTAGAAAGATCTTCAAAGAGCTCAAGATTGGATTCTTACCTCCAGTACTCCCCCCTCCCACACACACACACCATTTTTTCCTCCTGAGACAACACATTATAAATTAGAATCAGTTTGCACATAGTAATAGAGCTACTGATTTAGTCTCAAACTAAATTTTTGCAGTAAGCAGAAATATCTGACAGAAAATGACAAGGAGACTGCAGTAGGTATACATGTTGGGTAACAATTAAGCAGCCCTTCTGCCTGCTCCTAGTCCCTGATCTAGATTTCATGATTATTAGGTTCTGACTTTTTGGAAACACTATTTAATATCTACGTGAAACTGCTGGCTGAGGTGATCGGATGGCTTGGGATGAGCTATCATTATTATGCAGATTATACTAAGTTATATAGTGTATCTCCATCCCAGGAGATTACCCTGTTGAGTAATGCCATGGATGTCCTGTCCCAGTGTCTGATGGTTGTAGAGGCTTGGATGGGGCACAAGGAGCTCTGACTCAATCCAAGCAAGTTGAAGTGACTTTAGGTATATAGTTTTCCTGGTAATATGATTCTTCCATCTTTGATCCTGGATGGAGTAGCACTTCCCTAGACAGGCCCATTACATAATCTAGGGGGCCTCTTGGACTTGTGGCTCCTCCTTGAAGAGCAAATGGCTGCTGTAGCTACAAGGAGCTTTGCATACCTTCAAGTTATACATTAGTTATGCCCATTCCTGGAACTAGCAGCTTTGCTCAGAGTCACTCATGCCCTTGTTACTGTAAGAAAAGTAATGGCAGAACTTCAGAGCACAGTTATAAGAGGGATCAGCCTAGAATCTCTACATAGCCACAAGTAAACTAAGTCCACTCCCCACTTGAATTCCGTTGACCCTTATCTAACTCCAAGCAGGTGTTAACTGTTAATTAAGAAGATTCCTGTGCATGATTAGCAATACATCAGTTTAATTTGACTTTTATTTGTGGATTTGGTCTTTGCACCTGACAATTATCTCTTGTTTGAACTACTGTAATATGCACCACATGGGATTGTCCTTGAAGAGCATTTGGAAACTGGTGCAAAATGTGGCTGTGCTGGTAGTTAATGGTGCCATTTATATGGCACAAGTAACACCACTAATACAGGAACTGCACTGGTTGTTGATGTGTTTCTGTACAATGTTGGTGATTACTTTTAAAGTCCTACATAATTTGGAACAGGGTTTACCTAAGGATTATTTCATTCCACTTGTTTCAAGTGTCCAATTTGGTCTAGTAGGCCAGGGATGCTGCAGGCCTGATAGGGTCCCATTATTATGTATATAGAAAGAGATCCAGTTTGGTCTAGTTCACAGGTGTCAAACTTGTGATGTCATGTTGTCATCATGTGACATATCATGACTTTCCCTCTTCACTAAACTGGGTGTTCTGTCCCCGTCTCACACACGCACACAAACAGTCAGCCAGGAGTTAATAAAACCAACAGTCAGGAATTCCTTTGAGATAACAGAATTGGCAGCAACCCAGTAGCTGCCTGACAAAGACTCACAAAGCGAGGTTTTTCTCCTCCGTCCGATACACCAAAATAAGTCCACAAAGCCAAAGAATTGTCAAGTTCAGTCCATAATAAATCCAAGGAGGGCATATAACAAAGTTTCAGAAACGTAGTATGACTTACTAGCTTTTCAGTTTTGTCCGTCACAAGGCCTGAATGGCCACCACACCCCCTTTTATCTCCTGTGGGGTGTGATCCAGTGACTCAGCTTAATCTCTGGCATGCCTCTTTCTCTGCTGCGCGCGCTTATCTTTCCGACGCTGTCGGGGATCCAGCCAAGACTCATCTCCATCGCTGTCTAACTGCGACTGCTCGGAAGTGCCTGGCTCCTGGCTTATCTCTTGGCCTTCGGAGGACACCTGAGGCATTGCCAGAGAAGAAGGTCCTGGAGAGGGAGGCCTTGCCAACTCCTCTCCTTCACTTTCGAAGTCTTCTCCCTCTGATAAGACGGGCTCGGGGGTCGGAGTCACAACACTGGGGGTAGGCGTGGCCAGTGCATGACGCATCTGGCCCTTGGGCCGCACGTTTGACACCCCTGGTCTAGTTGGTTAGATCAGGCATCAGACTGGAAGCCAGGAGACTGTGAGTTCTAGTCCTGCTTTAGGCATGAAAGCCAGCTGGGTGACTTTGGATCAATCACTCTTTCAGCTGAACCCACCTCACAGGGTTGTTATTGTGGGGAAAATAAGAGGAGTAGGTGTATTCACAGCCTTGAGTTTATAAAAAAATAATACAAGAGAAGAAAAAGGAATAAAATTAAAAATACTATCCAATAGGAAGTGTAAAGTGTTCTTGTAACAATTATTATACACAAAGCTAGTTTGGTATAATTTGAGGGAATGTAAGGGCTAGTGATATTTAATTTACAAAATAGCAGAAAGGAAAAGAAAGAAAATTTAACTTTTAGAATTTGTTTCATTCTATTATAAATGATTTTCCAAAAAAATACTGAACTTTACAAATTACCCCTATTTTTTAAAAATATAATCCAACCTGGTGATGACATTTTTAGAGAACAAACTGTCCAGTTTAGCAATAAAATATCACATTTGCAGTAAAACATACCAACTTTCTCTGTTTATAAGATTTATTGTGATTTTAGTTTTGTCTTCAACTGAAATCTCTTTGCACATCAGTTATTGTACTAAATTCTGCATCTCCTTAATTATACAATCTTTTAAAATTTGTTCGGTTCCTAAATCATATTTCAACTTATATATAAGACCTAGCAAATGGACTGCTCCTGCTTTTTGATATGAAAACAAACACCCGCTCCGCTAAAACCCCAAACTACAACAGAAGAAAACACATATGCTGTTAACCATTCAGAGTTAATTAAAACATAGGAACCCAAGGAAATAAAAAAGAGAAGATAATCACACACGCTGATGATACTCAGCTGTACATCTCCACCCCAGACCACCCCAACGATGCCCTTGATGTGATGTCTCGCTGCCTGGAGGCCGTGCGGGTCTGGATGGGGAGGAACAGGCTCAGACTCAACCCCTCCAAGACCGAGTGGCTGTGTCTTCCGGCGTCCCAATATAGTCAGCAGGTGCCATCGCTGACTATTGGGGGTGAATCTTTGCCCCCCACAGAGAGGGCTCACAATCTGGGTGTCCTCCTGGATGCACGGCTGTCTTTAGAAGAGCATATGATGGCCGTGGCCAGGGGGCCTTTTATCTGATTCGCCAGTTGCAGCCCTTTCTGGATCGGGACGTCTTGCGCACGGTCACTCATGCCCTTGTCACCTCCCGGCTGGACTATTGTAATGCTCTCTACATGGGGCTTCCCTTGAAGAGCACTTGGAGGGTCCAACTGGTCCAGAATGCGGCCGCGCAACAAGTTGCGCCCACGTGACACCCCTCCTGCGCGAGCTGCACTGGCTCCCAGTGGTCTTCCGGGTGCGATTCAAGGTGTTGGTCACCACCTTTAAAGCGCTCCATGGCATAGGACCCGGGTACCTTCGAGACCGACTTCTGCCACCAATAGCCTTCCACCGGCCAGTTCTCTCCCACAGGGAGGGTCTCCTCAGGGTGCCATCGGCCAAGTTATGTTGGCTGGCGACACCCAGGGGAGGGCCTTCTCTGTGGGAGCCCCAGCCCTGTGGAATGAACTGCCCCCAGAAATATGTAAGATCTCTGACCTCCGGGTATTTCGCTGTGCATTGAAGACCCTGTTGTTCCACCAGGCCGAGCTATCAACGTAATATTTTAAATTGGGGTATTTTAAATTTTCTGGGGTTTTAAATTGAGCTGAATTTATTTAATAATTTTAAATTTTTAATTGATGTTTGTCTTGTGTTTTTAAATAGGCTGTACACCGCCCTGAGTCCTTCGGGAGAAGGGCAGTATAGAAATAAAATAATAATAATAATAATAATAATAATAATAATAATAATAATAATAATAATAATAATAATAATAATAATAATAATAATAATAATAATAATAATAATAATATATGGTCAGTGAGCATATCAACCTCACTTCCCACCAATGAAATCTGCAATTACATTTTCTTATCCTATGTAGGAAACAAATGCTCATGAACACTATGGAGAATAAAAAATAATTGTTGGAAATTTTCAGGATGAGAGATTGGTGCAGTATGTATCAAGAAAAGATGCTACTCTAGGAAAAAAAAGAACTTAATCTATAATAGCTTTTGTTTTTGCACTTGTCTTATAGGAAAAAAGTCTTAGAAAAATTTAGTCAGCATAGACACATACACACACACTATTATTGTCATCACCATCATCATCATCCACTACTATCATCATGATATAATGTCTAATATGGGAATGTAGAATGGGAACAGAATCTTGTAGAGTTGATCCCAATGCAATAATGAGCATCTAAGAATTCGTTGAAATATATGTAGTAGTAGAAGGATAGCTGAAGTCATCCTTATTGAATTTAATTTCATTTTAACATATTGCTACGTTTCTGAGCTATGATTTCCACTGTGCTTGGAGAATAAATTACATGGAAGCCTTTCTTTTTGACCTTCGACATCAATACATGGCATGGATTGATTCCAAATCTTTGGCATGGCTATTAAATTATAGCAGTGAACAAACCTTTTTAGAAATGAAAAATAGTTTTGGAGCTTTGACCTTTTACATTTCAATTCACAGAGCACCTTGCACAAATGGAAAACGTTGATCAAAATCCAGTTACTTTAATTTGCTACACTGTCCTTTTTAAACTTAACAAAGAAGGATACATTGCATATTTTTGCCTACAAATGCTTGGGATCTCCATACTAAATTTTGCCTACGAATGCATATGAATGCGTATGACAAATATATTCTTCCTGCTAGAGATAAACATATCTAAGTATTTCGTGATATTATACAAATTCATGCTGTTCCTTTTTCATATCAGTTTGTGACATTTATAAACTCCATATGCATTTGATACACATTTCTATGCATATAGAGATTCATATTTATATCTGCATAGTTTTCCCCAATATACTCATTTATGCACGTACTGTAGTTTGATAAGATAACTGCATCACAAAATCAGAAGAAATTTAAAAATAAAAAGAATTTGCAAATGAAATCAGTTGTATTTATTTGTGAACCAATTTTTTTCTTCATTCCTATTTATTATGTATACGATGATGGCATGTGTCACTTAAATAAAATTCATAAGGATATTAAGATAATATTAAGACAATGAATAGTAAATGTTTTTCTGATAGATACAGTACTGTTAAAAAAATAAATAAAAGATTTCAACTCATAAAAGTGCAGCTATTGCACTCAACACATATACACCATAGTTCAAATTCATTGAGTCTAAATAAATACCTTTGATGATTATGCAGTAATTATGGATTCTCATGAATATGCTGCTAATATAATAAGTTTTATGATAGCCAAATATGATGTAGTTTTTTGTAGCGGTTTTGCAATCCTTTTATTCATAGGTATATTGATTCATGAAACCATTCCATCCGATTTCCACAATAACCTATTAACTAAAAACTATGTGTGTAAATTTGCTTTATTTTTTATATTAATACTGTACTTGAGAATATTGGTAAAAAATTTGGATACATTTGAAAATAGAAACTCTGTTCTATTTCTCATATTCATCCAGGAAATATGAATCTTGTCAGTTTACTTTAAAATAATGATGAAATTCTTCTGCATTACAGCTGTAATTCTAATCAGACTTAACAGGAAGTAAGCCCAGCTGAATTCAGTCAGTTTTATTTCTTTGTAAATATATTGCAGCATGTATATTTAATGAAAGTAGTTTCATGGAATCATAGAATGTAAGAATTGGAAGGGATCCTGGAAGGGGTGGGTTCTAAATGTGGGCATGGCTTATTTTGTGGGCGTGGCTTGATGGTCATGTGACAATTCTTTAGGATTCAGCAGAAGTACTAGTCTACCAGGTTTTTAACTGCTTGCAGAGCTGTACTAGTCTACCCATTTATTTTTGCAGGCATCGGTCTACTCATGTATTTTTACAGGCACCGGTCTACCACCAAATAGCCTTTTACCACTGATCAGCTGTAGGGTGGCCCTTTGAAGCCCCACTGCAAAAGTTTAAACAGTTTTTTTCCTTATAGCCCATCAGCTGGGACTCAGGAGGCAACAATAGATTGGGGGTGGGGCCAAATAAAAGGTAAGAATAACGTGGGGGTGGGGTGGGGGGGCGGGGGGGCACAACTGGTTCAGTGATGTCATATCATCACCGCTACTGGCTCGGGGGAACCGGGCCGAACCAGGAAGAACCCACCACTGGATCCTGGGGATCATCTTGTCCAACTCTTTGCCCACTTCAGGAATCCATTACTAGATTATGTCCATAAATGGTCACCTATTTTTCTTTTAAATATTTCTAAAGAAAGAACTTTACCACCTTCTGTTCTATTGCTGAACAGCTCTTACATTATAAAATTCTTCTTCATGTCAGTCAAAACCTGCTTCATCTTAATTTAACCCATTGTGCTTGCTTTGTTTTCTCAAACAACACTGCAGAAATTCACCTCATCTTCTACTGACAGTCTTCACTAAGTCTTCTCTTCTTCCATCTTAAACACAGACAGCACTGCTCATTGTTTCTTGTACGCTTTTTCTTTCCAGCTGCTTACCAGCTGCTCTGGATATGCTTTGATTGCCTAGTGGTTAAGGATCAGTCTAGAAGGCAAGAGACTGGGAGTTCCAGTTCTAGTTCCTTAGACATGAAAGCTGGCTGAATGACCTTGGATGACCAGTCACACACTCTCAGCCCAACCTACCTCACAGAATATTTGTTGTGGGGAAAATAGGAGGAGGAAGGAGGATTTTGTTTGCCATCTTGAATTATTTGTGAAAATAATAAAGGGGAGAAGTAAGCAAGTAAGTAGGTAGGGTAGGTAGGTAGATAGGTGGATGGATGGATGGACGAATGGATGGACGGATGAGGGTTTCTTGGTGTTCTCTGAGCTTGCTTGTTTCCTTATAGACATTCCATTACCCAAACTCTGTAACATTATCAGTACTAGTCACTAACACTGATGATGTTACCTAGTTTGGGTAATGAAATGTCTGCAAGAAAACAAGCAAGATCAGATAGCACCAAGGACCCTCATGTCAACCCTGAGCTACAAATATTTGTAGCTTTGTTAGATGATAGATAGATATCCTTCTTAAAATGCAGTGTCCGGAATAGAACACAGTGTCCCAGTATAGTTTGATCAAACAGAAGAAAGAAGAAAAAATGATTTCTCTTTACCTTGACATATATATTTATGGATGCAGCCTATGATTGCATTTGCCTTTTTCAGCTGGATCACCCTGTTGGCTTTTGTTCAACTGTGTGAACCATAAAGACAATCCACCAAGATGCTAAAATGCATGGTTACTGCCCAGTATGTTCTCGCCCGTTCTATATTCATGCTTTTGATTTTTCTTACCCAATACTGGACTTTGCTTTTGGCCTGTTGAAATTCACCTTTCTAATTTCTGTCCATTATTCCAGCTCATCAAGATTTGTAGAGAATATGGATGATAACCTTGAAGGACAGACGAAAGATCCATTAATGATCAAATAAATGAAGCTTGAGCGTACAGCAAGAAAGAGATTTATGAAAATGCCTCAGACAGTCTCTTCTGCCCAATTCAGATGGATATAAATGAGGGAAGAGAGAAAGCTCATTCAGATTTGCACGATTCTGTTACTATAGCTCTTTTAATAAAAGTAACTTTAGGCTTTTGTGGTGTCTGTTATTTAGTCTGCTCTGCCTTATGGATTATACTTGACAAGATTGTCCTGAATTTACTCCTTATAGACTTTTTGCATGAAATAGAAAAATGTACTTTTTATTTATTATTAAAAAGGGAGAAATAGAAAAAGTTAGATTATTATGTAGTCATAGAGTAAGAGATAATTTTCTAGCTTCAGTTATAACTTTCTATAGTTATGTTTGCTGCAAAGGAAATTTTTTAAAACCTCTTTTTCCTTTTTTTCTACACTTTTGTCTTTTTCTGTTTTCTTTATTCAGCATTGGTGTTTGTTAGGTTTTCTTTTCTTTTTAAAACGTTTAATAAAATTTATAAAAAAGAAAGACTGTCCTGAATTTAATATTGTCATCCCCCTCTATTTTTTGATCTCTGCATATTTTTTTATGTTGCGTTAATCATCAGAATAATTTGTGATGGGATATAAATGTAATAAATAAATAAATAGAATGGCATATAGAATAGCACTAAAATGTTGGACAGATAATTTTGATATCGGTCTGTAATTTTATTATTTCAAATGGAGTTTATCATTTATTGCTTATCTAGCTGGTTTGTGTATATATTTAGATATTTTTTGTTAATGATAATAAGGCAATTAAATCTATGTGGCTTAATAAGATGCTTGCAGAAATGTTTGTATTTGGAAATGTTGCCCAGGATTTGAGAAACAGAGACCCAGTTTTGTGTAGTGTTTAAGGGATTAGTATTTAAGGGATTAGGCTAGGAACCAGAGGACCATAGTCCCACCGTAGACTCAAAGCCATCTGGGCAACCTTGGGCCAGTCACTGTCTCTCAGCCCTAGGAAGGAGGCAATGGCAAACCATTTCTGAAAAACCTTGCCAGAAAACTGCAGCGATTTGTCCAGTCTGTGAAAATCAGATGTGATTGAAAGGGAAAAAAGGGAAATAAATAAGTTGTCAGCACAACTCCTGAACCTGAGGTGCCCTGAAATTTAAGCATCAATTTCTTTTACTCAGTTTGTCATCAGAAAAACTGAATTTGTGTTAGGTGATGGAGAGTTGGCCCTTTTTTCTAGCAAAGAGATCCCTCTAAATTGCAATTTAGAGATAAATTTATAGAGGAGATTTAATTTATTCTAGTGAACATATAACTTCACAAACATATGAGGTTTGGATAAGAAGATATAACTGTAGACCCTGCCCTGCCCATAATTTTCTTGTATAGTCCTGCTCTCTTCTCAATCTTCTCCAGAAGCTTGCATATATATGTGTTTGAATGCAAGAATAATATTTCATATGGTCTCAGACCCTACTTGATTTGTGATTGCATGAAGCTTTCTTACTTTCTAGGGAATGCACGTTATGTCTTCAGATGTCTTTGCTCCAATGCAAGATACCTGAAAAAAGGAAGCATTGAAGCATAACGATGTAAAACATGGGACCAACGTGCATTGCTCTATAAATTCATACAATTTAGTCTTTATATTTTCACAAAAAATAATGTGTAGAGTAGAGTTATGGAATCGGGGAAACAGGAATAGCTAACTTCCTTCACATTTCTCCTACAAAAAAAAACAAAACAAAAAACCCTTAGAAACTCCTATTGCCTTTCAATGTGAAAAAAAATTCTCAATCATGCTGAACTCCTCTGTCTAGAATAAGTCCATTAAAAAGCAACATAGAAAATGTTCTCATTTCAAAGCAAGCCAATTTTCCCCTCCATTTATTCAGCTCAAAAGAAACTAAAATGCAGCGATCAGTTTCAATACATTTTGAATCCTACAAGACCACAAGATAATATCTACAAACTCAATATGCTGGTTTGACTAAGATATATTTCCTGAAAAAAATAAAAACCAACTAAAAAACACTCTTAGCAGCTGGTGCCACTAGTCCAAAATTTATTTTACAAATTAAGACCTTATAATCCTATATGCGTTCTAAAATGGAGTTTCCAGAAAATATACATTTATTCATAATTATGTTTACACTTGTATCTGTTATCAAATACATGCTTGATGAAATAAATAAAATAAAAAAATTATATTTATATTGAAACTCTCACAAAATCCAAGTTTAGTTCTAAATTATATAGCACAGTAAACCTCAGGTTAATTGATTAATTTGTGTTGTGAGCCTCTCTCTTGTGCAGAGGGAACACAGTTCACTTCTCATCTCTAAAATATAACCTGGGCTTGTTTCAGTGGTGGAATTCAATTTTTTTTACTACCGGTTCTGTGCGCGTGGCTTGGTGGGTGTGGTGTGACTTGATGGTGTGGCGGGGGAATAATGTTGCAAAATCTCCATTCCCACCCCACTCCAGGGGAAGGATACTGCAAAATCCCCATTCCCTCCCCACTCCTGGGGCTAGCCAGAGGTGGTATTTGCAGGTCTTCTGAACTACTCAAAATTTCTGCTACTGGTTCTCCAGAACCTGCTGAATAGCACCCCTGGCTTGTTTTTAGGTATAATAACTCTAATAGAAACAAAAGGAGACATCTAATGACTGGAGCATAAACTTGGGGCAGGAAATGGTCAGCATTGTTTTAAAATTGCCCCGCTGCTCTCTTCATCAGAAATAATGGGGGTGTTGTTCTAAAAATACCTTAATTGGATAAATGTATTCACTGAGATTTCACTTCTGGGTTGTAAGTAATGAATCTATTACATACTTGTTAAATCTCATTTGTTAAATAACTGCCATTTAGTATTTAATATGCAGTATGTATCCAATGAAATCCCAATGAAATCTTTTATTTCCTCAGTCAGAACATTTCACTCTCT
This sequence comes from Pantherophis guttatus, assembly GCF_059756535.1. Classification (NCBI taxonomy): domain Eukaryota; kingdom Metazoa; phylum Chordata; class Lepidosauria; order Squamata; family Colubridae; genus Pantherophis; species Pantherophis guttatus. Next base: position 29,929,986 of record NC_142065.1, read on the forward strand.
CCAGATGATTCATTGAGGAAATGAAGTTATCATCAAAAAGAATCCCAAGCATGACTTTTCTTGTAGCAGTTAAGGAGAGAACAGTACCATTCTGCTAATACCATTAAATGTACTTGTATAATTAGACAGTATAATTCTGCTGCCCTCGTATTTTACTTATACCACCAATCCTTTGCCTCAAGAATTGATTTGCCAGTGAAACATTCTTAGATCATCCATATAGAATAACAGAGTTGGAAGGGACCTTGTCTAGTGCATCTACCTACTTCGGCAGAAACCCCCATACCATTTCAGAGAAATGGTTATCCAATCTCTTCTTAAAAACTGCCAATGTTGGACCATTCACATCTTCTGGAGACAAGTTGTCTCACTGATTAATTGTTGTAACTGTCAGGAAATTTCTTCTTGGTTCTAGGTTGCTTCTCTCCTTGATTTGTTTCTATCCATTGATTCTCGTCCTGCCTTCAGGTGCTTTAGAGAATAGATTGACTCCCTCTTCTTTGTGGTAGCCCCTGAGATATTGGAACACTGCTATCATGTCACCCTTAGTTCTTCTTTTCATTAAACTAGACATAACCAATTCCAGCAAACGTTCTTTATATGTTTTAGCCTCCAGTCCCCTAATCATCTTTGCCGTTCTTCTCTGCTCTCTTTCTAGAATCTCAACATCTTTTTTTTTTTACATTGTGGCAATCAAAACTGGATGCAGTATTCCAAGTGTGGCCTTACCAAGGCATTATAAAGCGATATTAACACTTCATGTTATCTTAATTCTATCATTCTGTTAATGCAGCCTAGAACTGTGTTGGCTTTTTTGGCAACTGCAGCACACTGCTGGCTCATTTAAGTGATTGTCCACTAGGACTCCAAGATCCCTCTCACAGTTACTACTATTGAGCGAGGTGCCACATATACTGTAGTATCTATGTCTAGGAATTTGCACAAAGTTTGGAATAGGAGCTCTTCTGTTCCTTCAAGATTTAGAGATCCTTTCATATGCATAATATAAAACGTGAGATAATACCTTGGGCATATTAGTAAAAGTGACTCCTAAACCAAATTCTAACCCTCATCTCAGGTTCATTAATATGTTTAGAAATTAATACACTTCACAATATTGAATGAAGTAGCAGGAAAATACTTCTCACGAAGTAGAAAAAGAGGGAATTGATATACTCAAATATATAGCAAAGCTAGACAGCCTGGTGCTCTTCAGATCTGTGTGACTACAGGACTTAATATGCTTTGCTAGAAACTTAACTGGAGTTCAAGCGATATTGTAGAATTAACTTTATGGTTGAGAGAAGAAATGAAATGAACTTTTTTTTAATCACAACATTAATAAAAACTGACCACCATTACTCTAAGTCTAACATTGTTTTGTTGTTGTTATTATTATTATGACCTACTCAGAGTTTGGTACAAGATGGGTAGTTATATAAATGTTTAAAACAAACAAATAAACAAAAAAAAATAGTGCAAAATAGCTGGGTAACGAGATAGAACAAACAATTTCTTGGAAAATGGGTCCACTGGAATAATTAATCATTCTATAGATCAGTATATGTTCAGTTTACCTTGTTTGTATCATTGTTCAATAGCTATTTACCTTTTTTTGTGTGTGATTCCTAATAATGATATTCAAGGTCTTTCAGTGGGAGGAATGGATCATATTAGGTTAGTAATAAAAATTAGAATTTACATATTGTAAAGACAGCTGAATGTGGATAAACAGCTGCATGATAATTACACTGAAAAAAAAATAAGAACCCTAATGGAAGAAGATTTAGAAAAAGGTTTGTTTATGAATAGAGATTGAAGTGTCTAGAAGAATGTGCTGTAGTGCCAACAGGTGGAAACACTCTCTCCCTCCCTCTTTCTCTCTTTTGTATTTCTGAATAATTAATCAACATTTACAATGACTTCAGTGAAGCTCTCAAAAGTATTTTACAGAATCTAATTAATAACTCTCAGAGCTCTGCCTGGAAGCCCACTTTATTTAATCTATTGGGTTTACTGAAGTAGGCTTTAAGTAAACTCTTAAAAAAAAAGAAGACAACCAAAGCACTGGGATTTCAAAGTTTTAAGGAAAGGAAGTGGAATATTCAAAATAAGTTGAACTGTCCCAGGCCAAGTATGTTTGAAGAGCAAAACCAAAAATGCCAGCATAGGCAAATGGCTAATTTACCAGCAGACATCCTTAATGATTTTAGTTTCTGAAATTCCAGCTGGCTACATTATTTCTTTCCCAATTTATTGATTTTATAAAATTTTACAATCTACTTGGAAATATACTTTGTTTGCATCTTATTTTTTTTCCCTTTGCTTTCATCTTAATCTCAGTGGATCAGCAGGTTCTAATTAATTCAGTTTTGTTAAGGTGCTCAAGGAACATTTGAAAAGGAAGGGATGTCAACTTGTTATGTTGATGACATAAGTTGTATATTACTTAATTCACATGATTTGTTCTATAATAACCTTCCTTTGGTCTATGACAATATAATTGGAGAAAGAAACATTTCAGCATTGCTATATGAGGTTGAGTCATATTCCTAAAATATGGAATTTGCCATCTTATGAAGAGTTTTGCATTATTTGGCTTGGAATATAACAAAGAAGATAATCCTATTCAACTGGATATAAAGTCATTCTTCTGATTTTAAGGAATGGATCCAGGAAATTATGTTCTAATATGAGAAAATTGCTGTAAGTCCGAGTTATTGATCACCTCAACAATTGAATTAATTTTATATAGACATTTGCATTTATTTTATGGATTTTTGTTTGCTTGTTTACTTCATTTAACTTCCTTAACTTTTTCTTTCCTTCAGTGATTTATTTGTATCCCATTTTTATTATTTTTACAAATAATTTAAGGAAATAAACACAACTTTCACTTCCTATTTTCCCCACAACAACGACCCTGTAAATTGAGAGAGTGTCAGGCCAAAGGTCACCCAGCTGGCTTTCATGGCTAAAGTGGTACTTGAACTCATGGTCTCCCACTTGCTAGCCTGGTGCCTTAATCACTAGACCACCACCACCATCTTCATCAACTCCTTTAATGACCCCATAATCCCTTGCGGGGTGGAGTCTGGGCAACTGAATGGAGCTGAGTGCTCTTCCTATCACCAATTCGGAGTTATATTCAGCAGATCTATTCTCAACATGCTAGATATATTCCCAGAGAGAGAAATATCTATCTCTACCTAGGATTGAACTCACAGCCTGCTGATTGTGAGGCGAGAGCTCTACCTCTAGGCCACCACACCACTTGTCTTAACTATTAGACCAAACTGGCTAATTTAACAAGTGTAGGTTTTTTTTTTTTAACTTTAGTATTTCACTATTTCTTTAAAAAACTTGAGAGATTCTTTATGCACGTGAAAGCCCAGTGGAGTGTAATGAATATTTATAATTTTAGATCTTAAAAAGATAATAAACCTTATTTTTATTTTGAATATGATTTATTCAGTGTAATATATGCTTCCTATTCAGAAAAGTCAACCCCAGCTTGTTGATCATTCTATTCAAGATGTCCATAGATGTTATTACTCAGTTTCACTCTCTTGCTAACAAGAATACGGTAAGGAAGTCTCAAGGGAAAAGAGTATATTAAAATTCAAAACGGAGCTGGAAGGAAATGTACCATAAAAATTATACTTAAAAGAAGCTGAAAAAAAGAAAAGGTAAAGAAAAAAAAAGCAAGATGCTCTTAAACAAAATCATTGCTCTTTCCTTCTAACACTTGACAGATTAATGTAATATATGATTGCTAATTATTTCATACCTCCAGTGGGGTTTATATTAAAGAAAAAACATGTCAGGTTAAGGTCTAACAATACACGTCTTCTCAGAATCCACTTCGTGCAGATAAAGTGGCCAATATGTTTCCCAGTAGAAACCTATTCTCAACATGATAGTCTTTTGTTTCTCCTTGCTTCAATTTACGGAGTAGGTTAAGTCCATACAAAGAAAAACATCAGGAGACAAAGTACATTATAGAACAGAAAAAAATTTACTTACTAACAAAAAGAATACTCCAAGTAAAATAAGGAAACGATGCACAATACAACAATTATTAGCAATTATGCCATGGAGATGCTCTGTTGGTCATTACGCATCTCCATGTCAATTAGGATACAGTCTTAGAATAGAATGAATGAGCTGGAAGGGACCTTGGAGGTTTTCTAGTCCAGCCCCCTGCTCAAGCAGGAGAATCTATACCATTTCAGATAAATGACTATCTAGACCAGTGATGGCTAACCTTTTTGCCATCGCATGCCAAAAGTGGGGGTAGTGGGGTGGGGATTGCGTGTGTGCGTGCCCACACCCATAATTCAATGCGCCCCCCCCACGCATGCACGTGTGACGCCCCCACTCTCCCCCCACTTTTGGCACACGATGGCACGGTGGGCCTGGTAGGCCCATTTTTTTGCCCTCCCCAGGCTCCAGAGCCTTTCTAGGAGCCTGGGGAAGATGAAAACAGCCTCCCCCCCCCGGAGGCCCTCTGGAGGCCCGGAAACAGCCCATTTCCCAACTTCCAGTGGGCCCAGAAGGCCCGAAAATCAGCTGGCCAGCGCGCACATGCGTGCTGGACTGAGGTAGGGCAACGCTCGCATGCCCACAGATATGGCTCCGTGTGCCACCTGTGGCACCCGTGCCATAGGTTCGCCATCACGGATCTAGACTCTTCTTAAAAACATCCAGTGGTGGAGTATCTTGAAGCAGATGGTGTTGCAGCAATAACAGAGAAAATGCAGGAAAAATGCCTACAGTGGTATGGGCATATCATATGATGAGCACCCTATATTGTCACCTGCACCGCTTACCACTTTAACACCAATGGCAAACATTTGCATGGAAGACCAAAGCAAAGATGGCAGGACACAACTGCCATGCACATGAAGATCACCCAGTTGGACCTGTTTGCTGCTTTTGATCGCATGAAATGCCGTTGGTTGATCTGAAAAGTGGACTCTTTCCTTTGGGAAAATGCAAGGAAGAAGAAAGTAATTATTAGCAAGTTTTGATGTCCCAAACCAATTTATGCATGCTAAGATTTAAATTTCAGCATAATATAATATAATCCAATACCAGTTTATGTGTAATTTTACCCACATTAAAGAGAACAGCTGAGAGGAGTCGGAAAAGGGGTAAGAAAGATATAGCATTCTGTCTATGGTCACTTCTTTCTGGTATTGAACTGATAATTTTCATGTGTGAACTCATAGCGTGTATGTGCTACCACAGGACCACTGTCTGGTTTGTCTGCATTCATGACATAACTGTGAAAGACATATGGAAAACTGTCCCAAATCCTTTTTATCTGTTGAACTCTTGACTTGAGCCAAGTGGGTGCCCCAAGGACTTATGTCTGAGTTTGCTGTGTGTTGTGCCTAAATTAGGATTTTGCCTACAAACATTTTGTTATCAGAAACCTGTATGGGAGTTGTGAGTAATTAGTAAATTTAGCCTGATCCCATCTTTCAATTTTTGGAAAGGTAGAATATCTGGCTGGCTGGCTGATGCAACACCAAAATAGTGAAGGTTTTAAATATATGAAAGATATTTGTCCAGTATAGTATGGGCAATTGTAGTTTGTGATGAAAAGTCTTAAATCAGGTGAAAAGTTTTCTAAAAAGAAATGGAGATTTTAGGTGCTAATGTGATTATATTGGCCACTAATATATTTAGGGGGATGAACATTCTGATGATTATCATTGATGAATCGAAACCAAATAAAATGTAGAACCAGATTGTACAGGTCATTATGATGGGACAATGGTTGAGACTCCCATTAGACTAATTTGTCATATTAAATTCAAGAGGTCATTGCTAACAGGATGTAGTTTGGATTCAATTCAGTGTGATTCAGGCTCACAAAACAGCACACTTTCCCTGAATAAATCTGAGGAAAAAATAACTGTAAGAGTAGCTTTTCCCTCCAGTTCAGATCAAAAGCTCATACATATTTTGCATTTCAGAATGAAACCATTATGGCTTGCCCTTTAGAAATAATATCCACAGGCAAATGAATCTCAAAGTGCTCAGTTGAAATCAATTTCAATGCATCTTTTTAAATACTCTTCCCCAATATAAATTGGATTTGAACTTGTTAATTTTTTAAAGCCGTTTTGCTCTACGGTATTACCTCAAGCTTGAAATACCCATTTCTTTATCTCTCTCTTCAAAAACCCTGACTAAAACTAAGGTGTTGCTATCATGTGAATATATGTATTTTTAAGCAATAAAAAGCCATATATTTATTTGACCGAAAATCTTATGCATTAATGGTTGAATATCTGGAAAGATATTTATTTGGCTGAAGTTATTCTTCACATTATTAACCATGCATGTTTATACTGATTTAACCAGCAGCATATCTATTTACTGTCATTATGCATAACAGAAACACTTTTCTATAATCGCTTGGCATTAAAGCATCTCATCCTGGTCATGGGTTTGAACAGAACCATGCCTTCTGAATATGGCAGGGATATCTTTATTTGCACAGTATTTTCAAAATAAGATGCTGAAGTTGATTTTCCAGAGAAAAAGGAAAGAGTCCTACCTCTTACTTCATTAATGCATTGGATATTATCCACATTAATTGGATGCTTCTGTGCATTTTTTTTTGTAAAACAACTAATTTGGGAGGCCCCCAGATTGGACCATTTTCAGTTACTCAAATAATGTTATTTTAGGAGAGGTAGTGAGACCTTGGGACAGATTATTTTTGGTGTATTATTTGCTCCATGTCATAACTTTCCACTTTCTTAAGAGTATAAATTGCAACTCTCTAAGAAAGTGGCAGGATTATTCTCAACCACCACCTTTTACTGTAACTCATATATCTGAAATTTGCTATTAACACGCCTTACAATAAAAACCATTTTCATTGCACAGTTCGTGACATTCTAACTTGAATTAGGTATTTAAAAAGAGTAGCCGAAAAACCTTTGTGCAATTTCGATGATATTTAGAATTCAAACATCTCCCTATCTACTAATCTACTTATGAAAAATAAAAAAAAACCCTTCAAATCAATTGTGAAGGAATGCAATTCAAAAATCTTTAGAGTAAATACACATGCTGTCATAATCCTTTTTGCAAATGTTGTCCTGTACCAATAAACTTTTCTAAAAAATTTCAATATCATGTGGGTTGTTTTTTTTGGGGGGGGGGGAGAATATTGAAAAAAGAGTTTTAGTTTCATGACTTTCATCTGTTTGGAGAATAAGCTAAACAAACAACCATAAATAAATTTCTTGCAAGATTCTTATCTCAGTCATAAAATAGTTTCCATAGAAGATAATTTTTTTTTCTTTGTATGAATCCTACCCCTTTTAACATACATCACACATATCACATGTATGCACATAAAAGGGGTGGAACTTCAGTCCCTCAACTGCACCCATGCTTTAACATGGTTTATTTATTTATTTTATTTATTGAATTTATATCCCACTCTTCTCTTTACTTTCCCTGCAGAAGCCCCTCTGGGGACTTAACAGGAGTTGAAGTGCACAACATCTGAATATCACTTAGCAATAGCACATAGATTTATATACCGCTTTACAGCCCTCTCTAAGCTGTTTACAGAGTCAGCATATTCAGAGGTGGGATTCACTTACCTTCCCTACCAGTTTGCAAATGTGAGCACACGTGCCCCCTCTGTGCTTGTGCACGGCCTTCTGCGTATGCGCAGTAGTCGTGCATTATGTCCGGGCAGGGGGCGGAGCCTTTTGCAGTTGCCGCTACTGGTTTGCATGATCTGGAGAGAATCGGCTGAATCCCACCACTGACATATTGCTCCCAACAACTTGGGTCCTCATTTTACCCACCTTGTAAGGATGGAAGGCTGAGTTAACCTTGAGCCTGGTGAGATTTGAACTGCCAAATTGCAGTCAAGCCAGGAGTCAGTAGAAGTAGCCTGCAGTACTGCACCTCTAACCACCGTACCACCATGGCTCATATGGTATAAGATAGGGGAAAACTTCAGTTTTTGCCCAAGCATACTTATATTAACAATCATTGGTGGGTATTTTTATTTATTTTTTTTGGTAAAGTTGTTGTATTGGGTCTGGCAACAATTTGAAACTACAGGACTGGATTCATATTACTTTTGCTATATTGTTGGGCTGATCATAATAGCAGCAAATTAATTCCAAACAGCCTCTTCAAACGAGAAGAATTAAACTCCCTGACCCAATCCTGCTTTGTATGACACTGAGCCTCAAGCTATTTTGCATTCATACTCTGAATCCAGTACCAATAAAAGGTTAACACTCCCCTCTCTCTGAGTCTTTTGAAATATGCACTCTAACTTCATTTTGAACTAAAATAAATTCCATGAGGAAAAATAGAAAAGAAGAAAGTGTCTTTCAATTAAAACATCAATATGTTATACCATTATGGAGAAATTATATGAAAAACAACTACCAGGAAAATACACTATCATTTCTAGTAGTATCTCCGATGACCTAAGTGTTCAGATATAGACAATGAGCATAGCACAAATAATCAGCTCTGCTGACCTTATCAAATGCCAATATAAAAATAGTATTGCATCTTGTTTCAATTATGCACTATACTAGAATGTACAAGAATGCTCCTGCTTCCTCTTGTTATTTATAAATTTCTATTTCATTGCAAACTGTAATGCACTCCAGGCTGAACATTTCTAAGGAATGATTGTAATTCACTGATGGTTAATCACTTAGCCTTTGGCCTTGTGTCTTATAATTCCATTTGACATGTCCTATAATTACTACTTGGAGAGTTTTATTACTTAATTATCCTATCAGCGACTGCAATTTAACATGCCATCAATCTCCTCCAACCACCTCTTTCAGCCCACAAACAAATCCTTACTCTCAATTAAGGCTTCTCCACAACTTTACCGCATCAAAATGCACCATAAAGCTTTGTTTTGATTTGGATATTTCCCATAAGAAGTAATTTTATTTAAATTCTTTTCCCCCTTATTTCTATTGCAGTTCTTCGATTTATTTCTAAAACAGAGTTACAAGTGCTTCAACGTTGTATGAAACGGCTGCCTCTCTTCCTCCTTTTAAATGTGCCGCCTTCAAAACGAGTTAGAAACCTATCAGACAAGATGTTGGCTTGTTTGACTGCTTGATAGTTCACGGACTGCTTAAACTAACCCAATGAATCAATCGCTAGTCCTGGAGAACCAATGAACATTTGCAGGCATGATATCAAAACGGGAATAGTATATTTATTGTTTTCTTAAAAGACAGTGATCAAGATGCTATTTGCTCCTTTGTTTTGCATTAATATGTAGTATGTCTCTGTGTAGTATGTATGTGTGTGTGTGGGGTCAGTGAATACAGGTAGTCCTTGATTTATGACCAAAATTGAGCTCAACATTTTTGTTTCTAAGTGAAATATTAAGTGAACTTTGCCTCATTTTACGTCCTTCTTGCCACAGTTTTTAAGTGAATCACTGCAGCTCTTAAGTTAACAGGGATGTTAAATGAATCTGGCTTCCCCATTGACTTCGCTGGTCAGAAAGCAGGGGTGGTATTCACTTACCTTTGTTACTGGTTCGCAAATGTGAGCGTGCCCCCCTGCTCGCTTTGCTCGCACGTGCCACCTCCATGCATGCGCAGGAACTTCCGTGCATGCGCAGAGCATCAAAAATGGGACATGATGATGTCTGGGCGGGTGGGCAGAGCCTCCCGCCGTCACCGCTAACGGTTTGCCCGAACCGGATAGAACTGGCTGAATACCACTACTGTGAGAAGGTTTCAGAAGCTGATCACATGACCCCCATGAGGCAGTTGCCAAGCATCTGAATTTTGATCACAACCATGGGGATGCTGCAACAAGTCATAAATGTGAAAAAAAGCTCATAAGTGACATTTTTCAGTGGCATTGTAACTTTGAATGGTCACTAAATGAATTGTCAGGGACTACCTGTAGTAATTCACCAATTTTACTATTGTATTTGTTAAATATTTAGCCTCGCCATTTTATATTTAACATACAACTGAGCTTTGTACAATTAAAAATCTGAAGAATTTTTTTTTTTAAATTCCAGGACTTTACATTTCCCAAAATGTAAAAATATCAACATCTACAATGGATTGTTTTTCTATGAAAGTAATGTGATCCCCAAAAAAGGGGACTATACTACAGTAATGGCACATATTTAGTGGAGTTCAGTAAGTTTATTTATTAATCACATGGTCCCTCAGCTCACAAAAAGTGACTCTGGGGAGATAAAAGAACTGCAATATATAAAAACAATCATTATAAAAATATAAAGGTTATTACAGGTAACCTTTATACAAGTCCTTGACTTACAACTGTTCATTTAGTGGCCATTCAAAGTTACAACAGAACTGAAAAATGTGACTTATGAGCTTTTTTTCACATTTATGGCTTGTTGCAGCATCCCCATGGTCAAGCGATCAAAATTCAGATGCTTGGCAGCTGGTTCATATTTATGACCATTGTGGTGTCCCAAGGTCATGTGATCACTTTTTGTGACCTTCCCACAAGCAAAGTCAATGGGGAAGCCAGATTCACTTAACAACCGTGTTACTAATTTATAAATTGCAGTGACTCTTTTAACAACGGTGGCAAGAAAAGTCTTAAAATGGGGCAAATGTTTCACTAAACAGCAGAAATTTTGGGCTCAATTGTGGTCGTAAATCAAGGACTACCTGTATTATTAAAAACAAAACAAAAACACCTATAGAAAATCTTAAAATTGAGAGAGTAAAACAATCAACCATAGTGGAGCCATCTAACAGTCTCTTTGGTTTCTGGAGTGCCTGTTTTTTGGTTACATTTCCAGCATTTGCTAGACATAGTTTTAAACATTTTACCTAACCTACCAGGTGATAGATGCCATCTATAAAACATTTTATATAAGTTTTCTTTATACGACGTTGCCGTAGTTAATTTATACTTCCTTTCCCATAATTTTTGCTATTTCTCTAGTTCTATGTTGTAGCCAAATTTTTTCCCCTATTGTACCATTGTGTCTTTTATTTGTTTGTTTTTCATTTTCAAAATTTAGTAAGAAGTTATATACCTTCTTAATTAATTTTTCATCAGAATTCCACAATTCCAGAATTTTGATCATGTGACCATGGGGATGTTGCAATGATCATTTAAGTGTGAAAAACGGTTGTAAGTCACTTTTTTCGCTGCCATTATAACTCTGAACAAACTTTGTAAATCAAGGATTATCTATACCTGTACTTATGCTACAACATGTGTGCTTCTGGGGTTCATGGTTGAGTTTATATGGTTCCCAAGATTTGTCACCATAACCTAACCCAAAAAAGAACTTAATTTTCTGGTAAAAAACCTCAATGTTCACTATCACCACAAAAATGTTTTATTTTTTTAACATAACAGTGGGTAAGTAGACACAAGATAAAGATACAAAATTAAGAACATAATTAAAAATATTGTCAACCCTGGTTCCCCTCCCCTTTTCACATGATTTGGGATAAAAAAAACCCTTTCTGGAATAAAAATATTAATCCTATAAATACCAAATTGAACTGCAATCACCATAAAAACATTTCAGTAAACATCTTCAATGCAATTGCTTCGTATACATGTAATTTTTGAAGGAGAAATTGATTAAGTTTTGATTAAGAAACTGGCAGTTATGTGTGCTCCTAGAAAAAGACATTACACATTTGCTTCACGAGCTGCATGGGCTGCCAGTTTGGTTCTGGGTCTAATTCAAGGTGCTGGTTTTAGGGCCCTTCATGCCATGGGACCAGGCTAATTCAAGGTGCTGGTTTTAAGGCCCTTCTAGGGATCGTCTTTCCTCAATTACATCAGCCCATCCCATTAAATCTGGACAGAGAAGTCAGAAGTCATGTTGCAAGTACCATCTTCTAGGGACTTAGATTCAGTGGGTTCCAGGAGATGGATCTTCTCTGCCATGGCACTATCCATAAGGGCTGGTCCTTTGTCATAATTGGGACATAGAAAAGACCTCCCTAGCAGACAGATAGGAGAGGAGATTGTTCCTAAACTAACACGGGCCTACAGTATGTAGAGCTTTAAAGGCCATTATCAACACTTTGAATTGAACCTGGGCACAAATTCTAAACCAGTTGTAGTTTCCAATGTCCCTTCAAAGTTGGGCCAAAAAACTCATTACAACACATTGCAATTAGGTAGTTTGACTGTAGCTAAGGCATATAGGCTGACTCTGATTCCGGGTTTTATTATTTAGTATTAATTAGTTATTTGGTTTAAAATGGGATTTTATTGTACTTGTTTCTTAACTTGTGTTCGCCGGCCTGAGTCCTTCGGGAGAATGGCGGCATATAAATACATGTAATAAATAAATAAATAAATAAATAAATATGCTAGATCTGAATTTATCAATAATGAGTGCAGTTGCTATGCTAATTAAAGTAGGTAAAGACCTTTCTGGCTTGAGCTATCACATAAGCTCCTGGTTCAAAACAGGATTCAAAAATATTCGTAAACATTCTACATCAATTCTATAACACTTATCTGAACCCTCAAGAGATTGGAACCAAGGCAGAATAAAAGACAAGGAGAACACCATTCAACTCCCTGCAGTAGCCATTCACCAAGATTCCTTCCACTGTTCACTACCGTTGTTATGGCTGAACCCTGGTCCCTCTATCAGACATCACCCACTTCTGTTTATTTGTTTATTTACTGAAGAGTTTATAATACTCTGATCCAGAAAGAATCTTAAGTGGTTTCTTTCTAAAATAAAAAAGCAATTTAATGAAAACATTATAACAGTAAGAAATTGTACAATCATAAACAAAAGTATAGTAAGAAATACATTAAAGCCACCAGGCACAAAAACATCCAAATAAAAACCAAGGTGAGTGCTTTAGTTTATATTAAATTCCCTCTAGGGCTTCCTTTAAAAGCCAATTTTAGAAATGGTTAGTCCTTGGTATTCCCTGAACTTGGTTATTTGTTTGCAGACTTTTCATTACTCAGGAAGGTAAAATCATCAGCAAAAATGAGTTTGGAATTTGTTACTTGATTATATATAATAGCTTGCCCTGCCAGTTCTGTTCCTAGAAATTATCCTAAAACGCAACAGGATGAGGTCCAGGGTTGAAATGCTCCCGGTTCAGACCGGATCGCCCAATCCGGTAGCGATGGCGGTGGGTGGTTCGGAAAACCGGTAGCAAAAATCCCTGCACCCCCCCACTCCCACCATGCCCAGCTGAGCCGCACGATCATCAGAGGCTTTTTTTTTTTTTACTTTTAAAAGCATTTTTTCTACAACTTCTTTTGCCGAAAAAATGCTTTTAAACGTAAAAAAAAAAAGCCTCTGATGATCGTGCGGCTCAGCTGGGATTGTCAGAACCTTTTCAAAGCATTTTTTAAAACCACCTCTTCCGCTGAAGAGGTTGCAGAAAAAAATGCTTTATAAGTCTCTCTGACGATCAGGCAACTCAGCTGGGATCATCAGAGAGACTTTTAAAGCATTTTTTCTGCAACCTCTTCAGCGGAAGAGGTGGTTAAAAAAATGCTTTGAAAAGGTTCTGACGATCCCAGTTGTGTTGTCTGATGGCAGAGCCTTTTCAAAGCATTTTTTTGCATTTACATAAAAAATGCTTTGAAAAGGTAAAAAAAAAAAAAAGTTGACCATGCTCACCCAGTCATATTCCCCCCCACCAAGCCACGCCCACAGAACCGGTAGTAACAAATTTTACATTTCACCCCTGATGAGGTCTAATTTGATCTCAGGCAATAAATAATTTCAAAAATAAGGAGCTGCAGCAGAGGAGACTTGATTCCTTGGGTATTATAGAAGACAATTCTTAATTGAAAGGATCTGAAATAAGTCTATTTTGCTTGATCTTATTGGACAGGCAAAAACTACTGGAAGTGCACCATCCCCTAGATGTGCAGGCCCTAAGAAAACAGCATTTTAAATTGAACTTGGAAACTGTTACTTGGGAGAAATTTAGGATTCCCATCACTATTCTAGCAGCTGCATCTTGGACCAGTTGAAGCTCCCACAATGACAGGTAATTAAGATATGAGTGACAGTGAAAATTCCTACCAGTTTAGTTTGTAACTGGTTGCAACTGGCACGCCAGACGTAACTGTGCAAAAGAAATCTTATCACAGTTGCCATATGATTTTCAAGCAGGAGCTGTGAATCCAAAAGGACTCTCAAATTACATACGACTTCTGCACTCCCTTCCTTAAATCCATTCAGAATGTCTTTAATTCGTAAAACTTTGGGGTTGAATTATGCAAAGCATGCCCAATTTACCTCTCAGTTATTCACGTTGAAAGGTGGCCTTAGAAAGCCTCCAGTAAGCATTGTTTTTGTTCTTTTCTTCAAGCACCAGGTGGCCCAAAGGGAACAAAGTCTATTTGAGAAGAAGTCCACTCAAAATAATAGACCCTTTGTTAAAGATTTATAAAAGAAAAAGCTTTGGCTAATCCCTGGGTGATTTTCAGCTGCAATCTCAAATAATCATCTGAGTGATGGAAGATTTATTCGAACAGAGGTAGACCAATACCTTTTACTCTGACATCCTGTGTGCGTTTACTTGGAAACAATATCCAGCAATATTCATCTAAATATATGCAAGATTGATATGTGTGTGAAGTTCAGAACCAGAATGCCTTTTCTCCCAAACTTTGAGATTTTTATACTCTGTTTCCCCCAAAATAAAACACCCCCTTTAATAAGCCCAATCGGGCTTTTGAGCGCATGGCAATAAGGCCAAGTGCTTATTTCAGGGTTCAGAAAAATATATGGCAGGGTCTTATTTTCAGGGAAACACGGTAATAGTGGCTTGAGATGCATGTTGCTTTTACCTAAGCTGATTCTGTTCTACTTTATAATTTTGCTTTTGCCTTTTTTGAACTTATTCTACTCAAAGATGAACAATACCAATAGTTTATTAATTGACAAAATAACAAGAATGATACCATACAGCGTTCTTAGGAATAACTATTAGTTTATGGATATTACAGAAGGTACCTAGCCAAATTATGGTGCGTAAGGCAAACTAATGGAAACAGTATTTGTCACTGTCTTCAGGTTTTTAGATTCTTAAAAAATAAATGAACATGAATGAAAAACTTTCTTCTGCTTTTCTCAGAGAAATTTAATTGGGAGGATGCTGAACTGGTTAGACCCTTACACCGATCCAGAAAGCCTATTTTGCAGTTTTTATTTAAAAAGCACATTGTGAATAATTTAAAAAAAAAAAACTTTAAAAAACAACTTGGGAACAATGATTGAATAAAAGCTACCCTCTGGTTTACAATGTAAGAAAGTTAGACTATGAGAAAATGGAAGAAGGAATAGCAAAGCAAAAGAAAAAAAAGCAAAGCAAAGCAATAAGCGAAAAGCAGGGAGATTCTTAAGAAAGTATTTGTGTTTTCAGATACTTCTAAAGAAGCACAAAGAAAAAAGGAGTGAAATTAGTTTTACAGAAGAGCAGAAAGGAGAATTATTAATTATCTCTTGAGGAGGGAGTGCACCATTATCTCCTTAAGAGCTAGTGGGACCATCCCATTTCCCAAGGAAAACTTGGTCACTACCCAGACCCAATCACATGTACTCTCCTTGGTAGCTGTGACATCTGTGGATCTAACACAGAAGTGGCTAAACTAACAGCTAGATAACATTAGACATTTTCTTAGGTTTAATGGGATCAAAAAACATGACCACTCCCTAAATTCTTCACTAGTTCAGTGGTGGATTGCTACTGGTTTGCACTGGATCGGGCGAACCGATAGCGGCAGCAGTGGTGGGACACTCTGCCCACCCGCCCAGACGCTTCTGTGCATGAGCAAACCAATAGTAACGGGATTTGGAACCCACCCCTGCACTGGTTCTCCCTTAATGCTATAGTCCAATGCAAAATGAATCTGAACAACTTTATCTACAAGATGCAAGCGCAGATTCCTGTAATAGAATGTGTGGATGACATTGGAAAATGAAGGAAAAAAGATGCTGCCTAGGGAAAAATTACATAGAACATAGAGTTGGAAGGGATCTCAGAGGTCTTCTAATCCAACCCTCTGTTCAAGCAGGAGACCCTATATTATTTCAGACAAATCTTTCTTTTTGAAAGCCTCCAGTGATGTAGCACCCACAACTTCTGAAGGCAAGCTATTCCATTGGTTTATTGCTCTCACCATTAGGAAATTTCACCTTAGTTCTAGGTCGCTTCTCTCCTTGGTTAATTTTCATCCATTGTTTTTTGTCTTGCCTTTTGGTGCTTTTGAAAATAGTTTGAACCCCTCATCTTTGTAGGAGCCCCTCAAATATTGGAACAGTGCCATCATGTCACCCCTAGTCCTTCTTTTCATTAGACTAGACATACCCAATTCATGTAACTGTTCTTTGTATGTTTTAGCCCCTAATAATCACTTTGTCCTCTTCAACTCCCTTAGTTCCTCAATAAACCACAGAGAGGTTCTGGGATCTATGGCTGCAGAGAGATTGTTTAGGCATGATTCAATCCAAAGGGACAGCTGCTCTTCCAATCCAGGAGGGCACCAAGGCTTTGGCTGGACCATATAGTACCGTATATTCCAGGTGACCTGAATTAACCCCAAGCTTCCTCTGGAACCCAATTAAGGCCATCAACCATTGGGGCATGGGCAGAACTAATAGGCCAACTTCACTGGGGGAGGAGGGGTATGTGCCAGATAAATAGAGGCTCACCTGGGACTGAGGTGACCATGATAGGAGAGAAATCAATATTTTCCCCAAATGCAGACCACCTTGCCACTGCTCTGACGGAAAAAAATCCTACTATTGCAGGATCCTATCTGGGTCGGTCACATTATCTTGGGACATGTATATTCACCTTCATTTGTGATCACTACGCTTCCCACCACAAACCTCAATCCATCCATCAACAGAGCCTATGAATATGGGGAGTCTCTCTTTTCTCCAGTCCAGAAAGAGGGCAAAATGGCTACCTGGGTAAATGAGAATACAGGGAGCAGCAGCCACCAGACCCAAGTTGAAAGTGATTCCTTGGCCCATCTTTGAATCTACTGCAGCCCACTCTCTAGTCCCCAGATGCCCTCTGAAGTTAGTTCCTATATCGTCTCTGCTGCCTTTGTTGTCACCACTCTGCAGCTCACTATCTCTGCGCCAGTCAGCTTGGGGTTTAATTTAAAATTCCCCAACTGCATGAATAAAGATTGCAGTTTAATCAACTTCTCTCTAATTTTCTCTGTGCAAATTACTAATCATTCCCTTTAGGGCCACAATTTGTTCATGGTAAAAGCTAAGATGAGACACTGCTTTGTATGCCTTAATGTATCTGGCATATTTAATTAAGTATGTGCAATGCATGATACATCTAACTCTGTTTGGTGAACATGGCACATGTATTTATTAATGCTGATTTACCATCCCTTTTCTTGAAATTTCAGTAGAAAGAAAAGAATATTGAATTAAGGATTCTTAATAGATACCTAAAACAAATAAATAAACTATAATAGCCATTGGAATGCTCCATTTTATAGCCTTCAATTTACATACACATTCTTAAAAGTATACTTAAGATAATTTGCATTCATAGGATCAGGTTGTATCAGAAAATAACCAGCTGTTTTGACAAAATCATCTGATTCTCATCAAACTGATTTGCAATAGGAAATGGGTTTTTCAAAAACATGGGGGGGAGGGGAGAAGAGAGAAATACAAATCTTATGGGGGAAGGTAAAACCACAGTTTATTCTTTGATTAATCTCTGCTCAAGGTCATTCATGCAATTCTGTTAGTCAATAATAATCAGATTAGTGTGATGTATTATTCAGTATTTATAGTGGCAAATTTATCATAACAGATGTAAAGTAAATTGGAATTGCCTTTCCTATTCTCTGGCTGCTGCTTGGTGTTGACATACAAATGAAATGTGTCTCTAAAATGTGTAGGTGAAACATGCTTAAACCAGGAGAAGGGATTTTAATTCCTTAGGGGATGCTGTGTTAACAGAAACTAATTCTTTTTTTAACTAATTAATATTCACTTGTGAAAGTTCCAAAGAACTTTAAAGTTAAGACCAAATTAAGAAAATAATTAATAAAAATTGAATATCTAAAGAAGTTACAGTAAACATAAAATTATTTAGGATTTACTACAATATAGCAAATATAAAATATTCTTGTTTGTCAGAATTTTTTTTTGCTGATTTCTTAGAAATCATTGTGCAGTCATGAAATATAACCCATGGCTTCTATTAAAGTAGAATTTAACAGAGGGATAGATTCAAGAGCATGTGAAGTGTTAATTCCACTTTGTAACATCTTGGAAAAACCACCATGTGGAATATGCATCCAGCTTTGGTCGCCACAATACAAAAAAGATGTTGAGAGTCTAGAAAGAGTGTAGAGAAAAGGACCAAAGATGATTAGGGGACTGGAGGCTAAAACATATAAAAAACGGTTGCTGGAATTGGGTAAAGGTAAAGGTAAAGGTTCCCCTTGCACATATGTGCTAGTTGTTCCCGACTCTAGGGGGCAGTGTTCATCTCTGTTTCAAAGCCGAAGAGCCAGCACTGTCCGAAGATATCTCCGTGGTCATGTGGCCGACATGACTAAATGCCAAAGGTGCATGGAACACTGTTACCTTCCTGCCAAAGGTGGTCCCTATTTTTCTACTTGCATTTTGTACATGCTTTCGAACTGCTAGGTTGGCAGAAGCTGGGACAAATAATGGGAGCTCACCCCATTATGCGGCACTAGGGTTTCGAACCGCTGAACTGCCGACCTTTTGATCGACAAGCTCAGCGTCTTAGCCACTGAGCCACCACATCCCAGGAATTGGGTATCTAGGTTAATGAAAAGAAGGAATAGGGTAACATGATATCTGTGTTCCAATATCTATGGAAAGGGGTTGTCACAAAGAAGAGGGAGTCAACCTATTCTCCAAAACACCTGAAGGCAGGAAAAGAAGCAATGGATGGAAACTAATCAAGGAGGGAAGCAATCTAGAACTAAGGAGAAATTTCCTGGCTGAACAATTAATCAGTGGAATGACTTCCCTCTGGAAGTTGTGAATGCTCCAATACTGGAAGTTTTTAAGAACAGATTGGACAACCATTTGCCTGAATAGTATAGGGTTTCCTGCTTGAGTAGGGGGTTGGACTAGAAGATTCCCAAGGTCCCTTCCCATTCTGTTATTCTGTTAATATCCTATTATATGTTACATTTATATATTTAAAAGATTTGTATGGCCACCTATCTAAAAACACAACTGTCGGTAGCTCACAACAACACTAAAACTCATATCTATAAAAATATTAAAATATAAAACTGGTATATTAATGAATGTCTTTGATTTATTAATTTTATCATGTTTTTCATGCTAAGTCTAGGAAAAATAAAGTTTGAATTTGACCCATAATGTTTAAGTATATACACAACCTTGCAGAATTGCTTGTAGAAAATAATACAGGGCAGTTACTACCCATATATTTCAATTTCCAGGCAGTTATTACTGAGAAACTATTAGAATGTGTTTCACCATCCCAAATTCTACATAAAGCTCTCCTAACATGCATTGACCTCTTTGCCCTATTTAGATATTCATTCAGTATAGCAAATACAATGATTCTTGATAGAAGCAGGAATCATGGAATGGGGGTTGGTGGGGTTGAAAATTGGGATGGGAGGCTAACTGCCTTTTTGTAGTAATGATACTGATTTTTTAAAAAAATGCAGTTGCTTACCATTGGATTGGATTAGTGCTCGTTATAACAGTGTAAAGGTGCAAAGCTATATCTTACGATTACAGATCAATGGGATAGATTTTTACATATAAAATAACCATTAAAGGATAAATTATTTTCTCTACTTTCCCTTCATAATATATCCCCAAAAAATTAGGTCATTTCTGAGGATTTTTTTTTAATCAATGTGAGGAGTGATGGTAACATTGAAAGTAGAAATGCCAAATATTGCCCTTGTTTGAGTCTCGTATTTAGTCTGCTTTGGAAGAAACTTGTAAGGAATAAAGAAAATGCACAAATCACTGCATAAGAATAAAGAATTAGTAGCCAATTTGTTTCCCCCAAATGCTTAAAGTTACACTGATAGAGTCAAGATCATAACATCTGTGAATAGATTTAAAGGATATGGCTTATCTCCTGTTTTTATCCTGCTAATTTGATTATTGGATCTAAGCGCTATTGCCACTAAGTGCTATTGCTTAGCTTCTATAGTTGAATGGAATAGCAAAGGTGATAAAGGAGAACCCTGCTTGATATCTCATAAAATCTGAATCATACCTCTTAAGTCACATCTGAGCCTCAGTTGGTATTTAAATATGTTCAATCCTCTTACAGAAACCAACCCCAAATTTATATATAATCAACATTGGTTTTTAAAATTATATTTACACAGAATTAAAGGCTTTAGGTATATCTAAAGGTGGTGCAGTGATTGCAGGCTACTTCTGCTGACTGCTGGCTGCCTGCAATTTGGCAGTTCAAATCCCACCAGGCTCAAGGTTGACTCAGCCTTCCATCCTTCCAAGGTTGGTAAAATGACGACCCAAATTGTTGGGGGCAATATGCTGACTCTGTAAACCGCTTAGAGAGGGCTGTAAAGCACTGTAAAGCGGTATATAAGTCTAAGTGCTATTGCTATCTAAATAACATATGGCTGATGAAGATTTATTAATTTTACTAATTTGTATAATAGATAATAGTTTCTTGATAAGGGTAGATATATTATGGTTTGGAATAAAGCCAGATTGATCCATATGAACGTTTTTACTAGCATCATTTTTAATTGGTTTCTGTGCATTAATACCCTCCTTTCCTTCTCCCTCACTCTTTAAAAAGCACACTATTCCCTTATCCCTGTTCCACGACTTCATATCCAACCTCTCTATCCTTCAATCCCATTAGATTGATGGGAGATTGCAGAGGAACCCTTTCATAGCCTAAGGGGGAAGAAGTTGAGATTTCTTCATGCCCTCATTAGCCAATAAACTTCCAAATTTAATTACAATAGTTACCTACATTATTATTTTATTTAATTATTTACTTTTTTATTTAACTTCCTCTTTTCCTCCTTTCCCTACACCAGGGGTGTTAAACTCAGTTTCATTGAGGACCACATCAGGGTTGCTTTGGATCTCAGGGGGCCGTAGTGGGCATGGCCATGGTGGGCGTGGCCAGCTTGACATCACTCCTGTTGGGGGCACCTGTGGTGGCCCAAGCACTCTGTATGCGGCCCTCCCGGGCTCCAGTTTCACTGTCAAGAGTGTTGCAGAAGGCCATGGCAGTCCAAAATGGAGCTCAGGAACCCATTTTCTCTGGCAGAAGCACCATGGGCCAGTCTTTCACTGTTTCCAGGGCAGCCCCTAGGGCCAGATCTAAGTACCCCATGGGTCAGATCCAGCCCCTGGGCCTTGAGTTTGACACCCCTGCCCTACACCTAAGAATTCACAAAGATTAATACCATCAACTTCTTTTACTCCACAGCTTGGTGTCACATTCTTATCCAATTTTCAGCTTGTGTCTGAGCCTTCTTTCTACATTTGCAGAGACAAGTCACAGATTGCTTCCTTTATCCCTAGTTAGAGAGGTATGTCAACAAGTTGCACATCTAGAAAGAACTTTTTATTCTTGTGGCATAAAAACAATTAATTTGAAAGGGAATTCTCACTTGAATTGAATCTCCTTTGGCATAAGTTTTTCTGTCCATTGTTTGAATTTTTTTCTTCCCTGTAATATAGTATAGCTACACTGATATCTTGGAAGAAGAACATTTTTTCACATTCTCATTTAATCGCTTCCAGTTCACATGACTTTCTCACAATTTTATCTTTTATGTTGAATTAAAAATCTGACCCAAATGTCTCTTGGTCTCTGCATGTTTTTAGGAGGGCAAATTCAATGTAGCAAGCACTTTCAGTATCTTTATCTGTTAGGTTCAAATCAAAGCTCAGGTAATTAATTTTAGAAATGAGATAAGTAGTTAGATTGGCTGTTCCAGTTTTCCTTGACACTCCTGTGATCCTTAAGTTAATTCTCCTGCTACTGTCTTGTACTGTAAATCTGCCTACTCAATCTTTATTTCAGAAATACTATTTTGAGCCTTGCCTATCTCTAAAATATTTGTAACCTATCATAAGCTTTGCTGGCAACCTGAGTTATATCTGCTATTTGCAGTGACACTTTCTTAATTTTTTTTATTCATTTGCTCAGACATACCTGCCAAGTCTTTAGTTACTCCCACAGCATGTTTAAAACTATGTTGATAAGGACAGCTTTATTTTATGACACATATTTATTATAGACTTGACATATTTCTTTTGGAAAATTTATAGAACCACCTAATTGCTCAGTGACTCTAGGCGGCTTACAGAAAATAAACACACAATGTAGAAGAAATAAAGATAATAAAAAATAAAATAACAAAATAATAATAAAGTAATAACCCACCTCCCCAATGCTTGGCAACAACAAAAATCAATCATTTAATGGGCTCCATCCCACTCAACATTAAGAAAACTAAGATCATGGCATCCAGCCCTCTCAATTCCTGGCAAATAAATGGGGAAGAAATGGACGTAGTGACATATTTTATTTTCCTGGGCTCCTGGATCACCACAGATGGGGACTGTAGCCAAGAAATTAAAAGATGCATGCTCCTGGGGGGGAAAGCTATGGCTAATATAGACAGCATACTAAAAAGCAGAGACATCACCCTGCCAACAAAAGTGTATAGTCAAGGCTATGGTTTTCCTAGTTGCAATGTATGGCTGTGAAAGTTGGACCATAAGGAAGGCTGAGCGCCAAAGAATTGACACCTTTGAACTATGGTGCTGGAGAAGACTCCTGCGAGTCCCTTGGACTGCAAGGCGATCAAACCGGTCAGTCCTAGAGGAGATCAACTGTGACTGCTCCTTAGAAGGCCAGATCCTGAAGATGAAACTCAAACACTTTGGCCACCTAATGAGAAGGAAGGACTCATTGGAGAAGAGCCTAATGCTGGGAAAGATTGAGGGTAAAAGAAGAAGGGGATGACAGAGAATGAGGTGGCTGGATGGAATCACTGAAGCAGTCGGCATGAGATTAAATGGACTCTGAGGGATGGTAGAGGACAGGAAGGCCTGGAGGAACATTTTCCATGGGGTCACGATGGGTCGGACATGACTTCGTGACTAACAACAACAGCAACAACAATCCCACTCTGGGTTTCCTAGGCCTGCTGGCAAAACCACATCTTCAGAGCCTTCCAAAAGAGTGTCAGTCGGGACCAGTCTAATTTCTGGAGGGATGATGTCCGAGAAGGAGGGAGCTACCATGGAGAAGGCCCTGGTTAAATAGTATCAATAGTAATTTATTCTGGAATGTGAAGTTGGCCAATAAAGTTGCTTGGTTTTGGTATGTCCTATTGTTGTGTTTCCATAGGGCTTCAAGTGGACAACTGCATGCTGAAATCAAATCTTAATTCTGTGCAAGTATTAGAAGTATGAAAAAACTTATGTGAGTTGAGATAAACTGGTCTAAAACTTGCAATTGTCTAAGACTTGGTACTTATGTGTAAATAAAAAGATCTTGGAACTTATGAAATTATATAAAGAATACTTTCATGGGGTAGATAAAGGTTTGGAATAAAAGTGATTTTTAAAGCAAAGTCATTCCCCTTTAACAGTGTAATTAATTTCAAACAGATTCAATGAACTCTTATAGCATCTTATCAGAAGGTGCTCCATAATAAATTATGTTATGCAAGTCTTATAAAATGTGATATGGAAGAAAGAAACTAATTTTTTTATTTGTATTAGGATATAAGCAACTCTCTGATGGACTGAAAAGTATTTTAAATACCATAAATACAGGCTAACGGATTAACTTCTAACAGATCCAGGCAAGAGAAACTGCTCATTAGAGTATCTAATTTCTTGGTCCTGCTCTATTTAATAATGACATTAATATTCTGGAAAAAGAAAGTCAATGGCGTATTAATCAAACTCACAAATCATCTTAAAAAGGGAGTAGAGTTACAAACATCTGTGGAGACAGATATATGAGAGAAGGATCTATAATGAATGGACAATTATAGAACATCACATAGAGTTATTTGTCCTGGAAAGGTGATTCTGACTTACATTTCTGAATTTGTAATTCAGCAAAGAAAAAGAGCTTATCCTTAGCCTGTTTGGGAAGCATTGAACTATACTTTTTTTTTTTTTTTTTTTAAAGATAGTAGGTAAAAAAGAGCAGCTGGATGAATTCTATGGTATCACTGGTGTTTACAGAATTCAGTTACTGATATCAAAATCCTACTTGGAAGGATATTTTATTTTTTGAGGGCATCTGTTCAAAGAGAGAGCCAGTTTGATGTAGTAGTTAAGCTATCAGGATAGAAATAGGAAGAAATCATTCCAGTTTTGACTTAGGCATGAAGCCAATTTAGATGACCCTGGGCTAGTCACTCTCTCTCAGTCCTAGGAAGCAGAGGTGGGTTTCAGCAGGTTCTGACCAGTTCTGGAGAACTGGTACTGAAAATTTTGAGTAGTTAGGAGAACCGCTAGTAAAAATGCTGACTGGCCCCACCCCTATCTATTTTCTGCC
This sequence comes from Pantherophis guttatus, assembly GCF_059756535.1. NCBI lineage: Eukaryota > Metazoa > Chordata > Lepidosauria > Squamata > Colubridae > Pantherophis > Pantherophis guttatus. Next base: position 29,954,576 of record NC_142065.1, read on the forward strand.
TCCCGAGTCCCAGCTGATCAGAAGGAAATGGAGATTTTGCAGTAACCTTCCCCTGGAGTGGGGTGGGAATGGAGATTTTACAGTATCCTTCCCTTGTCATGCCCACCAAGCAATGCCATGCCCACCAAGCAATGCCACGCCCACCAAGCCATGCCCACAGAACTGGTAGTAAAAATTTTTGAAACCCACCACTGCTAGGAAGGCAATAGCAAAGTGGGTTTTAAAAAAACCAAATAAACCTTTAAGGACTTGTCCAGACAATCAGGAGTAAACACTGATTGAAGGTCTCTCACCTCATTCCAAATGTTCAAGGAACAATCTTTTCTTTCCTCTGCATCCTGATTATGGGTTGTCAGAAAAGAGGAAGAACGTGGGTCCACCACTGTGGGGAGATGAGGTCCTGCCAGCTTCTGTTCATTGGTATTGGCTCAGCACTAGATTATTCTTGAAGAGAACATGGGCCTCAGCTGAAAAAAAATTGTCAACACTTGCTTGATACAAGAAAAAAAAAATCTATTCTAGGTCAACTTGGAGTTGTTAGAGGTTGAACCCTAAACAGCTTTGGTATGCAAAGGGTCTGGTCTACCTTTATCACTGGACTATGGTCTTTCCCATTGTCTACTGAATGTTCTTAGTTTGTTTGTTTGCTTGTTTATTTATTTATTTATTTATTTATTTATTTATTTATTTATTTAGTCAAACATGTACAAGATAGCAGGTATGAATATGAACATGGACATGAATGAAGGAAATGAATTCAAATAAATGGGGACAATAGGACAGGGATGGTAGCACACTGCAGGGGTGGATTCTAAATTTTTTTACTACCGGTTCTGTGGGTGTGGCTTATTTTGTGGGCGTGGCTTAATGGTCATGTGAGAATTCTTTAGAATTTAGCAGAGGTACTGGTCTGTCAGGCTTTTAACTGCTTGCAGAGCTGTACTGGTCTGCCCATTTGTTTTTGGAGGCACCGATCTACTCATTTGTATTTGGAGGCACTGGTCTACCCATTTATTTTTGCAGGCACTGGTCTACTCATTTGTTTTTGGAGGCACCGGTTTACCACCACACTGCCTTTTAACACTGGTCAGCTGAAGGGCGGCCCTTTGAAGCCCTGCGGCAAGAGTTTAAACAGTTTTTTTCCTTCTAGCCAATCAGCTGGGATTCAGGAGGCAGCAATAGATTGGGGGTGGGGCCAAATAAAAGGTAAGAATAACACGGGGGGTAGGGGGGTGGGGGGGGCAGAACTGGTTCGATGACATCATATTGTCACTGCTACCGGCTCGGCGGAACCGGCCCGAACTGGGAGGAACCCACCACTGGCACAGTGATGTGCTCATGCACACCCCCTTTATGGACCTCTTAGGAATGGGGTGAGGTCCACGGTAGACAGTTTAAGGTTGAAACTGTGAGGGTTTGAGGATGTAACAATGGAATCGGGTAGAGCACAAGTTTATGAGTACAAGTACTTCCTTTAAATCAGAAGTTTATTGCTATATATAGATAATATGGTACTATTTTTTGTGTATCCTGAGTCCTATGACATCTTAATAGTAAATTATTAAAACAAAAGGATATTCGATTTGCTAAGTAATTTGTTTTACCAGGAAGAAAATTAGAAGCTGCAGAAAAACCATTATGAAAGATTAAAATGCTGTAGTGGAACTGAGTGATAGAATATGAATTATTATTTTTTCTGCTGCACAACTATACGTACTATTATAAGTTTTTAAATTATAAAGCTAACAACTTAGAAAATTAAATCTTTGGGGGTCAAAAATATATAAGCCACATTAAATGTGATTCAAGGAGAACTAAAAGTTAACTGCAAATATATTATTTAGAATTAAAGAACAGGCAGCTAGTGAAATTGTTTGTAAATGTTATTGACTTTAAATTTTATTCTGAATTAGCACTGCCTATTTTAGCAATCTCTCCACTGGAGACAATGTCTTCTTTCAAATTTATTACACGCTAATCAAATTTGGTGTCCCGATCTTCACTCAAATCCAACAGAAAAATGCAGCTCAAAGTATCTTTCTATATGCCTGTGTATATCTGTGCAGACGTTTTTAACATTAGATATTAGCTTCTACCAAGTGCTGTTGCCTATACAGCATGATTCATCTTACTTGTTTTCCATCTATCTACATTGATGTGTGTGTGTGTGTCTGTGTGTGTGTGTGTGTGTGTGTGTGTATTCATAGATTTTCACGGATACCGGTATGCAAGTCTTGGTGTATTTGGGTCTTCTTCCGTGTAAGATTGAGAGCACTTTGGCAATGTTTCGACAGAATCTCATCTGCCATCATCAGGCTTATGCAAGGGGTCTTCTGCAGCAACTGCCGTTACTATTTCAAATCTGGTGCTGGTAATCTGCTTTGCTGGGATGGCCCCACCTCTTAGTTCTGATTGGTTGGGAGTCCCAGTCTGTGTCTATTGGCTTGGCTTCGGGTGTATGGTCGGTTTTTCTCCACCAGGTGGCAGGGCTTCATCTTTGTGGCTGGCTGGAATGTGATTTGGTTGGAGGTCTCAGGGTGTGTGTGTCTGGCTTCTGGGGTGTAGATTTTTCTGTCTGTGGGTGCTGGGACTTGTTTGTTGACAAGGGCTAGTTTCCAGATGTCTGGTAGGTGGGAGGTATCATCACGTTTATTCATGTACAACGGCAGTTGCTTCAGAAGACCCCTTGCATAAGCCTGATAATGGCGGATGAGATTCTGTCGAAACGTTGCCAAAGTGCTCTCAATCTTACACGGGATAATACCCGAATACACCAAGACATGCATGCATATTTTTTATATATACACACCCCCACTAGCAGTTAAAAGGAAGAGACAGCTGCGATCTCACATTGCTCCTGGAAGCACGAAGCCGAGAACACCAGCCTGAAGATGACGAATGAGACTTCGTCGAAACGTCGCCAAGACACTTCCAATTTTACGTGGGACAAGACCCGAATAACCAAAGACATATATGTATATATATATATATGTTATGCATCAAGTTTCTTGTACATGGGTTGTACATTCCTGAAGTAGGTTAAACATAGCTAAAATGATTCACAACTTTGTTTGCAATTCATAATTCAACAGCTTCTCACTTTCATTTTTCATATGTATGTGTATGGATGGATGGATGGATGGATGGATGGATGGATGGATGGATGGATGGATGTATATACATATATATATATATCCATCCATCCATCCATCCATCCATCCATCCATCCATCCATCCATACACATACATATGAAAAATGAAAGCGAGAAGCTGTTGAATTGTGAATTGCAAACAAAGTTGTGAATCATTTTAGCTATGTTTAACCTACTTCAGGAATGTACAACCCATGTACAAGAAACTTGATGCATGCTAATGTTCAAAACAAAACATTGTTAGGAATTAAAATTTTGCTGGTGAATCTAGTTCTTTGAAACCTGCTAGCAAGACAAAATGTTCATCAATAAATATTCTAGTGATGTAATTATCTGTTTCTAAAATTCTTGACTGAATTGTAAATATGCATTATCTTTGAAACTGAAATTTCAGGTTCTCTATGTATGGCCTTGGACTTTTTTGCCTTCATATTAAATTCCAGTAATTAACAAGAAATAGAAAATACAAATTTCAATAATTATTTATATTTGTGAGAAATAATAAATTCGGATTGTGGGTCAAGAAATGTTGTCTGAACTCATACATGTTGATTTTGCATTTAATTTGAATTTAAGTAGCAAAAGAAAAAAAGCAAGACAATACACGAAAAGCATATACGATTTTTCTTAAGAAAGTATATGTGTTTTCAGATACTAATAAAGAATCATAAGAAAAAAGGAGTGAAGTTAGTTTTACAGAAGAGCAGAAAGGAGAAAGAAAAACAGGAGCCCCCAAAGTAACTCTCAGCAAAACGCTCATTTTCCAAATTAAAGTTAAAAGAATGAATAAGAACATTTAAGAATGAAAAAAAAATCTGCTTCTACATTTAGAGCACACAGAAGAGAAATCCATAAAAATGTGTTATCAATGATCTCTCAAGGAGGGAGTGCACCATTACCTCCTTAAGAGCTAGTGGGACCATCCCATTCCTGAAGGAAAACTTGGTCACTACCCAGACCCAATCACATGTCCTTTCCTTGGTAGCTGTGACATGGATCTAATACAGAAGTGGCTGAACTAACAGCTAGAGAACATTAGTGTTGTGGCCCGCCAGCGGCTTGCACGGATTGTGGCTAATCCCGACGATGAGGAGACTGGTGTGGTGTGCCAGCAGCCTGCACAGCCGGCGCTCGCATCGGACAGCGAGGAGGCTGAAGAGGATGTGGTGCCAGAGGCAGAGACTCAGCCAGGGCCTTCAGAACCTCCAGAGGCTCCTTCAAGTGGAGAGAGCGAAGTGGAGGAGCCTCTTCTCAATGCTTGAGCACGCAGGGCTGCCAAAAGGCAAGAGTGGCTACTCAGGAGGAGGAGGTCTCCTCGAGAGTAAGGCTTGAGGATAATTGGCCACTCCCTTAGGCTATTTAAGTCACACACAGTTAGTAAGTTTCTTGCTGGAAACAACTTGTAATTATCATCAGAGCATTTTTGGAAAAGTCTTATTGTATTTTGTTTTCTGGGCTGGTTGCCAACCTTTGCCGGACTTTGGTTTATTCTTGCTACTTAATAAATTTGATAAGGACCATTGGTGTGTGTCAATATCCTCGGAAATCCAGAGCTGGGGCAGAACAATTAGACACTTTCTTAGGTTCAATGGGATCAAACTCCTCCCCAAAAAACCTGCATGACTCAGTCCCTATATTCTTCACTGGTTCTTGCCTAATGTTGTAGTCCAATGCAGAGTGAATCTGAATGACTTTATCTACAAGATGCACTGCATATTCCCATAATAGAATGTGTGGATAGAATGTGTAATAGAATGTGTGAATGTAATAGAATGTGTGAATGACATCAAAATGAAGGAAAAAAGATGCTGCCTAGGGAAAAATTACATAGAACATAGAATAACAGAGTTGGAAGGGACCTCAGAGGTCTTCTAATCCAACCCTCTGTTCAAGCAGGAGATCCTATATTATTTCAGACAAATCTTTCTTTTTGAAAGCCTCCAGTGATGTAGCACCCACAACTTCTGAAGGCAAGCTATTCCATTGGTTGATTGCTCTCACCATTAGGAAATTTCACCTTAGTTCTAGGTTGCTTCTCTCCTTGGTTAGTTTCCATCCATTGTTTTTTGTCCCGAAAAATGAAAGTGAGAAGCTGTTGAATTATAAATTGCAAACAAAGTTGTAAATCATTTTAGCTATTTGGATTGCTTTGGGTCAAGAAATGTTGTCTGAACTCACACATGTTGATTTTGCATTTAATTTGAATTTAAGTAGAATTTCACACTAATCAAATTTATAATAGTTTTAATAGATCAGTTTTATCTCATCTGAAACCAGTTTTTCTCATGACATTAACTAATACAAAACTTAATATTGGCATTCTTCCAAATGGGGCTTTTAATGTACAATTCCCATGTTTTTCTAAAGGTTAAACTAATTTTGTAAATTATGTCATCATTTTCCCATTTATTGTGTCATCTTTTTTCTTAGTGCATAACAGTTGTCAGGGAAGAAAAGAAAATGACTTATCTTTTGGTAGAGAAACATATGAATTAGGCACAGCAAGTGAGCAGTTCTTAGAAAAAATAACTGATATGTCGAGGAACATAAAAAAACATAAAGATAAATGATAAGATAAACCTCCATGGAATCTTTCTTTTCATTCTCTAGCTTTGTATTTATCAGAGCATAATATATTTGATTAAAACCAAGCTCATTAAAAGCATCTAGAACAGTGTTTTTCCAATCCGCTGGCTGGCTGGGAAACCTGGAAGCTGAAGTCCACACATCTTAAAATTGTCAGGTTTGAAAAACCCTGATCTAAAGACAGATTTTGAAGTTCCTAAAAGAATATGTTTATACATGTTCTCATGGAAAATGTGCATCTTTCCATCTCTAGAATGGAGGGAGGGAGAGAAGAAATAGAAGAAAGTATTCTATTCTTAAAGGGGATGTGGTGGCTCAGTGGCTAAGATGCTGAACTTGTTGATCAGGAGGTCGGCAGTTCAGCGGTTTGAACAGTGGTGGAATTCAAATTTTTTATTACCGGTTCTGTGGGCGTGGCTTGGTGGGTGTGGTACGGCTTGGTGGGCGTGGCAGGGGAAGGATACTGGAAAATTTCCATTCCCATCCCATTCTGGGGCCAGCCAGAATTGGTATTTGCCGGTTCTCCGAACTACTCAAAATTGCTGCTACTGGTTCTCCAGAACCTGTCAGAACCTGCTAAATTTCACCCCTGCTTCGAATCCCTAGCACCACACAACCAAGTGAGCTCCCATTACTTGTCCCAGCTTCTGCCAGCCTAGAAGTTCAAAAGCACGTAAAAATGCAAGTAGAAAAATAGGGATCACTTTGACCATGGAGACATCTTCTGACAGTGCTGGCTCTTTGGCTTAGAAACGGAGATGAGTACTGCCCCTAGAGCCAGAAAAGACTAGCACGCATGTGTGGGGGAACTTTTACCTTTTTATTCTATTCTTCCCATAGGAAGCAGACTAGGGGGAGGAAGTCAACCTTAGGTCATCCAGTTTTCACAAGAAAACAGAACACAGTCGAAGAGAGGAACTAAAAGGGAATCCCTAAATTGCCATCACTAGTTCTAAGGTTCTTAATGATCAACAGAATAGAATACACCAAGAATTAATGCTCCCTGAACTGTAGCTCAAACAAACAATGCATTGAGCATCGTTCTTACCTTATAGCTAACTATGCATAATCCAATAATTTCTGATGAAATTAGATAGTGAGCATTCTCAAATATTGGAACGATAGCTCAGTTTTCATACTATTCATTGAAACTAAACTTGTATGCAATTTTCTAGCATTGTCCTTCGTGTGCTATTTTTATTAAAATATATATTAATTTATAGTGGAATAGTAGTCTAACAAAAGTAAGGGGTGGTGGGAAACCAGCCAGTTTCTTTTCTAGACATAGATTAGACTATGTGCTTAGATCTGAGTGTGAAATGACTAGAAATTGGATGCTCTCATATGACATTGATAAGATTTACTGCCTATAAGTCTGTTCAGAATTAGATTAGGTGCAATCTTCTTATTCTCTGATGCAGCATTCATTTAAAAAATAACTAGTTTTATTAAATTGAAGATGCACTGATAAACCCATTAAAATGGACTCCTGCTAAAATGACTGAAATGACTGAAATGCTTGCTTTTGAGCAAGTTGGCAGAAAAGTCTGCATGACTGTGTAGATTCGGGCAGGGTGAGGAGGAATAGTCTTGAGAATGTTATCTGGGAAGAGTTTGACTCTGTGACCCCGATGACGTGGACAGGATTCTGGGGAGACTTAGTGCGGCCACATGTTTACTGGACCCATGTCCTTCCTTGTTAGTTCTGGCTTCCCGGGAGGTTACACGAGGCTGGCTCCAGGGAATTATAACGCTTCGCTGAGTGACGGTTACTTCTCCACAGCCTTGAAAGAGGCGGTGGTGAGGTCTCTCCTCAAGAAGCCTTCCCTGGATCCGGCAGTATTAGCCAACTATCGTCCTGACTCCAACCTTTGCTTTGTGGTGAAGGTTGTTGAGAGTGTGGTCGCACGACAGTTTCCGCAGTACCTGGAGGAAATGTCTTATCTAGATCCGTTCCAGCCGGGTTTCAGGCCCAGCACAGCACAGAAACAGCATTGGTCATGTTGTTGATGATCTCTGGAGGGCTCGGGACAGAGGTTGCTCCTCTGTTCTGGCCCTGTTAGACCTCTCAGAGGCTTTTGATACCATCGACCATGGTATCATGCTGCACCGGTTGGAAGAGTTGGGGATGGGGGGCACTGTGCTACAATGGTTCTCCTCCTTCCTCTCCGACTGGTCGCAGTTTGGGTTGGCAGGAGGGCAGAGGTCGACCTCGAGGCCTCTCATATGTGGAGTGCCTCAGGGGTCGGTTCTCTCGCCCCTTCTGTTCAACATTTATGTGAAGCCGCTGGGTGAGATCATCCGTGGCTTTGGGGTGAAGTACCACCAGTACGCTGATGACACCCAGCTGTACATCTCCACCCCTGGCCACCCCAATGATGCCCTTGAAGTAATGTCCCGGTGCCTGGAGGCTGTGCGGATCTTGATGGGGAGAAACTGGCTCAAACTCAACCCTTCCAAGACTGAGTGGCTGTGGTTCGCGGGATCCCGATATAGTCAGATGACTCCATCTCTGACTATTGGGAGTAAGTCTTTGGCCCCTTCGGAGAGGGCTCGCAATCTGGGAGTCCTTCTGGACACGCAGCTGTCCTTGGAGGAACATCTGACGGCTGTGGCCAGGGGGACTTTTTGTCAGGTTCTTCTGATACGCCAGTTGCGGCCCTTTCTTTCTTTCTTTTTTTTTTTATTGAAAAAGTTTTACAAAAACCAATTTTTCCCCATTTCCCCCCCATCCCTCTCTAACCCCCCTAACCCTCCTCTCTTCCCATGACTTCCCCAAGATGAAATCCATCCACATTATATTATATCATACTTTACCACCCCTCTATTCTCCCCCCTGTGCACTATACATTTCTACATAACAATATATTATTTTAGCCCCTATATATTAAGCATTTCTACACAACATTCAGCTAAAAGCTATCTGATACTTCCTAGTTTGATATTTATTCTGCACATAATCTATCCATTTCTTCCACTCCTATACATAAGTCTCCTGAGTCCGGTATTTTAAATATGCTGATATCTTCGCCATTTCTGCAAAACCGGCCATCTTCAAAGTCCATTCTTGAATTGTAGGCATATCATCCCTTTTCCAATATTGGAATCAATAACCTAGCTGCTGTCACCATATACAATATCAATTTTGTTTCACCCACTGAAAAGCCCTTAACTATACCCAATAAAGATTTTTCAAATTTCTGGTCTAAAACTTCATTTTGATTCCTCAAAGCTACAGCAATAAATTCCTTCAAATCTTTAAATCCAGACTCTTGTGTTTGACTCTGTGTCTGCAAACTTAAAGGCTGCTCTTGTGGCTTGTGAGTGGGGGAACCCCCCCCCTGCAGCTTTAGCTGGCTTTGTCTGCTTTGAAGCCATTCTTCCACGCAGCCTGATTCTTCCTGAGAAAGATGTCCTCTCTCCCTTTCCACCACAAAAACCTTTCAGAAATTTCCCCAGCTTTAGTCAAGTCCCAAGGGAGAGGGAACAGATCAAATCACTTTTAAAAGAACTTTTCTTCTGGCCAGTGCTGTTACTTTTCATTACTTTGTAGCATCTTAGACACTCAAGCAAAATCACTTTCGCTTTCAGCTTTCCTTGTTGCTAAAGCCAGACGCCATTTTAACAAGATTACTTTCACTCAGAACTTAGATTCATTCACAGGGCTAATCAAAATACTTGCGATTTAAATTTCGAGTCCAGATTCCACCCTGCTTATTTTGAAAGGTTCTTTTGGCTTTCGCTCGTTATGTTGGTTGTGTTGCCCCTGGAGTCCGGAGCCTCCAAGCAGAGTTGCCCCCGGAGTCCGGAGCCTCGGCGAGCTGGATAGGGAGCCTCACCCTGCTTCCTCCCCAGAAAAACAGTCTGGGGACTTCGTAGGGGACTCTACCTTGTCTCGCCGGCTCTCCTCCTGATTCCTGTGGATCGCGGAGTTTTTCAAGCCACCTCTCAGCTGTAGAGGTGGCTCTTTATGGGTGGTGGGGCTGGCGGTCTTGAAGGGACCGTCTAGCGATTATGGCGGCGCCAACCGGAAGTCCCAGTTGCAGCCCTTTCTTGATTGGGATTCCCTGCGCACAGTCACTCATGCCCTCGTCACCTCTCGCCTGGTCTACTGCAATGCTCTCTACATGGAGCTCCCCTTGAGGGGCACCCGGAGGCTCCAACTGGTCCAGAATGCGGCCACGCGGGTAGTTACGGGAGCTGCATGGCGCCCCCATACAACACCTCTCCTGCGTGAGCTGCACTAGCTCCCAGTGGTCTTCCGGGTGCGCTTCAAGGTGTTGGTTATCACCTTTAAAGCGCTCCATGGCATAGGACCTAGATATCTTCGAGACCGCCTGCTGCTACTGACGGCCTCCCATCGACCTGTGCGCTCCCACAGAGAGGGTCTCCTCGGGGTGCCATCAGCCAAACAATGTAGGCTGGTGACCCCCAGGGGGAGGGCCTTCTCTGTGGGGGCACCCATTCTCTGGAACCAACTGCCCCCAGAGATAAGGAGAATCCAAGACCTCGGTGCCTTCCGCTGTGCCCTTAAAACTTTCTTTTTTCAGCAAGCTGGGCTGGCTTAACACTTTTAAATGTTTTTAACTGGTTTGTCATTGATTTTTTTAATTACAGGGCCAAATTTATATATATCTTTTTAATAGTATTTTAATGTTTGTACTTTATGTTTTTATTTGGCTGGCTGTACACCGCCCTGAGTCCTCACGGAGAAGGGTGGTATATAAATTTGATATAAAATAAATAAATAATTACTATGAGACACGGAAAAAGGAAAAGGACAAATTGAAAATGTCATATAATCTTCACTGGAAATGGGAAAACCAAAACCATATAGATATTCAAATTAAGATATTATTCTTAGTCTGAGTTTATCCAGAATGGATAATGAAGCTGGCTTATTCTTAAATACCCGATCATGAATCATGAACTTGTAATTGTGAAGTTACTACAAACTTTACCTTTAGGAGTATATACTCCCAGAAGAGACACATATATGACTGTAAGAGGATTCAGTTTAAATATTGAGAAAGAGATAGCATCCCATCGTATTCTACCAAGAAAACCAAATGGACGTTCACAAGCAGGACTATGTCAACATGAAAGCTAAACTCTTTAGGTCTGATGGTAGCCAATGAGCTACTGGGGAATAGCGGGGGAGCAAGAATGAGTAGCATAGATAAATTATAATATGGCTGGATTGAAACCAAAAACTTATCTAGCTACTGATGTAGCTAAAAGAATGTTAGAACATGCAAAGAACCACAGAGATGATCCAGAGATTATCCTGGAGAAGATATGTGGCAGGAGTTATGTCAAAACATGAATCAAACATAGCAAAGGAAAATTGTGGCAACATACAAATATATTTACTAAATACATATATACATGCATACATGATGCATACATGCATACAAGCTTATCAGTGGTTGCATGGGTATTGACTCTTCAGAATTAGATAAATGGTGTGCTTTATGGTAGGGAATGAATGACCAAATGGTAAGCCTGCCATCTTTAGGAGCACATCCCCATAAAGAGCCAAAGATGGTAGAATCTTGGAAGTGTAAGATTTCTGAATTAAAAGCCATTCCATCTTGCTTGAATTGAGTCTGAGCCCATTTTTCTTCATCTGGACCCTGGCAACCAGCAGACATCACATGTTGGTATCTGGAATGACATCATCTGATTTATTTATTTTTAAAATTACTGCTAAATAACCATAAGTATGTAGACTTATGTAGGTGGATGTCCTACAGAATAGGTAACTGGATGCTATTCAAATGTTTGAAATACTATTTCCAAATGGTGGCTGGGGCTGTGTATACTAGGCCCCAATAAAAGAGAATATATATAGCTCAGGATTGGACTGTGGAATCCTTGGTGCTGTCTGAGCTTAGTTGTTTGCTTACAGATGTTTTATTACCTGACTTGGTAACATCAGTGCTAGTAAATGTGGGTTTGCTTCTTGTTTACATACAGGAATTTGTCCTGCCAATGTTGTGGGAGTGTGGTTGAAGTCCAAAATAACTAGAGGACATCTGGTTGCCTTCTATTGTCCCACATACAGCATATGTTATCAAACAAATTTTGTTATGGATTAGAAAAGAAAGATATCAATAAAGACTGAACCACAAGTTTTCTATTTATAACTGTCTGTGACAGATACTGTGAAAACCTAGTACCGATTACCCCATTAACACATTTACTATCTCCTATTATATCCTATCTCCCTTTTAACACTAAAGTTCCTAAGATTTTTTTTTCTTTTTGTCTCCTATGGCAATGCTAGAAAATAATCCCATTTCTTTACACATAGCATTTCATATGCATTAATATTGTTCAATGCAGAAGTGATAATATGATAATATATTCCTGAGCACAAATATCTTTTTAGAATTCTGTGTACAAGATCTTATTCTCTTCAGTTTAAATTTTGCCAGTACATCTGTCTTCTTTAATATAACCCATATATTTGACAAGAATAATTCATGATCTATTCTATAATCTTCACTTGGGAGTGGCTGGCTGACTAGATTTGCCTTTGCCATCTTCAATTAAATGTTATACAGTCTATCTGATTCTCATATTATCCGATGTCCTGATGTATAGTCTGCATTTAAGTTACTTTAAGCAGTTATTGGTAATAGAATTCTCTTTGCAAACCTCTGCTAAACTATCTTCTAATTTTTGCATTGATTTGAATATACCATCAAGTTGCTGTCAACTCCTAGTGACCACATAGACAGATTTTGTCCATGATAATCTGTCCTTAACTGGTCTTTCAGAATTTCTAATGTCCTCCTAAGCACTGTAACTGAGTCTATCTACTTTTCCCTGCATTAGAGCCTTCTCCAGAGCGGTGGGTCTTCATATAATGTGTTTGAAGTAGAATAATTTGAACGTAGCCTATTGTGCCTCAAGTGAAAACTCTGGGTTGATCAAGTGAAAACTCTGGGTGTCAACCCTGAAGTTGACCTGACCGAAGCCATCTTGATGCTTCAGTGCTGCCACACTGGAGCTGAGGGATACGGAGGGGGGATTAGAGATAATTGGGGCTGTGTAGTCAAAGCAAAATACTTTCTCTTGGGAACCAAGGACGTTCTCACACCTGGCCAGAGGAAGGAGGATTGATGTCACCTGACAGTGGATGCTGCCTTGATTGGGCCATGTGACTGATTGTTTGGAATGGGGGGGGAACTTTCACTTTTAACTAGGTGAAAACCATGGGACCCTTCAGAGTTAGTTTTTAACTGATATGTGCCAATATGGTATTTCCAATAAAGCTATTCTTTGAGGAATCTACCTGCCTTAGAGTTTTGCTTGCAATGGATCTATTACTTGGAATCCTGACACTGGGTTGAGTGAAGAAGTTTCTTGAATGAGAAGTGAAATGTTTTAAAAGAAAAACCAGAAAGTCTTGAAAAAGCACCTTTGGGACCACCATGACCTGGATGACTGTGAATCTCCAGAGACATCTGGGTTGATCTGTTTGTTGAACCATTTGTTTGTTTTCTTGAGTGTTCATGATATTCTCAGGAATTTTTTCTAGCTCCAAAGTTCAAAAATGACTATGGGTAGGTGAAAAAGCAATGGGAACAAGAGTGACTTCCAACTTTCTGCTGGTTTCCACACTGATGTTGCTTATGGGAAGCTGGTGCAGAGTTCAGAAATAACTCCTCCTCCTCAGCTGCCCTGCAGAACTGCCTGATGCTTTTCTGAAGAGAGGGGGAACAATGGAAACTGTGGACTTTGAGGGAAATTGCCCTCCTGTTCTCCCTCCCAGCATGTCCCAAGTGCTCCTCCCTCCATGGAGTAAGAGTACTCACTTGTCAATCTCCAATGTTCCTCTGCCAGTCACCTCACACCAAGCATCCAAGTCACTTACTCATCCTATCCTCGCTACCCACTGCCATTAAGAGATGTCAGATTTCAGCTCCTGTTCCAAAGCAGCTAATTGCTACTCACCCAATTCTTTGGGTAGAGGGACCAGAGGGCTGCAGAAAAGAGGATGGGAATAAGGCTATCCAATCTTCCCCTGCACCACACAATTTATGGAAGGTGAGGTAAAGCTGAAGCAGCTTCTTCAAATTTCACTCCCAGGGGAATCACTGATACTGGTATTCTGTAACTTAGTCCACTTGAGTTATCGTGGTTCAATAATTGTTGCCCTATACCAGAGATGGGTTTCAGCAGGTTCTGACCAGTTCTGGAGAACCGGTAGCGGAAATTTTGAGTAGTTTGGAGAACTGGTAAATATTACCTCTGACTGGCCCTCCCCCCATCTATTCTCTGCCTCCCGAGTACCAACTGATCGGGAGGAAATGGGGATTTTGCAGTAACCTTCCCCTGGATTGGGAGGGAATGAAGATTTTACAGTATCCTTCCCCTGGAGTGGGGTGGGAATGGAAATTTTGCAGTATCCTTCCCCTGACACGCCCACCAAGCCACACCCACAGAACCAGTAGTAAAATTTTTTGAAACCCACCACTGCCCGATACCAGTGATGGCTAACCTTTTCCGGACCGAGTGCCCAAAGTACGCCTGAACCCCCAAAATGCAATGCACATGCAGCCCCCATGCATGTACCCTGACCCCGTGCACTTGCAGGCCCCCGTGCACGTGTGCACTCCCCCTGCACTTGCCACATCTTCCTGCATGCGCGGCAGAGACCTGAAGACCAGCTGGCAACAGGAGGCGTCTGTGCATGCGCAGCGGAACTGAACTAGGGCAATGACTCGTGTGCCATCAGAGGGGGCACTTCATGCCACCTCTGACACATGTGCCATAGGTTCACCATCATGGCCCTATACTTTCCAATTTCAACCAAATGAAGACTACAAAAACAAAAAACCAAACATGAGAATTTTAATAGTACATAAAATTTTGCAAATCTTGAATTCATCTTGAGTTCTTTGAGAACTGTTGCTAATCTTCATCTATGCCACAGCGAAGTTTTCTGATGAGAGGCTTCTAGCTATCCTATATTGAGTTGCCATTTCCCCCCTGAAAATATGTGGGTTTGTTTGAAACTGGTGACATTAAAAAAAAGACTTAAAGGGAATAAGGAAGCCATTCAAACCTCTGAGAAAATTGCACTACTAATCATATTTCCATAAGCAGCTCTCCGTAGCATTACAGTCACACAGAATATTTATAATTTGGTTTATGTGAGCTACAGTTTAAGTTGGAGAAAATTGGTTTCCTTTTCAAAATGTCATGTTTCTCATTTCCCTTTCTAAATTTCAGGCTGATTCAAGCTCTTATCAGACTTTAAATCACTTGAAAACACAGTCCGTAATTAAAATGCAGCAAATCTGCATGAATCAATGTAAGTTTTTTATTTGTTCTAAAACACTTTTAAGTGAAGCTGAAAGCCTGTTCAAATGTGATATAATGAACATGAATACAAATGAAGTATGTGGTGTGTGAGTCTAGGAAGGAGAAAGCAAATGAGTGGGTGGCAGAAATGTGTGTGTGTGTGCTTGTGTGCCTCTGCTTGTTTGTATAAGTAGCAAATATATTGCAGATAGAGAGAATGGTTGTGTGGATTGGGAGCTAACTCTGTTACCTGCAGGGGGAAGTATAACAAGTAATTAAGTCTTTAAATACTTATCTAAGAAATGTGTGAAATAAGGAAATAAGATTATGATAGGGCAAATGTGTGGCATCTTGAAAGTAAATCCATTGACTTGATTGGGATTTATTCTCTAATAAACATCTTTATCCACAGGTTTAGGTAGATATATTTAATACTGTTGTGGCCCTCCAGCGGCCTGCGTGGATCGTGGCTGATCCCGACGAGGAGGAGGCTGGTGTGTCGCGCCAGCAACCTGAACAGCCGGTGTTCGCGTCGGACAGCGAGGAGGCTGAAGAGGATGTGGTGCCAGAGGCAGAGACTCAGCCAGGACCTTCAGAACCTCCAGAGGCTCCTTCAAGTGGATAGAGCGAAGTGGAGGAGCCTCTCCTCAATGCTTGAGCACACAGGGCTGCCAAAAGGCAGGAGTGGTTACTCAGGAGGAGGAGGTCTCCTCGAGAGTAAGGCTTGAGGATAATTGGCCACTCCCTTAGCCTATTTAAGTCACACACGGTTAGTAAGTTTCTTGCTGGAAACATCTTGTAATTATCATCAGAGCAGTTTTTGGAAAAGTCTTATTGTATCTTGCTTTCTGGGCTGGTTGCCAACCTTTGCCGGACTTTGGTTTATTTTTGCTACTTAATAAACTTGATAAGGACTGTTGGTGTGTGTCAATATCCTCAGGAATCCAGAGCTGGGGCAGAACAAATACTGCTAAAATACCTTCTAGTCTTGCCTTCTGGTATCTATTCTCCAAAGCATCAGAAGGCAAGATAAGAACCAATGGATGGAAACTAATCAAGGAGAGAAGCAACCTAGAACTGAGGAGAAATTTCTAAACGGTGAGAACAATTAACCAGTGGAACTTCAAGAGTTGTGGGTGCTCCATCACTGGAGGCTTTCAAAAAGAGACTGGACAACAGTGGTGGGATTCTGCCGGTTCTAGGCGGTTCAGCCGAACCGTTTGTTAAATTGCTGGCTCGCCCTGTCCCTTGCACCGCCCCTCCGTACCACTGGGTGAGGGGTGGGCGAGCCAGCAATTTAACAAACGGTTTGGTGTTTTTTTATAATTTTATTGGCCTCGCAGCTGCCACGGGGCTTCAAAGAGCCGCCCTACAGCTGATCAGTGTTAAAAGAAAAGAAATGAGTAGACCGACGCCTGCAAAAATAAATGGGTAGACCCAGTGGTGGGATTCTACTTTGGTAGAACTGGTTGTTAAGTAGTTAAGTAGTTAAGCCAGTGGTTGCCAAAGTGGGTGGTACCACCCCCTGGGGGCGGTGGAATGCCTTAGGGGGCGGTAAGAGGCAAGGGGCCTGGCAGGAGGTGCTAAATGGCAAGGAGGGTGGCCCCCATCCTTTGCCCTGTGCCTCGCAGCACTTACCTCCTTGCAAGCAAACAGCAAGAAAAAACAGCCCCTTCGGCTTCAGCATCAGTTAATTAGCACAAGTTGATTAGATCAGCCTCCTGCCTCTCAGCTGATTTGCTCTCAGCTGTTTTGCCAGGGCTCTATTGCTCTCTGCAAAGAGTGCTCGAGCAGATTCTTTTCCCCCTAGCCTAGCTATGCTGAAAAAGAGAAACCGAAAGTAAAGCAGGGTCTTTGCTGCAACGTGACAAAATGAGGCAGAGAGAGATTTCTTTTTCTTTTTCCTCACCAAAAAAGGTAGGTGCAAACAATGGGAAATTTAGGACAAAAGAGGAGAGTTCAAGATTTTAAAACACAAAAGAAAAAAAGCTCTATTTAACTAGGGAATTGTAATAACTGAGATACTATTAATTGTATATTGTGTTGAAAGCAGAAATGGTTAAGTTTGGTTTAGAGGAATATATGGGGGAAATTATTTGGTTTATTATTATTGGTAAATATAATTAATTGATTTGTAAGAAATTGGATTGCATGAAAATAATTGGAATATTCATGTTCATATTGATTAATATACAAAAAAGATAGTTATATAACTAATTGATTTATATTAAAATGTTGAATTTGTATTAAACAACTGTAATATTACATAATTAACCAAAGTGAGGATGGATATAAAAATAGATGATAATGGGAAGGGGTATAATATAGAATAGAAGGGAAAAATTGAATTTGATTAAGATTAGAGATGAGGATGAAGGGTAATGTTGGGTTTTTTAAAAAATAGATGAGGGAAAAATATGGCAAAAAGGAAATATAGAAATTGTAAATTTAATTGAAATGACTAAACACTGTTTAAATTTGTGAAGTAGCCAAATACTCTGTTCAAAGAAAATACATTATATGTTTGTATGTGTGTTTCTAATTATTGCTATTTATTCATATTTGTTCTCTTTTATTCTTTAAAGTTTAACAATTCATTCTTTATCTTAATATCTTTATATTTGGTTGGGGTTGGCTTTCTTCCCTTTCATCTTTCAATCTTTCTCCTCAAACCTACCATCCCTCTCTTTTCTTTCCTTCTTACTTTCTCTTCCCCTCTTCTTCTTCTCCTCCCTACTTCCTCTTCCTTTCTCCTTCTCCTCCTCTCTTCCTCCCTCTCTTACCCTCACTCCTACTCTAATTTCCCTTCCCTTCCTTCATCCCTCTCTATTGCTGTATCCTTTTATGCATATGGACTACTCAGAGAGCTGAAAAAGTTATTTTTGACTGGTACTCGCACTTTTGACCAGTCCTCGAATTTACGACTGTCCTAACATTTTATGTTTTTGCCCTATCTTGTGACCATGATGAAGAGAAGCAGTTGTGAAATGAGTGACACGGTTGTTAAGAATGCCGCAACGGGCATAAATGTGAGGATGGTCATAAGTACGAGGACCGGTCAAAAGTGCGAGGACCTGTCAGAAATGACTTTTTTCAGCCCTCTGAGTAGTCCCTATGCAGATAGCCCCGCCCACCCGGTCACATGACCAGCTAGCCCCGCTCACCCGGTCACATGACCAGCTAGCCACACCCACCCGGTCATATGACCACCAAGCCACACCCCCAACTAAGCCACGCCCACAGAACCGGTTGTTTAAAAAATTGAATCCCACCACTGCTGAACAACCACTTACCTGGAATGGTCTAAGGTCTCCCAATTGAGCAGGGAGTTGGACTAGAAGACCGCCAATGTTCCTTTGAATCCTATTATGTTACGTTATGTTAAATTAAATTATGTTAAATAGATGCAATTAAATTTCTGCAGGAGCTCCCTCCTCCCAAAACCACCTATGTTTCCATTCAGCAACTTCTGGATACTTTCATATAAAGAAAATGTTTTGCCTAGTTCTGCTGCTTTTAAGCTGAGGGGTGTTAATGTTTGTGTTAGATTTCCATTGTTATTTGCTGTTCCTTAAGATTGTTTTAACACTTGCCATTTGCTTTAGTTCTGCATTCTGAAGAGCATAGTAGCATTTTTTTTTTAAAAAAACATAATGTGTCAAGAACCATTTTGGGAATTAAACTGGCAGAAATTACTCATTGTCTCATTTCCAGGTGTTCTGGTATTTAATTTTCTGTTGGTTTTTTTTATAGCAACGATGGAACTCCTCATTTAATAGAGGAAAAATCACTCAACTATCCGGGATATTGTACTCATAATATGATAGATATGATGGCAGTTCCATTTGTGCAACTAGTAGCTATGAGACATTTGTACATCATAGGATGTAGAAAATGAAAGTTAGCTCCTTATATTTAGCAGTGCCCCCAAAATAAACAACTTCTTAGGGCTAATACATGTATTGTACTGTTTTTCAGGCTTCTTATCACTGTTATAAATGACATTCATTTATTGGTACCTATACTTGTGTGGAATACTATGCAAGATATATGTGTCTAAGGACTGATTAAATGTTCTGTAGAAAGTTAGCACCCACCCCTCTCCTAGAAGAATGAAATATTCTAGGAAATATTAAAAAGGCAGAATATTATACCTTCTTGGATGAGAAAAGGAGAAACATGCTCTTGGAAAGCAGCCCCCACCTTTGTTAATAGCCCCAGAAAGGCTGGGCCAGCTTATCTATAACAGAAAATACCTTCATCCCCAGGACTAATAGGATTAGCCCTCTACCCATTTCACCACATGACACCTGAGAAGATTATATCACCCAGCAAGATTCAACCAAGCCTGGGACTCAAGACAACCTACAACGTTGCATGAATCCATGGGAGTCTGACAACCAATCAGGATACATTTCTTGCCACAGGAATAGGAAGCAAGTTCAAAGCCCAACATATAAATCTCTCTCCCTCTCTCACCCATGTGCTCATTTTTGTCCAGGACCCAAAAAACCCATGTGGTCCTATCTACCATTAAACCATCTTTCCAAACAGCTTCTATGTTTCTCGTGTCATTCTCCCCACTTGGAACTGAACCCAGATGGACATTTCTTCCTACAGTTCCAAAATATAGGTAAAAATGCATGTTTAATAAAGAGATATTAAGTAAGCAGTGGTTTAGTTTGCTTTTAAGAACAAGATCTGAATTAGCCTATGTGGGGAAGGATGTTATTTATGAATAACAGTATAAATATTAATCAGTTATATAATGAAATCTAAAATTGTTAGTACTTATATTAAAAGAAAAATCTACTGGGAAGAAAGGTAAAATGGAAAAGAAGACTGCACAGAGTGCTGGTTTTTCTGCCATGTTCATGGGAAAAGTTCACATATCTGATAAAAATGACTATCAACTGATATCATCTGGTTTGATACTCACTTTGCAAGCTGTTGGCCTCTATCTTATTCTGCCATGTACATGATTTCTGATCTCCTTGTGACTGCTCTGTGTTATAGAGCCAAATGGATTTGCATACATGTAGCCCAACCAAAAGATTTGTGTACACCTTGAAAAATTAACTTGCATATACAGTATAGGCAATTTTTAATCATTTTTTCTAGCCTGATATATTATTCTTTTAAATGCTTTGGAATTCAAATATTACACATTCATCATAATAGGTACGAAAACAATCCAATGTTTATAGCAATTTTGAAAAAGCCTTTTATTGCCCTTTTAGGAATTCTGGTGTTTATAGCAGGTGTGTAGCTGACAGTATTAAAGATTCACATACTTCTATTTAAATAGGAAAAATACACCTTTGTTTCAGAGTAGAACAAAATAAAGGAAGCTTCTAACGGCAACTTTCAATGTTAATTTATTTTTTAAAAACTTATCCATGCAAGCAGAATAATTCTTGCATGGAGAGGTATAGGATTTTTTTGGTTGATAGTTTGCATTTTTTTAAAAAAATTACAGCCAAAAGACCCCAAAACAAGTTACAAATATAATCTAAATTTGACATTAGATAAAACAGTTTTAACAAATACACATTTAATATATATTACATAATTCTGTGGTTCTGTATGTTTTAAATTAGCCCTAATAATGTAACATTGGTAACCAAGTTCTCTTGTTTATCTACCAAACATTGATTGATGGTTCCATCCATTATGTTGGAAAGGGATGCTTTTCCAAAAAATTAATTGTTCTTTTCTCCTAGAAATAATCAAAGTTATCTTTGGCAGTCTCATGTTTTAAAGTGAACCAGTATTTTTAACAATGGTTTATTTGGAGAGTTACTCTGATTCATATTCAGCTTGGGCTTCATGAGTTATCTGAACTTGGAAACTATTTCACATTAGTTGAGGTGGAAAATTTTAATCCCAGTTAAATAGTTCCTTCATTTAACTATGTTTCAAACACTGGAGGTGACTATTATGCATCCCATGGACTGCAAAAATAACAAAGAGGCCCTAGAACAAACTTCACTAAAAATATCACTTGAAGCCAAGATCACCAAACAGAGGGTATCATGCTTTGGCTATGTCATGACTCCCTCAAAAAGTCAATCATGCTGGGAGTGATCAGCAGAAAAAGAAGGGGCCACCCTAGTACCTATTGGCTGGACACTATAAAAGATAACAATATGATGACCATGGTGGATCTGAAGAACACAGTGCAAGACAGAGGAGCATGAAAAGTGCTTATCCAGTGGTGGGATTCAGCCAGTTCACACCAGTTCAGGTGAACTGGTTGTTAAAATACCCTGTCCTGCTATCAAAGTGGATCTTGGGTGCTGTGCTGCAATGAAGAAATGGGCAATGGACCGACCGGTGTGAGGGAAGGAGAAGGCCACTTTCCCAGTTTCTTCTCCCTGCTCCTCCTTTTTCCTGCTCCGTTGCCCATTTCTCTCCTGGGTGCAGTGCAGCACTCAGGATCCACTTTAATAGTGGGGGGAGGTGATAATTTAACAATTTAACAGGGTTAGGTTGGCCATCGTGGGAGGCTTGTCCCACATGTGTGGTGGAGCTGGAGGACAGGGATGGCCCATACCCCCCACAACAGCCAACTTGACCCTGGGCAAACCGGTTGTTAAATTATTTGAATCCCACCACTGTGCTGATCCATAGGATGGCCGAGGATTGTACATGATTGAATGGCTGATCATGACAACAACAAATATTGTCTAGCCAAAGAAAGGCATAGCCAGCAGCCATCTCTTCATTCTTGTTTTTAAACACATTTGAAAGAAAGAAGCAGCCTCAAAGAGCAGTGCCTGTATAATATTTCTAAAAAGTGATTTGCTTTCCATTTTCTGTTTTTCACTTCCTACAGGCATGTTCAACTGCCAAGAAAGGAAACCACTGGGGATGAATGAGTGAACCTTGTCTACATATAGTGATTGCAGATAGGCAGGCCGACAGACCAATGCTATTTTTTAAAAGCAGAAACTTCAAAAAAACAACAACATGGCAGTCATCACAAAGTTAGCTGGAATATGAACAAAGCAGAGAGAGACATTAAACTGCTGTTGAATTTTTTAATGCAAAGCCCATTCTTTGTATCCAAAATTTCCTACCCATGCTTAACATTAAAATGAGGAAGTAGATAGTTTTGTTTTTGCAAATAAGAATGGATAGTGTGCTGGAGAATTAAAGTGATTTAATTCACCTGGCAATTAATTCCATTCAAATTTAAAAGTATGATTAATTTGATTGAGCAAATTAGTGAACAAGGATGATGAAAATTTCTCAATGAGGACATACGATTTTTGGAAATGTCAAGAATGAACTTTGTGAAAAAATTAACATGAAATGGACATGAAAGAAAAGGAAAGAAGAGGAAGAAACAAGTGTGAACTTTAAGAAGAGAAAGCTTGAACAATGTATGGAAAAAGTACTAGAAGATAAAGTTCCAGAAAAAATTAATGGAAAGTGGAAGTACTGCAGAAGAGTGGGAAGTATGAAAAAGGACCTTAGTGGAATGAAAGAATTGAAAGATCCTGTGAATAAGAAAAAATCCATGTATGAGAATGACTGCTGCTGCAATAAATGTGAGATTTTGGAAGTGGGTGAAGATCAGTGGTTCGTTGCCCCCGGTTCAGACCAGTTCGCAAGAACCAGTAGTAAAACCGGTGGGAGGCTCCGCCCACTGACCTGGATGTCATTAGAAGTGATCTGCGCATGCGCAGAAGCTTCTGAGCATGTGCAGAAGAGCATGTGAGCGGGCACGATGCGAACCAGTAGTAAAGGTAAGTAGAACCCACCCCTGGTGAAGAGGGCTAAAAAGGAATAAAAAAGAAAAAAGAAATTAATGAAAACAAAGCCGTTAACTTGTGGTGGATGGGTAGTTAAGAGATATGAAATATAATATAATAAAATAAATAATGAAAAGATGTTGATAAAATGCTTATTATTCTTTCTAAGATGAGGAAATAGATGGAGAAGTTTTCAGATGCAAAAGCCCAGTTGTGCATATTATATAGTATGTTATGAAGAATTAATGTTGTGTTATATAAACTAAAATAACCCTTTCTGTGCCACCTTTGTTATATGAAAATGAGAGGTAAATATGCCGGGAAGAATATAAAAATATACTGAGTACAATGGAAATGGGTTACTTCAGAAGCATGTGAAGGACAAGAAAAGAGAGGGTCAAGAATGACTATGTATTGAATAAATATGGACTGAATATAAAAGTGAATAACCAGTATAGAAGGACATTGATGCAGTTGTTCACGCAGAGAGAAAAAATAAGGAACAAAACAAAAACATAATGAAACAATGAAGGGGTCGAGAAGGAGAATTCTGAAAAAGTTATGATAAGATGGATTTGATGAAATCTTCAGAAAGAAAGAGGTAAAAGGTTTAAAGAACAAAATAC
Organism: Pantherophis guttatus; assembly: GCF_059756535.1. Classification (NCBI taxonomy): domain Eukaryota; kingdom Metazoa; phylum Chordata; class Lepidosauria; order Squamata; family Colubridae; genus Pantherophis; species Pantherophis guttatus. Next base: position 29,978,018 of record NC_142065.1, read on the forward strand.
TAATACTGTCAGGAACTGCAAGAAGAACCAGTCTATCAGGTTAGCACCATGGTGGATTAACCCCTTGTGGTGACAATCAGCGAGCAGAAACTCACACACTTTCACACATGATATAAAAATTATGACAGACTAAATATTATTTATGCTTGGCAAGGCTGAGGGAAGTTAATAAAGGAGAATGTAACCAATAAGATGGGTAAGCAGGATCCAAAGGTTTACCCAAATGTCCTTTGAAAACCGACAAGCTACAATTAGAGATGGGTAGTAATAACAAGTATTTGCCATCCATACAGCTGTTAGAAGTTGAATTTGATTCAGTGATAGTTAACTGTTACAGGTAATCCTTGATTTATGACCATTAATTTTAATAATGGTTTGAAGTTATCATGGTGCTGAAAAAGTAACTTATAACTCATCCTTGAAGTTACAACCACTACATTACCCATCACAACATCACCCATCACAACAGTCACACAATAGCAGTTTGGGTGCTTGGCAACTGGCTCGCATTTACAATGGTTGCAACTTCTTGCAGTCACATGATTGCAATTTGTGAAAAGCCAATGGAGGAAGCTGAATTTGCTTAATGACCATGTGATTTCCTTCACAACTGTATTATTCATTTAACAACTCCGGTGATTCATTTAATGGCTATAGTAAAAGTGGTTGTAAAAATTGGGTCTGGTCACATGATGACTCGCTTAATGATTGTATCACTTAGCAACTGCAATTCTGATCTCAATTGTGGTTATACTTCAAAGACTACCCATTATGTCCTATAATAAATCGGTCTGCATATAATACAACTCTCAAAACTAATCGGCAAAATAATTGTGGTTTAGAATTAATGTCCAATCTTAATAGACAGTCCAGACTACATAGACTGCCTTAAAAATGTCTTCATAAACTTTTATTTGGACTTTCCTATATCAGATCATCCAATGTTCAAAGAGGATAGCAATAAGATTAGACTTCAGGTGCCTTCCTATTCATTGGAATTCAAATCCTGCTATAAGTAAAAAGTATAAGAGATTTCTGATTTGTCCTGATGGAGTGACAGACCCTGTTTCAACACTCTTATCTTTGAATGGAATGGCATAAATCGCAAGGTATAGAGGAGTGGAAATTATTGCTTTACTAGCTAGTGCATTACTTTAACCTGAATTCTGGAGATTCAAGCATCTCTTTGGTACCGAAAGCTCTGTAAAAATTTCCAGAATACATAAAGTTTATAATAATAAAATTCTATCATCATATTTTAAATCAGATTAATTATCAATGTTTACTGGGCATTATTTTCTGGCAAGAGAAAACAGTTTAGGTTTAGAAATCCTTAGCTTCACAGAAATTCAGTTGAGATGTAAGGGTTAATTGCTCTGATATTTTTAAATTAAAAATAATAATGAGATAACTATGCTTCATTCTAGTTTCTTTGCTCCTGTATTCTAAAGAAGATAGCAGTGATAATATAACTAGGATCGAGCTTGGTTTTCTCCATGCCCAGGTACATTCAAATAACCCCAAGATTATGCCAATTTAAGTATGATGATATATTTCTATCAATCCATTTTACAGTTGGGTAAACTGCTATAATTTCATTTATATTCTGGTTTATTTTCCCTGTTCAAAAATCAGTTTTACAGCTCCTTAAATTGTTGAGGTCCTTAGATGCTGCAGATAATTCCTAGAAATGTAGCAATGGTGGGAACTAATTCCTCAATATATGTAGGGAATGGAGATAATAGTGCCCATTCTTATTATGAACACAACATCACCGATATTCTGAATCACATCATTGGTCTGCCTAAATTGGAATATCATACAATTGGAAGCAGTCCCCCAGGATCTTAAAGACTTTTTCAATCTTCCTTGGAGGTTCTAGAACCTAGAATTAAGGAGAAATTTCCTGACATTTAGAACAATTAACTTGCCTCCAGATGTTGTGAATGCTCCAGCACTCCAGCAAAAACAGGAAGTTTTTAAGAAGATATTGGATAACCATTTGTCTGAAGTGGCGTAGGGTTTCCTGCCTAAGCAGGGGGTTGGACTAGAAGACCTCCAAGGTCCCTTCCAACTCTGTTATTCTGTTTTCTAAGATTGAATTTAGGACCTTCACTCCTTTAAAGGAAGCACTTCTCTAGTAGTCTACACTTCCTTTATGTGTCATGGGTATTGTCAGGACTGAAAGATTCATTTTTCAAGTAAGTGGCTTTGTGCTGTGGGGTTTTTGTGATCATGAACATCGTAATATGATCCAACAAATGTAGATTTTAACAAATGATTAGGAAGAAGTGCTTTGACTTCACACAACAGTGGCACCCTCTCTGCTATTCATTAAAGCTTGAAGGCCTTTTTTCAGGTTTCTAGGTGAAACCTGAAAAAAGGTGTGTCTACTTTAATGAATTGAACTGTTAAAGCAAGGCAACTTTAATGCAATTCTTGAAGCAACTACACCTTTTCTCAGGCTTGCACAAAAGACTGAAAAAAGACATTGATGCTCTAACAAACAGCAGAGGAGTGGGTAGATTTGTGCTTGTGTGAGGACCAAAGCATTTCTTTTAAATTATTTTCAAGGCATTCATAGTGTTAATGTTCATTACCAGCCACGGTGGCTCATATGGAAAGACACTGGGCCTGCGCACCATTGAGGTCGGAGGCTTGGCGGTTCGATTCCTGTGAGCGAATAAACTGCTGAAGGGACAAGAAAGGAGCCTCTCCCCAATTGCCTACCAGCATTCTGGTTTCCTGCGGGTAAAGATAACACCGTCCAAAAAAAATTCCTTTCACAGAGGCAGCCAGCTACCTCGGTGATCCCTGGTGAACACATGCCATAAGCTAAATAAATAAATTACCGGACAAAGAAGAAAAGAAAAAATGGTCATTTGCGTGTCAGAAACTGGTTGTCCTCCTTAGGTGTCAGATATTATTCAGAATGTAATTTTTCTCAATAGACTAGTTATTCAACAGAAGGAAGAATGGTTGAAAGAGAATTGAGGGAGGGGACAAGCTAAAACTCCCTAACCCAAATTACATCTTTCCAGGGAAAACAAAGCACCATCATGGCTTTCCGATGTCAAATCAGGCAACTGCCCTCTCAACAAAGCACTAAAACTAAAACTGACAGCTCAGTCATAAAAACATTTAGAGGGCCAAAAATATTGTTATTTAAAGTGGTAAAAAATAATGGTTCTGGGAAAGCAAAGCAACTTCCAGGAGGGAAAAAAAAAAACATGTTCACATAATACTGACTCTTTATTCTTTCAACACTGCCTTTCCAGTCCAGCCTCATTACCTCATAGGTGCACATTAATAGCTTCACTGACCTCTCTAGGCGCAAGATGCACTATATCAAATTAAATAGCTGGTGCTATATCTAATCACATGTATATTCTAATTTTTCTACAAAGAGGACTGTAACTCCATTTTTAAAAAGCCTTTAGAAGAATTTGTGCTTCAATGCAATGTGTCGTGGTCTTCGGTTCCAATATACAGTACCTCTAAAAAAATTCTACTGCAAGACACATAAAGAGCTAATGAGATCAGAGGTATCCATAAAGAGCTAATGAGATCAGAGGTATCCACAGAAGCAAAGACTTTCATTAAAATGATGAAAGCAATGTTACAAAATTGCAATGCAAGCAATGGCTCTTTCATGTACATATGTGATGTAATTGCTACTTTGCAATTTGTCCCCCCTCCTCTTGTGAATGCTCCTAGATTAAATAATAATAGACTTGCATGGGTGAATTGACTATAAAACTACACTATAAAGCTTATAACCTATTTAATTTTATATATTATAATGAGATTATTCTCTCCCTCTACCTAAGCATTTACCTATAGAATCAGAATTGCAAGCATAAAATAAACAGGCCTTTCAGTTCAGGTTTACCTGTTGCTGAATGCTGGCTCATTAGGCAAAGTAATTAAATAGCACTGCTGAAATAATTATAATGATTAAGGAACATTGGTATTTCTTATTTGATTATTCTCTCTTTTTAAGGATTTATATAAGCTGATTTCTTTTGTGAGGCTCATTCTTAATAGCAAGCACAATATAAAGAGCGAAGTTCTTTAGTTTGTTAGCTTAGCAGAACTAAATATCTTGACTTACTTGACATTAAAAAGCACCAATTACCAGCCCTTATCACAGAATACAATGTCCAAAGTGGAAATGATTACAAGGTTATTATTCAGAGAATTTTTCTGAAAAATCATTTAAAATAGGATATTAATGCTAGCTGCTAGAAAAGCAAGAAAAGTAGTGATACTTTAGACAAAATTTTATTTCCTGGGTGCTTCTTTTATCACAATGGCTACATGTGAGTAGCAGGGAAACGGTTCCTTTTCTGTTCCAGAACTTGGAACAATGCTAGGTGCAAATGGCCTTTTGAGAGTTTCATCAAACTTGGGTGAAATTACTTGCATAGATGCTTCTCCAAAGGAAAGGAGAAATTCCCCTCCAACTTTCTCAGGGGCAGAAGTCCTTTTCTAATGGAAACAATAGCACACCTATGGTGAAACCAATGGAAGAAGTTGCTGGGTGACTTTGGGTCACTCACTCTCAGTCCAAATCACTTCACAGGGTTGTTATTTTAGTAAGGAGTAAGATGTAAGAGGAAGAAGAGATGGTGTATGATTTTTACCATTTCATTGTTGTATCATTATGACAGTGTTAATTTAGTACAGGGGTGTCAAATTCGCATTGTCACAGTGGCATCACATGACGTATCGTGACTTTCCCCCCCTTTGCTAAGCTAGGTGTGGGTATGGCCAGTGTGTGACACATCCGGCCCATGGGCCATGAGTTTGACAGCCCTTATTTAGTATGTTGATTTACTCTAGTTCAGTTTCTTTTGTATGTCTGTGTTTTTAATGAGGTGGTATTTTCCCCACGTATGGTGAGGAATTCTAGGAGTTGAAGTCCATAATCTTAAAGTGGTTGAAATTGAGAGAGACCACTCTATATTAAGTCACCATGAAAAATCAGAGCATAAAATAAACTGAAACAAATGCTGGGCAGGGATTCAACTATTTCTTGCCTATGAATGTGGTATTCGGGCTTATGAAAGAAGAGAACATATTTAGCTATTGCAATGAATTTTGTTGTAGTTATTGCTGTTTTAGATGGTAGAGAGGAACCAGCAAAGTTTTGTGTCCTGGGACAATTAGTCTTGATTGAAATGACTGGAGACAAAATATAAGCTATATAAATTTGACAAATGAATAAAATAAGATATCCCTGGGGATTCTGATTTTGGCTCCTTCACTGATTTAAGAATGCATTTAAAGAAACAGATGGTGATTTTTTTTCCCCTCATAGTTCTACATGTTTTGGAGGCACTCTTTTTATTCACTCATCATCTGCCTCAGGCCATTCTTCTCATGCTTCTGTTTGTTTGTCTTTTTAAAGAGTTAAGCCATGCATGCTATTATTTTTGTGAAAGTTTGAATTTACAAACTTCCACAGAATTATCAAATAGTGGCAGTAAAGATAACAAAGAGATTTGACTTTTGCAGGTATGAAAATAGGTGCACTAAAAATGACTTTAGCATTTCCACACATACAATCTAAAACCACATTAACTCTGCTGGAATTTATCTCTGCTCCAAAACTAATGAAAAAGGAATTAGAAAGCCTCTGTGGGAAAGAAAGGGGAGGGCTATGTGGACCTCAACTGAAATTAAAGCAACAAGTTCCAGTTAATATATGAGCTCAGCTACACCATTGTAAAAGCATTTTTTCATTCCATTTTCAATGTACGTAATTAATTATTACATTTTATCTTCCTTGGCTTCACTCTCTCTATACTGCACAGACCAATAGCTCGCATTCAAAGACTCAAGCTGGCAAAATGAATATATAAGTCTCCATAATAGAAAATTTCTATCTACTTGATGTTACCAGGCTAATAATTAAGAACTAATTGGAAGATATTAATAGTTATAAGCACAACGTTAGCACTAGCATTGACTAAATGCAGCCGAAGCCTCTCTCTGAATTTGAGAAATTTATTGCCGTTCTTTCCTTCCATCTTTCTTTGGGGGATGTAATTGGAATTATAATTTTTATTGCTTGTGGGCTATCAGATCATTTATTGCTATGCATCCCTTGATAAAAACAGAAGATTAAAATGTCACCTATACTTTAAAAAGCCTAAACTAAATAAAAAGAGCTTTTCCCATTGCCTCCATTTACAGATGAATTTTTTTTATACTACTGAGTTTTCACAAAAGTAGGGTTTAACAATAACGTACTACCCCACATTTTTCTATCATGTGCTTTATACTATGATAGTTTACATTATTTTAAAAGTAAATTTGGGTAAAAAGAACTTTTCATGGGAATCTTTTTTTTTTAAAGTGTTTTTCCAGGAAGCTCCCCATTCAGATTCACAATTTAAATTTCTTGATGTGATTTTTTCTCCTTTGTAATATTGTATCTATTCCATAAATATTTTTTATACTATTAATATTGTACAAGGAACTTTTATATTCCAGGTAAAACCAAATAAAGATCTTAAGCAGCAGAATTAAAAAAAGATGAATTTGTGAGACTTAGAAAGGTTGACAATACAGGCTATTTATAGTATTTATAGTATTGGACAGGACATATTACTTTTCTGGCCCAATATAAAAGGATTTATTATTTCAAAAGAACTTTTATATTGTATGTGTTTTATCTTTGGCTGTTCACCACCCTGAGTCCTTCGGGAGAAGGGTGGTATATAAATCCAAACTAAACTAAACTAAACTAAACTAAACTATTAAGATTCTTTGAAGAAAGATAACGGGTGTCCTTTCCCCACCATTCCCTCCTTCAATTCAATGTGCTTTAGTGATTCAGATGCTGGACTAGACCAGGCTCCAGACCATAGAAAACCATAGAAAGTCACTGGGTGGTTCTGTGTTCTCCTATGAACTTAATGTATAGGGTAGTTGTAGAGTACAATTGGAAAAGGGAGGGCTATGTTCATTGTCTTGAGCTTTGCGAGAAAAGGTGGGATATAAATCTAACAAACATATTAATATAAATTACTTAAAGGGAGTAATAAATAACTAAATTCTTTCATGCCAATATGGCAGTAAGTGTATCAAATGTAGTTGCACTGATCTTATATAACAAACTGTACAACCAAAGGAAACAACTTTCAGACAATATGCACAATTGCTTACAACATGAGTACTGCTGATTTGGAATAACTGCTCCAGGTTTAGGACTGGTTCACATATTTGCTCCTGTCAACTCGCAAAGCATCCCTGGCCTACTCTCGAGTTGCCATAGGCAAGGGGGAAGGGAAAATGAACTTTGCAGCCGCAACCAGGGAGCGCTCCAGTCAAAACAAAAAGCACATTCCAACCATCTCTTTGTCAAGGCCATCTCCGCTGTTACCCACAGTGGCTGGAGGGGAGTAATCTCTACAACCCGTGAAATTGCTTCGCTGGAGAATGTGACTGATGACATACCTTGGGAGGGTGGGAGAAAGAGGGTCAGAGCCGGATGTAAATTATGTGGTGTTAGAGTTGGCTTCACTTGGAACATGCCGACATGAAACTCCTAATAAATAACTGGATTTCTTTTGAAGCTTGGCTCGAGGCTCATGATTTAATTAGGGCATTGGTCAGAACCCTGACAGGTCCATTAAAAGTAGTACACCAGAACCTTCCTAGAGTGAGAATTTTATAGTTCTAGAATAGCATTAAAAAAGAACTGATTTTGATATCTATCAGGGTAATATGTCTTGAAAACTGAATATACATCTAAGCCTCTGCTCCTAGGCAGGATAATATAGATAACGATGGTTCTTAGTGAACAACTTACTTGTAAGTCTGCAGATAACATCGAATATTCTTAATGCCTTTGTTTGTTCAGCAAGATCTTGGTTTTCTAATCATCATATTCAAAGGTTTGAGAACTAAGGTTAATTTTTCAAAGTACACAGGGGACTTTGTGAAGAAATTCGGATTTAAAAGCTTATTCTTTGACATACTTGAGATTCTAAGGAAGGAAAGCAACAAATCTCCAAACATTTTGTTGAGAAAAGGTAAGTGCTCTTGAGAGATGCAGGTGTACAATTATAAACTCTTGCATGGATAACTGAGTTTAAGAGCAACAATTACTGCAGTTTGTTAGGCACATATTGATGTAACATGTTACGCCCCATTTTATCTTGTCTGTATCTAAAGATTCCTGAAAATCTCTGCATTTCCCCCCAAAAGTTAATTGCTCACACAATGGTAAGAGAGAGAAAAAATCCCCATTCAACAACATTACTATTGCCCAAGAGGAAAAGGCAGACTTGCACCTCAATGCAGTGTGCCTTAAATTTTCTAAAGTTGTCAAACATGGTTACGGCTCTGTATTGTCACATTACACTCACATTCTACAAAATGCAATAAAAATGCTAATATTTCAAATAACGTTCACAATTGTGTTCTCCTTCCTTGAAAATGTGAATTATTTCATAGACCATGCTGATAGTTTCAAGGGGACCATTATACAACAATTTAGTTAGGTCATTCTTTATAGTAGCGGTGGACAGCCTGTAGTCCTTAGTCTATTGTCAAAGGAACAAGTCAGAACATTGGTGAAGACTTTCTGTTCCTTCCCAGCAGCCACCTGATTGGGAGAATAAAATTTGTATTGGAGGAAGAAGAATGTCCTATAGAGAGAATGGATATCCTACTGCGATTTGACTCTGCCTCTTCCTAACTTCAACCTTGTCTACCATAGAAGCTCCATCTTGACTATTGCTGAGGTCAGTCATGCAGCCCTTGGAAGAAAATTTTTTTTGCTATTTCTCCTTTTAGCATTATGGCGATTAAATGACCTGGGTTACATTAGTCATAGAAAGAGGGTTTTGTTGTTGTTACTACTGTTGCAGCAGTCTGTACAAAGGCTAATTTGCAGGTGAGAAGAATTTCCAACACACTATTAGCAAATTAAATTCCCACATAAAAATAAGCATTCACTTATTTCAACTGTATAATATGCCTTTGCATTAAAGTAGAATTGGGGGTAGGTGCATGGATTTGTTCTCATATGTTCTCTCTGTTATGGTGACATACTTATTGGTCCCTGTTCTGGACGAACATCCAAATGCAAATTAAGAAAGACGTATTTCTTAAATGAGTGTTACCTAAGCTGTTTCTTCATCCTTGAAAGTAAATTTAGAACATAAATGAATGCATCTGGCTCTGTGGGTTGCCATGGCTGCAACAAAGATTTTCTAAATGTGGGAGATTGTATAATCAGCAAGGAAGATTATTGTCATATTATAAACAGTGTCGACCATATACAGAATTTTACTTTTACTTCCTAATAACCAGATTACACTAGGAATCTGATACTAGTATATAGCATGGAAACACCTGCTTTTATACTTGGATTTTGTAACACAAGCTGACAATCTATCATACTGCCTAGAAATAGTCTAACTTTTCACACTTCAGTGATATCCCATGAGTAAACTCCTCTCCTGAATCTTTTCAGATTGGAATATATAGCTTGCCAGGCATCTTCAAAACTTACACACCTTCTATACCTGTTTGTGTATCTCCTGTTTCCATATCTTCTATTTTATGTTCTATATTGGGGTGTCAAACTCAAGGCCTGCGGTGGGCCGGATTTGGCCCATGAGGTAATTAGATATGGCCTATGGGGCCAGCCTGGAAATATCAAAGGTCCCTGTGTGGCCCGTTTCTGGCCTGACTGGCCTCCTGCGGCATTCTACTGGCCAAAAACAGGCTGCACAGAGGTCCCATGTGGCCCCTGTGTGGCCCATTTGCGGCCGGCAGAGGGCTGTAGGAGTTTTGGATTAGACTGGATTACAATTATGGCCTCAAGTAAGTGCCTGATCTGGATAGAAAACAAGCAACATCCTATGTTAATAGTACAGATTAATGCTGGATTTTACATACTGTAGGTCCATTTAATATACAATAAGCAATCTATAATTGACATCCATTTCTATTTACTATCCTGGAAATTTACCTCTGATGTTAGATCTTGTATTATCATGTTATTTATGCTATTGTATTTTTATTATTAGTTAAATAATAAAAATACAATAGTATAAATAGCATTTCTGCCCGGAAAAGCAATTTACTATTAAACAATGGGGTATAAATTTAGAAATAAAAAGTTTAGTGGAGTATGAAGAATAAGTAATAAATGTTTGTCAGTAATATCTAGTAGAAGAGATGGGAAAATGGTTATAGTAAAGAATTGTGGAAAGAAAGAAGATAAGGGGAAAAATGCATCTTGAGCCTGTGTCAAACACCCACTATGGCCATGCCCACCCCGGCCTAGCCCACTATGACCATACTCACCCCGACACACATACACACACACAGCCCTCCAAGGTCAAACACAACCCTGATGCGGCCTTCAGTGAAATCGAGTTTGGCACCCTTGTTCTATATCTTCCAGATCTATTTTTAAATCTGTATCTTCTATGTTGATATCATCCTTATCTATCAGCAGTATGCATCTCTGCCATCTCCAACCATAACATAATCTCAAAAACAATTTAAAAACACAAAAAGATGAGATTGAAAAATTGGGAAATAAACTTTTGAAGTTATTTTTAAAGGGGTGTGTTGGACAAGTTTTAAAATAAGGTGTGTATCTGTAGACACGGTGTTGGGTCATTTCAAACTAGGGGGTGGGTGTTGCATTTGAGATTAGAGCTGGCAATGTAATTTGAGGGTAACCTTTGGGGGCCCAATCTGGATATAATCCTCTGTAATATGTTTGAATTGTTATGTGTCCTCACCAGCTCTTGGGCATTGATAAATGGCTTTGCTCAATTTATGTTCTTTAAAGGTGATACTCTTGTCTGAACATTTTGATGCCAATAGGTTGGATGTCAGGGATGGTTATCTTTCTCCAGGCATTGCTGCACAACTGTAGGGATTTCACACATCAGCCTCACAAAGCAGATCCTGGTATCGATCAATAGACCCATTAATCCAAGCCACTTGTGTTTTTCTCATCTCTAACAGTTTCTGGTACAATAAACTTAAGCAAAGATACAGTTCAGCACTAAGTGACAAAGAGAAATGGACTGTGTAACTATGGGTATCAAGCACAGAAGAAAATGTCTGTTGCTAGCACAACAATTATATTAGAGACATTAAGGTTGTGCAAGGAAATTTAGTTAGAAAAGAATGATATGCAGCTCAGTGCAATATCGGATAGGCAATGGAGGGAACTGCTTCAAACTTTTATTGAATTTCCAGGTTTTATTGCCACCCACCTCTTTTCAAATACAATTTAACGTACGTCTGAGTGAGAATCTAGCAGTTTTTGTAGAGGAGGACAGAAATAAAAATGTACCAGCTTAAGTTGGAAATCAACACTGCTCCTCTGCAGTACAAAAGTTCAGAATCAAATTCTCCAGATTTGAATTATTCTGAGATGTAATCAAGAGGACCACCCTGATACCATCTGCACTGCAAAAAAATAGTAGCAATCATCAGGCATATGTCAAAATAAATAAATCAATAAATCTGTGATTGTTGAATTAACTCCACAGAATTAGTAGTAGTAACATAGCTTCATAGAAGATAGATCTGATCAACTTTTGGAATTATTTGAGTCTGTAATTGTGGAAAATAAGCACAAAAAAAGTTTCTTATTACTGACATTGAGCTCTGTAGTAGGAGGAATAAAAATTCTGCATTTACAGTATGCTTTCTATGCGTTATTTTTTTTAGCATAATTTTTCTTCTGCCAGCTGTTATGAATATTAGAAATGGTCTTTTATGTGGTGGTAGAAACAAGAAAGTCTCGTTCCATTTGTTTCTTCTGAGCTGTATTTAAGATTCTTTTGACATTTTTTGTATGAACTATTTCAATCTGCTAAATCAGTATAAAACATAACTTCTTCCTTGCTTTGAAAATGATTCAGAGGAAGGCTTTAGACCTTCCATGAACATTCTCCACTATTTATTAAAGCATAGACTTTTAAAAAAATTTTGCACATAAGATTATAAAAATATTTTGCTGCTTTAATGAACTGAATAATTAAAGTAATATATCTTTAAAGCATTTTTAAAGCAACTACACTTTTTTTCACTGTTGTGCTTTAACAGGCAGCATAATGTTGTGTTGTCTGCACTTGCCCAAATCCAAAGCACTTCTGAATCATTTTTAAGTGTGTACAGACTTAACAAGCATGCAAAGAATATAAAAAAAGGCTACACAACAGCACATGTCAAACCAGTTAAAAGGGTAAAAAAATAATGTAAATCAGCTTTCTCCAATATGGCACTCTCCAGATAAGTTGGACTACCCAAAAAACCCCTCCCCAAAAGTGTTAATATATTACCTTGCATTCCTGGAAGAAAGTCAGGGTATGCATCAAATAAGTAAACAAACATATAAAGTATGATTCAGTTTAAAGCATTGTCCTGCATGGTTTATGATATGGAGGTAAAAACATTCTGCACCATGACATTGCCGCATAAACTCCACCCCTTTCACACTTGCATCACAATATTGGACACATGCACGCAAACGATGAAGATGGCATCAAAACGCACATTTCATCATTTTGATGAAATCTTGGTGCTGCAGATACCTCTGCATTCATCTTTTACTGCTGTTGCTTGGATTGATATACTGCTTTTCATAGGGAAATGAAAATGGGGAGGGGGGGAGTTTTAGAAAAGATTAAAAACACAAAAACAAAAAATCTAGATCTAGCAGTACAGCAATAAAGAAGAGAGATTACTGTAGCATCACATTTGATGCCATACTGGAATTCGACAAGACAAATGTTGTCTATCTTTTATTATGCATGTGAAGGCCATCCCTGGTAGCTTTCCCCACAATATTACAATGTCTCTCAAACCTTGCCCTTGTATCCATGAATCTGATGAATATGGGATCTATGCAAGGGTGAAATTCAGCAGGCTCTGAGGTTCTGGAGAGCTGGTAGTGGAAATTTTGAGAACCGGCAAATTCCATTTCTGGCTGGCCCCAGAGTGGGGAGGGAATGGGGATTTTGTGGTATCCTTCCCCTGGAGTGGATGGGAATGGAGATTTTACAGTATCTTTTCCCTGCCACGCCCACCAAGCCATGCTCACCAAGCCAAACCATGCCCACCAAGCCATGCCCACAGAACCGGTAGTAAAAAAAATTGAATTTCACCACTGGATCTATGCTCAAATACTTGCAGTCACATCCATCTCTCTGTGTGTCTCTATATATCTTTGTCTCCATGTGTGGTCAAGAAAGGATTTCTGAAAGGATGAATTTGATACTTAGGCAGTGAATCCTACTTTTTAAATCTTACACCCAGGCCATGTTTCTAATGGAAAATGAGCATCAGGAGTAGGGCAAACAGATATAAGGCCATTCTTTTTCCTTGTGTACTGAATTATTACTGGTTGTTCTATCTGTGAATACAAAACAATTGTTGATACCATGTTGCTTCATATGGAGGTGTGTGCTTGATAATTACCAATTTTCAATCCAATAATCAAGGCTAGACCTACCATTAACACAGCAAGGCTCCTTCAAGTGATGTAGATAGATGGATGATATAAAGGAAGATATATAGATACGAGGGAGGTGAAAAGAAATGATGGCAATAAGGTATTGGAGAGCAATGTGGGCTACACAGTGGGGCCAGTAGTGGGTTCCACGTACCTTTGCTACCGGCTCAGAATCAGGAGCGCACATGCGCGTCCGTGATGATGTCCGGGTGGGTGGACGGAGCCTCCCACCACCACAACTACTGATTCACCCAAACCGGGGCGAACCAGTAGAAACCCACCACTGAGTGTGGCCCTGTAGCTCTTAAAATTGTCTAAAACTCTTTGCTGCAATTCACATTGCAGTTCTATTACCAGTGTAGTCATAAAACTCAATTCCCAATCTGGTCAACCTTTCGTCTATAGAATGAGAAATCATACTTTTGCCTTTCATCTCAGATAGTAAAATATCTTCCAAATGTTCATCTATTACCAAAGGATCTATTTATTGTAGGTTTAAGAGACAAGACAGATGAAACTTCTTTTGCACTTTTCTCTCTGTTTCAAGAACAGAGTTGCTGCTTGAGTGAGGAGGAGATAGAATACATGTCAGGGGTGGGAAAACATTATTTCAATGTGCAGAAGAAATTTTACCTGGCAATTTTACTTGGCTGTTGAACTGAGATGCATCATTCAAGTGAGATTGTTTATTCTAAGTAATATTCTACAGTCTATTATAGATAACAGAGTTTTAGAGCACGTAGATGATAAAACATATTTCACACCTCAGGGACATATTTAGTAGTTTGTTTCCTAGTAAAAAGGCAAGCTTGCAATGGGATTTTGCAGTTACAATAGTATATTTTAGCTAATCATCTTTTTGCTTTCAGGAGAAAAGGTGTTTGGGATCTGGTTCAAATATAAATAACCATCCATATCTAATTCATAAAAGTTCTAAAGCAAAATCTGTGGTTCTTGGGCTATCAGATTCAAGCTATAAAAATCTGGGTAACTAATACATGGCAGGAATGGTATGAATTATAGAGCAGCAATTTTGTGAAAGGCTCCAAATGAGGAAGATTACTTTGACAGAGATAGGCTAAATCTGTTATAAAAGTGAAGTGGAGAAAAACAAGCTTAACTTCAAAACCAACAGAAAGCTGTTCAGACAGATATCTCCCTAATTCACATGGGTATAAAAAGCAGCAGCAGCAGCAGCAGCACAACACAATCAAGACTTGTAAGAATTTGTTATTATAACCACTCTCAGTAAAGGTAGTCTTAGCCTTCCTTTATAGTTCATTCATGGTTTGGTCTACCTGGTAAGGCTGGTACCAGGTTTCCCACCAGGGGTGGGTTCTACTTACCTTTACTATTGGTTCACATCATGCCTGTACGCGCATGCTTGCTTCGCTCTCTTCTGCACATCCGCAGAAGCTTCTACGCGTGCGCAAATCGCCTATCATGGTGTCTGGGTCAGTGGGCGGAGCCTCCCACAGGTTTTACTACTAGTTCTTGTAAACTGGTCCAAATCAGAGGCAACCAACCACTGTTTCCCACCCATTTCTTATATGTGAATCTTACGTATTTTGCTGAAGCAGTTGATAATATATTTCTGATGCTGAAGTGATCTTATTCACTCCAGTTCCTTAATGATTTTAATGTAACTATTTCATCTAATGGGATTGCCCTTGACTGATTAACTATCTTACAATATATGGTCAGAAATCAGGATTAAGTTTTTTAAAGCTCAGCTTCCAGGGTCCATCATCTTGGTCTCTTGGTCAACAAGAGAGCATGTACATACAAAGCCTATAATGAACACATGTTTATGTTATTGGGAAAAAAAGGATCCTTTTTTAAGAATGAAGAGATTTTTTGTGTCCCTGTGATTCTAAAGTATCAGTGAACATGTACAATTAATGATTGTAACTCAAGAATAAAGAAGATAATTCATTGCCTATTATTCCAAAATTCAGAGAATGAATTACTCTAGAATTAGTGTAGAAATCCACAGAATTACGTGTAAGCTTTTAATCATCTAGAACTCCTCATCAAGTATTAGTAGGGGTGCTAATAAAGTATCCCTACCAATAAAGGGAGGGGAAAAAAGATGAGTTGTATCCAGGGGTGTTTTACAGTGGAGGTGGGGATGCACTTGAATTTTAATCTAATTCCTCTCTCTATCCGTTTTTCATCTAGCAAGGAATGAATTTATTTTTATGATGTATAGCAGTGGAATTAAATATATATTTAAGTCAAGATTATTTTTAAAAAAATTCAAACTGCAATAGTTAGGTGATGTCTGAAAACTTTTATCTTGACAAAGGGTTCTACCGTGCTATTTTGCATCTTTGGGTGGGCCCTAATAAATGTTTTGCCTAATATGGATTGTAATTTATTTACTATTGTTGCTTAATATCTAAAGTGATAAAGGATAATCAACTGTACATATCTCTGAGATGTCATTGGTAACTTATTTATTCTCAGGTTGAGCACAGCATATCAAGAAGTGCTATGCAAAGCCTTTGGATGAATAAAGGGTGTTTTTACAACTATACCTCTGCAAAGCTTGTGGAAGATCTCTTTGGCTTCCAGAGGACAGGCAACCTTTCTGCTGGGATTGTTATCAGGATGTGCAAGTCTTGAGCAGTCTATGGAGTGATTAAACGTAGTGATTAAATATTCCCTGTAGACCTTCCCCATCAACGGAATAGTGTCAGAGGGTGAAGGAGTGCAATTATGGTGTGTGTCCTCATTATTTTTCCTTATGACTACTTGTAAAAGACAAGGGAGTCAGGCCTTTGTCAACTGTAGCACTGAGTCTAAGGATAGCCTCCCAAAAAAGGTTTGTCAAGACCAGTGATGAAATGCAAAATTTTTTACTAGCAGTTCTGTGGGCATGGCTTGGTGGCCGTGGTGTGGCTTGGTGGGCATGGCTTGGTGGCCGTGGCAGGGGAAGATACTGCAAAATCCCCATTCCCTCCCCACTCCTGGGAGATGGATATTGCAAAAGCTCCATTCCCACCCCACTCTGGGGCCAGCCAGAAGTGGTATTTGACGGTTCTCTGAACTACTCAAAATTTCCCCTACTGGTTCCCCAGAACCTGCTGGATTTCACCCCTGGTAAAGACCCATCTTTGCCCATTGTTGAAATGGTTTATAAAACTATTTTATTCTGGCAACCATTTGAGTCAAGCAACAGATCTGTATTTATTTTTATGCTGCTGCTACTATAATTTTTTAATGAGGAGGTTTTAAGGTATTTTATGGTCATTTGCTTGTGCTGGGTTGTTAGGCTTGTTTTTAATGATACACTGTGATTTATATTTTTATTCGTAAATGGCCCTAATTTAGAAAAAGCTGCCTTGAATCAGAGAAAGGTGGAATATAAATACCCAAGCAAGCCACCAAATCATATGCATTATGAAGAAAGAGACATAAGAGGGCTCTAATTTGCCTGAAATTTACATAGACATAGACATTTAGAAATGACTGTTATAAATACATCGGATCACAGTGGAAAAACAAATGACCAAGGGTATGGTCGGCTCCCTGCCCAGCCTATTGTCCAGCTGTGAAATGGTGAAAGTCACCCTTGAAGATTCATGTGTTCTTTATTTGTAAACCAGGCTTGGAGTACACAGTGGAAACTTTCTAACAGGAGACATTTCTGAAAAATTTTCCAAGGACAACTACTTGGCTGCCCTACTCTTCAGAAACAGCAGGAGGAAAACATCTGTAGGCTCCCGTGCACAACTAGAGGCTGTTGTGAAGTATGTTCAACTAGCTCCATGGTGGTGAACCTGTGGCAGTCTATTATAGATAATGCCCTTTCTGTGGGCATGCAAGCTGTCGCCCCAGTTCAGCTCTGCCGCACATGTGCGCGTGCCTCCTGCCGACTAGCTGGTCGTTGGGTCTCTGCCATGGATGTGCAGGGAGTGGTGTGTGTGTGCAGGGGGCATGTGTGCACGTGAGGGGCATCTGCAGGGGCCCGCGCGTGCATGCACGGGGGTGGGGGCAGGGGGTACATGTGCATTACATTTTGGGGGAGTGTGGAAAAGGTTAGCCATCAGTGAACTAGCTCATTCCAACTGCATCCTCATCACTCCAAATTTGCATGTCATTTTATGTTAGCAATGTAATTGACCCTAAGTATTGTTTCTCACTATTCAAAGAGAGAAAAGCAAAGAGAAAGATAAAATTCAGCAGTTCTGCAGAAAAAAAACCATAATTAGTTTTATAAACCATCATTCTTTCATGAATAAAAGATGGCACAGAATTGATGGACCTTCCTAGAAGAACAACCCTAAAAGGACTACAGCACACACAGACACACACACTGATGCATAATATGTTGTAAAGGTGTATTTTAAAACTCAATTTAGAGGATTTTAGGAAAGAAAGTCAGAAAAAATCAAAATTCATTTGTTGGGGACAGGTCCCACTATTGTGTCTTACACATTGTAATGCATAGAATTTGGGATTGTGTGATGCACACTTCTGTATAAAAGATTGAGATAATATCAAGATAAAGTTAATAGTGAAATAAACTAATAAGTTTAATCCATGCCTACCTATAAAGAAGAAGAAATGAGGCATCATCAAATACAAGAATCATAAGAAGACATGTGATCTAGATCAGAGGTGGGTTCCATGTACCTTTACTACCGGTTCGCAGTGGGAACATGCGCAGATCACCCACAATGACAGGCGCCTCGGTAGTACAGTGGTTTAATGCACCCTGTTATTAACACAGCTGCCTGCAATTACTGCAGGTTCGAATCTTACCAGGCTCAAGGTTGACTCAGCCTTCCATCCTTTCTAAGGTAGGTTAAATGAGGACCCAGTTTGTGGGGGCAATAAGCTGACTTTGTATAAATATACAAAAGTATGAAGGCTATTGCTTAACGCATTGTAAGCCGCCCTGAGTCTCCGGAGAAGGGCGGCATATAAATCAAATTTAAAAAAAAATGACATGGGTGGGCGGAGCCTACTATCGGTTTTACTATTGGTTCTATAGAATTGGACTGAACCGGGAGCAACCCACCACTGATCTGGATTCTCTAAAATCAAAACAAGTCAAGTCAAGTCAAGTCAAATCAAGGCAAGGCAAGGCAAGGCAAGGCAAGGCAAGGCAAGGCAAGGCAAGGCAAGGCAAGGCAAGGCAAGGCAAGGCAAGGCAAGGCAAGGCAAGGCAAGGCAAGGCAAGGCAAGGCAGAAGGAAGGAGCAAAGATGAAGGAAAAGGGAGGAGGAAGGAAGAAAATAAGGGGGAGGGAAGGAAGGGAGATTTATAATGGTCACTGCCAGCTTCATCAAGGAAATTCAAGGGAAAGCCATCAGAAAGTCAGAAATCACTCCTATTCCCACTTATTTTGGGCTGCCTTTGATCATTCTGTTTCTCTGTTTAGATAATGAAGGAAAGAAGAGAAGGAAAGAAAGAATGGAAGAAGAAAGACTTATGCATCCGTCTTCACTATTGCCCCCCACTGCATGCCTTTTCCAATCTTCCAAACCTGTACTGCAACTACAGGCTCTTTCTGACCCATATACCAGTAGCACCTCTCCATGGGGCAGCTTAATGGCATCTCAAGTAACCAGACAGAATGGGCAGCTGGCCGGCTGCACAGATGCTTACGTAGGACTTGTTTTTGGGGTAGGGCTTATATTAGGCATATAAACTAGGTCTTATTTTTGGTATAAGTCTTATTTTGGGGCAAATGGATATTAACATTACAGCATGTAGTGTCAAGTAGAACTATGTCAGGGTTGAACTGTGGAGTCTTTAGTGCTCTCTGAGTTTGGTTGTTTTTTACTTGTTACAACCACGTACCAAGTTCATTACCCAGTTAGATAAGTGTAGACTCTGCTTAAGCACAGCTGTTGTTAAAAAGTTAAATATTGCTGTATTTTAATTGGGTAAGAGGAAGGAGTTGGTCAACACATTGGTAAAGAACATAATTGCAGATGGATGTACCATGCATTGATGCTGAATTGTTGGCAAAGAATTGATTTGGATAAATTGTTTGATTGCATGATGCAATAAGGAGCATAAGGATGTTAGATTGCATGATGCAATAAGGATTGGGAAATGATCAAGGTTGTTGTGTTTTCCTATATGGAACATTTAATTGAGATAGAAAAAGAGATGGAGAAATTTTATGATAGGCTGTAATTTCTGTAGCATAAGAAATTACTGTTGGAAAATGCTGTCAAAATATGTATGAACCCAATGGTAAGAAAACGTGATACACTCAGCAAACAGGTGTTGAGCTCTGTTCAGATATTTATTTATGACTAATCTGAAACCCAAGGAACTATTATAATTTTAGAGCTTCAGAAAACAAGTTAGTTTAATCAAAGAACATTCTGTTCGGAGACCGCTATGTGTATATAAAATGCCAGCAATTCTGCTTGACGAGTCATCATTGCTTAAGAACATGTCTCTTTTATAACCCTGTGTATTTGAGGTGTGAGGCACTCTGATTTCTCACTTGACACTCTCTGAACTTTGAACATACATTCGTCAGAGAAAAAGTGATCTGTGCAATTTGTGGTTTTATGCCTTCCGGAGAGAATACATAGAAAACTTTATAGATTTCAAAATACAAAATTACCAGTCTTCTCTCATACCTGGAATCCTAAATGGATAGCATCCCAGCTGATGAAAGCTGATGAAAGCTTCACATCTAATTTTCTTTGTCCTCTAAGTATTCCATAGAGTGACAGATAAACTAATAATAAAGTAAATATCCCAGAGCACTTTCGATTTAATGGCTATTGAACCTGATCATGATATTACAAGTTAGAGAAGAATGGGGTGGGCACAAATGTTACCAAGTAAAGGCTAGTAAACATGATAAACTGGAGAAGCCCATATACAGAACCAACAAAATGCATACTTTGATGGCATCAGTAACTGAAGAAAATTCCATACAGCACATTTAAAAGGCACAGAAAATAAATAGCTCAACACACACACACACACACAAGTATTTTTTCTGTTAAAGCACCTGGTCTACCCCAATATGGGAGGGAGTATACTGCTTCCCTTTAACCTTTCAGCTCCAATCAGGACCCCTCAAGTCTCCCTTTATATATATATATATATGTGTGTGTGTGTGTGTGTGTGTGTGTGTGCGCGCGCGCGCTGCCAAGTGAGAGAACTTGCTGGCTGCCAGAAAGAAAAAAGCCAAGAATCGAGTGGATGTGGGTTGCAGAAAAACCTTGGTTACGTAGGAAAAACCTGGCTAGAGGAAAAACATACATAAATCCTAAAATTAAGGGAGAATTTAGGGGTCCTGATTGGAGCTGAAAGGCGAAAGGGAAGCAGTATGCTCCCTCCCATATTGGGCAGTCACTATCACAACAAACTATTTTGTATCAAATTTAATCTCTCCCCTGGCTCAGGTGATAAAGGGAGGAGAACTTGTTGCTCAGAGGTTAATACAACTGCCTAATATGCAGGCAGCACAAGTTCCAATCCGAGTAAGGGTATGGCTGGCTGATGAGAGCTAAATAGCTTGAAATAGATCTATACTAGTCTCCCTTTATTTCTTTATCAGCAAATATAAATTATACATATGTGTGTGTGTGTGTGTGTGTGTGTGTGTGTGTACATAAAATTGCCATTGTATATATAAAGTGAAGTGAAAAATTATCCGAGAAAAAATATCTTAAATCTTAACATTAGCATATTTTGTAATTTGTGCCAGAATTAAGATTAAGATAGAATTTCAAGTACAATTTTGTAAATTGTGAGCCCATTTGTTTAAGTGCACGTAGCAGTCTTTGAATGATGTCAGGTTCACATCAGCACATCTCTCTAGAAGCTTTGGTACTAAATAAGAATGGTTAGCATGCTCCACTTCTTTTATAGCTTTTACATGGCTTTAAAAGATGCATTTTGAAAATTACACAGGACTAAAACCCCAAAACAAAAGCAACTTCTACCAGTCTTTGCCTTTTTATGATGCATTCACAAAAAATAAGATAAAAGGATGCTAATATGTTAAAATTCTCCAAGAATCTACTTAGGAAGAAAGAAACATGTGATATGATCGGAGCTCTGGAATTCCACAAGTTTTAGCTTCATTGTAAGAGCCTTAATATTCCCTAATAATTTTATTTATTTATTTTTTATTTGATTTATATGCCGCCCTTCCCCGGAGACTCAGGGCGGCTTACAATGCATTAAGCAATAGCCTTCATTCTTTTGTATATTTATACAAAGTCAGCTTATTGCCCCCACAATCCGGGTCCTTTTAAAGAATCTATTTAAAGAAAAAGCAAGGAGAAGACATGGGTAAAACGTTTCTAATAGAAAGTTGAAAGACTAAAAGACAAGAGGCTGAATTCTTTAATATCCTACAAGTTTGAATGAAAAGTATCGCCTTTACCTTCATAATAACTTTAAGCAGAAGATTTTAATAAATTAAACAGAAAATTAATTCTTCAGATAAGCTCTTTTGTTGCCTCTATTTACCTTTCCAAGTAAATAACACCATTCACTGAAACATAACAATAAACAAACTTTTTAAAGTTGTAAAAAAAAAAAAAACAACTTCACATACTTTGTCTTTTCCTGTACTGTATCCTGTATCCTGACAGTTCTTTTCAGTTTTTCCATTTAAATCATAGAGATCCTTATGAAGCCATTTGTTCAGTTTGGGGATAAAGGCAAAGTCCCATGGTGCTGAGTCTGAACTGAACATTGGAGTGTACAGTTCAGTGAATTATGGAGGCATTTTTCTGAGCTGCTTTCAAATATTATCTCGTGGTGTTGATCTTTTAAAAATGCTTCAGTCACTTTTGCCTAGGTAACAGTTCCTTCGTATTGCTATTAAAGTTATCATTCTTAGAGGCCTAGATTGTTACATTGCAGGAAAGATTTCTTCCATGCTTTCTGCTGCTTAACTTTTGTTCAAATTTTGAGTTTTTGCAATGTAATCTCTGAGTTGATAGTGGTGCCAAGTTCAAGAAAATCTATATTTTCCTGTTCCTGGTCATCCACTTTGTTCTTGGTCACACAAATCAGCTCTTCGTGGTTCACCACCTTTATAATTTTTTTTGTGTAGCTCAGCACAGTATTCATATTAACATAGTCGTCATCATAACTGGCATACATCCATCAGTGAATTTCAGTTGGAGGGATTCCTTTGATACCCAAAAGTTCAATTATGAGACACTGCTTTAAACACACTGATGAATTCTTACTGCAAGCTTCCATTGCACAAACAATAGCAACACAACCTTTTCTCACAGCAACCTCCTGCCAATGTAAGTGAAAGAACAGTTGCTGAAGAATATGTAAAAGCTTCTAGGGTGTCAATAAAGCCATGTGTTGGTGACTTATAATGTTGGAGGCATTATTTTCATTCAGCCCTTGTTGTCTTTATCAACACCATTTTAAAATTAAAAGGAAAATGAATGTCACTGAAATAAATCAAGATAAAGAGCATATAGTCACATCTCATATAATGTTGTGCCAGTTTCCATCTTCGGTAGATAAATCACTTCTCAGAAACTACATAGTTGGAATGCATGTTTTCACTTCCACATTTACAGTGCTGCATGTTAACATCTAGAAATCTGGATAATGCTTTATATGCCCGGTCAAAAATTAATCCTCAAGAAATAGTGCTACAATAATTTGTGAAGAAGACTTTTGTTACAATTGTAGTTGAGTCAATGTATTGATCACCAAGAATTTAGGAATTTCATTTGCTGTAGGACCGATGAGCCTCATCATATATCCAGGGCTTGGATAGGACATCATAAAATACTAATCCATTTGAATATAATAGCTTATATGATTTATTGAAAAAATGTGGTTAATAGCAACTTAGTTTTTCATAAATCCACTTCTAACTATGGAATGCAATTCAGTCATGTTAGACTTTTACATATATATCTGTTTTATGACAAAGAGTTAAAAAAGAGTTTCGCTTATATCTCAGTTTTGCACTATTCAAAAATTTGCACAAATATTCACATAGAAATTGGTACATGTTTTCTTGCATATCGATACATACTTCCATATGCACTTTTCCTAAATATACATATTTTTACATATCTTTTCCCAATACACTGTGATTTGGTTGGTGCTTTTCCTAAATATGCATATTTCTGAATATAAAAATATATGTGTTAATTATTCCATGTCTATATGCATATTTTTAAAGTTATATATTCTACTAAATGCTTCTGATCATTCAAACAGAGCTGTTACTTCAAAAAATGCAATGAATCTCACAGTTATGTGACCATAGTTCAGACTATGGGTCCCAGACAGTGGTGAAATCTAAAATTTGTTACTACCGGTTCTGTGGGCGTGGCTTGGTGGCGGGGTCTAATGTGAATGGGTGGGCGTGGTCATTTTTTTTTTAACTTTTAAAACCATTTTTTCTACAATCTCTTCAGCGAAGAGGTTGTAAAAAATGCTTTCAAAAGGCTCTGATGATCCCAGCTAAGTTGCCTGATTGGCAGAGGCTTTTTAAAAAAGCCTCTGCCGATCAGGCAATTCAGCTGGCATCGTCAGAGGCATTTAAAAGAAAAAAAGGGGTTTTTTTTCTTTTAAAAGCCTTTGATAATCCCAGCTGAACTGCACGATCATCAGAGGCATTTTTTTCCTTTTAAAAGCATTTTTTCGGCTGAAGACATTGTAGAAAAAATGCTTTTAAAAGTTAAAAAAAAGCCTCTGATGATTGTGCAGCTCAGCTGGGCATGGGGATGCCCCAGGGATTTTTGCTACTGGTTCTCCGAACCACCTGCCTCCATCACCAACCACCTGCCTCCATCAGTGATCCGGTCCGAACCGGGAGCATTTCACCCCTGGTCCCAGATGCTTCAAGAGTTCTGA
This sequence comes from Pantherophis guttatus, assembly GCF_059756535.1. Classification (NCBI taxonomy): domain Eukaryota; kingdom Metazoa; phylum Chordata; class Lepidosauria; order Squamata; family Colubridae; genus Pantherophis; species Pantherophis guttatus. The sequence goes on from NC_142065.1 coordinate 30,002,366, forward strand.
TAGTTCCTTATTGTTAAATCAGATTTGGATTGGCAGCTCTTCAAATAGGAGAAATAATATTTCAAACAGAAGATGATCTTCAGCAAATTATCATACACCATCCTGTCTAGTTTACAGTTAATTGATTTATTATTATTGTAGTATCTTTGAAAATTCATATTTGAGTGCTTTGTAAGGGTCTACTATCCACAATCCCACCCTTCATAGCTCTCAGCTATGATGCATAAGTCCATACTTTTCCCAAATGCAAAGTACACGATGTTCAATTGAAGAATGTCTGAGCTTTGCTAGCAGTGTTTACGTCTAACCAGTAGATGGCACTAGTTGATATCAACCAATTCTCTGCTTTTTTTTTTGGTTAAGATATTTTCAATGCAAAGGAATACCGAAAAAAGTATTAGGACATTCAGTCCAGTGTGGGTTTCAAATTTTTTTACTACCGGTTCTGTGGGTTTGGCTTGGTGGGCATGGCATGGCTTGGTGGGCATGGCTTGGTGGGTGTGGCAGGAGAAGGATACTGTAAAATGTCCATTCCCTCCCCACTCCAGAGAAAGGTTACTGCAAAATCCCCATTTCGTTCTGATCAGCTGGGACGTGGGAGGCAGAGAATAGATGGGGGCGGGGCCAGTCAGAATTTTTACTACCGGTTCTCTGAACTACTCAAAATTTCTGCTACTGGTTCTCTAGAACTGGTCAGAACCTGCTGAAACCCACCTCTGATTCAGTCACTTTGTTTCAGAGCAAACAAAGAGCAACTGATGAAAAGACTGTATAATATATAAAAGATGAACTGACAGGAAGTTTAAAATTTGGGAGTTGCTTTAAAAAAGCTTTTTGTCTAAGTGCTTCCTGTCCTCACTCTTAGGTTAGGGTAGTGGTTCTCAATCTTTTCTTCACCATTTAAATACCTTTTGTGGCCATGGACCTTGGCCATGGACCACCAAGACTTGACTCAAGATTTCAATCATATCATTTCTTTGAGCCTCTGTAGTTCCCCAGGGGTCTGCTATGAACCACAGGTTGAGAACCATTGGCTTAGAGCATTGATGCAAAATCTTTTGGTCTTCCTAAACATTCTTGAACTAGAAAACTGGACTTTGCAGCTTTATGTGACTTTTGCTATTAGCAAAGAGAATTACAGTTAAAAAAGAAAGTTTTGAGTACAATTTTGAGTTCTAGTCCCATCATAGGCATAAAAGCCAGTTGGGTGACTTTGGGCCACTTACTATCTCTCAGCTCAGCTCACCTCACAGGGTTGTTGTTGTTGCGGGGAAATGGGGAGGAGGAAGAACTATTAGATATATCCATCACCTTGAATTACTTATAAAAATAATAAAGATAACAAATATATAGAATGTTTAATATTCAAACACCCATTTTTCACTTTCTCATGCAATCACATTTAAACCTAGGAAATTTCCCCTTAAGGTTTTTTCATGGGACAGAATGGTGAACAACAATAGAAATAATCCAAAAAGAAGCAAAATGCAATTTAGAACTTTATTTAAGAATATACTGGATAAAAATTCATTTAATAATAAATGAAAACCAATTTAGGGACAAAAATTATTAGTTCTAATATTTATTTTGTTGTGATAGTACTCTAAGTTTCAAACTAAAGTTAATGAAGCTGCAGATTTAAACTAAATGGGCAACTCTACTAACGATTTGATGACAGATTGAAGGTTAAGGATAAGGCAGGGAAGCAGGAATGGAGAGGACCGGATATATACCATATATATCCAGTCCGGATATATAAAATAGCACCTGATTAAAGTCCTCTAGCTCAAGCCCCCAAACCCAGTTTTCTTATACTTTTTTCGAATTTAGGTTGTAGATCTTGTCTCTTGAATCAGGAGATTTGAATTTGTGGTCAGGATCAGCAGCAAACTTCCTCATCTCAGAATCCATTCAAATAGATTGCACAACTAGCTACAGTGGTATCTTGTAGATGACTTTCAGATATGTGTTTATCAGCTTCTTCTTATCTGTCCATCTCAGACTATTGTCTATGCTTCACCTTAAAAAATCATTTTGTTTATGTCTGATCTTCAGCTGTTTAGCAGGATGTTCTATACTGAAATGCCCCATATTTTGCTCCCTATCTGGCATAGAATGCTGTACTTTACAGCAAACTGATAAACAAGTTAGCAGCAGGCTTTTATTAAGTGTATACCTACTCTTTTAATTCATTGCCATTACATTTAATACAATTGAATAATCGTGGAGTCCTTGGTGCTCTCTGAGCTTGGTTGTTTGCTTGTAGATGTTTCGTTACTTGATTAGGTAACATCAACATGAAGAAAACAAAATGAAGAACATCAACACAAATAAAACAAGAACATACTATTTTCCCTGGATAGCCTCATCCGCAGACGACACAACAGCAATTAGAAATGTAAGTCTATCAAAATACAATCCACATGAACTAAATGCTCCAGGACTAAAGTAAAACCCAATCTCCTACAAGAGGAACTTCATAAAAACATTATTCAGATTAGTACAAACATACTGCAGCAGTCCAGAATACCAAAAAGAAAGGAAAAAGGCTGTCCAAATGTTTACAACATCTTCCAGCCAGACAGATACCCACATAAATTTATTAAAAAAGTGCCTGACAATTCAACCACTACAGCATAACCAACACAGACTGTGAAAAGGATAACACTACCATACATCAAAAACATCTAAAAAAACACAACCAACTATTGCAATCACATGGCATCATCATAGCATACAAACCAACTAAAGCACTCCAAATGACGTCAGGGAAACCAAAAGACAGAGTAGCCCATGAAGTAATAAAAAAAAAAAAAAGGAATCATCTACAACCTTCAGTGGCACAGTATGTTATACTAAGGACTGTAACAACCAGGGGTGGGATTCAGCTGGTTTGGACCAGTTTAGGTAAACCAGATGCTAATTTTACATCTGGTTTGCCAAACCGGTAGTTGCAAGGACTGGCTGCCCACCCTGCTCCTCCCCTCCCAGGAGTCTCAACACTGCCCGTTTTGGATGCCAGGTAAGTGCAGGGCCTGCATGGAGGCTCTGGGAAGGTGAAAAACAGGCCTACCAGAAGTACCGGAAGTCCAGAAACAGGCTCGTTTCTGGCCTCCGAAGGCCCTCTGGAACCCGGGGGAGGTCATTTTTGCCCTCCCAGAGGCTCAAGAAAAGCCTCTGGAGCCTGAAGAGGGTGAAAAATGGACTTACCGGAAGTCTGGAAATGGGCCCATTTCTGGCATCCGGAGGGCCTCCGGAGCCCAGGCGACGCCATTTTTGCCCTCCTGGAGGCTCAAGGAAAGGCTCTGGAACCTGGGAAGGGCATAAACGCCCCCCCCATGGTTCAGGAGGCCAAATAGACCATGCCCACCATGGCCACATCCACCCAGGAACCAGGCAGAGAACAGGCTGCTAAAATTTTTGAATCACACTCCTGGTAACAACCACTATATAGGATAGACAGGCAGAAGACTAGCAGAGTGCATTCATGAACACAAACTAGCAGTCAGAAAACATGATGAAAACTCCTTAATCTCACATGGACAATCTCAACTACAATTTCAAATGGGAAACTGTGAGCATTCTAGGCCAACCTAATCCAAAAATGCTAGGGAATTCCCGGAAGCTTAACTTTCAGACAAACCAATCATCAAAAGACACATAGAGATAAACCACATTTACATACCATTTAAAAGAGAGAAAGAAAAAAAGCTAATAAGGAAACAAAAAGAAAGGACACATCTTCTTTAGCAGCCTATATGTAAATAAGGAGGGATTAATACCGATCAAGCACAAATCAAGAAACTACCAAGGAGAAATCTGCACACACACCCCCCGCAACACTTGTAGGACAAGCTACTGAATATAAACATAAATCCCACCCACTCTCTAGCACTGATGATGTTATGTAGTTGGATAATGAAACATCTGTAAGCAAACAACCAAGCTCAGAGAGCACCAAGGACTCCACGGTTCAACAATGAGGTACATATAATGCAAAATTCACATATTAAACCACATAATGCATATATTAGATCAAGGTAGAATACAGTTTATGAAGTTGTATTTAGATTGCATCAAGACACAGAACGTCTACAAAAACCAATAGCATGCAGTGTGCATGCATCTTGCATTTTTTCCCCAAAGACATAGTGACATCTAATTCACAAGTCACCCAATGAGCTTCATAGCTGAACACAGATTTGAACCCAACTCTCCTGAATCCAATTCGACTTCTTTAGCCTTTATCACATACTTTCTCACCTCCAGGCAGAGTTTTTACAATAGTGGAGTAATGGGATAATGGTGTTAAGTTACAGCAAGGAAAGGAAATCAATATACCAATTTACAGCAACTGAACCAAAATTGCAAACTACATTATCACCCAATGCCAGCAGATGTGATTAGGCTGTATAACTATATGACCTACCGACCACTTTGGAAGGGGGCTTATCTTGATGGAACATGAAAAGTGAAGTCTGGTTAAGGGACTATGGGGCTAGCCCCATTCCTTGATTGTAGAACAACACCATTTCCAAGCTGCTTAAGTGAGATGTACAGTGTAGAAATGTGATAAACAAAAAATAAATAAAAAATAAAAATACCCCACAGTTGTTTTAGAAGAAAGTCTGAAGGGGTTTGGATCTTTGCTTATAACACAGGGACAGGAATTCTTGATTGGCTATTAGAGCTCAAGCCAAAAAGCTAAATTGAGTTGTTTGGATTACAAATTATCCTCAGTGCCACTCAGAGGTGGGTTTCACATAATTTTACCACCGGTTTGGCGTGCACTGGAAACGTGAGTGTGTGCTTGGGCACACTTACTTTGCTCACATGCGTGCTTCCATGCATGTGCACATGCCTTCCGTGCATGCATATGATCTTCCGTGCATGCATGCTGTCTTCCTTACATGCATGCGGTCTTCCGTGTATGCATGCGGTCTTCTGCGCATGCATGCGGTCTTCTGCGCATGCATGCAGTCTTCTGCACATGCATGCGGTCATCTGTGCATGCACTTTGCTTGTGCGCACAGCTTGCACACATGCACGCAGCTTAGAAAATGTGGCTAAATAGGACAGCATAGCGCCGAGTCGGGTGGGCAGGGGCAGGCCCACCCACCCGCAGGTCGCCACTACCGGTTCGCCTGAACCGGTTCGAACCGGATGAATACCACCACTGGTGCCACTCAGCACTATGGTAGCAGCCGAATTTTAATCATGGTTTGATATAAGAGATCTGTGCCTCCCCAGGCTGCCTGTTCTATAGCAAAAGGAAGAAGGGTGTGGGACGAGGGGAGGAAGAAGATGTTAAAAAGAAAAAGAGGGGGTATAGGAAAGAATCTAGTGTTTCTTTATTTCTAGCTCTGATGCTACCATTGTTTATCTCAGCCCCAATCATCCTGCACACGTTCTCCTTCCAAGCTATTTCCTTGTATCCTACAGATGCAAATTTGTGCACTTCTGCAGAAAGAGAATGAAAAAGCCCCATGAACAGTCATCCTTATTCCATTCAACCTGATTCAACATAACTCAATTTGCTTTGTTGAACTATAAGAGTCCTTAACCGGCAAGGCTCTGCTGATTGTTTATCTTGATTCAGTGCCAATTGAAACAGCTACTCTATTTGTCTCCCCTGCCTAGTCTTTAATATAACACAAATACGCCCTGCTTCAGTCAGTCTCACGTTGGTCAACACGAAGTGCTAATTGGTGAACCACTTAGTTGCCAAGCTAAAATTATGCAGTGCAGTCAAGATGCATAGATCTCTGTGCTTCAGTTTAATAAATTGTAGAAAAGCTTAGGGAGTGGTAAGGCTATGAAAAGAAATGGTGATTATCATAAGCTATGTTTACCTGATAATTTTTCAGAGTTCTAAAGGCAGCATATTTATGAGTACAGTCCACATATTCAATTTCTCACTCCTGCTGCTACTTCTGATCAAACAGATATGGTAGTTTTTCAAAGCACAACAAAATTTTGAAAAAAAACAAACAAACCCTTTTTTGACAAATAACTGGAATGGAAAGAAAAAATACACGGCTATGAGATTTGATACTATGCTAAATCAAAAATTTAAAGGAACATGACTCCCCCCATTTAAAAGTTGTCTATTTTTTCCGTGTTACCAATCTCACACTGTCTTGTGGTACGTCATGTCAGAATGCTAAAATCTTGTGAGATTTTGTAAACTTGGAAAAGATAGATAATAGATAGATGATAGATAGATAGACAGAAAGATGATTGATCGATTGATCAATTGATTGATTGATAGATTACCAGTAGATAGATACCAGTAGATAGATGATGACCTGGATGTTATATTTCTTTTAACATTATATTTGATCCACTTTGAAGATCTTCCAACTCTGATTATTCATTCTGTCAGTCTAAATTGACTAACCTCCTACATATTCTTTAGAGGGAAGAGGGAGGAACAAAAGCTGGAATTGGATATTAGGTATATAAAATCAATATGTTTTATTCTTCTAGACAAAAAGGCCAAAGTAGTCTCTTTTGTTATCATGAAATGGGCAACACAAGTGAATAGTTATGCTTATGTCCATAATTCTTCCTGGATTACACTGCTCACTGCATTTTAGGAAAAGATAGATAAAACCTGCACATTGTAGGGTAAGTTTTATTAATCATGATATGCGTTAGAGATTAGTTGCTGAAAGGTACCTATCCATTCCACTAGAATCCCCAGTGGAAAGTTTATGTGGAAAAGAATATTGATTAGAGAAAAGTTGTCTAGAAAAAATGTATAAGGTGATTCTCGTGTAAAAAAAATGACACTAGTTTGTAATTTATGTTAAAACATATGCATACATTGAAAACCAATTGGGTATCCAATATTCAAATTGGATACCCTCCAGTTTGTAATTTGCCAAGCTAGAATATTGTCAGAGCATTTATTAGAGCTTCTCATGGAATGGATTTAGGAAATCCAAACAATTCTATGCAATTTATTAAAAGAAATGTTAAATTGGAATGTAAATTGGAATGAGTTGTCCTGAAGTCATGCCTGTTAAAACAATACAAAATGATGTTCATAGTGCTTAGTTTTGGATAATATAGCAATAGCACTTAGACTTATATACCACTTTACAATAGTTTACAGCCCTCTCTAAGTGATTTACAGAATCAGCATATTGCCCCCAACAATTTGGCTCCTCATTTTACCCACCTCAGAAGGATGGCAGGCGAGAAGCAGGGAAGTGAGTGGCGTGACTGGTTGGGAAAATACCAGGCTCCAATGAGCCTGGCGAAACCCAGCCAGACGAACCGTCACCGGGGGATCTTCGGACCGGATCTGTCCTGTACGGACAGTGAAAAAGGAGAGCCAGCTCGGTAGCTACAGAGGAACAGGCAAGTTCCTCAGAAAGCCCGAGAAAACTCTTCGATCCGGCCATGGGGGGCGGTGATCAGTGCGAATCGCCATGAAACCAGAGGATCCAGAATAAGTGTTGTGCAGGAGTGAAGATTTGGACAGAGTACTGGTACCGGGTGAGTGATTGGTAATAAAAGAAAAATTGGAAAATTTTAGAATTATCCCACTGTGGAAATAGCGGCTAAATAGCGACGGGGAGAGACAACTGATAGAGCAAAAATACGGAAGTGACAAGCCCTCTATAGGAGAGCCCGACTAAAGATTTAAAGTTGAATATGAATGAAAATGTTAAATTGGAATTTAGACTTTTCAGATTTGGATTGGATTATAAACAGATTGGTTGGATATAAAAGTTAAAGAAGAAGTGGGGAAACTTTCCTTTTCTCCTTTTTGAATTACAAACAAAATGGATATTTTTTACCCGGCTGAATGGAATTGTGGATTGTAGAGAGACATCTCCAGGAGAAATGAGAGTATGACATTAAACTTTCTGTTTTGAGGAAAAGCTTTGAAGCAGTGAGAAAAAAATAATAAAACCTTGAACTTTTAAAATGATAAACTGTGAGAACTAAGGAGGATTTGTGTATCTACAAGCAGTTAGACTTTGATGATTAAAAAAGGAGGATTATAATGTGAATTTAAATTGGAACAATATCAACCCAGAAAGAATAAAATGGTACAGGAACTTAAGGAAATGATGAAGATGATGTGCTTGGAAATAAAGGAAATGATTACAATCTTGCATGGAAAATTGAAACTTGATGACTCTAAGACTGAGCTAAAATACAAGGAAACTGAAAAGGAAATAACCAATGAAAAACAGGAAAGAGAGATCAACAACAAAGAAGAAGACAAAGACAAAGAGACTGACTATGAAAATTAAACATGAAATAGGTTGTAATAATAAAAGGGGGAACCTTAAAGATTACAGTGGGACTAATAATGGGGAATATAGAAAAAAGAGAAAGAAACAAGGAAGGAAAAGAGGGTGGAATAGAGAAAATATAAAAAGATTAAATGATTACACTGGAATTTACAGTGGAAGTACAAGAAAGAGGGAAAAGAGATGGAAAATAAAGGGAAATAAAGGCAAAACAAAAGATTTTATGATTGTATTTTAAAATACAAAACAAGTATACTGGGATTAACAATGGAAATATAAGAAAAAGGAAAGAGAGAGGAGAAATAATGGGAAATATAGGGCAGAACAGAAGAGCTCAGAATCTTAAAACACGAAAGGAAGAGGAAGGAAAAAGAAAAAATAGAAGAGGAGAAAGGAAGAAAGGGAGAAAGAAATGAAAGGAGGAATAAATTTAGAATTGTAAGATTTAACAGATAAAATGAATATTAGAAAAAAGATAAAATAGTGATACCAATTAAGTGACTTAAAATGATGGGAAATTATAGAGATGTATGAAGTAAATGAAATAAGATTTATGTTTAATATTTTATGTTTTAAATATGCTCTATTGAAAATTTGAGAAATTGAAAAAATTGTCATATTTTTAAGTGCAGTGTTGGAGATTTATAAAATGATAAATTGTAATAATAAATAAATAAATATTGTTAACAATTAAAAAGATAAGAAGAATTTTGAGAAATATATTTAATAAATGAAAGAAAGGTTGGGGTTTCCTGGACACCATAGTGAAAATATTAAATTGAAAATCTATACAGCAATAGAGAGAGATGGAAGAAGAAGTAGAGAGATGGGAGAGAACGGAAGGAGAGACAGGGATAGAAGAGAGGGAGGGAGGGAGGGGAAATCAGAGTAGGAGAGAGGGTTAGTCAGGGAGGAAGAAAGGAGGAGGAGGGGAAAGGAAGGGGAAGTAGTAAGGAGCAGGAGAAGAGGGAAAGAAAGTAAGAAGGAAGGAAGACAGGGAGAGGGAAGAGACTGCGAAGAAAGATTGCTGTATAACAAAAAAGAGGAAATGGAAGAAAGGCAACCCCGAACACACATATGAATATATGAAGATAAAGAAGAAATTGTTAAAAAATAAAAGAGAATAAATGTGAACAAACAGGAAAATTAGAATTTGAGAGCAAATGAAGATATTGTTTATATAAATAAATATAGAAATATTGAGATATGAATTAAAGAAAAAATAGGGAAAAAAGGAAGATTTTGGCACAAATTGTAAGTGAGTAAAATGTATTTGAACTTGAAAAATTGTATAAAATAAGAAATGGCCAATACTCTGTTCAAAAAAAGATGCGGGTGAATGTGGGGGAAAAAAATCAATAAAACTTGATTCAAGAAAAAAAGAGGGATGGCAGGCTAGGTCAACCTTGAACCTGGTGAGATTTGAACTCCCATCTCAGCAGTCAGCAGAAGTAGTATGCAGTACTGCACTCTAACTACTGCACCACCATGGCTCAATAACACTTAGACTTATATATTGCTTTACAGTGCTTTACAGAGTCAGCCCCCAAGAATCTGGGTCCTCATTTTACCCACCTTGGAAGGATGGAAGGCTGAGTCAATGTTGAGCCTGGTGAGATTGGAACTTCCAAATTGCAGGCAGCCGGCGGTCGGCAAAAGTAGCCTGCAGTACTGCACTTTAACCACTGCGCCACCAGTGAGAACAGAAAAGGCATAGGTGATGAGTGAATGTGATTCTTTATATTTCTCACTTCAGAATTCAGAAGAGAAGGACTAAGTCAAATCTGGAGATAAATTAAATCAATCCTTCCTTCCTTCCTTCCTTCCTTCCTTCCTTCCTTCCTTCCTTCCTTCCTTCCTTCCTCCCTCCCTCCCTCCCTCCCTCCCTTCCTTCCTTCCTTGGATTCAATAAGTAGAAAAAGGAGAACGGTAGCCAAAATGTATGGTTGTTTTTCACTAATATCTCAGATGCCTTTGATCTCAAGTATAACAAAAAAGAACAACATCAATAGTTATCAGATGGAATGATGCTAAGAATACACTGGTAACAATAGGCTAAAATGAACCATATATGAACCATATATGAATATGGCTCAGTGACAGTATCATGGAATAGATAATGTTCCTTTCTTCATCTTAACTGGGTTCCTAACTTTTCTTTCCTCTCTTCTTGCCCAGTACAATCCTTCCTTTCTTCTTTTACATAGCAGAAAGTTGTGGTTTGTTTCCTTTCCCATTTCTTGTGCAATAGAAAGACTCTTGCAGTAGGCCAGCAAGAGTCAGCCTTTCTTTCTGACCATCACCTCTCAGTCCACCTTTTCTGGCCAAGCCTTGCTCCCTGCTGCTCCTGCCCATAGAAATTATGCCACTTTGATAATAGCACCCACTTCACAGTATCAGCAGGAAGTCCGCAAGAATAGCACTATGTAGGGTGTGAAACTTTATGACCCAGTTGACCAGATCTTTCTGATTCCAACAGAACTGCCAAAATGGGCTGAGAGCCACTGTGTCACTGCATTTCTTGGAGCACTTCCTATCAGTGGTGAAATGCAACTGGTTTATTATATATTTATTTATTATTTATTAATTCAATTTGTATGCCGCCCCTCTCCGAAGACTCAGGGCAGCTCACAATGCATTTAAAATCATTATAAAAAACATTTAAGAATTAAAAACATTAAAAACATTAAAACTCATTCACACCATTCATGGCCGGATCTCGCCGGATTGCAAGAACGAGATCAATAGCCCCAGGCCTGCCGGAAAAGCCAGGTCTTCACCGGTTTTCGGAAGACCAAAAGGATGGGGATGGTCCGGACCTCAGGAGGTAACTGGTTCCAGAGAGCTGGGGCAGCCACAGAGAAGGCCCTCCCCCGCGGGCCCGCCAACCAGCATTGTTTAGCTGACGGGACCCAGAGGAGACCAACTCTGTGGGATCTTACCGGTCGTTGGGAGTTATGCGGTAGAAGGCGGTCTCAAAGATATCCTGGCCCTGAGCCATGTAGGGCTTTAAAGTTAATAACCAACACCTTGAATTGTGACCTGAGACCAATAGGGAGCCAGTGCAGCTCATGGAGAATTGGTGTAATGTGGTTCTATCTTGTTCGGGCAAACCGGTAGCACCGGCGGTGGGAGGCTCTGCCCACCCACCCAGACATCATCACATCCCATTTTTGATGCTTTGCACATGCGCAGAAGGTCCTGTGCATGCACAGAGATATCAAGCGCAAGCGTGCTCCCATTTGCGAACCGGTAGTGAAAGTAAGTGGAAGGTAATTTCACCCCTGCTTCCTATGTCCTAGCTTGCATGTCATCAAGACAGACCAGAACTTGGCATAACGTCTTAATCCATGGGCAGTAGAATAATGGATAGTCATCCCCAGAGGAAACAGCTTTAGAGAAAATAATAATAGAAAATCTGCAAAGAGATCAAAATTTATATTAGTCACAAATTGCTGAGTCGGACAAAATCAAAAAAGTGTCTTGGGAAATCTGAAAGACTAACATATTTGTCCTGATAGAAGTTTTTATGGAGTGCATTCACTTTTGCAGAGTTGAGATCCGCAAAAGCTCATATATAATGTATTTGTTTGTTTGCGGGGTGCCACAAGACCTTCTGATTTGTAATTTTACATTGAAAAAATGACAGTGTAAAATGGATTGAGAATTCTGGACTTTTGTACCAGAACTATTGAAACCAATCTATGGCTTTCACATAGAAATGTGATTATAGATGGATTTTTGAATAAATACAAGTGTTTAAAAAATAATTCACATTTCTTTTAAATGATAATAATTGAAATAATTGGAGGTTGTCGGGAGCTTATTTAAACTTTTTTAAATGAACACATTCTCACTGTTTTAAGCCTGTTGATTGGTGCTGGAAGGATGTCTTAGAATATCTTTCTTTCATTCCCTATTCTATTTCATTACCATATTCTATTTGCTCTTGCAGTCTTACTAATAATATTATTCTAATATAATATTAATAACAATTGCCAATGTATGGAGTGAGACCACAGCTCAAACTTCCAGAGGAACACCTTCAAAGGGCCCTTTCTTCACAACTTAGTATTTCCACCTCTTCATATTGGCCACCTGCTTGTCAAATAGAATCTGATTTTTACAGCTGGCTTCTTTTACCACTATTAGTAGACAAACGACAAAGGTCTTTGTGGTGGGTGGCTGACAAATGTCCTTCTCAGCCAGTTACTCTCTTTCTTATCCTTAGAAAATTGAAGGGGAGAATTCATTTATCAAGAACTGAAGGTAACTTTTTGCTTCTATCTTAGCTCTTGAGTGCTTCTAATTCACAGCTATTTCCTTTCATCAGCAGCTCTTTCTAAAATGATCCAGACCCTGCCGAGTGAGCCAATAGGTGCTTATTTCCTGCAATATTTCGATAATCACACAGAGGAGCTCTGTTCCGAAGAATGCTGATTGAAAGCCTGCTTGTTTGATTGTTGACTTCAAAATTTCTAATTAGTGAAGCACTTTGTGGAAAATTTGCGGTATAAAGCCAATGCTTTCTGTTGTTGCTGTTGTTGCTGTTGAACTTATTGATTATATAAATTAACTCTCTCGCCAGCAAGTATTTTGTTTTGTTTTGATTTACTTATGAAAATGGACAAGATGCAATTTGTGCAGCCTCCTCTACAAGTATTTTACATTTAGTTCCAGAGCCATAATGAAAAACAACTGTAATCTTATATTTGCATATCACTTCCTAGGCCAAAACACCTGAAGTCATTTATATTAACAGGAAAAATAGAAATAGAAGTATTTCTCATTTATTTATTCATTATATAAGTAATAGTAGTAGAAATAGAAAGAACCGAGAATGAGTTTGGGGTAGTGGTTAAGATAGCAGACTGTGAGTGAGTTCTAGTCTCATGTTAAGGACAAAGTCAGATGACCTTGGGATAGTCACTTTTTGTAAGCCCTAGGAAGGAGGAACTTGCAAATCACTTCTGAAAAACTTTGCCAAGAAAACTGCAGAGAGTTGTCCAGGCAATCTCTGAGAATTGTACACAATTAAATTGAAGGGAAAAAAAAATCTTAAAATAGTATAAAATAACCAGTAATTTAAAATGTCCTCTCAGGCCAAGCAACCCACACATCAGCTGTACATCAGGTTCACTGGCTGCCTACGGCCAGTATAAGGCAGGGGTCCTCAAACTTTTTAAATAGGGGTCCAACTCACAATCCCTTAGACTGTTGGAAGGCTGGACTGGCTGGATGGGCGTGGCTAGGTGGTCATGTGACTGGGTGGGCATGGCCAATTAAGCAGCCCATTAAACAATACACACAAATTAAATTTTAATTTGTTTTGTTCCTGGGGGTGTTTTATTTGCTTTTGTTTGCATGTTGCTCTTTTGGTTGACTTTTCTTTTTACTAGATCATTTTTTAAGTTGTTTAGGAGTCTAGTGGTCCATTTGAGGAAACTCAGTTTTGCAGCAATTCTTCTCAGCCCCAAGGAGCTTACAATCAACAAGTCTCTCTCTCTCCCCTTCCCTTTCTCTGTCTCTCTCTTTGTCTTTTTGGCCTCCCTGGCCTCCAGAAGCATTCTGCCACCTCTAGTAGGACTCTGCCTTACCTTCCAATTCCAGCCCACAGGTTTCACGGAGGGTGAAGTGAAGGGTGGGGGCCAATGGGTGGATGGGGCAATGTGGGTGGGGCAGCCTCATGATCACTTGCAGGCTGAATTAATGGCTTCAGTGGGCCATATCCGGCCCGTGGGCCATAGTTTGAGGACCCCTGGTACAAAGTATATTTGCACTCTGAAGTATTTGAACCCTTTGAAGACTCAAGAATTGAGTATGATGATTGGTGTTTTTCTAAACTAGATAATGTTTGTCAGAGTGTGTGAGAGAGACATAGGACTAGCCATATACCAGGAATTAGCAATCTTTTCTGTCATGTGAAATTACACAATGACCTGTCCGTTTATCCAAGCCAAAATCTGGTGAGATCGTGAAGTCTCACAAGATTGTAGAAATGTGCTGCAAGATTGTAAAAAATTCACAAAAATTCTCCCTCACCCTTTCCATCATCCTCTCCTTCCCTCTCCCTCTTTCCCTATTCCAATTATCAACCAAGTTGAAACAAATATTCTGGCATTGTGGTTTCACTATAGCATAAATTATTCTGATTCAAGTTACAGCACTATAGCACAATGTCTTACATTTTGGAGAGTTTGATGTCCTATATTGTGGCAATCCAATGTCTTCTTCCATTAATAAAGACATCATTCAAAATTGGTGCTTTGCTATTTTCCTTTCTGAAACTCTAGATGTCAGAATGAAGGGTACAAAAACACATATCTTTTATCTTCAAGGCTTGCTGAATCAGCCAACTCATACAAGTTGCCTCATGCTCTCCGAAAGTCTGTATAAACAACATCTAGGGATTATATTGGGCAAACAAAGATGTTTGAATGTGATAAAGCACTCTGAAACCTGAAATTATTTAAACAAACCTTGGTCCCATTCACACCATGAACTAGGGAAACAATATTTATCAAGTGGCAAAGAACAGAATTGGCAGGTTAAAAAAAGGTCTATTGTGTGTGAAGAGATTTCTGCTTTGAAGTGAAATGATAAATGGCAGATATGGTTCTCACATTTTATCAGGCAACACACATTATAGTAATGACTGCAAGGCTTAAAGGGTCTGAATTATGGGAAAGTATTAGAAGAATTAGATATGCTTAAGAAAATTTAAATAAAACCTAAACTAGAAGATGCCATAACAATTCTATTTCGCCTGCCGAATCCCAATTTCTGTCTGAGTCCTGAAAATATCAGCATTTGTTTTAAATGTGTAAGTTTCTAGCTGTTATCATCATGAAGAATATATCAAGCATATTCAGAAAATAAGTTTAATATGAGTACATTGTATTCCATAGTGTATGAAAGGGTCAACCAGGTTCCTGAAGAAACCAGTTCGTGTCCAGGAAGTTATAAAAGTTAAGAAAAAATTTTAGGAGGAAAAAAAAATAGTCTCTGGCACAAAATGTATATAATGATAATAAAACATGTAAGTAAGAAAAGAGAAATGTATGCTTCCGCCCCCCCTAAAGGGGAAGAATAAGGAAATATAAAACATTGTCAACAAGGAGTAAGGGGATATTCAGGAAAGTGTTAGAGTTTGCAGAGAAAAGGAATGGATTATGTGCATCTTTCTTCATTCCAGAGAATGTAAGAAAGGCACCTATATGATTTTTGCAAACAAGATAGACAATTAAGGCAAATTGAAACAATAAAGGAAGACATTCCTAGACATTTTGAAAGACTACAGTAACAAATCACTGGATCCTATTGTCCTTCTAGCAAAAATATATAATTTGTTTTTCAAATTGGGCTCTCTGCCAAGGGATTGGAAGACAGACAATTTGACATGACTTTTTATTTTTTATTTTTAAAGATGCAGATGAAAATATATGGCAGTCTGTTCAACATCTCTTTTGGGCAATTTGGTAGAAATGGTAATCAAATAAATCATGGTTTGGGTCCAGGACATCTGAGGGACCATCTGCCTGGTCTACATGTTTCAATTCACATAATATGCTGCATGTTCTTATCCCTTGGAATTTAAAGGAAGATAGGCCGGAAATGTCCTTGACAGTAAGATTGAGATTGCTGTCCCAATCTTGTGGAATAGATATCCCTCAAAGAAAGGATGAATTCTTCCTGTTAACATTCAGGAGGAAACTCAAAAAAATATTCTTCACCAGGCTTCTAGATTTTTCCCTATTTGGGATAGGGAAAATTTTATATTTTATTGGCTGGCTTATTTATTTATTTATTTCACTGTTGTTTCACCTTTTATGGTTTTATTTGTTGTTAATTATTGTGACCCATTCAGAGCCAAATGACTGTAATGGGAAAGCGAAAGGGAAATGGAGAGAGAGAAAAAACAGGAAGAGAGAGGGAGGGAGAGAGAAGGAGGGAGGGAGAGGGGGGAGGGAGGGAGAGAGAGAGGTTGATTTAGAATAATATATTTCTGACACCAGTGTTTCTCAATCTTGGCAACTTTAGTTGTATGGACTTTAACTCCCAGAATTTTTCTAGCTGCATTGCCTGGTTGTTAATTCTGGGAGTTGAAGTCCACACATCTTAAAGTTGCCAAGGTTGAGAAACACTATCTGAACACAATTTGTAATTAACCTGTAGGATTCATTCCAATAATTTGGATAGGTTTAAAAGTGGATTGGATACATTCATGGAGGAATGAATTAATTGTGATACTCAGTGTTACCTCTGGATTGAAAGCTGCATGCAATGGATGTCCAGGAAGAATGAAAGGAGAAAGGAATGTCTCTATCCCATCCCTGGGGACAATCCTTCTGTCTGCTATAAGAAACAAAATGCTGAACTAAGATGGGCTTTGGCACAATTCAGTAGAGTTATTCTGACATTCTTATGCAAATTATTAAAAGTAATAAAACCTTGAGCTAAGTGGCTAGATATGGGAATGTTTCCAGATATAATGTATATACTATTAAGTGTATTATAATGTCTATACAATTAAGTGTATAATTTCCCACTTGGAAATCTTTATCACTATGAGTTTATTGTGAATAATTTGGAACTGTTTTATAGTATGGGTATCTAACTGATAGCTGGAGATACAGTGTTTAATACATTTGCTTTTAATTGTCTAAGTTGGTCCTTAGTTGATTAGGCAGCAGATTTTTCTAAAACAATTTAAAATAAGTAGTTATAAAATGCAAGGGGCCATCAAGATGCCATCATTAAAAAATTAAAAAACTATTCCTCCTTATTTAGGAGGGAATACTAATTAGTCCATTATATATAACCAAAACAAGCATTGCTTCTTGATTTAGAAATATAGACAAATTTATTTCAGGGCAAATTGTTACTTATGTATTATTTATCTCATAAATAATAATAAATAATAATAAAAAAAAGGGAGGAAGGAATCCCATAATTCCTGTTCTGGCCCATGCCATCCCCACAGACTCCAGCTTGTGCTATCTCCCTGTACATGTTCCCTAACTTGCATAGTACCTCTTGTACCCTCTTGACTTGCACCACCACCCATAAGACTTCCCAGAGCATGCCGGACCTCCTGGGCACCTCCATGTACTTTTCCTGTTCCATCCCCCTACAACATCCCTGACCTGCATGGCACCTCTTACATACTGTGAGAGAGCTGAGGTGGTGCAGTGGTAGAAAGCAGTATTACAGGCTAACTCTGCTTGATCTCGACTGGCTCAAGATTGACTCAGTCTTCCATCTTTCTGAGGTCGGTAAAATGAGCACCCAGATTGTTGGGGGTATTATGCTGACTATGTAGACCACTTAGAGAGGGCTGAAAAGCACCATGAATCAGTATATAAATCTATTGCTATATTCCTAAGCACCCCAGGCACCCTTCCCTATCTGCTCCCTCCACACACCCTCTCTGCCCCATACAGCCCCAGTACCCTTATACACCCTTCTTGACCTGTGCCCCCTCCATGGACCGTACCCTACCCACACACCCCCACCACATTTCCTGATTCACATACTGCCTCCTGCACATATCTACACTGCATCTTTTGCTCACACTGACATACTCTTTCTGACCATGCAGCACCTCTCATGCACCCCTAGGTACAATTCCTGACCTGCACCTCAGTCCCTTCCCTACCCAACCACTTGTCTACCTGCTGACCTTGGACCTGCAACTTTCCCAATGACATTCTGCATGCAAACTTCCCACAAGCAATGAAAATGGGGGGTGGTGTGGTGTGGATGGATGGATGGATGGAAGGAAGGAAGGAAGGAAGGAAGGAAGGAAGGAAGGAAGGAAGGAAGGAAGGAAGGAAGATTTCTGATGTTCCATGACAGTTTCCACAATGGGGAAACTGAGAGACAATCAGAAGACACTCCTGCTTACACTGCATTTTTTTGGCCATCTATGGCCATTCTTATTTCTCAGTTTAGGAAAGAAAATATCTCTGAAATGGTGAGTCAACAGGGCATGAGTTCTTCTTACACTGTGATATGCAGACATGGGACAGTACCTGAAGCGGATAGAATATAATGGAATAATTACATTTTGTAATTGCAATCTATAATGGCAGTCCTTGTTTTAAAATCCACATTACATTGCTGATGCTTATTCAGTTTGCAATCAACTACTATTCTAAATTCTTATTCACAGGTTTCCATGGCAGTTACTTGTCACTGTTAAGTGCCATTCTGTTACTTTCAGTTCATTTCCCTAAAACTATCAAGATCACTCTGAATTTTATTTCTGTGTTCTAGGAGATGATCCCATCCATTTTTGTGTCATTGGCAAATTTAATAAAATTCCCTCCATCTGTTAATCAAAGCCATAACTAAAAATATTGAAAGCCCCATGACTATTCCTTTTGATGTACTCTTGATATTGCTTTCCAACTTGATGGGAAACTATTAACGAGCCCTTTTGATTACAATTTTTAAACTAACTATGTATCCATTAAATTGTCATGACATGCAGCCCAAATTTAGCTAGTTTGCTTATTAACATGTTATGGGGTAGGGTTTTAAATTACTGCAGTTGCAATGGAGTCAGTACAGCCAGTTCTTACAGATGTACCAGCACGCTACTGAAACTATCTATCAAGTATTAATTTTACTCTAGTAAGATCAATTCTTGGTAAATCCATGCTGTATTCTGATAATTACAATGTTTTCAAGCTGTTTAAGGTTCAATATTTTATTATTTGTTCTAGAACCTTCCTAGGTATTGATGATATCCAATTGGTTGCCTACAGATTGTTGGCTTTTCTCTATTATGAACATAGGAGCAACATTTTTCATTCTCCAATATATCTGGCATCTCTCATGTTCCTCAGGATTTCTCAGAGATAATATATAAAGTTTCAACAAGAACATTGACTAGTTCTTTCAGTAATTTACAATGCTCTCCATATGGTCCTGGAAATATAAACTCAGTCGATATAAAGAGATATTCCCTGACTCTATTTCTACCAACCACAAGTTTTAGTCAAGCTTTTCATAATGGTGAACACCTTTGTTTATTAGAAAAGACTGCAACCCAATAAAGGTATGTAGCTCTCTCTTTTTATACCTATTAATATTTTGCCATACTAATTGAACACTAGTTTGTTTGTTTTCATTTTATTGCAGTATACCTAGAGAAATATATCTTTTTCATATTCTCAGCATCTTTTGCTTGCCTTGACTCACTTTGAGCATTTGCTTTCTTGATGCCAGGCCTACAGTTCCAGAATATCTACCTGTGCTCTTTGTTTTTGATCTGGCCTTCTTTCTATTCCGATATGGGTGTTTTGTTATTATTGTTGTTACAATTGTCACTAAACTGAAGTAAAGGTCTACCGTGTTTCCCCGAAAATAAGACCGGGTCTTATATTAATTTTTGCTCCAAAAGACACTTTAGGGCTTATTTTCTGGTTAGGTCTTATTTTTGGGGAAATGCAATACTAAATGCACCCATCTAGCTGACAATCTTAACTGGGGCTTATTTTGGGTGTAGGGCTTATATTACGAGCATCCTGAAAAATCATGCTAGGGCTTATTTTCTGGTTGGATCTTATTTTTGGGGAAACAGGGTAGCAGCCAGGACAAAAGTTCTGGAAAGAAATTTACGGTATCCAATTTTCCTGTGTCAATTCTTTCTAGATGTTTGATGTCACTTTCTGTGAGCTTTCAGTCAGGTTTGAAGCAAGCACATGCCCCAAAATTCTTCACAGCTATGATCGTGCCTTAGTAGATAATCAAAGGCTGCCCATTTCCAAGAGTTGCTTCCTGAACCTGCCTTAGGTCTTAGTTTAGTGCATCCAGGGTTTTTGAGGCCAAATTGAGGTTAGCCAATGTGCAACCCAGGCTATTTAGTATTTTTAAAATTGTGCACAATGCGCCCTGGGACTCCTTCTAATGAGACCATCAGTGCAACATATTCAGCCTTACTGGGCAACTGGGCAGCATCATTTATATGAGGCACAATCAGGTTTGTGGGGGAGGACTTCCCACAGTATGTTGGCAACTGTTCATATTTGTAATGGTTGCAATGTCCTGAGGTCATGTGATAACCTTTTGCGAACTTCTGTCAAGCGAAGTCAGTGGGGAAGCCAGATTCACTTAACCACTGTGTTACTGGATTACAGATTAACACAGTTGGAAGGGACCTTGTAAGTCATCTAGTCCAACTCCTCGCCCAAGCAGGAGACCCTACACCATTTCTGACAAATGGCAGTCCAATCTCTTCTTGAAAGTCTCGAGTGATGAAACTCCCCCAACTTCCGAAGGCAACTTCTGTTCCACTGGTTGATTGTTCTCACTGTCAGAAAATTCCTCCTTATTTCCAGGTTAAATCTCTCCTTGTTCAGTTTTCATCCATTATTCCTTGTCTGGCCTATAGGTGCTTTAGAAAATAGCTTGACCCCTTCCTCTCTGTAGCAGCCCCTCAAATATTGGAAGACTGCTATCATATCTCCCCTGGTCCTTCTCTTCACTAGAGTAGCCATGCCCAGTTCCTGTAACCGTTCTTCATATGTTTTAGTCTCCAGTCCCCTAATCATCCTGGTTTCTCTTTTCTGCACTTTTTCTAGAGTCTCAACATCTTTTTTTATAGTGTAGTGACCAAAACTGGATGCAGTACTCTAGGTGTGGTCTTACTAAGGCTTTATAGAGTGGTATTAGTACCTCACTTGATCTTGATTGTATCCCTCTGTTAATGCCATTTAGGATTGCATTGGCTTTTTTGGCTGCCACTGCACACTGCTGGCTCATATTTAGCTGGTTGTCCACTAAAACTCTAAGATCCCTCTCACAGCTATTAAGCCAGTTACTGCTATTCACCCAGTCTATATGTGTACTTTTGCTTTTTCTTGCTTAAGTGTAGGCCTTTACTTTTCTCTACATTGAATTTCATTTTGTTAGACAGGGCCCAGTGTTCAAGTCTGTCAAGATCCATCTGGATCTTGAGCCTGTCTTCTAGGGTGTTAACTATTCCTGCCAGCTTAGAATCATCTGCAAATTTTGTAAGTTCCCCTTCTATTCCTTCATCTAAGTCGTTTATGAAGATATTGTCGAGTACTGGGCCTAAGATGAAACCTTGTGGCACCCCACTACTTACTTTCCTCCATGTAGACTTACACCCATTAAGACTACTCGTTGAGTATGGTTTGTCAGCCAGTTGCAAATCCACCTGGTGGTGATGCTAACTAACTTAACAATTGCAGTGATTCACTTAATAACTGTGACAAGAAAGGTCATAAAGTGGGGCAAAACTCACTTAACAACTTTTTCACTTAGCAACAGTTGTGATCATAACTCGAGAACTACTTGCATTTTCTTCATTGGATTTTACTTATCTCCTTCTTCAGGAACTTCCATATGTTCCAATATATAAAGTATAAAATGACAACCAAAGATGATAATTAGACAATGAAAAGGACCCAAAAGCTTTGGAAAAAAACCATGTCTTAATGATTTTTCTAAAGGTAAGAAGAGTTGGGGCCCATCATATATAGGGGAAGGAGAAAAAAGAGATAATTTCAGAGAACCGGGAAGATGCTGAAAAGGGATTCAGAATTATCCTGAGTTTATAAAAAAAATCTGCTTTTTAAAAAATCTAAAGTTGGCTATGTTCAGTTTTAGTTTTAATTCCTCACAATAAATCAACAATTATATTTTCTTGATTTATACGGCTTTATTTGCATTTTTTTTTTTTTTTTGCAGTTAGGGACCTGCTTTCACTGTCTATTTTGCAGTGTTTTCTTCCCTTGGAAATTCAGAATCTATTTTATCTGCAAAAGCTTGAAAAGTTACGTCTCAGTTGCAGTGATGCAGAGTATCTGCTATATGTCTTGCTTCTAGTTGATGCTCTTATCCACTGGGCATTACACTCACTTTCTTATATAGCAAGTGGCTTCCACTGACATTTCCTCTTGTAGTCTGAATCTTTGAAAAGATAATTCCTTATCCTTTCTCATCAGTTGAAGTGTGTCTGATGCTGCTTCAGTTTTTGATCTGCCCTTCCCCCGCAGGACTACTATGCGCTTGCATTTGCTGCAAATATATTCCAACTTGTTTTGGGGCAGGAAGATAAACATTGTGTAAGTACTAGAGATTACAGTTGCATACTCCTCTCTATTCATCTTATTTTTGCTTCTTAGGGCATAGACGCCATCACTATTTCTTCTTGTTCACTCCTCATCTCTCAGCTGAGGCAATATAAATTCTTGAATGGCAGATAAAAATCGTAGGGTTTCTGCCTTAAATTCTCCCCTATAATTCCCCTGGAAAATTCTTATTAGCTAAACCTGTTTACTCAGTTAGCATGTGAATAGTGAGTATGCCCACATTTCTTCCCAAATAAATTTTGAAGCACTAAGAGAATATAAGAAAACTACCCCTTTCCCACCCAAAAGAGCAAAAATCTATTTTTAGAAACCAGAAGAAACACATCAGTACAGTATTAACCAGGACATGAACAATGTGCATTTAATGTACTTATGCTCTGAAAAGTCTATGAATAACAGTTTTACAAATAAGAAATTTGTAAAAAGATAACAAAGCAGTATGTAATATAAGCCACTGTCCAGTCCAATAACTTGTATCATTCTACTGATGTAGGCTGAAAAAAGATGCATTTGAGATAGCTGTTGTGAACAAATAATTAATTTCAGAATTTAAAGCAAGCCCAGATGGCATTTTACTCCTTTAATCACTTTTGATTCATCAAATCTGTTTTGAGACTAATAACTCACATTGCTGAGGTCCAAATTCTTTCCGCTTCTTCCAGTGACTATTCCTTGTGCTTCAAGTATTCTCATTTAGTCATCTGAAAGGATGCACATTTATAATGCATTGAGCCCAAATAATATGAAGAATATGTTTATTAGACACTTTGACATCTACATATTGCTTTTTACACCCAGGAGACTGCCAGGAAAATCAAATTTGTACATCTCTTCTCATTTGTATTGCAGCTAAGTAGAGAATATCAAAATTACGATCAGTGATAGAACTCCAAAAATACTTCCTCTTGAGCAAACAGGCGTGATGTTAGTCTGTCAGATGTCATTCAAAAAACATCATTTCCAGAAGCTACTTGACACATCTTCAACTCTTTAACCCATTTGGAATATTTTCCCCTTAATGTATGTTTCTAACCTACTTCAAAAGTAGAATTGCCAGTTGATTAAAATAAACAATTAAACTAAGAATGACTTGCTCTTTTGATTTTAATCACCACTCATAATTTTAAGAACAATATGATCTACAGAAATTAACAGCAGAAAGCTTTTTAAGGTTGAAAATAAGTTGAATCACTAATTCTACAAATTAAGGTACTATAAAATTACCGGTACAGCTGCAAAGTTGGCAATCCAAACTACAAAAGTCAAAGAAATATAACAAAGAAATATATCAAAAAATGTCATAATTATTTAACTCAGTTATTAGTTAACTTCCCCAACCCATTGTGTAGATATAATTTTCTGGTGTTCTGCTCAGTTTTGGCCACAGTCTTGAATGAGCAAAGAATTCATCTCTATGGAAATGAAAAGAACAGCTTCACTGCTGCTTGGAATTTGAATCTTCTAAAACTCTTAGCTAGATGGTTTCTGCTAAGCTTCATGCTTTGTAAGATATGCAACAAGCATAATGAATAAAAGTCTGAATATGTGGAGGAAATTAGGTCTGGCCTTGAGAAGGAAGTGAGAGAGGTAAAAGAATGTTCAGTCCTGAAAAGCTTGGGGAAAAACAGATATAGGTGCTTTAAAGAGGTTTTGCACTTATGCACTCTTGTTTCAAAGCACCACTTCTGAAACCTTTTTTCAAAGTTGCACACAACATCATGAGTAAATTTTCTGCCAGTTATTTATTTGATTAAAATCCTTGTTTCATGTTAATTCCTCCAATCCTTTGAGATGATCTTCTGGTGCTCCCCAAGCTTTCACTTCATAAGTGATCAAAATTAAACACATTGCAATAATTGTTTCTTGATTATCTCTTATAATTACCACCAAGAGAGTGAATATGAAGCTGTTGGATCCTGAATATACATTTTTACTAAATCTGTTTAAGTCAACAAGCCATGGTTTGTATAGTGGTCTTCTGATATACTCCATAATGAGCTGAGAAACTGATTCAGAGAGATAACTTGTTTTTAGGTACAGAAATTCACTGAAGGCATCAAAACAGCATCATAGATACAAAAGTTCATGCATCATGCATGTTTAAGAACTATCAATAGATTGTGGACAAGGCAAGGAAGAAGGAACCTGCAGCCATACAGACTGATGAGCATAGAATATGAATGTGTAAATTTTCACCTAAGCATCTCTAAAATCCTGATGCCCCCCCACATATAATTTTTACTATTCAAAAGGTGAACTCTTATTCACATGGAGGAAGGCCCACCTAAAAGCCATTAACATGGTTTAAACA
The DNA here is from genome assembly GCF_059756535.1 of Pantherophis guttatus. Lineage (NCBI taxonomy): Eukaryota > Metazoa > Chordata > Lepidosauria > Squamata > Colubridae > Pantherophis > Pantherophis guttatus. The sequence continues at coordinate 30,027,076 of NC_142065.1, forward strand.
AGGTTCCCAATTGCCCCCATTAAAAAAAAATCAAATTGTTCCCCTGTGGGGCATGGTCCCCAAATTGGGAATCATTGGTCTAAGGGTTTCTGCCTTCCTCATGTTCTACCATATATTGCAAATCCCATTCCCTTTTTGCCTGCTTGTTTTGTGTTTCAACCTTCCCTGGCTACTTATATTTTGGCTATAGGTTTTGATCTTAGAATCCTGAAAACTGTCTATTTATTTTGTAAATTACTTTGAATTTATAGTGGGAGATTATCTTCCTCCTTTGTCTCTAACTCCCCAATCATTACTGTGCCTTTTGACATGGAGGTTTTGGCTTTTTGCTTGTTTTGTGGCAGAAGAAGGCTCAGAAATTTTTCCAGGGGCTTTAGAGACTTGGATAAGGAGTAATTGGATTTTTTTTTGGTTTTTTTTTGAAAGAAGCTAAAGGAGAATACTGAAGAGAAAGAAACACTACCAGAATCATATTTTTTAATCACAAAAGACTGATGAAAAGCTAACATGTACTTTCTGGTCTGGGACTAGAAATAAATAAGAAAGTCTAAACTCAATTAAGTGGTATCTTGGCACTCAACTGCTCTGAAACTCATCAAATTTGATATTCAACGCATTTTGACTTGAAAATTTTATCCTGGTACTCATTGTTTGTTTGGTGCTCAATGTACAAGTTAGATCTTGGTGTTAGATCTTGGTGTTATATTATTCCTTATGGGAAAAAAAAAGGTTAGTATCATTATTTTTGGCACTCATCATGTTTCCTGAAACCAATTAATGATGAGTATACTATACTGTATAGCCATGATGGTGAACCTATGCTACAGGTGGCACACAGCACCCTCTCTGTGAGCACGTGAGCCGTCGCCCCAGTTCAGTTCCATCACACATGTGCACATGCTTCCTGCCGGCCAGCTGGAATCAGGTCTCTGCTGCACATGTGCAGGCGGTACGGCACATGTGGGGGGGTACATGCGTGGGGGGCAGGACGTGTACAGGGGTGCACATGTGGGGGGGTGGGGTGCATGGTGGGCCCGTGCACACATGCACAGGGGTGGGGCGCAAGCAAAGGCAAAGGGGCCACACGTGCATTGCATTTTGGGGGTTCGGTGGTGTGCATGCGTATTTGTGTGTGCACACTTTGGGCACTCAGTCTGGAAAAGGTTAGCCATCACTGCTGTATAGTACAGACTTATTTGAGATCTTGGCTATGCTTGGCTATATTTGCAATTATTATTTTTACCTAAAAAGGCAAGGAAAGATAATTCTAAATGTTTCTTTATTCAATCAGGCTAATAGAAAGCCAGTTCACACCAGAAAGAGTGCAGTAGAGAGTAGGGCTAAATAAAATGAAATAGGGCTGATGTCAGATTAATAGGCTTGTATAAATGAGCTAAGTAGAAAACTGAAGAGTGAAAAGACCAGCATTCACTCATCAACTATCACTTATATTAACTAGTAAATATTTACTGTATATTCATTTGCATGGTTAATACATGCATACAATTAACCTATTTGAAGAAAAGTTGTTATGTTATAGATAATTTATCTATAAAATAAAATATGACTTGATGGGCTCCATAAACTTAATATTTATGCATATTAATGTACTACTATGTAAGGAATCACTGATTAACAAATGTGTATCAAGAGAATAGACGCCTTGTTAATTAAATGACATTTAACAGTAAAAGATAATCAGACTCAGAGAAATGATACATGTTTGATATTCTGCTGCCATTAGTAAAGTCAGATGTAACACCACAGATTCCCCAGCCTCCAGGAATCAGAACTAGAAGGAATCATATAGGCAAAGCATCAATGGCATTCAACATTTGACAAAGAACAGAAATAAAAATTAATCTATTCCATATCCACATAGATTTGTGATGATCTTGTTTATCCTCAGGCTACTGTCAAACTCAGACAAATGTTACATGATGGAGGATGTATATATCCTGTCAGAAGAAAAAATAATAATAATTTGTAAGAATTTGTGAAGTATTATATTTGGGCAAGAAGAAGTTGAGTGCAAATCATCCTTGCTTCTAAGCTCTAGTGAGATCTTTCATGGGCCAGCATAGCCCAACTTGTGGCCTAAGATTCAAGCTGCTTTCAAATCACGCTTAAGTGATATCTGGATACATCCATGCGTGTTTTTTGGCAAATGTGTGCAAGTGATTTGTCGCTGCCTTTTATGGGATTTTTTTATTTTTCAATCTAGCTCTTTTTAACCCTAGGTCAGGGGTCCATAACCTGTGGCTCTGGAGCCACATGTGGCTCTTTCACCCCTCTGCTGTGGCTCCCTGTCATTCAAAATATGTGTCACAGCCACCAATGTGCGACACCTGTCAGCACACAATTTATTGAGCTTTTCAACCCCCGGTAGGCCAACCATGGATAAATCCAAGAGAAGAATAAAATTTCAGAAGAAAACAGAATGTTTAATTTAACCACATAGGCTAGTTTTGTGGCCCCTCAAGAAATAGTAAGGCACGGGAAGGGTTTTGTGGTTCCTGGTGTTTTCTTTTCTGTGGGAAATGGGTCCAAATGGCTCTTTGAGTGTTTAAGGTTGCAGACCCCTGCCCTAGGGTCTCCCATTCAAGAATTAACCACATTGTGCTTAACTTTCATCTGAGAGAAAAAGTGATTGTGAGGGTAAAATAAAATAATTATAAATGCTACCATAAAAATCTTGGAAGAATAATGGAGCAAACTTTTATAAATAAAATGCTTGCATTTTTTTAGTGTTTGGAAATTAAATATTTGATAGCTTAATTTTAGTTGATGAAAGATGGGAGGCAGGAACATTTCTATCAGGCTTAGGAATCTGGTCTGTTGTCTCAAAACTCTTCCAAAATATTATTCACCTTTGAAGACCTCAATAAATTGTTCTGTGTTTATTTCTTTTCATATATGTTGTCTTCATTCATGAGGACTACAAACATATAAAGATGGTGTCTCTAAGAAGCCTTAGGCTTAATCGTAAAATGTATGGAAAGATGTGTGGTTAGTTAGATTAGGCTTTAAGGGTATAGAAAAAAAGTTGTGATGTTTAACTGAAATTAATGGAAACAAACAGAAACAGAATGTACAATGTTTCTAGGCCGAGAATATTGTTTTAGTCAGTTTTATAAATAGTTCTAATTAAAGCATTAAGTGCCTGGAGGGGAGACCTGTAAACAAAACTTAGCCTCTGTACTATAATATATCTCTTATTACTAGGAACATGGACAATTCACTACTGTACTTCTACAACAGTGTTTCTTAACCTTGGAAACTTGAAGATATGTGGACTTCAAATTCCAAATATCCAGAAATCCACAGCCAGCCTTGGGGAATTCCCTCCAACACATTTTCAAGCTGCCAAGGTTGAGGAACACAGCTCTGGGGGTTCTTCTAAATATGACTCAGACTGGAGTCAACATAGTATAAGCCAATATATCAATTTTGTGAACTTTCGAGAATTATTTTCAAAACATTATAGTACAGAAGTTTGAAGCAAAACCCCCAATGTTGATTTTGATTATTTTTCATCTCTTAAAGCAGGCCCTTTTTTCTACCCCTCTCTGATTGTACTGAATTATAATTCCCATCAGTCCAAGAAAAACTGTGACAAGTGAAACTCCTACAGAAAATGATACAGGGTCTATCAATGTATCTCAGTAACAATGGCAAAAACAAAAGCAATCCCACATTGTCTTAATTTATTGCAGCTTGCAGCTCCTCATCATCTCCCTTTCAGCTGTCACTTCATTTCTAACAGTGATCTTTGCATCATTTTAGGCTTTTTCAGGATAGATAGCAATATAGGACTCAGGTGTCAGTTGCTAGTGAACAATTATTGGGCAATCTTCTTGGACTTAGCAGAAACCTTCAAATAAGAAACCTCTTGGATGTTATTTGAGAACATATGCCAGTCAAAGGGATGTATCAATTTCTTTGGGAAATGTATCTTTTGTATACTTGGAGATATAGAAAAGGAGGCTAAAACATATGAAGAACAGTTGCAGGAATTGGATATGTCTAGTTTAATGAAAAGAAGGACTAGGGGTGATGATACAGTGTTCCAATGTCTAAGGGGTTGCCACAAAGAAGAGGGATTCAAGCTATTCTCCAAAGCACCTGAGGGCAGGACAAGAAGCAATGGATGGAAACTAATCAAGGAGAGAAGCAACCTAGAACTAAGGAGAAATTTCCTGACAGTTAAAACAGCTAATCAGTGGAGCAACTTTCCTCTAGAAGTTGTGAATCCTTCAACACTGGAAGTTATAAAGAAGAGATTAAACAACCATTTGTCTGAAATGGCATAGGGTTTCCTGCCTGAGCAGGGGGTTGGACTGGAAGACCTCCAAAGTCCCTTCCAACTCTTGTTATTCTGTTAAAAGTAGGCAGATATGATTAGTGGATTAGATCAGGAAAGCTCTGTTTCCCCATTCCATGGATTTCTGTACCATCTTTCACCCAATATCCATTTGCTGAAAGGAATAAAGAGAAATATTTATGCTTCAGATTATATGTGGTGAATATATCAAGAGTGATATATTTCCTGCTGGGCATATTTGTAACTGTCAGACATGAAGGAAAGGTAGAGGAGAGAGCAGAAAAACAGAAGAGAGGTGTTTTGTTTTGATCATTTTAGGTTTGTGATTGAGAAATGCTGTGTCTTTTCAGGTAGATGAGCACAACCTCTTGAGCATCTTTCCATCTGGACAAAGTAAGCTGTAAACTGATAAGTGATACTTTTGTTTGTGGAAAAGGAGAAACATAGTATAAAGAAAATGGAAAGAAAAGGCATTTTGGTGGCAGCAACAGCCCCCTTTACTATGTCAGGATGACCTCCTTAGCATGCCCATGACTGACAGCTATAAAGTGCATTTTATGTCATGCAAAACTGCACAACCAGCAACTTGGCAAAAATTATTGAATTCAAAATAATGATCATCACCACTCTTGTGATTAATGTGCCCTCTGAACAGTTCCCTCTCTTTTTTTTATCTCTCTCTGCTTTGTACTGATGTTCCTCATTTGAAGCAAATCTCTCTAGGCCTGAAGGATATTTGGAAACAGCTGATGAGGCCTATAATGAGGATTTCAATCTTTAAGTCTCTGATCTGAAATTAGACATATGTCCTGGTGTGTTGACATTAATTCGCCCTGTTGTAGCTGCTAAAGGTTTTTCCTGGAGTCTTTTAATAGAATTTGCAGAGGAGATAGCTGGTCTGTTGAAACAGGAACTGGCGAGAGGGAGAAGAAGAGTTTGCTGAGAAAGCATTATTCCAAAGGTTAATTTAAAACTGCTTCACTTGTCAAAGCTTTTCTGTTTTGATGCTTCCAGCCTTGATATTGCAAATATATTACTATACAGTGAGAAAATGGATTAGGCCATGGTTCTTTTTTCTCCTGGTAATAAGACATGTTCCAATATACTGTTACTTACAAAAGAAATATAATTTGATAGTGAGGTATAACTATACTCATCAAGAGGACTCCACTTTCTTTCCTTCTAATCTTAAAATTCAAGGTGACCTCCTTTAAAAACACTTTTTGACTCTTTAAGTATAATCAGACAAATAAAATGGACTCTTTAGGCCAGAAATATTTTTAGGAGCACCAATTCACCATCTGAAAACAAGCAGGTGAAAAGAGCATCGTCTAAACCAATGTTTCACTACCTCAGCAACTTTAAGATACGTGAACATCAACTCCCAGAATTCCCCAGTCAGCTAGAGTTGAAGTTCACATATCTTAAAAGTTGCTGAAGTTGCGAAGCCCTGCCTGAATTTAAAATACCTAGGATTTTTGAAAGACCACAGAAGTGGCATGCAATAAGGTTTATTTGGATGGGTGGAAAGAAATCAAATGAAGTGTGAGGTTTAGGCACTTAAGTTATTATTATTCTTTATCATTAAAATAAAAGCAATAACATTTAACTCAGATTGCTTTTCAATGTGTTTATGGGCATTCTAGAATAAAATGAGCAGATTTGCGCAGGGCTGGATTAAACTATGCTGAGTGCTTAAACTATATGATGCTTGAAGCTCCATAACATTAAAAAAATTCTGACAAATGAATACTAAGAATAGAAAGAATAAAGGCTGATTTTAATACATATACTGTATATACTTGGTAAGGAACAATGAAAAATTAAGAATCTAAAATGAAATATTGTGAGATAGTCTGGCAGGCTGCAAACTGCAAAGACAGACACAAACTACAAGCTCCAAAGACAGGGCTCCTCCACATATTCTACTACACATGGTAGAAAAATTCCTGCTCATCATTTTATGGAGGATGTGTCCTCACAATGGAACCTCCAGCTCATGAGAAACTGAGGCAAACCAAGATGTTCAGGCGTGAAAATGAAGCCCTCCCATCATCTGAATAATCTGTGGTTCATGAAGCACCTACAACTTCTAAAGGCAAACTGTTCCACTGGTTAATTGTTCTCACTGTTTGGAAATTTCTCCTTAATTCCAGGTTGCTTCTCTCCTTGATTAGTTTCCAACCATTGTTTTTTGTCTTGCTTTCTGGTGCTTTGGAAAATAAGTTGATCCCCATTTCTTTGTGGTGGCCCTTCAAATTCTGGAATTCTGCTATCATGTCACCTCTAGTCAGTGGTGAAATCTGAACCAGTTTGCTACCAGTTTGCTGGCCGTGCACGCGCACCGCATGCCACATGCACAGTTTGCACCAAATGCACGCTGCACGCACATGCGCAGTACATGCCAAAAGGAGGCTTGGGAAGGTAAGTCGAACAGCAGAGGGGGGAAATCAGTTGTGACATGCAACTTGGGAACCTTTTAAAAAAAAATTAAAAGCATTTTTTTACTACCGGTTTGGGTAAATAGGTAGTAAAAAATGCTTTAAAAAAGTAAAAAAAAGAGGTTCCGACGATCACAGCTGTGCCACATGATTGTCAGAATCTTTTTAAAAATGTTTTTAAAGCATTTTTTTTACTACCTATTCACCCGAACCGGTAGTAAAAAAAATGTTTAAAAAGTAAAAATAAATAAATAAAAATCAGCTGAGTGACGCACAATCGTCTGAACTTTAAAAAAAAAAAACTTTTTAAAGCATTTTTAATTACTGGTTCCGGAAAACCGATAGTAAAAAAATGGAAGGCATAAAGGAAATATGCCTTTTTTTAAAAAAAAAAATTTTATTTTTATTTTTCAATTTATATACCGCCCTTCTCCCTGAGGACTCAGGGAGGTGCACAGCCAGAATTAAAAACATGAAATACAAATATTAAAAACAATTAAAATCTATATAAATTTGGCCCAAAATTTAAAAAACCGCAAACCAAGTAAACATTTAAAAATTTTACAAAAATTTCTTCCTAAGCCAGCCCGGCTTGCTGGAAAAAGTGGGTTTTAAGGGCACGGCGGAAGGCACTGAGGTCTTGGATTCTCCTTATCTCCTTATCTCCTTATCTCTGGGGGCAGCTGATTCCAGAGGGTAGGTGCCTCCACAGAGAGGGGGCACCTACCCCCTACTTTAAGCATACTTCTGACGATCGCGCGTCGTTCAGCTGATCGTTGGAACGTTTTTTTTTACTTTTTTTTCTATGGGTTCAGCGAACCAGTAGCATTTTTTACTACCAGTTTGGGCAAAGCGGCCCGAACTGGTAACATTTCACCCCTGCCCCTAGTCCTTCTTTTCACTAGACTAGCCATACCCAATTCCTGCAACCATTCTTCATATGTTTTTGTCTCCAGTTTGGGCGTACAGTTTTGTGTTTCAGTAGACCTGTGGCAGGGATTTTCTTCAATAGTGATTGATTCTCTCAGGAGAACATTGTCATTCCGGTATAATATAATGTTATATACATATATAGAATTCTTTATTGGCCAAGTGTGATTGGACACACAAGGAATTTGTCTTGGTGCATATGTTCTCAGTGTACATAAAAGAAAAGATATATTTGTCAAGAATCATATGGTACAACACTTTATGATAGTCATAGGGAAACAGTCAATATAAATCTTAAGGACACCAGCAACAAGGTTACATTCATACTGTCATAAGTGGAAGGAGATGGGTGATGGGAACAACTAGAAGATTAATAGTAGTGCAGACTTTGTAAATAGTTTGACAGTGTTAGGGAATTATTTGTTTAGCAGAGTGATGGCATTTGGGGAAAAACTGTTCTTGTGTCTAGTTGTTCTGGTGTGCAGTGCTCTATAGCATTGTTTTGAGGGTAGGAGTTGAAACAGTTTATGTCCAGGATGCGAGGAGTCTGTAAATATTTTCACAGCCCTCTTTTTGACTCGTGCAGTATATAGGTCCTCAATGGAAGGCAGGTTGGTAGTAATTGCTTTTTCTGCAGTTCTAATTATCCTCTGAAGTCTGTGTCTGTCTTGTTGGGTTGCAGAACCAAACCAGATAGTTATAGAGGTGCAGATGACAGACTCAATATGTATATGTATATGGGATTGTGTGCTAGTTATTACTTATTTGGGTTTAGGGATTTCTTTTCTTTTCTTTATTGTTATTGAGATGTATTCTGTGTTTTCGGGGAGGGGGGGCTGCACCAAGGGAGACTCAATCAGTTTCATTGTACACATGTTGTGCATTGACAATAAAGGTTTGATTTGATTTTGATTTGATTCCCTTTTCAATGTCTATTACTTCACAAAATGGAGGAAACCGGATATCAGCATGGTTCAATATACAGGCAGATTCTCTTTTTCCTCCTACTCTTTGGAATTATAAGAGTTATATGTATGTTGTGACTTGATACAAGAGTCAGCAAAGTGATTTCTGAAACTGCAGTTCTTCAACAATACTTATGCAACAACTTGACTTTAAGCACTCAAATCTGAATGATCACAAGATGGTAGCAAGGAGATAGAAAGAATGTTAACTCTGTTGCCACCTAGTGGTTTTCTGGTTGATAGCTCAATATCATTTTATAGAAATTAGTGGAGGTATCTGAGAACACACCACCACAAACATGTCTTTCATGCAGAGCTTTAAAACCTTTCCTGAACTTTGGCTCTAAGAATGCAGCAGTTTCATCTGAGCTGCACAGATCTAAATGACCACCACCTTGCAATTAAAAGGAGACCAAGCCTTTGCTGCCATCTGCTGGTTATTAGGTTGATGCTGAAAGTCTTTAGAATTTAGAATAATAGAAAAGATACTGATTGTATGGAGCATACAAACACCACATTGGCACATATTTTGTATGGCGATTGTTGGTGGCTTTGCTTGCACTTGGTGATGTCTTGGTGATGGTATAAGCCACATCACTGGCTTATAAATGCTATGAAGTGGAGGACAACATCATACAGAGCCTTTTCCCCCTTCCAGTTATGCATTAAGGGCAAGCTGTGTGTCAGTGTGATTTATGCTGACATGGCTTCTTGTCTGTAGGATGCAGAACACCTTGCAAAGCAAATGCATGGATGGACACCCCCCCAATGACCAATCAATGTAGGCAGAGGCATGAATATCGCTCAGACCTCCTAGCCCCTCACTCTCATGGGGTGGGGGGGAAGCTTTGTTCTTTTGAAATTAGAAGCAGAACTTTGGGGAATGAAAATAAGACATTGCTCTGCCTGACCTGGGGGGGTACCATCTCTCCAATAACTCTGAGAAAATTCAGATTTATTCCTGGAGGCCAGGGAAGACTGAGGGGAAGAAAACTATTTCATTATTTACTTAGATTTAAGGGACAGCTGACTCCAGACAACTCGGAGTGGCTTATAATTAAAATAAGAACATGCACATACAAACACTAAGGGAAAAAAAAAAAGAACTGTGCACATCCAGGAAACACTTGCTAAACAAAAGTAACCAGCAGGCTTGATGCTCAGGACTTTCCTTTGGGATTCAACTTAAACCTTTTTTAAAAACAGGCAAACTCTTTAGGCAGAAGCTGTGTTAAATCTTACTTTGTTGTTTGTGTTTAAGTCCAATATTTGTAACATCTTTTTTATACGCTTAGTAGTGGTTATGTGTTTTACAACAGTCTTGGGTCATGTATCAAGCACATTCCAGAAGATCAAGTATTTTCCTCTTTAAAATCTTCTGATAACAGCAACAACATAATCAGAAACAGAGAAATATGATTAATGCAATATTCTATTTGTAGCAGTACATTATCAACAGATTTTTTTTTTTAAAAAATCACAATTTAAAATATTTTCTTTTGTGGTTTTGGGAAAGCCACATCTGTGATGGTGTTGTCAATAAAGAGGCTTTGAAGTTTAAAACTTTCTATGCACATTGGGCTTAGTGGGAAAAAAAAAAACCTTTCTGGTAGTATTGTCTAAAGTTCATATCTGATCTATTTCAGCAATGAAAATTAACTGACCTGAACTTGTCATTAAAGGTAGACACAAAAGTACCACAATACCACTTCTACTTTTGGAAGAGTTAGCTTAATTTTACCTTTGATGACAATTTCTGATGGAATAAATGCCCTTATTTGGATCATGTTGTATGTTATAACCATAGAAATGGGCATATCCCCAGCAGGATTAGTATTAACTTCATCAGAATGTTATTTTGTTAAAGTTTTATACTTCCATCCCATCAGCTGATTTTCTATGGCATCTGAATCATTCCAAACTAAAAAAGAAGGAGGGAGGGAGGGAGGGAAGGAAGGAAGGAAGGAAGGAAAGAAGGAAGGAAGAAGAAAGAAGAAACTCTGTTGTTCAAATTGGTTTTAGCTACACGAAACACACAGATAAAAAAAGGACTTCATTCAAAAGTTGTCCCTTGGAGAAAGCCTTCTATCAGCAACAGCATCCTTGGCATAGTTTTTAATTTTTTTAAAAAAACAATTAATTACTCTTTTCCTTTTATTCATACATTTGTACTCTTCATGAGGTATATTTACTTTCAACTGAATGACATCAAAACACTGTTGAGTTTCTTTCAGGAAATGAGAGAATGATGTTCACATATCTCAGGGCTACATATGGATCCTGCAGAGTCTTGCTCTTCTTCTGGAATAGACCTAACAAATGACTTTAGCATAAACACAAACTCTTAATTCCTGCATTTACATCCTGGAGAATGTCAGTTTATCTTCTTGTGTCACATTTTTCACTGCCAGTAGTCTGAATATGAGTAAGAATTTTAATAATCAAATTATTCTTAGCTATCATTTAAGGGGTCTTTGCTTATTGTTCTCCTTAGCATAAGAGCGATGTTTTGGTACTATGCAATACAGGTCCCAAAAATATTTGAATACTACTTAGCATTTTGTAGAGACAAATAAAAATGTGTACATTTGTTGTATAACAGCAAAATAAATTACTGCATCTAGGAAGTCATCAACCAAAGCATGCCCGGCAAGATATAGTAAATGTCTAACGCATGAAAAATGAATGAATGTGTGTGTTTTCCCCAATTTTTTGCTGCATGTCTTTATAGCTTAGTATGCTAGTAGCATTATCATATAACCATACTGCATTTACTGGAGTCAATTTTATATTCCTTATATAGATAAATCATATTGGTCATATTTTCCCTACTAGCCTTTTCTAATTCAAGGAGAGTATTCAAAGAAAGTATTCAAAGGCAAAATTGTCTTCAAGACATATTCTTACAAGAGTAGTCAGCTGATCTACATGAGAATGGTCTGGTACAGAGTCAACAAATGGAAGTATCCTATTTTCCTCAAATTCTGCAAAACTGGTTATCTTGCTTTTTAAACATAACTGGGATGAGTTCTTCACAGCTTGTATTGGGGCTTTTCTGCAGTGCAGCTATAAACTAATTTATTTTTCTAGATCAGGGGTGTCAAACTGGAGGCTCATGGGCCAGATGTGTCACGTACAGGCCACGTCCATCCCAGGTCTGTAAATGGGGAAAAAGTCACGAAACTTCACGTGATGGCAACGTGACGCCACAAGTTTGACACCTGTATCCTAGAGCATTTGGAAATGAAACCATTTTCAGAAACCCCTTTCCAAATTTTTAGATCTTCTTTGGCCCCAGTGCTGGCCTGATGTTCTGCCTTGAACATGTTTAGAGTGGGCCATTATTGATGGAGCTCCCTGCTTATTTATCCCTCCCATTCATGAGGAAAACAAGAACCAGGCACTTTTCTTTCTGGAGTGGATCTTTCAGGACTTGTGTGAGGGTTGACTGAAGTTATCTTGAAGGTTGCAAATGGACAACTTCCAGTCAACTCTATCTGGATGATTGAGGATCTTCATCGACACTGAGGACCTGTGGTTTTCACTACAAGGCCTTTGTCTGAACCTACTTTTGTTGATTTGTTCTTTTATTTGATACTTTCCTGTTTTCTTACCTGTGGACAGGTAAGAAAAAGAAGGCACCACAGGTTTGCATTTTTTCAGTCATTTGGGCAAGAAGCAGAAAGTGGCAGAATTCTTGTCAATTTCATTTTGTTTATATATATATATATATATAAAGGTTAGCTATTTTATACTTCCATCCCTGAGTAGAGTAGAGTATTTCAACCTTTCAATGGAGGATTCTGTAAAAAAAAAAAAAGATTTGAAGGACAGTGGCCAATGATTTGAAGGAAAGACACACTGCTGTTAAAGTTCAGAATGGTCAGTTGAAATACAGGTGTTTGTTTACAATGAAATGTAGCACAGCAGGTGAATTGGTCAGCATTGCTTGCTGCACAAAGAAATGAACACTATTTGATGCACAGCAGGAAAAAATTGGAGGAAGTTTTCTTCCCAGTGTCCTGGAAACAAGAAAGGGGGATGTTGCACATGATCAGTGGCCTGCTGGGATAAGCAGACTAGCCCTTGGATGAATATGAATAATTTCTACTTTCTAAGAGTCATTTAACTGTTTTTAAAAAGTCAGCCAAGATTACCCTTTAATATTATATAATACCATGTTTTCCCCAAAATAAGACCCTGTCTTATATTTTTTAGAACCCTATAATAAGTGCTTGGCCTTATTGCCATGCACTCAAAAGCCCATTGGGCTTATTATCAGGGAATGTCTTATTTTGGGGGAAACAGGGTAGCAATTCATTCCTGACTGCTCCAGATGAACTGGCTGGAACTCTGCACTTCTGCCAATCTATAGTGTCTTTCAAGCCATCTAAACTTACTTGCCAGAGTTCCTTAATACAAATCCTGGTTTGGCCTTATGGCTAGATCAGAGTATGGGGCAATCACTGAGCCAAATGATATACAGTATCTTACACATATCACAAATGAAGGGATTTCCCTAACCAACATTCCTAGTTAAATGCTCATGTGAGTTAAAACCCTGTCAAACAATTGGTGCTTGAGTTTTGAAGACTAGAAGGTTCATTGATTTGCCTAGATATAAAACGTCTCTCTATTTACAGTGAGAATGCTTTTCTTAATGTTCCACTTAAGTTTATATTCTTGCAACAGACTGATACAAACAAGGAAATCAATAGTTTAGTTACTGAATAGTTAATGTTCCACCTTAGAAACAGGAATGTAAAGCATTGATGAAATCTCCGAATCTGATCATACGAAATGATAGCTAATCAATTATATTACACCTTGTTCATTCATGTGTGCAAGAGGTAATTATGCTGAAATCTCTACTTTTAAGACATAAAAACAGGCAAGATCTCGTTTTTGCTCTTTTTATACTCTGAGTTTAATACAGACTGAAGGATTTTCCTAAAGCAAAATCATGCAATTTCAACAGATTTGAACACTAGGTATGATGTAAAGGCAAAGTCAGAAGTTACCATGTAAAATAGTTATTAATAAATAACCCTTCAGCTTGAAGTTAACTTCACGCTGAAGTTTAAATATTGTTATTTAATTTGTATCTCTTAGCAACACAATACCAACGTGTTCCTGCTTGAAACAGATATAGAAAAAAGGAAATAGCTTCCTTTCAATATAGGTGGAATAAAATGGAAACTGTTATAAGGGAATCATTTTGATAGAGCAGTGCTCAGCCCTTGAGATTGTCTTGAATCAGGCACAGGTAGCATTCAGAAATGTTATAATACTGAAACCCAATTTGGTATAGTAGTTAAGGTGCTGGCCTAGGCACCAGATGACTGTGAGTTCTAGTCCTGATTTGGGCATGAAAACTGGCTGGGTGACTTTGAGTCAGTTACTCTTTCTCAACTCAACCAACCTCACAGGCTTGTTGTTATGGTGAAAATAAAAAGAGGAAGGAGTATTATGTATGTTCATGATCTTGAGTTATTTTTAAACCTGTGCTCCATTGGGTCATTGTTAGAGAGATATTTCCTTATCTAAACAGAGAAACAGAGTCACCCAGAGTCACCATGGGTGGGCAAAAAAGCAGTGGGAGCAGGACTGACTTCCTGCTGGCTTTCCAATTGAGTTTCCTTGTGGAAAACTGGCAGAAGCCATCAGAAATCTTTCCTTTCCTTTCCTTTCCTTTCCTTTCCTTTCCTTTCCTTTCCTTTCCTTTCCTTTCCTTTCCTTTCCTTTCCTTTCCTTTCTTTTCCTGTCCTGTCCTGTCCTGTCCTGCCCTTCCCCTCCCTTCCCTTCCCCTCCCTTCCCTTCCCTTCCCTTCAGGGGTGGGTTCTACTAACTTTACTACTGGTTCGCATCATGCCCACCCATGCGCGCTCGCTTCGCTCACCCGTGCGTGCTCTTCTGCGCATGCGCAGATCACCTATGATGACATCTGGGTCAATGGGGGGAGCTTCCCACCGGTTTTACTACTGGTTCTTGCGAACCGGTCCTAACCAGGGGCCTAACCCACCACTGCTTCCCTTCCCTCTCCCTTCCCACAGACAGATACAGTAGGTGACTGCTGGTGTGTGGTAGAAAGAGTGAGCGATGGCAAACTCTCATGGAACGTTGAAAAGGAAAATCACAAGAACATATCAAATGCCCAGCAGTGCAGCAGCAGCCAGTAGCATAAAGCAACCCTCAACCTCTCATAATTTCATTCTTGCCAGTTATGGGCTCCACATGTTGAATACATTCTCTATATTAGTCTATTTGAGGTACCTTGGTTCAAAAATTGTTGCCCGATGACACACATTTCACCCATTTAAAGGTCAGGACAACGAAAGTTTTAGTTGGGAAATAAATAGTGGCATGGCTGCTATATTGTGAAAAAATAGACTGATGTTTCAAATCAAGGTTAATAAACTTTTTTTTTTTTTTACTATTACTGCTGTGTTTTTCTCTTTTCTGTATCGCTGCTTTCTTGTAAAAAGTCAAATTTTGCACTCAGATGCCATAACTTCACCCCTGGGGCTTTTCATAATGTTATGAATGCTTCCTGAATAATTATTGCACAGAGACTTACTTTTGATTTTTACAGCACCTTTCCATTTTCTATTTGAGGGAGGTTAAAGTGCAGATTTCATATTTTCACTAGAACACGTCAGGAAACCTGGACTTGTATGCAGTGTGTGTGTGTGTGTGTGTGTGTGTGTGTGTGTGTGTGTGAAAAGTTGTATTACCTGCATGACACATATTCACACATTTCTTTTCTCACAATAAAATGATCATCAAATAGGTGCTGACATTAAAATACATTATTCCTACATGGTGTGAATACTTTGTACTATTATTTGATGATAATTAATTGTTACTAGGACAGACAACCTAGAAACAGTGTGAAAGCTTTTAGTTCTATTAACTTCTCATTCAAAAGGGGACTTTAAAAAAAGATATAAATAACTGTAAGTCTAACCTGTTAAATTTTCCGTAGGATAAGGGCAACATTTCAAATTAGAGGCAAAAGAAGGGACTGTTTTAAATTTCCCAGTGACACAGTAGATGTTCAGAACCCATAAATGCTGGGGTGGTCTATAAAGTTAAATAAATAAAGTTATGCTTGGAGAAAGATGGAATTAAACAAGATGCGTTGTAATATCCCCAGTGATGATCAAAGATCATGCTTTGCTATTTCCTTATTGAAACTATGGGAAGCCAGAAGAAATCTTTGGCTTTCTATGTCAACACATTATCCTTCCTCTTCTCCTTAGCACTCTAACCTTTGTTGATCAGATGGAGAGAAGGAAATTATTATAAGGAAAACTAGATATGTAGATAGAATCTAATGAAAAACTATCCCTGGAAGTGGGATTTTTAGTACATCTTACAACTAAATTAGATGAGCTAAAGAACAAATCTCACCTCTTCTATCAGATATGTATTATGGACTCAATACTGCAAGGCACTTCATGGAAAGTGGGCAATATTTAGCCATTTTTTTTTCTGATGCTGGATCTTGTTCCCTTTCCCCTCTCTCCCAGTAAATTTAATAGGACACAAAATATCTACACCTTTCTGAAGCTGATTCACCATAAATCCTTACCATAAGATATCGTTGGGATTGAAGATGCGCTGAATGACACTTTTCTAGCCAAATTCTCAGAATACAACAGAGCCCTGATGGCACAGTGGTTAAAATGCAGTATTGAAGGCAAACTATGACCACAGCCTGGAGTTTGATTCTGACTGACTCAAGGTTGACTCAGCCTTCCATCCTTCTGAGGTCAGTAAAATGAGGAGCCAGATTGTAGGGAGCAATATGCAATCCAACCAAAGAATGCTACAAAGTGCAATGGAGCAGAATATACAGTACGCTTAAATGCTAAATGCTATACCCAGTTTTGGGGTCTTCCTAAAGCACTGGGAATTCAGGGCAGCTGGCCCCTGTTCTGAGTGAATTCCTCTCTGCTTCTATAGATTGAAGACTGTATGTCAGCTTTGGAAGTCATATTAGGCTGGAAGCTTCCATGCTGCCACCTTCTCCTGAGTGGGAAAGTAGGAGAGGGGATTTAGTAGAGGGGTTGTCTGTAGACATAATAGCATTCTTCCTGTTGGTCAAGGTCAGGGCACTCCTGCAACTGGAGAAGGAGTGGTCAGAGTGATGTCTTGAGATGGGACAGCGGTTGATTGGAGCATGTGATCGACTGAGGAGTGAGGGGATGGTTTTGGGGGTTTTGATTTACTGAGGGAAAACCTGGACCTCTCAGATTTGGGTTTTCCCAAATGTGCCAGTTTACCTATTCTAGTAAATAGAACTTTGAAAAATGCTTGCTTCAGAGTCTTTTCTGGAACGCTGACACTGTGCATCCTACCAACCTCTGAAGAACAGACTTGAGGCTACTTCTATATTGTTTATATCATATTGTTTATGTCTTTGCCGTGGTCTGATGAACACTGAGTAGTGGGATGCAATAAGCATAGTGATTCTTTTCAGGATACACTTTAAATTTACTTCTAAAAGACATCTCTTAGTCAGACTTTGAAAATCATTCTTGTAAGAAAATGAGAAAGGATGAACTTCTCCTCTTCTGCATGGTAATCAACTTAGAGGGAATTGTAGGAAAATGTAACCTGCAAATTTAGAAAATGACATTGCTTGGAAAAGTCTTATTCAGTGGACTTCTGATTGATCATCTGTTAAATAACCTTGTTCTTTTAATTATACTGTTTTAGAACAGCATCTGGTTACAAATAGCATTTAAGAAAAGTAAAGATAAAAATTACAATTTCTGGGTTCCATACAGAGGGTGGGTCTCTCCTTTTGTTGCTGATATGCCTGCAAAGAGTGTACAGTTCAGTGGATTTTGGGAACTGTCCACTAACTAAGACCCATTTGTACTCAATTCCTTCCATATCCTGTACTTATTCTGATTTTATAATTAGTAGATTGGAGTAGATAATGAATTGTGTTCCCTCAACTGAAAGGAATTGCATATACTGTGTTTCCCTGAAAATAAGACCCTGTCTTATATTTTTTTTGAACCCCAAAATAAGCGCTTGGCCTTATTTTCAGGGAGGTCTTATTATTTTGGGGCACGTGGAGCAAGATGGGGCTCTTCTTGCTCTATGTGTCCCAAAGGCTTATTTTAGCGCATGCGCTCAAAAGCTCAATTGGGCTTATTATCAGAGGATGTCTTATTTTCAGAGAAACGGGTATATATATCTCTCAATAGCACTTAGACTTATATACCGCTTCATAGTGCTTTTACAACCCTCTCTAAGTGGTTTACAATGTCAGCATATTGCCCCCAACAATCTGGGTCCTCATTTAACTCACCTCGGAAGGATGGAAGGCTGAGTCAACCTGGAGCCGGTGAGATTTGAACTGCTGAACTGCAGCTAGCAGTTGAAGTAGCCTACAGTACTGCACTTTAACCACTGTGCCACCTCAGCTCTCATATATATAGAAGGGGATGTCTTTCTTACATATAGTGCATAGTTCATTCATTCTTGATAGATATACATGCAAATATGTATATGTATATGTATACATATGTATACTTCTCTGAAAGCAGATATACTGCTGAAGCACTTAAACTCTATAATAATGCCATATGTCTGCTACTTTGCATTATCCTTAGACAAAGGCAAATGAAATCCCTTATATGTTTTCTGAGATAGAACTCTAGGAGATAATTATGGATTTTGCCCCATGCAATGCCAAAGCTATCCAAATTAAAAGTTGTTGGACTTGGTACTACTGTATATATTTATGAACCAATTATATTGCTCTTTCCAAATAACGCAATTATGAGCACAGAGCAAGTCTGCTGAGGACTCATTTACCATCTTATTTCCTTCGTCACAAATCCGTCAAGAAAAGATAAAGCTATCTCTTTTTATTGGCTGTGATTTGGATTTAATGACTTCTTTCTCTTCCTCTTCTCTTTCCTTTAGGTCACATGTGCATGTCCTTGCTCTCAATTTTTCTCTTTTATTATCCACATCTGTGAACTTCTTGGGTGCTGTATTTTTTAACAGAGTAGAAACTAATCCAATATAATCAGGAAGTAAGCAGCAGTATCTTTTTAAATGCACTGGCATTTCAGAACACCTGTCTCTGTTTCTAACTCAGCCAGGGGCTAAAATGTGTAGGTCATTTTGCGTGAACCTTAGCATATTCTAAGGGTCACAAACCAGAAGTGAGTCCAAAAGACCCACTTAACTTTGATTTCATGACCCCTCCACATATGCCATTTGCACCACTCTCAGACGAGCTTTATGTCTATGTGCCCACATTAAGATAACCCAATTAACATAAAAAACCAAGGAACTTTGGCTTCTGTTGTGGTGCAAATGAAATTGCTGGGAATCCAGCTGCCAACATGAAAGCTAGAAATTACCTGTCAGAGGTAATTTCCAATTGGTGTAATCTTCTGATGTAGCCCAACTCCTGACTCCCCCCCCCATATATAATAACGTATAGTCAAGGCTATGGTTTTCCCAGTTGCAATGTATGCAGTGCTATGCAGTGATAAATTAAAATAAAAAAGTAATTGTACCATAGAGCACTAGAATCGACAAACCCTATCAAAGATTGCCACATCATAAGACTACCTGTACCAGATGTGGGCCAAGAAAACCTGGACAATCACTAGATGACAATAAGTCTCTAGCTCTTTACTGCCATCCAGTGGGCATGGAGGTAGTGATAGATTTTATTTTTCTGGGCTTCAAGATCACTGCAGATAGGGACTGAAGCCAAGAAATTAAAAGATACTTGTTCCTGAGGGGAAAGCTATGGCAAATCTAGACAGCATTCTAAAAAGCAGAGACATCACCCTACCAACAAAAGTGCATATAGTCAAGGCTATGGTTTTCCCAGTTCAATGTATGGCTGTGAAAGTTGGACAATAAGAAAGGCTGAGCGCCAAAGATTTGAGGCCTTTGAACTATGGTGCTGGAGAAGACTACTGCGAGTCCCTTGGACTGCAAGGCGATCAAATCGGTCAGTCCTATAGGAGATCAACCCTGACTGTTCTTTAGAAGGCCACATCCTGAAGATGAAACTCAAATACTTTGGCCACCTAATGAGAAGGAAGGACTCACTGGAGAAGAGCCTAATGCTGGGAAAGATTGAGGGCAAAAGAAAAAGGGAATGACAGAGAATGAGGTAGCTGGATGGAATCACTGAATCAGTATGCATGAGCTTAAATGGACCCCAGAGGATGGTAGAGGACAGGGAGGCCTGGAGGAATGTTGTCCATGGGGTCATGATGGGTCAGACACAACTTCACAACTAACAACAACAACAACAACAACAATATATAATAAACTACACTAACGCCACAATGTCTTTGCACCAATCCTATAAATTTGAGCAAAGGCCAGCATTGCCATTATCTTCTCAACAATCAGGTTGTTCTCCCACCCATCTCCAAATCCCTGTGAAAAATGCAGCAGAAAGGATGAGCTTCCCTATTTAGATAAATAGAGGGACCTCAGGTCAGCTTATGCAAAGTTTCACATATGAGAAGAATTGCAAGCTTCTCTAGAAATTGTTCTGAAAGTTTAAGAAGTGAACATAGAGCCTGTGTAGAAATGCCATCTTTCATTTATGAAAGGCAATGCCCTTTATTTTTAATACATTTCTACATAAAATTTCTTCAAGATTTTTTCTTAATTCCAGTTGAGCAGTCCCAAACTATCAACAATTGTCTTCCTGTCAATACATTTTCGGAGAGTCTTACTTCTATCTTCCTTTCCTATAAATTATTCAGGTGAAAGGAACATCGCCGAAGCAATGGAAAATCACTCCAGTTTATTTTCCCAGGAAAATCACCAATGGCTGAAACACATACAATGACATCAAAGTTTGAAATGTGATATTATTTCAGGTGTCAAGGAATGTTTGTTGGAATGCGTGATATATCTGTTTTGGAAAAAGTGATAGAGAGCCAGTTTGGTGTAGTGGTAAAGGCAACAGCCTAGAAACCAGGAGACTGTGAGTTCTAGTCCTGCCTTTGGCATGATGGCAGCTGGATGACCTTGGGCCGCTCATTCTCTCTTAGCCTGGGAAGGAGGCAATAGCAAACCACTTCTGTAATCTTGACAAGAAAACTGCAAGGACTTGTCTAGGCAGTTGCCTGGAGTCAACAATGATTATTCATATTGTACATGTGTACACTTGTATACTTTTATAATAAGTATAAGATATAAGGTAGATTATTTTTTCTTCTCTTTCCTTTTCTAACTTTTTAAATTTAAAGATTGTTTTGTTAAAATATATAAATAAAGCCAGTGTTCACTGATTTGGTGGAAATATGAATAAAACAAAGGATTTGGGGCTAGGTGTGACCTTGAGGGTGCCAGCAATTCTGTTTCAAACATAGGGAAAGAGACATCGGCCATCTTTGTGACCAGTTCAAACAATAAACACAGCAGCAATTTTCTTTCTTCCAGATCAAGGGCCCTCTTCCCCCATTCCAGGGTGGTTAAAGCTCAAGGCTACAGGGAACAATAATAGCAGGACAACATAAGCCGCACTTCTGATTCATGAAATGACTTTATGAGACCCTGTTGAGCTGGATTACAGGTGAGAGAGGCTTTCTTGTTCTGGTTGCCCTGGAAACCTTGGCTTAACTGACCTTAACAAAAATGTCTCTCCCCCCCACCCCACATCTCTACTTCTCTGTGTGTGAGTTGGGAATGGGGAGAGACTGAATAGGAATATAAAGGAGCAGTCCATAAGTGCATGATACATTTGTGTATGTGTGTGTTTGTGTGTGTGTTGAAGCACTTAAACCTTTTTGAGGATGCAAAGGGGAGAAATTTGGCTTGATAGGGAAAGAAAAAATTCTAACTTGTCTATAAAACATACTATTGCATAACCCAAATCAATTCAATGCAGTACCATGATTGCAGGGTCTTGGTAGCTGCTTAAAATCCATAAGAATTGTATTTGGTTATAAATAAGCTGGTCTTTTGAAAAAAAAAATCCTGAAGGATAGGCATTTTTTAACTAGGGCCAAAAGATCTATCCTGAAAGAATACGAGTGACCATTAGAAGGTAGCAAAGAGCTAGTTTTTCTGAGGTTTTGCAGTGCAGGCCACATAACTGTTCTGCCCCAGCTATGGACCCCAAAGAACGCAGCACACACAAAGTCCGTACAAACCTTAGTTTACTAATCAAGGACTACCAATGAGCTTTCTTTTTTTTTTTAATTTTTAATTTTTTTATTAATTTAAGAAACCACATAATACATTTATAAATGCAAGTAAAACAATTTACAACAAGCATCATCTTTATAACATCTACCTATAATATCTGAATTGTTACAATATCAATATCCTATATTCTTCAATGAATATTCAATGAATGAATGAGCTTTCTTAGTAGTTGTTCGAACACAAGTACAGTTTAAATCAGTCTTTTCTGAACAAGAGCTGTTAATTTAACTTCATTAACAGCCTACAAGAATCCAAAGAATAATAACTCAATTCTGAGGCAGAGTATTTCAGATAACCGTAATCTTACTGTGGTTGGCAGAATGCCCAGAAGCAATTTGCAGGAAAACTGACAAGAGAGAAGCAAGAGCCAATATTTCTGTAATCAAGACGCGAAGGAATATGAACGAAGTTATTTCCTGCAAATTGCATCAGTCGTCGTCCTTCCTTAAATAGGCTAGGGGAGTGGCCAATTAGCCCCAAGCCTTACTCTTGAGGAGACCTCCTTCTGAGGAGCCACTCCTGCCTTTTAACAGCTCTGCGTGCTCATGCATTGAGAAGAGGCTCCTCCTCTTCTTCCTCTTCACTTATGGGAGCTTCTGGAGGTTCTGAAGGTCCTGGCTGAATCTCCGCCTCTGGCACCATATCTTCTACAGCCTTCTCATTGTCTGACTCGAGTGCCAGCTGCACAGGCTGCTGGCGCATCACCACACCAACCTCCTCGCTGTCGGAATCAGCTACTAGCTGCATAGGCCAATGACGGGCCACAACAACTGTGGTTGTTTTTTCCCCTAAATTTAGCAACTTTTAAGATGTGTGGACTTCAATTTACTTAATCCTGGCCTAGCTTTATCCTTTGGGCCCTGCTAGCTTATTGTACCAGAAAAAGCAAATGGGCACTGTGAAATCTATTTCTAGGCTAGAAAAACCCAAGAACCATATGAATTGGATAAAGAAATGCCTTTACCTAGATTTCTCCATCTTCCCCCCAGTGTCACAACATTTACAATCTAGAAATTCATGTAGAAATTGATGTAAGCATGCAATGGGTGTGGCTTGGGACATCACTATTTTAACACTTTAAGATTATGAAAAACTGCATTAGCTGGTTTCAGCCATACTATACAGCTGGAAACAAAATGGTATAACCAAGATCCTCTAGCATTTCCCCCCTTCAATATTAATATATATTTGCAAATGTTTTACTGATCATATTTATGATCTGATAATTATTCTATAAATAGTATAAACCTGTGCCCAGGGCCAGATTTAGATAAAAAGAGGCCCTAGGCTATTCCACTTATGAGGCCCTTTCACCTATAGTGAAAGTGTAATTTTAATTTTGCTAACAATTTGAATGTAGGCCCCTCTTGATCTTGAGGCCCTAGGCTGAAGCCTAGTTAGCCTATAGGAAAATCCGGCCCTGCCTGTGCCATTAAATTATATTTCATGAAGTACAAATGAATTGTCATTTTTGTGTTCAAACATCTCAATTCTGAAGCTGTATGTTCACATTTGAGTGACAATTGTTTATGGTTGTAGATTATAGATTTATTTCTTAGCACATATTGTTACAATTTTTTTTTACATACTAGTTTTTGGTTGTGTTACACTTTCTCTGAGATTTATTTCATGTATTATCTACAGCTCACATTCATAATGGAACTTTCCTGATGTATATTATATAGTAGACATTAATCAAAATATTTATTTGCAATTGTATGAAAATATAAAATGTAGAAATGCTCTAAGGAAAAACACACACATGGGTACTGCAAAATAGCTGTATTAATGGTGTTTGAACTACCATTGATCAGATATATCCTAATTTCCTCTCTACTGTCTGGAAACAGACTTTTAACTCAAACTATGTTTCTCCCAAGAGAAGGATACAGAGTCACTGCTTTCTTTTTACTGTATTAACAATCTTCTTCTGCCTACTGGATTTACAAAGAAATAGTTCCTGTGTCTGCCCCCTCAGGATTAAATTATATACCATTGCATTTCAGAAAGAAATGCAAATTCCTTCTTTATAACAATTGCAACAGTTGTTGACTAGACTGTACCTCACATGTACCTCTTGTTCACATGTACCTCTTGTTCAAGGACTTATGTTCTAATTTGGAAAACTCTTTGAATGAAGAGTTAAAGAAGGTTGTATGACCAAGACTCATCTTGCATCTAAGCAATCCTTAATTCAATTAGAGAATATCTATAGTTCAAGTTGAACTGTCCATGGTGCTTTCTGAGTTTGGCTGGTTTCTTGCAAACATTTCATTACCCAACTAGGTAACATCTTCAGTGTTGATATTTCAAGATATCCATTGAGTTCTCTTTGCTACCCATCAGTTCTTGGATGTATGTATTTCTTGCATTTTCTGTGCATCAGAAAAGTATAACTGAAGGGATCAGAGGCAGGAAAAAAGAGGATAGCCATTTGCAAAACTACAACTTCACTTTGTGTGAAATGCACACAAAGTCTTTTGCAGTTGATTAGAAGAGAAATTGAATATAGACAAAGGAATTGCATTCTCACTGCTCCAATCCTCCCAGATCAGAACATGTGCATAGAGGCACACAAGCATACTGTATACAGTGGTACCTTGGTACTCAAGTGCTTTGGTATTTGGTATTGCATCAATGCATTTTGACATGAACATTTTGTCCCAGTACTCATTGTTTGTATTCAATGCACAAACTAGAACTTGTTGGTGTTGGCTATCTTGTAGCTCACTCCCATTCCTTATGGGAAAATTTTGTTTGGTACTCATTGCACCTCCTGGAACCAATTAACAATGAGTACCAAGGTACAACTGTATTTTAGTGTTCATGTGCATTAACAGTATACCATGGTTTCTGTAAAATAAAGAGTACTTACCATAGATAGTTATCCTTTTCATCAACATAGTGAGAATCATTGGGGGCAGTTCTGGTAGGTGAGAAGTATCATAATTTGGATTAATTGCTTTTAATTTATCAACATGTTAGGATTAAGTATTTATCTATCCTTTATTTTTCTCTGTAGAACAATGGGTACAGTCTATTAGAGAATGAGTCTATTTGGACACATTTTATACATTGGGATATATTGAGCCCAGGGTTGTTCAGGTTCCTGGGGCCTCAAGGAACAAATGCAAAGGAGAAATGAGTTTACATAATTATTATGCTATTGGAACAGCCATTATAACTCCAGTTTTGCCACTGCCTTAACAGAAGAAGAAACATCTTACTCAATTTATTTGTTGTATATCTGTTTAGGAACTTGTCTGAATGGTTAAAACCTTCAAATATGTGGCCTCAGAAGACAAGGATGCCCTTGGATGCATCCAGCCTTTTCTTCTCAGATGTCCATTCTCGCCATAGGGAATAATAGGATCTGTACACACTCTTGATAAAATAAATATCTTGCAATCAGAAGCTCTGATTAACTCTAACCCTCTGCTTCCATGAAGAGAGTTATTTGAGCTATTTGAACTCATATTTAAATGAACCTGTATAGAATTTCTCTTTGCAATTTGCCATTTAGGGATCAAGAATTTGATTGGATGGAGTCAGAATCTTTGCCCCTTTGTATCTTGATAGAAGTGCCTGTTGAACAGTTTTATAATGGTACACATATCCATAACTGTTTCTGGCTCCCACTGGAAAATATCTACAAAATAGATTCTTAGCTCTTTGTGAACTGGCAAACAAGATGCCTAGCAGTTAAGCAATAATTTGTAGTTCTGGTTCTAAAAACAGCTTTTAGCTCTCTTAACGGGCCTGCCATGTCTCTATGGAACTGGGATTGGTTGGGAGAGCTGAGCTGCATATATGAGGAGTAAGTACAGAGTGCATACTTTTTACACACATATTGAATTGATATTAGTTTTCCCTATGGTGCTGTTTCCATAGATTGTTGTTTGAGAAGGGATGAAGCTATAACATTTGATTTCCTTCCAGCAAACTGTGAAATATCTGTACAAACTTACAAAGGTGTAACTGTAGTGGAAAATACAGAACCCATCCATCTGTAATAGAATTTAGATGCCATCAGAATGCCATCTGTTAATAATTTATGTTCAAAAGGAAGCCCTACTCATGTTCCTTAATCTTCTGACAAATCACATTTGATTATTTACAGCACTGGTTTAGCAGTAAAAGGATTGTGCTACATTGATATGTGAATGGAGAAGATAGAGTGGTTATCATTAATGGCATAAATAGAGTATTCATATTCTCCCTCAAACCTTAATTAGTTCCATTAAGAAAAAGGAATATAGAGATGCTTCTTTGCGTTGAGTTCTGTCAACAGCAATTTTTAAAATTTTTGCTTTATTGTTGGTTTTAAGAGCCCCAGATTAAAATTTTTGAAATAGATGGATGAAGGAAGATCTAAATTCCAGTCATCTAATAATTTAATCCAATCAATCACTCTAACCTTCTTCAGGTATTAAGCATCATCTTGTAAAGCTTTAGCTGGAAGCAGGACTGGAAGCACTTGGATAAACTCATAACAAAATCCAAGAACTGAAAATAAGTAATTATTGAAAAAAAAAATGAAAGCATTGCTGAAAAAAATTAAATTGACTAAGCATTTTCATAAATATTTTTTTTAAAGAAAACTAGCCCAATTTATAGAAACATGGTTCAAATCCCCCTCTGTTTACTTTTCATTCCACCTTAAGTAATGGATACTTGGCCCTCAGTTTTATCAAGCAGGTTTACTTCCATCTATCCTTCATTTTTACAAAGATCAATTTATTTTTAACATTTTTTAAACTGACAAATTAAGAACTCTCATCCATCTCATCTGATGGATTTTTGTGTCCAACCCAGGTACTTTTGGCAAGCTTTTACACAATGAGAAGTACCTCATTTGATTAAAAAAAGGCATTTTCCATAATTAAATAATGTCCTTGTTACAGATGTTTGATTTGTTAAAACACACAGAAGGAAATTAAATTGGTAATAACAAACTGCACTGTTTTTCCAGCAAATCATACAAAAGTGTTAGGTCATTGTTTGAGCTCATTAATGGCCCACATAAGGGTATTTTAAAGATGTTTAATCCTGATGAAATGGATTTACTAGGGGCAGAAGGTTCTAATCCAAGGAATCCATTTAAATGGGATAATACTTTGTTGGAAAGCTCATATTTACACCCTGGGAATTTTCCTTGATCCAATTTTTCTATTTGGAGTTTTCAGCCAGCCCAGAATAATACGCCACCTTGATCATCCTGGAGAACACTTTGTAAGCAGTGAGCCATGCTAAGATGATTTAGGTGACAATAATATACTATTTTACACTTTATTTAAATGATGAAAATATGCTACTTCAAACTACTAGTAATTTGTTGCAAAAATAGTGTATATTTTTTTGAATAGATAAAATAAGTTATGTTTTGTCCACAGTGCTGTCCCCAAACATGGTTTAGAAACTTAAAATCTAAATATGACAGCTGGTACATATCTTGGTCATCAGTTTACTTCCAAGCTCATTATTGATGTGAATAATTAGGAGACAAGAGGGCTCCTTTCTAATAGAGGCTAAAGATAACTGATCAGACAGTCAAATGGATATCCATCTGGAACTTTATGGCGGCAAAAGGATCAAGCTCCCTTTAAATCTGATCTCTTATTCCTTATAAATGTCTGAAGAGAGCCCAAGACAAAATTATCTATTATTGCTATTGCTTGAGATCTTATGGTGAGAGTGTGCAGTCCTAAATGAGACAGGAAATGCACTTTGTTCTCAGAATTAAATTTTTTATCAATTTGCTAGCTGCATGCAAAGTGTTACATAGGTACCTAGAAGCTTCCCACACTGGTTAAGACATTTGGTGAAAATCATAATCATAATCATAAGTTTATTTGTCAAGCATATATAAATTAACAGGTAAAAGTATAAACATAATTTGAATACATGAAAAGGAATATTAGGACAGGGATGGTAGGTATGCATGCCCCTTACAGACCTCTTAGGAATGGGGTGAGGTCAACAGTAAACAGTTTAAGGTTAAAGTTTTGGGGGTTTGGGGAAGAAACCACAGAGTCAAGTAGTGCATTCCAGGTATTGACCACTCTGTTACTGAAGTCATATTTTCTGCAATCGAGTTTGGAGCGGTTTACCTTGAGTTTGTATCTATTATTTGCTCATGTACTTTTGCGGTTGAAGCTGAAGTAGTCATTGACAGGAAGGACATTGTGGCAGATAATTTTATGTACTATGCTTAGGTCAGACTGAAGTCGGCGTAGTTTTAAGTTGTCTAAGCCCAAAATTTGAAGTCTGGTGGCATAAGGTATTTTATTGCGGTTAGAGGAATGGAGGACTCTTCTCGTAAAATATATCTGGACTCTCTCGATTTATGTCCGATATGCAGTGCGGGTTCCAGACAGATGAGCTGTATTCAAGAATTGGTCTAGCAAATGTTTTGTGTGTTTTGAAAATATATAAAGGGTAGATATCTTAGGAAACCAGTGTGACTATTGGATGTTCTTGATGCTGTACCTACCTGAATATTCTTATTCTAAATTTCAGTCAAACCTCACGAAGCTCTAAATCCCACTTATTCCTCAAATCAGTTGGTTTGTGTTGGACTGGAGGTAACTTTGTAGCAAGGATGGAGCAATTGGAGGAAAGGAGGTAGACTTGATCTCTGGAGGAAAATGAAACCAGAAATCAATGCTTTAGGATGGGCAAGGAGAATCAGAAAAGTGAAATATCTGGAATGGACTGTGGGTAAAAGGGGATAAAACTACTTTTGAGAAGAACAGACCAGAGGTTAATGGAGGTGAAGTGTCACTAAGGGACTGAGTTTCCAAGAGTATCAAAGAAGAATTATTTTCCTTTTTTCCTCTTCCTCTTTAATTTATATACTGTATGGTTAAATGCAAGGCAAAAACCAAAGCCCCACAAAACTGTCAGTATATTATGAACTGGAATAGGCATAGCAACAGGTCAGCCAATGGGGGACTGTTTGGTAACTAAAACATAGTATTTGTTGTATGGGGCCATAAGAGACAGTTTGGGGCCTAGGCATGGCGTAACTGTTTTGTATATAAGCTTGAGGGCACTAGCTTCTCTCTCATCCATTTTGCCTTCTCCATTTTGTGCTTTCATTTTGTGCTGTGTTTGTACTTGCTATTTCTCTTCTCTACAATGTGGAAAAAACTACAAGAGTATTGTTATTATGTGTTATTATGTATATAAAGAAGCTTTGACTCCTGCTGAATTGTCTGATTGTGTGTGTTGCAACAAACTCTGACATAAACAAAATAAGTTTAGTCCTATGTGAATAAAGAAGGAAGGCAGTTGAGAAACTCCATATATATAAATGTATGTATATAAATATTTAGTAGTTTCTTAAGCTAAGGCACTGAAACAATAAATGTTGATTTGAGTTTGTAAAAGTAACTGTATTTCTGTCTGGGTAAATTCATGTCCCTTTTACCGTCTCTGACTGACCTGTTGTATAACCCTTGAAGGAGGAATCTTTAAGGAATTTAATTTTATTCCGTAACTGTTATTTTTCTAATCCAAGATAATAACATACGCTTCATATTGAGTTTTAATATTTTTAAGCTCTTTATGGGTTAGGTCAGGAACTTCAGCATCACCTTACATGATCTTGAAAGTCTTTTGCTGATTGTTTTTCCAGAAATTTGTGACTATCAAAGCAATGGCAGTAAAGAAGACAACCACTTCGTTGCTTCATGCTTGATTAAGAAACTTAGTCCTCCAGGAAGCTACCTGGCAACATATGTATGATTTTCAATTTCCCAGGAATTTCAATTATTTTGTATTTTCAACAGAAAATAAGTGGCATTTTAAGCACTAAATATGACATTTTATCTTTGCTGTTTCAATGGCTACTTAGTGAATTTAGTTGCACTACATCAGATTTTATTTTTAAGGATAGATGTGATGAAATATAATATATAGCTTCCTTAAATAGTTACATATATAAATACAAAACAGCTACTTTACATATGGTAAAAGTTTTCCTGATATTCAAAATGATACCGAGTGTGATTTAATATGGGATCTTGGTTTAAAAGTATTTGATGTGGTGTAGGGTTTTCTTCCTAAGCAGTGGGTTGAACTAAAGACCTCCAAGATCCCTTCCAACTCTGTTATCTTAAATTCTAAATTCTGATAGAAATAACCAGACCATATAAATTGATGAAGACTATGAACATGCAAAGTTAGATGCAAACTAAATAAACACACCAATGTTGGCTAGTGGCTTTATTTATTCTAGGAGGAAGGTCATCCTAACACCCAGCATTCAATATGACAAGAGCTCATAGAATTGCTATTATTACCACAACAGAGGCTTTCAAAGAAATGGAGAAATCAGTGTTTAAATAATCATTGGGGAAAACATAGCAACCTCTCACTTACATAGTTCTTAAGTGATTGATGCTCTGCAGGCAACAACTGTTTCATCTGGAAAGCGTATTATAGAAAGTAAGTTTATAAAAATAAAAGGCATTTTTAGTTTGCTAATTTTTTTAGACTTGTTGACAAGTCATTAATGATAGTGCTGTGGTACCAAATAATGCTTCTCCCTGCCATGATATTTCCCTGACAGAGCAAGTATATGAATACCATATAAATCAAATATATATATTTAAAATCTAGAACCTAGGTATCTATTACCTAACTATTTTCTTAGGTTCACAGCAGTGGTGAAATCCACTTACCTTTGCTACCGGTTCGGGAATGGGAGGCCGCACCTCTTCTGCCCATATGCAGAGCCTTCTGCACATGCGCAGAGGGTCAAAAACGGGACGTAATGACATCCCAATGGGTGGGTGGGTGGAGCCTCCTGCTGCCGGTGCTACCACTTCGTGTGAGCTGGATAGATCCAGCTGGATTTCACCGCTGGTTCACACTCTGGTGCAAAACCTAACATTTTAAAAAGAAATTTCATAGTATTGACAGACGAGAATATTTGTTGCTCAGGGTTGAAATGAGGGGGTCCTTGGTGCTGTCTGAGCTTGGTGGCTTTCTTGCAAACATTTCATTTTCCAAATTAGGTAACATCAGTGTCTAGTTTGGGTAATGAAATGTCTATAAGAAAACAACCAAGCTCAGAGTGCACCAAGGACCATTCCAGTTTCATAGTACAGGACGTCCTCGACTTACAACAGTTCATTTAGTGACCGTTCAAAGTTACAACAGCACTGAAAAAAGTTACTTAGGATGGTTTTTCACAGTTACAACCTTTGCAGCATTCTCATAGTCACCTGATCAAAATTCAGGTGCTTTGCAACTGTTTCAGATTTATGACTGTTGTTGTGTCCCAAGATCATGTGATCATTTTTTTGTGACCTTCTGACAAGCAAAGTCAATGTGGAAACCAGATTCACTTAACAATCATGTTGCTAACTAATCAACTGCAGTGATTCACTTAACAACTTTGACAAGAAAGGTTGTAAAATTAAGTGCAAAATTCACTTAACTAGTGTTTCACTTAACAACAGAAATTTTGGGCTCCACTGTGATAGTAAGTCGAAGACTATTTGTATTATATGTATACTTTCACTACCACAGCTGAAAAATGAATTTGACCAGAGATATATAATTAGGTCAAAAGAGATATTATCACTCCTTTCCCCAAATATCAGTTTTAAGTTACAAAATTAAAATAACTTTAATGCATTATGGGATAAAATTCATAACAGTTGACTCTAAAAAATCTAATCTTTGAAGACTCTGTCTATCATATCCTATGGTTCATTTTTAAACAAATGCCATTCCATTTCATTGGAGAACAGAATCTTGCAAAGATATTGGTTTCACTGTTTTTGTCTGAATTTTTAATTTTATGTAAATGCCTTTAGGGCTTTCTTTCATTTTTTTGGCTAAAAACCTGCCTCAGAAGCAACTTTAGTTGATTATTCAGTTATATGCATCTTTTTCAGACTTTACAGCTTCCCTTGATTTGTTCCTTGTTTTCTATTTTTGAAACAGAGAAGAATCACACCTTTTTGTAAATGACTTCCTTTAGTTAGATTCTCACTCACATGTTTTGAAAAAAAAAAACAAACCTCAGCTGCTTTAAAATCTGCTAAAATTATCTAAAAATGGTTGCCTCAAGAAAAGCACTGCATTTCACACCATATGTGACAGCATAAGAAATATGTCACCTTCAGTTAATCAACCTTGTTTGTCCACTGTTAAGGCCTAGGTTTGAACTTGTGTGTGGTTCCCATAAGAATCTATTTTTAGTTGCCAAGTGCTGAACCTAAGACAAATACAATTAAGTCAGAAATTCCAGGAACAGAGGCAATGGTGCTAGGGATTTGCAAGTCTGCTTACGGCTATTTATAGTAATACATTCCTCCAAGGCTTTCCATATTCCATTTCTAAAATATTTACTATTTACTAGGAAATGATCTCTAAAAAAATTATGGCCCTGGCTGCATTTTTAGAGAACGTTACCTAACTAGTGTGAGTCCGTGGTGTGTCCAATTTGATCAGAAGCTGAATATCCTGCCATCATTCCTCCCCCTTATACTGAATTAAAAATATACTTTTCCTTTCCACCCACAAAAAGGAACTAAGTAACTTGCTGGTGTCCCCACTCCCCCACAAATCCACATATGGCCTATATGTATTTATATATTGTCTAATGGTTTGCCAAAACACTCTTTCTCTGTGAAAGGTGGGAGGGAGAAAGTAATTGGATAGTTAACATAGCAGCAAGTCTGCGTTCAAAAATCCCTGGGCTGGGTGATTGAGTCCCATATCTGCATTCCAAAATGTTCCCACGGCTATGACTCTCTGGTGTGCTGTTATACTTCTGAGAAGGAGGGTGAAAAAGAACACCCTAAGAAATGCATGTGAGACACCAGAAGATGATTGCAAAAGACTAAATGAAGCTAGATATTTGCAGGACGGTGCTATGCTTTGGAAATAATTTAGAAAATGAAGCTTAGGAGCACTAAGGAGCTGGGGTGAGGATGGATCATCCTAACGTGTAATTGCTGATCCATTGCCTTTGAGATTATAGAATTAGATCTTTAGGAAATCCCTGTTATAATTTTTTCAGATTCCCATCTATAAATGTGTGTAGTCCAATATTTTGTATCATAAAGCTCAGGAGTGTTACTCCTTCCAAATATTATTTAGTGGCCTCAGACTCAGAGGTTTTGTAGAAATTGATGACTATTTAATACAACTCAACAGGTGTGTAAATTTAATCCAGAATAGATATCAGAATTGTTTAAGGAAGAATAGGGCAATGGTTATTCTGTAGGAAATACTTCAGCAGTTAAGTCCCGATAAAAAGATTTCTTGATAGAAAATATCAACATAATTTTCATCTAGTCAACTCAGTGGATTCCAGTAATAAATGTTAAAGCTCTTTTTTAATGGCTTAGTGTAATCATAAAGTATGCTGGTTATATAGCCCATATATGATTAGCAATAATTGGACTGACTTGCTTGCCCATTCCTATTGGAATAACTTTTATTTGATGATGGTAGCTGAAAGTCAGTCATATTAAACTGCTTTTACAGTCCTAAAACATTGCAGCATTGAGGTACAAAGGAACATACTAAATGTAACTTAGAATGCTAAATTGGTTATCCTTTGGTGTATGACAACCCTTGCTTGTCATAGATGCCATACCGTTAAATTATGGTCCTATACTTCTTTCTCTACACTGATTATTGTTTTTTTGTGTTATTAAAACAATAACTTATAGTTATTACTACTTATAGAGGCGAGGGATGTTTAAGCCATTTGTTAGCTAAATAGATCACGTATGTGGCAGCCCTTCTTGTAAAATGATAGGATTTCAGTTCGTAGATATCTCTTATTAACCATGGTAAAGCAAAAATGTGTATTGTCTCATACATGATGAGACAAACACCATAGTTTTGTCATATTGTGACGTCACATACACACAAGTACCCAAAGATGGAAATCTCATCATGGCATCATAACACATCTTCTATTTCTTGTTCAGCCTTACCCTCTTCCTGCAGTGCAGATGCCTGTGAGTGAGAAGTTTTGCAGCAAAGAAAAAAAAAACAGACCCAAACAAATGGAAATCGTTCCAACAAGAAGTTTTAAAAAGTGCTTGGCAGAAGAATCTATAGCACATATTAATGTTTTCTTTCTGTAATGAGCTTATGTCAAAAAACGGTGTAAACAACTGCTATGAATTAAGTCCCCTTTCTCCAAATCTGTAAAACTACAATTCAAGTTGAAGTTTTTATGTGTTACAACAGTATATTTAATGAAAACAGCTATGCTTAAGAATTATCATGATGTGGGAGAGAAAACAAAGACTGAAATGGTGTACAATCTGTGAAGAGAAATGTTAACCATATTTCAGCAAAAATGATATTCAACTTTTTTAATATATGAAAACTGTCAATATCCATAGTAAGAATGAATAAAGATGGGACTGTTCTTTCAATTTCATGTGAAGTAAAGAGGAAAAAAAAGCCCAAAATTAGAATGAAAGAGTGCTGTTCTCCTTTATTTGAAGAATCTCTTCAAATTGCATTTGATTATAATTTAAAGCATAGCAAGAATTGTTTTTCCTAGCGGATAAAACACATACTTTAATTTGAGTACCATTGATACATAAATTTAGGTGACCTTGTTCCTGTTAAGTAGCTACATAACTGAAAATATCTTGGCAAAAATGAAATATATCAGGAAATAAATCTAAATAATGTTGTGAGCAAAGAAAAATAAATGTAAACTCTTCCTGATTTAGCTTAAATTTGCCCAAGCTGATAGGATTGGATTATCTGACAGATAATCTATCAAAATCAATGTGACTTACATAATTGGTTCTACCATTAGAAAGGATGAGACAGTCACTTCATGATAATTTAAATCCCATTGATTTCAGTTGTCCAGTCTAAATATGACTGAGTCTTGATTCAATACGTAGCCTCAGGCAGAATGATAGCAGAGACAGATGAGGCTCTAACTACTAATTTTCCATTACAAATCCTTCTTGACATTGTGTTTGTTTCAAATTATTAAAAAATGTTCAGTATTATCAGGAGACAATGAGAAAAATTAAAAATTCTTATAATATGTTGACTCTCTTCTCGATGTAGGTGTTAGATCATACAATAAGATAAAGAACAAAATATGGGTTTGGGAGCCCATATGTTCCTTTACCATGTCTAGTCAAATGACACATAGTCATGTGAATTCTATTTCTTCTGAACTCATGGGATTCACTTCCATATGGTAGCTATTTCTTGATATTTCTTTTCTTACTGCTTTTATTCTTGAGAAGCACTTGGTGCAATTACTATTCATATAATCTCACTTCTCTTCCAATTCATAGAATGTTTGTGGAATTAAGAGCATCAGTATTGTATTACAAGATCAGCTCAGGAACCACCTTTTTCTTTTCAAGAATAATGGCTGGGGAGATGTTTGTAGATACACATCGCCAAGATATGAACACAATGGCTTTGCAGTATTGTATTTCATTCCAAGTCCTTCCCTAGAGGGAATGTTGTAAACGGGATAAAAATTGTTCAAAATCATTAAGTCCAACAGCTTCCCGAGGAGGGGGTGCATCACAAACTGGAACAATCTCTTGAGAGAATGAATTTACTACTGCATAAATCCAAACACACATTACCTATTAATATTTATGACTGGTTTCTGTCTGGTCTACTCTGAAAAGCATGATGAAGGACTAGTGGTGGTGTTACTATCATATCACAAATGTCAAAATAAAAAGCCAGATAAAGTCTGTGACCTCCAGTGTGTTTGGATCCTTAATACTTGGTTGCCATAGTGATCAGTATTTTTTTTAGCTGCAACAGACTCCAGGCTGCATGAGGGCAAGTTAAAAATCCCTATGCATCGTTGTTGCTCTTTTCTGCACTCTTCCAGAGACTTTTTTATAATATGGTGACCAAAACTGGATACAATATTCCAAGTGTGGTCTTCCTAAGGCTATATAAAGCAGTACTAATACTTCATGTGATCTTCATTCTATCCCTCTGTTAATGCAAAGTAGGATTGCATTGGCTTTTTTTCAGTTGCTGCCACATAGTTGGCTCATATTTAAGTGATTGTCCACTAGGACTCCCTCTCACAGTTATGGTACTGCTATTGAGCTAGGTTTCACCTAATATGTAGTTGTATATTTGATTTTTCTTACCTAAGTGTAAAACCTTATTTTTCTCTACATTGAATTTCATTTTGTTAGACAGGGTCCATTGTTCAAGTCTGTTGAGAGAGTAATATGGATCTTGAGCCTATCTTTTGGAGTGTCCTGGGAACCATCTAAACCCCATATTCAGCCAACCAGCTAACTGCCTTCTGCCCATCATTGGTTCATAGATTCATCCCTACCCTATTTATGCTCTAGCACCATCAGCAGATTTGAGGGAGCCAGGTTGATGTGAAGGGTGTCCAAACATGTCATATTTTTACTCTACATATTCTTTATATCCCTTGCTAGTCACAAACCCAGTGGATTTAAAAACTAGTGTACTCCTGATTCAATCCAATAATACTGAACCAGGGCAAGATTCTTCCAAAGACTAGTTATGTAAACAGTCCCTAAAGCAGTTCAGCAAGTCAATTCTATAACTAGTTAAAGGAAAAGTATCTTTCAGAATGGCATCATCGGCATGTTCCATCTATACAAGGCTAACAGTTAGGTCTCTATGGAGATTCTTGCATCCAGGTCATGGTTGTCCCAAAGGTGCTTTTTTCAAGAGGCAACTGGACTTCCTTGTTTTTCTTTGAAGACATTTTGCTTCTCCTCCAACAAGCTCCTTCAGCTCTGACTGGATGGTAAGGAATGGAAGGATTTATATTCCTTGCAGATAGTTGGCCATTTACTTTCTTTTAGAGAGTCATTGAGGCCACTTGGAGGTTTATCTGTTTCCCCAGGGTCACCTGAATAGTGCAAATGGATGTGGAGCCTTCTTGAAACTGCTGGAGATAGATGTTATCTGTTGAGAGAGGGCTGTTCACATATTGGACAGAAAGGACCTCTGGTCTGAGAGAGGGGTCAAAGATGTCAAAATTGAACAGCCCTCTCTCAACAGAGAGAGAGGGATACAATATCATTTGGGACTAACAACTAGGCAAAATTAGGGCCTGGTTCAGGGGTGGGTTCTAAAATTTTTTACTACCGGTTCTGTGAGCATGTCTTATTTTGTGGGCATGGCTTGGGGGGTGGGGAATGTGATTGGGTGGGTGTGGCCAACTTTTTTTTTTTTACTTTTAAAAGCATTTTTTCTACAACCTTAAGAGGTTGCAGAAAAAATTGCTTTTAGAAGCCTCTGACGATCAGGCAACTCAGCTGGGATCGCCAGAGGCTTCTAAAGGCATTTTTCTTTTTCCTACAACCTCTTCGGTGAAGAAGTTGCAGAAAAAAATGCTTTTAGAATCCTCTGATGATCAGGCAACTCAGCTGGGATCGCCAGAGGTTTTAAAGGTATTTTTTTTCCTACAACCTTTTCGGCCGAAGAGGTTGCAGAAAAAAATGCTTTTAGAAGCCTCTGATGATCCCAGCTGAGCCGCACAATCATCAGAGACTTTTTTTAAACTTTTAAAAACATTTTTTCAGCCGAAGAGGTTGCAGAAAAAATGCTTTTAAAAGTAAAAAAAAAAGCCTCTGATGAGGTGGGTGGAGTAAGCGAGCGGCGACCGGGCCGGGGACCGGTTTGGGGGCGTGGCCAGCCAATGTTATTACCGGTTCTCTGAACTACTACAAATTTTTACTACCGGTTCTTGTGAACCGGTGCGAACTGGGAGCAACCCACCACTGGCCTGGTTAAGTCCAGGACCTTACCATGGAATCACCAATAGTGTCTAGTTTCCAGAGAAGCAGTTTGCTACTAACACAAGCCTTTATGCCCCCACAGCTCCTCCCATTTGTCCATGGGGCTTGGAGAGGCAAGATTTACAACACTCTCCCCTCCGCCACTTCTACTTATAATTATGGTTTTTTTCAAAATTAATGTGGATTTAAGTAATACTTAAATATAGCTTTAGAAACCAATAGAGGGCTGCTTTTGAGGAAATGCAGAAAGAAAGGAAGCAAGTGAACAAATCATATTAATGATGGCATTTAAAAAGCAGTCATTTTAAAAGATTATTTTCTCTATACACACAAGGAAAAAAAAGTGGTAGCAAGTTTAAAGATGCTCCTTTATTAAAAACCTACATAAAAAGTTGGCATTTTTTGTGTAGATGCCAATGTCAATGCCATTTTTAAAAAAAAATTAAAATGTGTCTCCTATGAAATCTTTTTTTGTCAAATTATTTTTGTAATATTCATTTCTAGTAGCAATTAAAGCAAGCTCTTCTCGTACATTTCTTGACACTGATTTCCCAATGAAGTGCTTCTTCTGACTGATGTCTCATAATTTTCCAGAACATAAAATGTATTGTTTTGCAGACCATCTGTTCTAAAATAAGGAAAGAGGATGTAAATTCTCTTGCTCTAATAAATATTTGCATTTAATTAAGGAATTTGGGTGTTGACATACTATTTACTATGTGGCTCTTAACTGTGAAATATTAAAGATGAAGAATAATTATCAGGAAATATAAAAAGCCAAAGAGAGAAATGTATTTTCTCCCAGATGAATCATCACATCTTGAACTAGCTTGCCCAAGACTAAAATATCAAAGGAAAACATCTACACTGCAGGCATATCTGTAGGATGACATAGGAAGACTATTTTAAAGAGTTAATTTCTCACTGTCATTTTTGGCTACCAATACATATTCATAAGAGTTGGTTCTATGCAGCAAAGTATTTCAGTTAGTCAAACATATGTAGGAAGAATCCATACGTAGTGCTCGTTTAACAACCGGCCACCTAACAGTAGTTCAAAGTTTATGACAGATGCCTTCCCGAAAGTTACTTATGACCCATTCTCAAAATTATAACTGCTACGCACTGGTTACTTGTTCACATTTTTGGCACTTGGCAACTGGCACACATTTACAACCAGTTGCAGCATCCTGCAGTGTCATTACCATGATTTGCAACATTTTATGCTGTTTTCTGATTATTTGTTATCAAATGTCATGTTTATTGGAATAGAACTGAGGTGTCAAACTTGCATCATCATGGCGGCATCACGTGACGTATCACGGCTTTTCCCTCCCTTTGCTAAACTTGGTGTGGGAGTGGCCAGCACGTAATGTCTGGGCTGCGGGCCGCGAGTTTGACAGTCCTGGAGTAGAAGGTTGACTCTTGTTATAGTAATTAGTTATATAGTATATGTAGTTATATTATAATTAGTTATAATATTAGTTAATATAATATTAGTTATATTATAATTAGTTATATAGTAATTACTTATTAAAGTTATAGTAATTGGTATTAATTCATGTTGAATTCATCAATTCGAGAGTAATTCTACCACTATTACTATCACGCTGTTTTATAGTTTGTTTCAAATTCTGCCTTGGCATGTCCTAGGACAGTGTTGGCGAACCTTTTTGGCACCAAGTGCCAAAATGGGAGCACGTGTGCGCATGCCCAAAACTGAAAGAGCACTGCCCGGTGCGCATGTGCACACTGGGCAGCTGCTCTTCTGGCTTCTGGTGCTCCCACGCATGTGAAGACCAGCTGGCTGGTGCACTGGAACCCGGAAGAGCAACTGGCGACCGCTCGCGTGCCATAGGTTTGCCATCACAGTTCTAGGATATGCCTTCTTTTCTTCTTTGCTATTTCTCTCTGATCTTTCTGCCTATCCATGATCAAGCAAGGTGCTCAGGACCCTATCGAAAAGTCTCTAGGGCACCACAAATGGCCCAGAGGGTATTTACTCAGCATAATAAGAATCTTATGATATTAGTTAGTTAGTTAGTTTATTGAATTTATATACCGCCCTACTCCTGAAGGACTCAGGGCAGTGAACAGCCAAAAGATAAAATACAATACTAATGTTAAAAAACCATTAAAATACAATTAAATAATTTGGCCCAGAAAACAAAATTAAAACCCCCAATTTTTTAACAACAAATTTAAAATTTAAAAAATTTAAAAAACAGTTTAAAAAGAGTTAGGCCAAGCCGGCCTGCTGGAATAGGAATGTTTTGAGGGCACGGCGGAAAGCGCGCAAATCCATGATCCTCTGTATCTCTGGGGGGAACTCGTTCCAGATGGCAGGTGCTCCCACAGAGAAGGCTCTCCCCCTGGGGGCCGCCAGTCGACATTCTTTGACTGACGGCACCCTAAGAGGCCCCTCTCTGTGGGAGCGTACTGGTCGGTGAGAGGCTACTGGTGGCAGAAGGCGGTCTCGTAGATACCTCGGTCCTAGGCCATGGAGCGCTCTAAAGGTGGTAACCAAAACCTTGAAGCACACCCGGAAGACCACTGGGAGCCAGTGCAGCTTGCGCAGGGGGGGGGTCACATGGGAGCGCCACATCGTTCCCATAACCACCTGCGCGGCCGCATTCTGGATCAGCTGGAGCCTCCGGGTGCTCCTCAAGGGAAGCTCCATGTAGAGAGCATTGCAGATATTGAGAA
Organism: Pantherophis guttatus; assembly: GCF_059756535.1. NCBI lineage: Eukaryota > Metazoa > Chordata > Lepidosauria > Squamata > Colubridae > Pantherophis > Pantherophis guttatus. The sequence continues at coordinate 30,067,445 of NC_142065.1, forward strand.
GATGAGAAGTAGGTTTTGAAACCCAAGGGATAAACTTTGAACATAAAGATAGACAATACTGGCTTTGGACATCCTTTTCTTTGTTGGTCTACCTTAAGATGAACTTTTTGAGTATAGTTCAGTTGTGGGTGTAGGTTTAAGGATTTTTTTAAAAAAAATGTAGTGCATCCTTCTAATGTTCAAATGGGAGAGGAATGGTGTTCTTTATCTCCCTCTCCTCTCTGTTCAGCACAAATGGTTTGAAAAAGCAGCCTGCATTGATTGATGCTTCTATTCTGCAATATCGATCCGATGTGCTGAAAGCAGTCAAATAAAATAAAATAGTATTTGGTTTGGTTCAGATTGAAAAATTCATCTCTGGTAACCTTTTACTGATCAGCTCTTCCTGCATTATATTTAGCCCCTTTGGTCTGGTCTGACATTAAAATGTCAAGAGGCTATTTTAAAAGTGTATGGTTATGTTAATTAAAATCCATTTTTAATATTTTTGGCCAACTTATCTGTCTAAAAAAAAAATCTTATTGCTATGATTTTCAATTATATTTCAGTTTAATAACAAACTGAAATAAATAAAGAATAAATAAATAAATAAATAAATGTAAAACTTCATTGTCTGTAATATACCATCCCCCATTACTCATAATTTATTTTCCTGCATTTTATACAAAATTGCTGGCCCCAATGCTTGTCCTAGTGACAGATAGTGACAGTATAATTGCAGTGAAATCCCTGGGACAATTTCGCTGATTGAACTTACTTCTTATTAGTTGTAATGGAAAAGTGTCACTGTGCACTATGCATTCATTAAATGCACAGAGAACAGAATACCATGGACTGGCTGTGTGTTACACTGACCATGCTTACGTACAATGATAAGTACAATTAACATTTTCATTAGCAATCCTGACAGTGTGAATAAATATTATTATATCTCTTTAAAATTCAGAAAGAAGGAGGCTTAGTCTACAAAGTTGTAGCCATTGAGGATTAGGCCAATGTAAATTTATCCTTCACAATACATTTTATAAATTCTAGTTTATACAATATATCTTATGTGGTACAGAAATAAAAGGATAAAAATGGATAAATCAACATATAAGGAAATAGGCTCATTGGATTAAGGAAAGAAAAGCGTTGCTGCATCGAAATGCATATGAGCTGTGAGAACTCAGACCTGTGCGTTGCAAGATTTACTCATATTTCATTCCACATTTTCTATGAATCTAAAATGAAACTCTTCCTGAAACTACCAGAAAGGGGCTATTAAAAATGGACATCTACATTCTGAGTGAATCAGAGCTCAGCTAACTTATGTTTACATTAGGTACATACAGGAACTACTCTCCTCCATTACAAATAATTATTTTATTATATTGATATTAAATATATAATAAATACAGTACATAAATACTTTATGAAATAAAATAAATAAAAAGATAATAGCTGGATAGAGTAGAATTTTATGCAATATAAATAAGAAATTGTTAAAACTCTGAAGGTTTCAATAAGTGAAAAATTTAAAGATAAGAAAAAAATGTTGACATCAATATTAAATAAGTGGTAACTTACAGCTGATGCCAGGCAATTATTTCTGAGGAATTGTCATGTTGCTTGAAATGTAGAACAAAACAGTAAAATGGTTCTGCTTTGGATATGATACTCAAAATGTCTCCATGCTAACCTTGCCAAAGATTGTATATAGCAGGGGTGTCAAACTTGATTTAATTGAGGGCCACATTAGGGTTGTGTTTGACCTTGGGCTGTGCAGGTGGGTGGCCAGTGGGACATGGCCAGCTTGTCGTCACTCATGTCAGGAGATACTTGTGGTGGCCCGAGCACTCTGCCAGTGAAAATGGGTTCCTGAGCACCATTTTTGGCTAGCTGGCCAACTGCAACCCTCTGCCAGAGAAAATGGCCCTGCACGCGGCCCACCCAAACTCTGTTTTTACTGGCAGAGGGACCATGGGCTTCACTGTTTCCAGGGTCGCCCTGTGAGCCAGATCTAAGCACTCTGATGGATGGATTTGGCCCATGGGCCTTGAGTTTGACACCCCTGGCATATAGAATAGAATAAGATCAGCCAATCAGATTGTAAACTATTAGCTATGGTGACCATTTAGAACTTCTAGATCAAGCATGGTTCTGAATATCGAGATAAGGAATGGGATAATAGGGAGCCCTGCTCCATTCAAGCACTGCTATGTAAACTTCCTGGATGTATTTAGAAGGCTGGTGTAAGAAACAGAACAATGGCCTAGATAAGTATATAATCTGATCCAGCTGATCTTTTTTCCTATTTTCTAATATGTAATATGAAAATTACTCTTTGAGATGGCATATTATTGGGCATTTTCTACTAGTCACAGTCAAAAATGTTAAGTTGAGGCTCATTATATAATTGCACACTTACCCTGGTGAGTAATAAATAGGGTGTTGATGCCATGAACTATTTCCATATCTCAAAGCCAATGCAGACTTATGGCAATGTTTGTTACCCATATTCTGAGCAGGCAAACATTTTTGCTTATAATAATGGTCTAGTTTAGCAGCTTAAGAAAAGCTTTTGAAAAAAGTATTCCTATTCCTTCTCTGCACTAAATGCACACAGGCTATTATCTTGCTTACTTTTATTATGTCTATTGTTGAAAGGTAATTGTTTTGCTGCTTTAATTGGTTTTCTTCTTTTACAATAGGAGCTTAATATACTTGATGTCCCTGAAAAGCTTTTAACACTTTTATTACAGCATTCTCCAGAAATTTTAAATCTAAGTTAATCCTTAATAAATCTGGGTGGGAAACACTGATAAATTTGGATAGAGAAATCCCAGCAACTATTTTGGAATATTGATTGCATCTTATTTTCTCGGTCAATGTGGTAAGATGTATTTTATTGACTTCAAAGTATAGCCTTCCTCTGTGATTTGCTCACAATTTTCACATAGAATAGAATTCTTTATTGGCCAAGTGTGATTGGACACACAAGGAATTTGTCTTGGTGCATACACTCCAGGTGAACATAAAAGAAAAGATACATTCGCCAAGAATCATAAGGTACAACACTTAATGATAGTCATAGGGAACAAATAAGCAATCAAATCATATTAGGAAACAGTCAATATAAATCGTAAGGATACAAGCAACAAGGTTACAGTCATACAGTCATAAGTGGGAGGAAATGGGTGATAGGAATGATGAGAAGATTAATAGTAATGCAGACTTAGTAACTAGTTTGACAGTGTTGAGGGATTTATTTGTTTAGCAGAGTGATGGCATTCGGGAAAAAATGTTCTTGTGTCTAGTTGTTGCAGTGCTCTATAGCTTTGTTTTGAGGGTAGGAGTTGAAACAGTTTATGTCCAGGATGCGAAGGGTCTGTAAAAATTTTCACAGCCCCCTTTTTGACTCGTGCAGTATACAGGTCCTCCTGTATACAGGTTGTACAACCTGGAAGGCAGGTTGGTAGTAATTGTCTTTTCTGCAGTTCTAAATATCCTCTGAAATCTCTGTCTGTCTTGGGTTGCAGAACCAAGCCAGACAGTTATAGAGGTGCAGATGACAGACTCATAATTCCTCTGTAGAACTGTATCAATAGCTCCTTGGCAGTTTGAGCTTTCTGAGTTTAACATTAGTTCATACATATGACACTCTCTGTGTGTGTCTCTCTGTCTCTCTCTGTCTCTCTGTTTTTCTCCATCTCTCTCTGTCTCTCTCTGTCTGTCTCTTCTCTATCATCTCTACATCCATACATCCATCTATCTATCTATCTATCTATCTATCTATCTATCTATCTATCTATCTATCTATCTATCTATCATCTATCTAATCAATCATCTCTATCTATCTATCATCTATCTATCTATCATCTCTCTATCTATCTAATCAATCATCTCTATCTATCTATCTATCATCTATCTATCTATCTATCTATCTATCTATCTATCTATCTATCTATCATCTATCTAATCAATCATCTCTATCTATCTATCATCTATCTATCTATCATCTCTCTATCTATCTAATCAATCATCTCTATCTATCTATCATCTATCTATCTATCTATCTATCTATCTATCTATCTATCATCTATATCTATTTATCTATCAAAACAGTATTGTTCATATGACAGTATTGTATACATGTTTTGGGATGGACAGGGATAATCAGACAAAGAGTTTTCTTTTTAAATACATTCATTCCACTGTGCTGTTAGCAGACAAAACCAGTAAATGCCAGTATTTTCAGTGCCTATATTACACTTTTGCTTTAAGACATTGTTGAAAATGGCTGGGAGTTATTGCAGGAGGTATAAGTGAACATCAGATAAGTACTGCTATAGCAAATTGAGCCCCAATTGAGTTATGTGATTTCACAAGAAAGAAGAAAATAGTTTTTGTGGTGCCTTCCTCATTAAACAATGCAAGAGATAAAATTGCTTTACTTCTGTTTAACTCTTATCAGACAGATCAATGTTCTTTATCTCTTGTAACAGAAAAATAAATGTCTACAAGCCTTAACTGATCCTCTCATCCATGATACACTAAAATTAACATTGCTGATTTCCTATGTCCATCAATTTCTGTAACTAAAGTGTGGGATTATCTATAATCCATGTTACAGAAATATGGCTAGGGCCTTAGGAGGATTAATGAACTGGTGATAGAAAATGGTATGAAACACTGTTATGCAAACTAATTTTTGCTTCTCTATTCTGGAGAAGTAAACTAAACCTGCTCTTATTCTGATCAAAGAAATGATAAGGAGGACGAAAGGAAGATAGTAGGAACCAGGGGTGAAATGCTCCCGGTTTGGACTGGCTCAGGCAAGTAGGTAGCGATGGCAGTGGGCAGTTCAGAGAACCGGTAGCAAAAATCCCTGCCCCCGCCCCTCCATGCCCAGCTGAGCCGCACGATCATCAGACCCTTTTTTTCCTTTTAAATGGCTCTGACGAGTTGCTAATCAGGCAACTCAGCTTGGATTGCCAGAGCCATGTAAAAGAAAGTTTCTCCCCCCCCCACCAGCCTCCAGCTTGCTTATCTTAGCTGCTGGTCGCAACGCTGTAATACCTGCAATCTATTGCATCAGCAAGCAACTGAATCTCCCTGTCTGCAATCAAGCTCATTGGTGAGCAGCTCTATCTGAAACTTTAAGACTTGTGGACTTCAACTCCCAGCAAAGCTGGCTGAGGAATTCTGGGAATTGAAATCCACAAGTCTTAAAGTTGCCAAGGTTGGAGACCCCTGTTCTATTGGATAAGTTTTTTTCCCCTTTGGGAGCTTTAAAAAAAATAGTTAATTGGGGTTTTTTTAGTTGTTCCTTTTTTAGACCTAACCATTTAAAGTTTAGGAAGTTTTAAATTTAGTTGCTTTTATATAAAAATAAATTAAAATAAAATAATATTTGTGCAGCTTTCTGAGATTTAGTGTGTTTCTGTAGTGTTTCACTCTAACTACACAAACACACAAAGCTGTATGTGGAATTTTGTGTGTTTAAAGTGTGAAAGTTGGTTTTTTTGGGCTTTTTGTGGCTGTGTGAGGTTCCTGCTTGTTGCAGGGGCCATTTTGGGTCTAGCACAGCTGCTTTTACATTGTGGGTGAGCCAGTTGTGTTGTGTTGTGTGTGTGTAAAGTGTGAAAGTCATTTTTGGGGGCGCTTTTTGTGGCTGTGTGAGGTTCCTGCTTGTTGCGGGGCCATTTTGGGTCTAGCACAGCTGCTTTTACATTGTGGGTGAGCCAATTGTGTTGTGTTGTGTTTTATAGGTTAAAAAATGGCAAAGAAGTGACATTGACTTGGCCACGCCCACTCAGTCACCTTACCGCCAAGCCCCGCCCACTAATTAAGCCACGCCCACAGAACCAGTAGCAAAAAAAAAATAGATTTCACCCCTGGTAGGAACCATAATAGCTGCTCCTATATTTCATTATAATGTCCTCCTTATCAGAATTTCCATATATTCCTTCTCATCATTTCCATATATTTTAGGACCGCTGTTCTTTGATATTTTAGAATGCATATGGAAATCTATACAGCAGGCTATCCTTTTCAAGAATCTATGCCTAATGAATGGAAGTTAGGGCTCTTGGAAGTATCACTAGATGTGGGTTGTTGCACAGCTGAAGCCCAGTTTTGCCAAAATATAAGATGAGATACAAATGGAAGGGAATGTCAAATTTTAATCAGAAATTATATCTATGAGATGTTAAAATCTATCAAATAGGTACCTGCTGAAACTCACATAGATATATATCATATATATTCCATTTGTAGATTTGAGAATGGAACCTTTGTAGCTCCATTCTAAATGATAGACAATATTTTGTGGTGGGTAATACTGGAAAAAAAAACAGCTGGCAGAAGTCCAGCTTTAATTCTCAAGATGAATCCAATAGATAAATTCCAATAAAATCCTATCCCAAACTAGAGTTTAGAAACAGAATTTATATAACTTTCATACTTTAAAAATTTGTCACTGTGTCAGTGACAGGGGTATGTGGATATATTTAAGTGATCCTTGGAATCTGAGTCTTGGAATTCAGTGCAAAAATTACTTGGTTATCATATTACACTTGATCTTCCTGAACAGGTGGCCTTGTGAGAGTTAGAAGATAGATATCTAATTGGACTCTGAGAAATTGTTTTTAGAACACTATAGTATTCAAGGTATTATCTCCAGAATGAGTACAAAATACATATCCTTATATGGCAAATCACATTTTCTCTACCCTAGGAAGAAGGAAATGATAAAACCATTCCCCAAAAAACCTTGTCAAGAAAACTGCAGGGACTAATCTAGGCAATCACCAGGAATCATAAACTGATTCATAGGCATCATCATCATCATCATCATCAAAGAGATACCTCAGTTTGAAATGAAATCTGAATCCTGAAATGGAGTGGGTCATTCAGAACAGATTTAGTTTAGCATAGATCAAAAGAAAATGCATTCAGTATTAGGTACAATAAAATCAGATTGCTTACTGAAAGCACTAATAATGAAGCTAATGCTTAGATATTTTGAAGATGTTTATACATTATACAAAGGTGAGAGTAATTGTGAAACCTCCTGTTGCCTTGGAAAATTGAAAGTAATTAAAAAGAAGTCAAAATATGGCATGGTAGCTAGGCACTGTCATTGGTTGCATAGGCGTAAGCTTACAAGAATTCAGAGAAGCAGATGCTAATAATTCTGGAATAATATCCATTTGGTCATGAAGAATAAGAAGAAAGAAAATAGCTGTTCTTTGCTTTTTAATCTTCTAACACAAATAGAATTGGACAACAACAAAATGCTTATTGCTCTGCTAGTCACATACAGGGCCAAATATATCTCTTTTTGCAAATTCTCATAGCTCCATATATAGATCTGCATGATATATCATGCAGATATTTTGAGAATACAGCTCCTGAAAAGAACATTACATGCCATGTCTATGGAGATTCTTAGTCATCCAGGTCATGGTTGTCCCAAAGGTGCTTTTTCAAGAGGCAACTGGACTTTTTGATTTTTCTTTGAAGATATTTCTCTTCTCATCCAAGAATCTTCTTAAGCTTCTATAGTTGCCTCTTGAAAAAGCACATTTGAGATTACTATGGAATATAATGATTCAATTTTTTAGAGCATTTCTCAGTTCCATGACTGAGCTTTGTTCAAATCTAGACTGCCATCTTAATGTCAACTCCTAGTGAATAGATAGATCATTAGAATGATCCTCAACTTGTTCCTTCAAGTCTTGCAACAATGCCTCAATTACCACTACAATTAAACCCTGCTGCTAATTCTCCACCTTTTCTTCTTTCCTTCTACCTTTCAGAATTATAAATTTTTCAGGAGAACTGGATCTTTGCATAAAATGTCCCAAATGTGGTGATTTGAATCTTGCCAATTGTACCTCAGATGAAAGCTGGATTTGTTTCTATGATCTGTTTGTTTTTTCTTGGCTATCTCAGGAGTCTTCTTCAATACAAAGTGTTTTATATTATCCTTATATCTTGCTTCTTCAAAACTCAGTAGTTCAGTACTAGAGAGCGTCATAGAGAAAACCATGCCTGAAGAAAATCATTGGCTGTCTTTACCTTTGTTGGCAAAGACACATCATGGCGTCTAAATATTTTCTCTGGATTTCATAGCTACTCTGCTAAGTACTAGTCTTCACTGCTGCTACATTACTGTTGCTAGGTAATCTTAAAGAGCAGAAGATAACCATCATGTCAATATACTCCTTGTCAGTTTTAAGATCAATTGCTGCACTTGTTTTAATTTGTTTGCTCTTTATATGTACTGTAATTTTAGTCCCTTTTTTTCACTTTGCTAACAAAATAAACCTGGTAGCACACCAAAGTCCTGTATTTTTTACATTAATGTTTCAATTCCCTCTAGCAGATTCTCCAAAACCTTCATTAATTCATCTGCAAATGTCTCTAATTTATAAGTTTCTTTTTAAATCTTAACTCCCATAATTTTCTCACCTAGTCTTATGTCTCTATTCAATAGCTCAAGAACTAAAATGAACAAGAGTATAAACAGTGGGAATCCTTGTCCTGTCAGTTTTTGAATCTCATTAGGTTTTGTTGTTCTCCATTAACAATTATTTGTGCTTTCTGTGAGGTATAACTTGATCTTATCTATTTAATGAAATTACTTCCAAGATTCATGTTTCAGGACTCCAAAGAAGAAAAACTAATTCAATTTGTCAAAGGCTTTCTCTGCATCTAAGACTATCAATGCAGCTTACTTTTAGATTTATATTAATTTTTATGAATTTACATGTAATTTATTGTTGATTTTGTCAAGTATACTATTACTAGACAAGTCTAGGCATGTCCATCAGAATTTCTCTTGGAGAAAAAGAATACGAAGGATTTGTAAATTATATTTAAATTTACAGTACAATGTAGAAAAAAAAATAAATTCAGAAATTATATTGTAACTTGAATATAATAGTTATTAATGTACCTAAATATTAATACACCAATGAATTGACTTCTTGTCATGGTGTAAAGTGAAACAATGATTAGGGCAGAATGATTAATTTTTCAGAATTATATAAACTTTATCAGCAGCCCAAAGATGTGACCAAAAGCTCTAAGTTTGCTGATAATAACGGAAAAGATAAACGATAGTTCAGTAGAAACTCTTAATGTTAAAGGATTAAGACTACTGGAAGCCACTGAAGAAGATAGATATATCTCAACAACATCTACTGTGCTGGTAGAAACTAGAAAGCTCCATTAGTCAGTAAATGGAATATCACAGTTCTTGTAAATTGTAAATTGATATTTTGAGAGTTGGGTATACTATTCTTGTTGTCTTCTGCAAGATAAACTAGCAGAAATGGGCCAGGATCATCTGAAAACTCATAAGTGAATTGGTTTGTAAGTGTGTTTTAATGGACCTATTCAAAAAGGCTAAGATAGTGTTATCTATAAATGAAGGGGCTATTCAGAACATTTGAAATATGACTGCTTTTTATTCATCTACTACCGTTAGATGAAAATAAATTTTATCATCAACTTTTCTTTCTGCTGTGTTTGAGGCAAAGAATGAATGAAAGCAAACAGGCTTTTTTTCTTTTTTCTTTTAGAAATGTCATCTGCTTCAAAAGGCATTTATAAATGTCTGGATAATATTTAAAACTAAAAATAAGATCTATTGTTTAAGCTGTGTTTTTATTATACTTTATATTCTTATTGTGAAGCTATATTTTGAGGACACACATGCATACATTTTTCATCTTATTATTTAGTCCATCATTACTGTTTTTGCCTGTGATATACTGCTGAAAATGTATCTGTTCCCTGAGATGTTCTCTGTGCATGAATGATATTAATGGAACAAAATAATCCTAGTACAATGTAAAGGGAGTAGAGTATAAAAAGAATCAAAATATATATTTATAATGCTATGCCAACTATTTAGATGGGCACTTAATGGTGGTAGTTTAGTGTTAGTAACACTTCAGTGTTCAGAGCGCTCAGGTAGCCACAAAGGATTTGAAGACTGGTAACATTAAGATTTTGATGTGGCTGCCTCTTGAAGAGAACTAGAACAAATGCTTATCCAAATTGCACATGTTTACAGCTACAGCACCAGCCAAAATACATAGGCCGCATTGGCCATCATTTCCACCTGTTGTTCCACCAGAAACCTTGACTTCAGAAGGACGCCCAAGTCATGAAGCTTAAAAATGCTATGTGCTTAGAGCTCAAAATATTGTTAGAGACCTCACACACCCACTTCACGGTCTGTTTCTGGTGCTCCGCTCTGGCAGGAGGTTTCGAAGTATCTAAAGCAGGACTACTAGATTCTGTAACAGCTTTGTTCCTTATCCCATCCGTCTTGTAAACTCTCAGGATTCTTTTTTTTTCACCATGTATATGTATACATTCGAACTAGACTGTGATGTTTCTCTGTGTCATATATGTGTATGTGGGAGTATGCATAATGATTATCTTTTGAGAGCTGAATGCAATGAAATTTCATTTTAATGCATGCTGATTCGTCTACATTTAAAGTGACAATAAAGATTCTACTCTACTCTACTCTACTCTACTCTACTCTACTCTACTCTACTCTACTCTACTCTACTCTACTCTATTCTATTCTATTCTCTAATGGGTAATGCTTGCTCATCTAACAGTCATATAATTTACTGACTCTAATCAACTGTCCATAACAGTGCATTTTAGCATTGGATTTTTATCATTTGTTGTGAAATGTTTTGGAGTAACAATTCACAATGAAACAGGATGACTTGACTGTTTATATTTGAGTGTCAGGATTCTTTGAGATACCAGTATGGATCTTTCCAGCGCTTTGTGAATTATTTAAATAAGCCTAATGGCAAGCCTCCAACTAATGAGTCTCCCACTCTTGCAACAAGAAATCACATCTCCAGTTTTATTACTTGCAGCAACTGTGCATAAATGCAGATAGCATATACAGCTATAAGAATATTTTTAAACCACATTTAGCTACTGAATTCAATGGTATTAAACCACATTTTGTTCCAGTAGAGAGGTTTGCTGAAAGCTAACAATCTATTCTTTCCTCTCTCTGTCATACTCAATCGACTGATCACCATTTAAACAAGCCAACATTCCCTTCCCTTACTACATGTCCAAAGGCAACAGCATTTTCTCATTCTGCTTCTGGGTTGAATCCCTTCAGTCTGATCGAGTCCACCTCTGTTTTCCTCGCTGTCTCTCTCTGGGCTCATGCAAGCTTTAATTCTTCCCAGTTGATTTACTGGGTGATTTGGTTTGCCTGCTGTTTAAAACCTTCTGTTTCTCTCTTTCTATTGCTGAGCATTAGAAACCAGTTCTTGCTAATCCCATGAATCACCAAACTGCTTTTTCTTCCCCGCTGGCTGCAAAGAATGGAACCCCGCTTGGTTGGGTACTGCAGAGAGGAAAGTTTCCATCCTTTATTTTGTGCATACTCATGAGTGGTGTTTTTTTATTTCTCTTGTGTCAGATGAAGAAAAGATGAACCAGCACTGACTCTTAGATTATTTGTCTTTTTTAGATTATCTTTTTCTTTCATTGTCTTGCTTTGACATCAGGCTAAGTTTCTGCTCTCCTGTCATCATCCTACCTCCCCTAAAACCCACCTAATCTTTCTTTTACACCTAGTGCCATAGATCACTTTCACACCTTTCTTAAATCCTGAGCTTTATTTCTTCCTTGGGGAAAGAACTTCTCGTGCATTTGAGGTCTTTATTTCACTGGATTTGCTATTTCTAACAGCAGACACTTTATCACCTCCTTTAATCTGTATCACCCTTTACACCTGTGAGGATTTTATGATCTCCAATCCTTTAAATAGCAGCTGCATACACATTTGGCAACCAGGATTTATTTTTTCACATATCCTCCTACTAACTCGCATCCAACTTTAATCCTTTAATGATTCCTCCATTCTAATGAAGCCAGTTGGATTGCAGGTACATGCCAAAATTGTGTTGTGCATCATTTTGTCTCATCAAAATACTAACCAGATCGGACCCTACCTAGTTTTTGTGACTAGTCAAATTAATACATTCTCTTTGTGTGTTTGCATAAGGAGAAAAACCCACAAGTGTCTTTTCTAAAGCACCTTTCTATGTGCTTTTGAGAGTTGAGGTATATAGCTACACCCCCAAAAGATTCTGTCCTCACCAATAGGATTTTCATTTTAAGAAAATCATCTGCAAAGAGAAATATGAGAGGTACTTTAATTACTGCTGTTTAAAAATAAAGGTAAACAGGTCTAGGCAAATCTTTAATCTCTTCAGCCTTTGTTAAATTCACCAACCCCTTTGGAATAGCTCTCTGGAATGTGCAGTACTTCCCTTCAAAGAGCTTTGGAAATGCTGCACCATTTTGATCCAAATGTTAAAAAGCACAACAGTGCATGCACAGTGTCCCATTTGTTTTGGAACCAGAGCACAAGGCCCCAAAATAGAGTATGGCTGCCTGGCCCGGCCTAATATTTGCCAGAATGTTTAAATGACTGACTTGCTGTTTCTTTGGTGATTTACTGACTCTGTTCTTGGTTGACTCCTTAATGACTTGTTTTTGTTAAATGATGAATGTTTCTAACATTTTAATTTTTGGTCCACATTGAATTAATGTGCATTTCTTTGACTTACGTTGGCATATGGTTTCTATTTATAACAAGGCACTTTTTTGGGATAGGTCTGCAGAAAAGTAGCTCGTAAATATTCAAATGACTGAGGGGTTTATTTATTTTTTGTCTTGCAGTGGAATTTTCAGGGTTGATACAATATAGGAAGCTAATACGGCCTAATGCCATCCAGTCACATAGCTCAGTCTAACTTATAGCAACATTCCAGGGGTTTGGAGAATAATCCTTCTCAGTCCTGCCTGGAGGTGCCAGGAATAATGCAAAAGCTGTGTACAGTCATGTCCCTTTTGCTATTCTGCTTTTCAATCATCCCATCTGCGGGAAACTTCCAGCTTCTGTTCATCTCCATAATAAACGCTATGCATCTACCATGGAATTCTTGAATGTTGAATGAGATTCACAGGGCAAGGGGATTAGGAGAGGTCATTTGAATATAAGTTTATGGAATACTTTGGAAACTGTATTTCAATGAAGGATGAAATAAATATATCTTTAATCAAATGACTTTCATTTATACAAATGGCATAACGGAATGGAATAGGGAGTCTTGCTCACCCTTATTTCTATTTTTTTCCCTAAATATCAGACATCATTCTCATCCATTCCCATTCTCTTCTAATTGGGAATTCTGGGGATTAAAGTGGGCATCTCTATGTGAAAAATGTGTGCTCAGTCACATAAATTCCACTCCTTATGTGACAATTGATTGCTCATCCTTCCTAATTTCAAAGGATGTATATGAATTTATTTCTGTTTTGTATTAGGTGGGTAGTACTACAACATAGTAGCATAAAATGTGGTTGGTTAAGTTGAAGTTCAGTACGTTATAACGTTTGGACAACTTGTTAATGTACTGTATTAAACAATTATAAATTAAGGCATAGGCTAATGTGATATATAAGCCACGGTTTGTATTTAACCTTCAGTTTTGACTTCTTTACCCACGTGTAAAGGTTGGCATTTGTTAATACTGATTAGAGCCATGCCTTTATGAGGGTGATTCAAATACTATATATGTATAAACAATTATGACAAAACCTTCTGATCCATGCCAGCTTGGCTTTTGCGATTTGTATTAGCACTCATTTTAACTCTGTGAATGCACAGAGTTTAAGTAATTCCAATGCGGTATCTTATTGGTCTGGAGAAATTAATTAAAAGAAATTTACTTTCTCAGCTGCAAAAGCTTTACCAGGATTTAATCTGGATCTCATAGGCAATCTTTTTGTCTGCTTGAACAAATGCCAATCCTGGGTTTTAGCTGTATCTCTCAGACACATCTTTCCTTCAAACATCCCTTTATGCAGTACTTAGTCAACTCTTGGATATTACCCAAAGAAGGCTCTTTTTACGCTCTTTTTCTTTGTTTAACTAGCTTTAATTTTAGAGGGACAGTGATACTATTCCTATAGCTTTGCAGGCATAGCTGAACATGTGAAATGGCCATGAGATAAGAAACTTCTTTCAGATCATTTATTCCTACCTAAAGGTATATTTCTTTTAGAAACAGCTAATAAGCTTTCTCTTAGCCACATGTTCTTTACTTGGCTTCAGAAGCTCTGCTTTCTGAGTTTAATTGGCAAGAGCAAGTTCACACGAAGATAATTTAAGAAGGATTGTGCATGACTATAACTATTCTGGACTATAGTAAAGCAGTATGCGCTTTCACGAATAATAGAAAATAGCAGAACACAGCATTATCACATAAGCAGTGCAGAATAGATTCAGAGGTTTGGATAGCTGACATTTGTGGATAGTGTGATAATCTACAGTAACCAGGCAACATCAGGAATATTGGCAGGCAAAGTAAGGTTTAGGGTAGTTTTTTTTCTCTTAAAAACTTGTTAAATCTAGTTAAGGGCTTATGAAACCATTGGCATATATTGTTCTTAAAATGGCAAAAAAATGCCTTTAGTCCCAGCCCTAGTGTTATTTTTGGGGGGAGTGGGGAGGGCAGTGTTTGTGTGATTTAATGGCTGCTTTTAGTCTAGACTACCTTGCTTTATTTTATCTAAGTTTTTTATTGTTTTAATTTAACATTATATTTTGTAAGCCACCCAGAACCCTTGGAATGGGTGGCTATATTAAATATTAGTGGAATGAATAAATAAATAAGTTTTAGTGAAATCAATGCACAATCAATTTTATACAGGACCGACTTCTACAACCTGGTCATGTCAAGATGAGTGGACTTCAATTCACTACCCATGCATGTGGATATTTCCAACTTGGAGAACTCTGGTGTTAAGCATTTTATGGTGCAAAGAGATACTATTTGCTAAGTTTTTATATTCATGTCTAATTCTTTAAAGGAATGTTCTTTCTTCTGCTTGGCCTCTTGATTGACTAATGCAGAATCAATCTTGATGGATAGATAAAAAGTGAGTCCTCCAAGAGCCATTTGGAAATTGTGGAGTTCCCATTCATGACACATTTGACTTTGCTTCAGTAATTATATTATGGCTCTGTTTCTCAATCTTAACAATTTTAAGATGTGTGGACTTCAACTTCCAGAATTCCCCAGCCAGTCATCTTAAAATTGTTAAGTTGAGAAACACTGTAGTAGAGTTTGTTCTTGGGGGTCAAAGTATGTGAAACACAATGATGTACATAAGAATAGGCTAAGCAGACAGAGTTATGATACAATTTAAATGGAAAATAAATTATTTTAAGAAATAGAAAAGGTTAGTATTTCTGACCTCTCATATTTATCTAGAGATTGGTAGCATCAGTAAGAGTACTTCTCATGTTTTCAACATATCACTTCTGATTCTGTTATTCATCACCCTTGAGTGACATTTGCTATAAATCACATGAGTCACATGGACCATATGTTCATATTTTCTGCACTCATGTGTGTTTAGCAGGTAGTCATGAATTCTCAATACTTCACATTCACACTTCACAGAGAGGAAATAATCTACTAACTAGCATTTGGTTTATTCACAAGGTCAAGATAAATGGTATCTGGTTCTTTCGGTGAACCTTACAACTGAAGGAAAAACTTGATCAACAAAAGCAGAATCCCCTCAGGAACATAATTTTACGTACCCCAAATTGCTTCCTGTTATGATTCTGATTGTTTTCAGTCCTGCTTTGAACAGAGCAAGGCATTAGGGAATGTAGCAATGTGCATGGACACCACTGACATAATCCAGTGAGAAATTAATTAGTCACTGTTTGCAGTGCTGCTTTGATAAAAGGTGCCAAAAACAGTAAAATATTATTATACAAACAGCCCACGTGGAAATACTGTGTATATAGTTGAGTGATTTTCACTGATTTACATATAATTTATTCCTCATATACTTAGCTATAAAGACTGGGTAAACTAAGATTTAAAACACTTTACATAATATTAGCCAGATAAATTATGCACCTAGAATATTTTACCAGTAAGTTTTCATCCCTTTTGTGTTTATGAGTTGCCTCTGAAAAGGCTTTTCAATTTTTATGAATGTATCCATTATTCATGGGGATTTGATAATATTTTAGACAAACTTCTTATGTGTCTACGTTTAAGTCCATTTATAGCCAAATAATTGTAGCAACCTATTTCTATCAGGTATTATTAGCTTCATTGTGGGAAAGTTTCTGGTCTGTTTGCTGGCTTCTCATCAGATATACTAACTGAATTGGCGTGTGTGTGTGTGTGTGTCACATATTTGGTATTCTATTTTGCTCTTCAGCAAAACGGAGAATCTTAAAAACTACTTATTGAAGATGATTTTATACACAAAAATATCCCCTGAAATTATTTTAAATTATCCATTTGTTGACTATTGAGGCAGCTAGATTAAAGGACAAATTTTGCCAAAGTTACTGAGAGCAACACAATTTTCAGTGCTTAAACTTCTTGGACTACCAAAGAGGGAAAAAAGTTTGTCAGTAGAAATCCTTCTGGACTACAAAGTAAGTTGTACAAAAGCTCCAGTAAGATTCCCAGATTTTAGTCATCTCTTTTCATTATTTGAATCTAGTTAAAATGTATACAGCACTCATTATAAGTCTTTTTTTTTTTTTGCTGCTTTTCTCTGATGGAAGCCATTGCCCGCATGATCTCTCCAATTATTTAAAGGTATACAATTCTGCAAAAATTAAATTTCATATTCTAATAGAATAAAGCAGCACAATTTATCCATAAAAACTGCCATTTCCTTTTATAATATTTTCAGGTCATTTCTTTGAGTGTTACAAAACTTCGCATTCCATAAAACTAAAACTGGCGACAATATATGAATGTTGGATGAGCAAAATGTGTGGGTGCTATTTCATTTGTATTTGAATGAGAGTTTTTATAATGGGCATAACCATTTAATAATGATTCTGTCCTTATTTGCTGAAATTAATTGTTAATGTAAAATACATTGCAGAACATAATTTGCAAGGACCATTGTCTGATGATCATGGCCTTAGAAAACCATGTCTTTTTTTAAAGCTTGTCATAATATTAATTAGAGCCTATCAGGCTGAACAAAATCAGAGACAAATGCCTCTTACCTGATTACTGTTCAAATTCTAGGGTCATAAAATTCAAACAATAAGCATGTTGTAGTCTAAGACAGATCCTGCTATCTAGGTCCTTGAAGATACAGTCTTTAGACTGTTTGGTGGTTCCTGAGAACTGTGGGAGTTCACACATCTGGAGAATATCCAGGATATAGACAGATGGTAAAACAAAACTACGGGTAAATCTGAAAAGGTCTTTACATGTGGGTAGCACAACCTCTATTCTGGCCTATTGATTTCTCTAGATTGCTGCTGCTGCTATAGACTCTGTTCCTGCTGTGATCAAGAAATCACAACAGACCAGTTACTCTCTGTGTAAACTTGACAGGATAGTGGGGAATGGAAGAGCTGAAGAAACTTCTTGGATGAGAAGCAAAACATCTTCAAAAAAACAACAAGAAAGTCCAGTTGCCTCCTGCAAAAAAACACTTTTTAGGGCAACCATGACTAAAAATCTCTACAGAAACTTGACTAGCATTACAGAGGATGAAATAGAGAGTCTTACTGAAAGGGTTTCTTTCACCATTGGTAATTTTGGCTTTTACCTCAAATCTTTGGTCATTTGCTCTGGGCCTTTCTCCTTTTTAAAAAATTAAATTTGATGGTAATATCCATATTTTCTCATACTGCTAGCATTGAATGTAAAAACCTGGCATAGATCACTCTGTGGTGGATCATCTATACACTTGAGAAATATCACCAAGATACTTATATGGTATAAGCATGATTTCACAGTAAAGTATCACACAATGTAGTTCTGAAATAGCAACTCAGGAGTAATCTTGGAAAATTTGTCCATGCTGCAATTCACTACCTGGCATAGTATAATAATCTTGCATAAAATATGCTCAAATTTTAAAATTCAGGTTCATTCATGATCTTTAGATGGCAAGCAATATGTAACAATTTTAATTTTTATTATAATGATAACTGGGAATAATACAAATAATGACCATTTTGAACAGCTTCTTTAAGAATTCTAAGTCTTGGTGGTTATTTTTTTTAAGAAATGGGGAATCTTGCGTTAGATAATACTTTTGGTGTCTGCTAGTCTTTCTGCCCATCAAATTTTAACTTTTATAAAGAATTTTCCTTTAATTCTTAGAAAAGGGAAATCTAGCAAGCTGTGTATACAAGTATTTAACATTATATTTATTTGTAGGAAGCCTGGTGGGACTGACAGAACTTCCTTAAGCCTTCTCAGAAAATAAACATAGCAAGCAGTGTGGTCCATCAGCCCATAAAATTGGAAATTTGTCCATTAGTCCATAAAAAGACAACATTAAATGGAGGTGGTACATAATGTCTCTGAGGACTAGAATGGTTGTAAAAGCATTTCACTCACTTTGTCTTTTTATTTGTTTTTGTTTTACTTTTTGCAGGGGAGGGAGCTATTGAACAGACCTCTCCCTAGACCAGATTTTTGAAATACTGAAATACTTTAAAAAAAACTATCTATCTCCATTCTAGTTCTTGTGGGTATTGAGAAAAAAAAATAACACACAGCTGAAAATGTTTGATGGACTGGTTAGGTATATAATTATTTGATTTACCATCTGCTTGCATGGGAATTCATTTTGAATATACCTCTGTATAAACTTGCAACTTTAAAAAAAAGTTTTCTGGACACGTTGCTGTAGCAGGTGCAAGGAAAGAGGAGAAGCAATACCAATGTCTCACCAATCTTCTTTGGAATGGCACCAAGTGTTGCATTATTTTACACAGAAATATTCTCCTTGAGAATCTGTACTTCACAGATCCTTGCGGTATATGGTTTCTGGCTTAATGACTTCTTAGTGCACAGTCAAGCTGAGTGAATGAAACAGCTGTGCCCATATGGAAGATGGTGTACACATGATTGTTCTCATTGATTTTCTTGACTACTTACCTCTTAAAAATGTATTAGTCCTAATTGCTGTAAATGATTTTAGAACTCTCTAAGAAAAATGAGCCTGGAGTCTGCCCTGAGAAGAACTGCATGTAGAGATCTGGTCTCTGTTGGCTGAAGGCTTAAGAAAGCAGATCAGACCTTTTTGCCTGAAGATATCTCACATAAATTCTCCTTCATGTCATTTAGCTATTGATGTGAGAGCTGAAGATTTTCCTTCAGAATAAAGAGGGAATACATTTCTAATTTATCCCAACACAGCAAGAGAAATGGAAAGAACAAAGAGGAGACAATGTGCATAGCTACTTGAAATGAATCCTGTCTTTAAATCCTGCTACTTTCATGACACTAACTATTGTCATTAAAAGAAAAAGAAATAACAATAAGCATTGTGAAAAAGGAATTAAGAAATTATCATAGATTCCTGCTGCTAACTATTCAAGCATCTTGCTCAATGTAGTAAATAGGATTTAATGATGAGCCCTTTGAAACTTGGAGACAATTCAATACTCATGGTAAATATATCAATAAGCTTCATAAGACAGCAATTTTTAAAACCAAACCAGACTAGTCTACTTAATAATTTACTGATACAGATAACAAGGAGAATGTGAAATTAAGTTTAAAATATTTTGTTAATAAATCAAAGAAAAAAACCTTTTTTTAAAAAAAATAACCTTAAACATTATTATAGTTTCCAGTATAGCCTCATGGCATTATTGGGTTGTCTTTTAACACTTGGGGCAGCAGAAGTCAAGGAGCAAAACTTCTCAGAAAGTTGTAAAACCCTGTTCATATAAATTTCAGAGCATTTTTGATTTCAAACATTCTTGCACAATCATTGCCTTTGCCAAGCATCTTTCTTTACATCTTTCCCTTTGCAAGCATGAAAATTCATAAACTTGATAGGACTGAATTAATACGCAATTGTAGGTAAAAAAAACCAACAACTCCAGAGACAAAAAAGAAGACCAATATCCTATCCCCTAACCTGTGTCTGTTATTTTAGTGGTTGCCTTCCTCCTTATTACCTTCTCCAGACACTTATAAGCACTGCTATCCTGAAAATAAAAGATGGTAGTGTTGCTACCTTCTAGCATCTTTTATTATATTTTACCGATAAGCATCTCATCATCTGTGGTAAGATGAGCAGCCAATAAATTTAATAAATAAATTTTCAGACATAAACTAATTGAATATTGAAGTGGAACTTTGGAATCATGGGGCGTCAAGAATGTAAGTACTGTATATTAGGACTATGCGGATCCTTTTAAAAAAAGTTTGGAATATGCAGTAATGTATATAAGGCATCTCTTTTCAGATTGCTAAAGCAGCCAGGTTCTTGTGGTTGGTTCAGAACCTATCCTGGCTTCTTTGAAGGGCTGTGCATGAATACAGTAGGAGTCACTATAACATTATTGGTGTTGCTATGTAATTATCATATTATTGAGGCTGTCTAATTTTGTCAGAGTTTGTTGCAGAAATTAAATCCAGAAAGCACACACAGTAAACTGATTCAGCAGGATTAATTAACTTCTTTATATACATGTAACACATGAAGATAAATGTACAATATCAATATAGATTTTTCTTCCACAGTAGCAGTTACAAGCAAAACACACAGGCAGCAGTACAGCAAATATGCAAGTCCAGACTGGTTTCAGTTTCGTTTTTTTTGCACAGACTCAGAAGCTGCAGACTAAGACACGTCCTGGCTCCAGTCTGTCTCAGCTCCCATTGACTGACTTAGTTGCTATGCCTATTCATTGGCTGACCTTGTTACCATGTCTCCATTCAGTCCCCATTGGCTGATCTATTCCAGTCCATGAGTATTCATACTCTGACAAATTTTGTTTTGGGTATTTCTGTGAATGAGAATGTATTAAATACATTCTCATTCACTGTGGGTGTGTAAGTTTCACTCAAGGTGTCCACAGAGGTAAGAAAGTTTGTTTCTGTCTGCAAAAAAATTGTTTCTGTCTGAGTTTATGCAACATGTGGAAAAGAATCAGAATGAAGAAGAAAAAAGAAGGGTCTCAAAAGAGGATTTTAAAAACAGCAGGAAGTTCCCAGGTGAATGTGGCAATGGATGTGACCCATAGCATTCCAGCAGAAAAAACAAAATTAGGAGGTGGTACCATTAGCCATGTTGTGAGGAACTGCTTAAACCTTTTGGAAGGCCTTCAAGGAATGGTACATTCAGAATTTAGACATGGTAAATATCCTGCTTGGACTCTTTTAGAACTCACCGAATCCTGGACAGTAGAGTGTTTATTGTTTTTATTTAAGAGGTAATCTATGGGGAGAAGAGTGATTAAGTTTTGTGGTGATAAACTTTTAAAATTTTCTTTACATGATGGGATGAAAGGGAAGATGGCATTCCCCCCCTTTCTTTTTTCTCTTTTTTCTCTTTTACACTTTTTTCCTTTATAGCTTTCTGTTTGCATTTTTGTAGTTTGCATTGGCTTTTATTCTCTCATTTATAATCCTTAGTAAAAGTTATTTAAAAAGAAAAGAGAGAGAATTCAGGGAGCCTGGGGAGAAGGAAACAACGAGAAACAGAAGAGAAAGGCTCATCAAAAGTGAATCAAGCATTTTACAATGACTAAGCAGTGAGGTTTTAACTGCCAAAGCTGTCATATAATGGAACAGGCCAACAACTGAAACAAGCAAAGCCATTTGAGGCCAACCTGATTGGTATGAAAAAATAAAGCTTTTGCAATTATGTTTTCTCCCTGCCTTTCATGAAGTCTCCACAGCAAGTTGAGCCTTAACAATGATGGATATTTCTTATCATGCTAGTAACCATTATAGCTACACTCACTGAGATAATAAGGGTAATCAAAACTCATGCTTGAGGGCATAAACTGATTGCTTCAGGGGATCAAGAAAAAAAACTATTTCCTCTTCACTTAGAGCATTGCATATTAATATTATAGAACTATCTTGCTGATTCTCTCTGAAGCATTACTGAATGCTAGAAATGAGTATTTCACTGAACTAGATTAAAAAAAATAATAATCCTATATTGGTGACAATCATGCAAATCCTCCAGTTTTTTTTTTAAGAGACCTGAAATTCTCCATATTTAAAATACAAAATACCTTAGAAGTCTTTGCTAAAGGAAAATGGTAGTGTTTTATGATATTGTTGACATATTGTTCTGTACTACATTTTATTTAGTAGTCGTATGTATCTCACAGACAACTGGCTCTGGACCGCCAAACCCCAAACTCTCCAAAATAATTGAACAAGTTCAAATCCAGCATCAGTCCAGATATATGCAATTAAAAGCATTGTATGATATTGTAATAGGAAGATAACTTTATCAACTCCATACATGTGGTTTATAAAACAGGGGTTATAGCAGGGGTGAAATCCAAAATTTTTCCTACTGGTTCTCTGGGCGTGGCTTGGTGGGTGTGGCAGGGGAAGGATATTGCAAAATCTCCTTTCCCACCCCACTCCAGAGGAAGGATACTGCAAAATCTACATTCTCACCCCATTCTGGGGCCAGCCAGAGGTGGTATTTGCTGGTTCTCTGAACTACTCAAAACTTCCGCTACTGGTTCTCCAGAACCCGTTAGAACCTGCTGGATTTCACCCCTGCATTATAGCCAAATGGAATTTTAGATTCAATATTTTTCTCAAGAACTGACTTTGCAGGAAAGTTCTTTTGATTTTTAGGGACAAGTAAGAAAAGAGAACAATTTTTGGTGAGTATCTGTCAAAAAGCAATGAATGGTTTTAAATTTTGCTCATGTTTTATAAGAGCTATTATGTTTATAGTTTTTAATTGTTAGATTTTTGGACTGTCTAGTGTTGTGTAATTATAGTGATATACAAACACTGGAAGAAAGAAAAAAAATTTAAGAATATATGGTTATTTATACCTAATGCACAAAAGAATTTATCAAGGGCAATGCCCTTGTTTTCAATGGTTTATTTTTTATTCTATAGTTTCATGTTCTCTATTGATATAAAAATATATTAACTGACATAATCAGGGAAAATCTAATTGAATACAACATGTAACATCCTATCTAATTACCAGGATCAATACTGAATTAAAGCTCTTGTAGTTCAAAGTATTGACAGTTGAATGCCAATTGAATATTACAAGAAAATAATAGTAATATTGAGTCTACCAAACTGGTCTAAGGTATTGTCCAATATAGAAGCTCAAGTTCAGATTTATCTATGATATTCCTAGATTTTATTTACTTACTTACTTACTTACTTACTTACTTACTTATTTATTTATTTATTTATTTATTTATTTATTTATATCCCATCTTTATTATTTTTACAAAAAACTCAAGGCAGTGAACATACCTACCACATGCTTGACCTCTTACTTTCCCCACAACAACTTTATGAGACAAGCTGGGCTTAGAGACAGCGGACACTCCAGCTGTATTTCATGGCTAAGGCGAGACTAGAACTCACGGTCTTCGGATTTCTACTCTGGTGCCTTAATTACTGCACCAAACTGGCTTTTCTCTGGCTTCATCTGTCATGATCAATGTATTTGCATATAAGAATTAAAACAATAACAATGGGGATAACAATAATATCAACTTAGGTCATGGTTTTTTATAAAAATATATTGGAAACACAGCTAAGTATACTTAATATTTAAAGCAAAGGTAGCAGCAAATAATGTTGCTACCTTTGCTAAGCTGCTAAACTTCAGCGAAAAATGGATGAACCTGAAAAATTCTTTGTCAATTTGTATTTTTTAATGTTTTTTTTAAAAAAGATACAGTTACTTTTTAAAAACAACAACCATGCATTCCAGAAGTGTATTTTAAATTGCTGTGATGACTCCCCCAGTGGTGGGATTCACATTTTTTTAACTAACAGTTCTGTGGGCATGGTTGGTGGGCATGGCATGGCATGGCTTGATTTGGTGGGTATGGCATGGTGGGAATGGCAGGGGAAGGTTACTGCAAAATCCCCATTCCCTCCCGATCAGCTGGGACTCAGGAGGCAGAGAATAGATGGGGGTGGAGCCAGTCAGAGGTTATATTTACCGGTTTTCCGAACTACTCAGAATTTCCGCTACCACCTCTGGACTCCCCTAGATGATTCCACGGATACCTGTTTAGATGTCAGCTTAGAAGAGGAGAACCAGTTCTTGGCATGTCAGGAGTTGAGTTAATTGATGGCTCTGAGCAGCTGTCTGGAAGTGATTTGGCTGAGGCTCCTGCTGGGGAAAGCATGCAGTTACAGACTGTCAGTGAGGAGGAGGAGGACCTGCCTTCTTCAGCTGATCCAAGAACACATGGGGCAGAGAAAAGGCAGGAGCAGATGAGGTCAGCCAGACTACTTGAGAGGATTGCCCTTCTTGATGGGCTGCACCAGAAGCTGGCTATTTAGCAACAGCAGACAGCAGGAGGTGTTGCGGGAACAACATCTTTATTTCCTAGCTGTGTGTTTTCTGGTCATTATGATTCTTGCCTTGCTTTGGATTGACACCGTGCCTTCACTTGAATCGTGCCTTGGAAACTCTGGACTTTTCTTCACCCATGAGCTCTCTTGTGTGTGGCTTTAAGTTTGCCTGGTAGATTTATTTTGTTTGAGAGACTTTCAAGTGCTTTATGAACTCTTTGGCCATTGCTCTGTGGACTAACATTGGTCTGCTCATGGCTGGACTTAATTGGGACAGTTTTGGGGTTTTTTGGTGAGGGGAATTGCTGGGGAATATTAATAAACCCACTAAACCACAGTTAAGTTTGTGTGTGAGCAAATGGGGCAGCACAATTGCCCTTTTGTAATTAAAAAAAAAAACATTATGTGCCATCAAATCATGTGGACTCTCATCAATTACATAGATTTTCTCTATGATGATCTATTGCTAATTGTTTTTTTTTAAAGTCTTCCAAGGGTGCATTCATTGCAACTGTATCTGAGTCCATCATCCGACTGCTGATCCTCCTCTTCTTCTCTTTCCTTCGGGGTGGGCTGCTGGGGGTTTGTAGGGGTTTGGGGGAACCTCTAACTAAGATTCTGTACAGTTCAGAGAACCCCAAGGTGTGGCCCCACCACACCTTGCCCACCCTGCCCCTCCCAGAAGTACCCACGCGGCCCATTTTGGATGCAGATAAGTGCAGGGCACACATGGAGGCTTGGGAAAGGTGAAAAATGGGCCTACCAGAAGTTTGGGAAGGCCAGAAATGGGCCCATTTCTGGCCTCCAGAGGGCCTCCCAAGCCTAGGGAGGCCGTTTTTGCCCTCCTGGAGGCTCGAAGAAAGCCTCCACAGCCTGGGGAGGCAAAAATGCCCTCCCCCGCCATGGTGCAGGAGACCAACTAGGCCATACCCACCCATGGTCATACCCACACAGCAACCAAGCAAAGAACCCCTTGCTAAACTTTTTGAAGCCCACCCCTGCTTTCCTTCCACCTTTCCTAACCTTAAAGCTTCTCCAGAAAGCTGAATCTTTGTCTAATGAGTCCAAAGTAGGATAATTTGAGCCTGTTTTTTGTGCCTTAATTAAGTTGCACTTGTTAATTTATATGAGAAAAATATGTATCAGAAAAATCACATAAAAGGAGGTGAAGCAAGGGAAGTTTGTAAAATAAAGACATAGTGAGAAAGATTATATTTCAAATACCACTTATGGGAAAGTTGTGCACAAAAACCTCACGTGGCATGGAAAGCTGTACACGACAGATGTGGAGTTTTTAAAAGTTCATTAAAAATCCTGGTAGGTTAGAATATCACTCACTAATGCTGACAGTAAAACTAGCAGAATTTTTACTGATCCATATGTTCCTAAGTAATTGCAGTTCAAACCAACAAAATACAAACAGATTAAAACCTCCTAACATGAAGTTTCATCACAGTTAAATAATCAGTTCCTTACTCAATTACTAATAGAGTGTGAAGATTTTGACTGAATGGTAATTACTAATCTATATCTTTTTTATTATTATTAAACAGACTACTAACTGATTTGGCATACCAATAAGGTTCACATGAAAGGTATATGATATTCTTAAAATCTTGATTTTATTTTTGTTCTGTTTAAGCTCATAAATTTCCACAAAATGAGGCTCAACAGGTTCCATCAATCAGCAAAGGTATTACAATAAAGCATCATCCCTTAGATATCTTAAAGTACAGATCACTGACAATCCATGTCTTCTTAACCATCCCATTCTGTTAACTTTTGTTCTTCAACTATGTCCAAAAAGATTGACTTAGTTCTGAATGTTCTGACTTTAATATAAAGCAATTTAATCCATTCCCCCCTTTGTTGTTATAAAGTTGGATCTAAAATTGCCATTCTTGAATTATGCATGCATAGGGTCTTAATTTCTTCCTGGGCAAGGAAAATCTTATGTAGAAGACCAGTGCCAAAATGTCAGCATCTATTAGCAATTTTATATTGCAGCTTGATTTTTAAAAAGCAGCTGGTATCTATATTTTTGCTGACCGTTAGCTCCAAATTTGCTGACAAATCAAAGAGAAAAGACTGAAGGGAGACATACCATCATGTGGAAGAGTGGTGGGAAAAAAACAAATGGTCATTTTGCTACTTTATTGGCAACTGGATCCTATTTAGGCTACCACATATTTCTGAGCTACTTATCCATGGCTACTGATAATACTAGTTAGGGAGTCTGGGCATTGACACTGAACAAATCTGAAAAGTATCAGGTCAGGGAACATTACAGTAACTTGATACAATATAAAAGTGGGTGGAATTTCTGTTCTAGGCAACATGGGGTTTGGATTTCATATTGAGGGATTTGTGTGTGTGTGTGTGTGCTAATTTTTAATTGCCCAAAAGAACTATAGAGAAGACAGGATTCATTTAAAATTGTATTATTTGAAGGACTATCATTAACGGTTGAGCTTTTCAAACTGCATCTGATTTCTTCTGTGCTGGTCATCAGAAGAATAGCAATTTGGTGCAAGGAATGTGACTTAGCCTTTACTGTTAATGGGATCCAGAAAATTGGGAATGCATGACTTTTATAAATATCTATTATCTATTATCTATCTATTATAGATAATAGATAGATATAAATGGCTCTGTGTGTGTGTGTGTGTGTTTGTGTGAGTGTATATGTTTGTGTAAGTGTGTATGTTCCAGCATAACTCTGGAATGCCTCAAACAGTTTCAACCAAACTTGGTACACAGATGACTTACTCTCTGGAAACAAATACTGTAGGGGTAAGACACCCCTAACACCCCTCGGGGTGTGTGTTCTGTTAAGATACAGCTTGTTGTGCCTTAAAATGGCTGCTACTATACTGCCTTAAAATGACTTCTACTGTACAGCACAATTGAGTTGCCATGGTAATGGCTTCACAGTACTCCACAAGGGGGCTCCCTCTGGTAAGGCGGAAAATCCAACATTAGAAATTATGTTTGGTCCAGACATTTTCAACAAAGCTTTTGATTATTATTGAAGACAAAAGTATGGCCACGATCAATAAAACATTACTGTAACTCAGCCTGCTTGTATCACTACGAGACTGACACGATGTACTTCACACAGATTACATACGAGAAAAGAACTACAATGTTGAACAGCTTAGTGCATATATCATGGATAAGCCACTTCTAAATCAAGATCAGAAAAAAGCATACAAAATAATCATGGATCAGCTAGCAAAACAACAAGGTGGTATCATTTTACTTCACGCTTCTGGGGGCACAGGGAAAATATTTTTAACCAATTTAATTCTTGCCGAAATCAGGGCTAAGGGTGAAGTTGCTCTTCCTGTCTAATGCAGGATTGGGGTAAATAAATACTCGGGCAATGCCGGGTTATCAGCTAGTAATATAATAAAATACTCCAAATGTACATAGCAGAATATTGCATAGCAATGAAAGGAAGCTGTAAAAATATAAACAGAAACATCCTAACAAATCTGCAATTGAAGGAGTGTGCAGATTGCTAATAAACAATTGTGGTCTTTGTAACTCTTCTACAATAGCAAATCTTAATAGAACTATATTCTATAGTAATAGAAAGAATTGCAGTTATAATGACGAACTGACTTGACTCTCTTAGCTTTTCCTTTGTTTTGCAACTGGATGAGATTTGATCACATAGAAAATAGGATAAAATGTGCAAATCATGGCTTGAGACAAGATAAGACCAGTCTCAGGGATATGGAGGAAGGAGGGTAAACAGGAGATGTTAGGTTTCTTTGAGATCATAAATAACTAATGAAGAAACACTCTTCATCTTCCCACATGTCAAAATATAATCATCACAGGGTACATTCAACACAATATAAATGGATTTCCAATTTCCCCAATGATTTCCTCTCTTCTCTCTCTCTCTCAAGCACATATTTATTCTCTAAAGCAGTGTTTCTCAGTCTTGGCAACTTTAAGATGTGTGGACAAGAGATTTCTGGGACTTAAAGTCCACACATCTTAAAGTTGCTAAGGTTGAGAAATCCTGCTTTAGGGAATTCCCCAAAGCTGTAGAAGACAGTGCAAGGGAAAGAGATATTGTAAACACTATGAGCACTCTTGATGCTAATAGTGGGATAATGTAATAAGGAAATATCCTTCACTTGACAGCAGGTTTATGGGTGTAAACTCCTAGGTAGATGGAACACAGAAGGTGTATACAGATGCAATTATTATTACCAGCCACAAAAGAGTTGTTAGACAATCACAGATGTTTTTTTATTAAAGTCCTTTAAAATAAAACTTTCATCCCCACTATAGAGGAAGTTTTCTCCTGCCTATTCATTTATTAAAGAAGCAGTCCTTGCTTTCATATTACTAAGAATATTAGGGAGAAAATACATTAACCAGCTGCAGTATGCAATTGGTGGATTTTTTTTTTCTTCAAATGATGGGTAAAAGGAAAATTAGTCCCTTAGTTCCTCCATACACTGCACAATATCTGTGGTATCACATATTAGCAAAATTTTGTTGAAAATCGTACAGGGAAAAAGACTTTACTGACATACAGATCAAGAAAGAGAACAAGGCCCTTGAGACCACATTGCAAATATTTGTTGGTTGTGGAACAAACATATGAATGTAAAAAGATGTATGTTTATGCTTCATTCACTATATCAAAACCTTTATGCTCAACATAAAAAAATGTGGATATACCTGAAAGAAATGGGCAGCACTTAACTCATTTAATAAAATCACTCTATAACAATTAAGAGGGCATTTACAGAGACACAGCCTGGTTTAAGGTTAGAAAAATGGTAAAGCCATATTGTATCTATTCAGTTTATATACAGAGGCAGTTTTGATAAATCATAACTTGGAGTCCAATAAAAATTAGAGGCAGAAACATTAACAATTTGAGATATGCAGATGACACCTGCATGGCAAAAAATGAAGAATATCTAAAACCTATCCTAAAAGTCAAATGGAAAAGTGAAAAGTCTAGATTCCAGCTATTATTCCAGCTCTAATAGTGGAAGTCTATTCCTGAGATAAATCTTTTCTGGTACTGGTAAGTCAGCTTACCTGAGAGGTAAATGTTCTTGTTCTTGACTGGTTGGTCAACATTTAATTTTTTTCCCCCAGGGTCTGACTCTCTCTTCTCACTAGTTAGACTGACAAGTTAGTTGAATGACAGATCAGGTTCAGTTTTATCTCTTTCGTGTCTGAATTTCTTGGGATTATGTTTTTCCCCCTATTAAAGCTTGAAGAGCTAAGACTCAAGTTATGTTAAATTCTGTTCAGACATTTTTGAATAACTAGACTTGAACAGATTCATTTGTTCTAACAATGCAGGAAGGTCCCTGCTTAGGTTGCATTTATGTTTCAGAACACCTTCTTAATATATGTTTTAATTATTTTCCAATTTACTATATTCTGAATTGTTAATTGCCATACATGCCATTTTTCTTTGGTTGAAAGATAGGGCAGAAATCCACTTTTGCAGTACCCATTTTGCTCCTATCCAGATCTTAAATGTATAATGATTGGATGGATTACATGTAGAATCACAGAGTAGATTCTCCTAGAGGATGCTCCTCCTAGAAGAATGGATTCCTAGAAGTATAAGCAGCATACAATTGCACCAATTAAATGCATGCATTGGTCCAGTAAGGACAATGGAACAATTCCTAGTCACTTCAATAGTTTCATTAGTTGCATACTTCCAAAGGCTGTATTTAATCGGTTCAATGGCTTGTCATTTGTATTTCCATTTTTTCCCCTTTCAGGTTCTTGAATTGGACAATTTGGTAATAATAATGGTTGTGGCCACTGCCACCAGATTAAAGTAAGGAATATAAGGCAATAGATAAGGGGAAGGAGCAGCTGATGCATACACTACAAATAATTAAGTTTTAATTGTTTGCTGCCCAGAGTAACTGGTTTGACAGGTGGGCCTATATAAATTGAATAAAATGAATTAAATACAAATATGTTGTCTGCCCATCAAGTGTGGATGCATTGGAGTCCATATTCTCCCAAACAGAGGAGTAATCTCTTTACTCCATAATCGGTGGGAAAAGATTATAGTAGCAGCTGTGTAAATCTTACAAGCTGATGATAATATTTTTAATAGTTTCCCCAGCTTTAGCCAACAATCAGAACTGGGCCAGGAATTCCGACAGCATGCCAGAAACAAGATTATCACTTTTGCACCAAGTGAGAAATTGGCATTATCCAAACAAGTTTACCCATGGTTAACTGGACCACAGTTATTTCATTGCCTATATTTATACAACATACTGGCTGCATTTGCACAATACAATTACTCATAGTTAACCGAATCATATTTTACACAGTCTTATTTTCTGGGTTTTCATGGAACCACTGAAGCACAAAGTAACCATACGGACACCAGGGCAGTTGCTATAGAACTGGGTTGCTCCCGGTTCACACCAGTTCTATAGAACTGGTAGTAAAACTGGCGGGAGGCCCCGCCCACTGACCCTGATGTCATGAAAATGCTTCTGCGCATGCTCGCTTTGCTCGCGCGTGCACGCGGCCCCATTGCAAACCAGTAGTAAAGGTAAGTAGAACCCACCCCTGCACCCGGCTAAGGTAAATATGGCTAGTTTGTGGTTCAGCATATCATGTGAACACAGCCCCTATGTCTGATTAAGATGTAGCCTATTATGTACCCAAGTACCCAGTAGTAAATTCTCCTACCTGCTCTGGCCTTACTCCTAACAGCAGACACAAAGTAACTTAATTTTTGTGTCCACAGCTTCTTTTTTCAGTGTGATCCACCTGCATTATTTTCTGTCTATTGTTTCAGTCACTTCTTTTCCATTGTTACCTTGGCTTATTTTCAAGAGTAAAGTCTATTTCTCTTTCTCCAAGCCTTTCTGAATTGAAATTCATGCTGGCATGCTGAAGTTTCCAATTTGGAATCCGATGCACTCACTTTTACTGCACCATAACAAATGTTCATTTGGAAATATTGCCCTGTTATACTACACAGGAATCTAGATAGATGATCCTCCTGTGACTGCTTCAGTGCACCTACATTCATGCCCAACCTAAGAGTGGGAAAAAGACAGAATATATTAAAAATTATAACTGAACTGGCTGAGAACTAATAGCAGAAATATTTCTTTAGGTGCATGCATTTCCTTTTTGCTTTGCTTTTCCGGTAAACATTTGTTTACAGTAAACAAAGCAACAGATTGCTTTCACACATCCTCACTCTCAGTTTCTACTGGCTTGATTGGAACAAACTGCAGTGCTGTAGTTCAAAGTTGAGGCAAAAGAAAAAGTCAGATTCTACTGGCTGCAAGGGGTCATGACATCATTCTGCTCACTGAATAGAAAAACAATAAAAACGTGATTGTGGGGGA
Source organism: Pantherophis guttatus (assembly GCF_059756535.1). NCBI lineage: Eukaryota > Metazoa > Chordata > Lepidosauria > Squamata > Colubridae > Pantherophis > Pantherophis guttatus. The sequence goes on from NC_142065.1 coordinate 30,099,243, forward strand.
ACAGGAAACAACATGCTAGGGAAGAGAAAAGCTGAGAAAACTGTTGCAGTTGAACAGTAATATCTGTTATTATTTATTTAGTTATTTGGGATAAATTTTTACCTCAAGAAAATGGCTAATATGATTCATGAATATACATCAGGGGTGTCAAACTCAAGGCCTGTGGGCCAGGTGCTTAGATCTGGCCCATGGGGCCGCCCTGGAAATGAAAGACCAGCTTGTGGTACCTCTGCCAGCGAAAACAGAGCTCCATTTTTCCTTGGCAGAGGGCTGTAGGAGGCCGTCGCAGCTGAAAACAGAGCCTGGGTGGACTGTGCGCAGCCTCCCCGAATTCCATTTTTGCTGGCAGAGGGCTGCAGGAGGCTGTCACTGCTGAAAACAGAGCCTTGATGCCCACTGGCCATGTCCACACCCCTGGCCATGTCCACCCTCCGAGGTCAAACACAACCCTGATGCAGCCCTCAATGAAAATGTCACCCCTGGTACAGAGTCTTTAAGTACTTCATCCTCCTGCATCTTCCGTACAACTCCTGGGAAGATAAAAATGCTGCCACTGCTTTTCTGCAGAGAAATCTATTTATGTCCTGGTTTATTGAGGAAGCTGGTAGCAATCTTGCCCTTTTCACTAGTTGATATGACAGAGAGCCTACCCAAATGCTTTCTCAAGCAGAAGTATAGCCAATTCATTATGAATTCAAGTATTTATTACACCCAATAAGGTTAAACAATTAGAAGTAAAAAAAGTACAAAAAGAAAAAAGACATCCCCCTCACAAATAATGACCTCTGAAAATTTAATTTTGGCCCACTGTTCCTTTATCCTGAATTTATCCTATAATTTCCACATTCAAATCACAGCCCATAAAATAAAATCAAAATTCTAATCCACAAGTAGCTTTACTACTCTACACTTTGCTGTATAATTCCTGATCTTCATCATGGACATATGTGAGTTCTGGCTTCTTTTCTTACCAGGATATTATTCAGTCTCTGGGGAACAGCTCCATAGGACAAACAACAAGCAAAAACAAAATGGAACTCTCCCCTTCCTCTTTTTAAAAACTTCATCAAGGGACAAAACTGCCATTTCAGACTGACTCATTTGCATATGATTTTCCCAGACTATGACTGTCTCTGTCCACTTGGACTGACCATTCAATTCATTAACTCTTATCAGTGTCTGAACCTCTTGGAATGGCACTGCTCCCACTCTTTTGGCTCTGATAATCTGAATGTTAAAATGACGATTCTGCATAGCTGTGACTGAAATAATAAGCAGCAGTTCTGTGACAGCAATGTTTAAAACAGCAGTGTCAATTTCATTTTAAGCTGGAATAAAGGTGACAAGAGTAGAGAGACTGAGATTCAAGGTAAGGCAACGCAAGTCTTTAAAAATGATTATTTAATTACATAATACCCTAATGTGGCTATTTATAATTAATGGGAGCTGTGAGCAGGAAACTTCTATTGCACAGTTAATAGAGAAACAGCTTCTGCCATTACTGTAGGGCATTTTTTGTATGACCTTTAACTTGCACTAGAAAACAGGCTGCTGATATTATAGTGGATCAGCAACACTGCCAAAAAGCAAGAAACTCACATTTCAGGCAAGGGAAAACCCAAAGGATATAAGCAACATGACATTACATAGCTACAGTGGAGATCAAAATAAGGACTATGTCAAAAATTAGAAAGAAAGAAAGCATTTAAGGTCCCCCCTGCCCCCCCTCCCAATTTATCATTTCTTGCAAGTATGAAACTCAGGGGTCAAAATGAAGCTCTCATTATAACATATGGGTTGCCTTCATATTTTCATAGAGTTGCAAGAGAATTCTTCTAATCCAAGCCCCTGAACAGTACTTGAATTCTCACAGCACCCTGGAAAAATGGCTCTCCGATTTTCTTGAAAATTTCCAGTGATGGAATGTGCATGGTTTCAGTGGCCTTTCCACTGTTTAATTGACAGCCCTCCTAAGTAGAGTAGACCATGAAATCAGGATGTCTAGAACTACTTTTACTGAGATTGACTATTCTGGAGTTTCTTAAAGATTTCAGTCAATGGTTTTGTAATAACACTGCCAGTTCTTTTGGTGGCACAGTTTTGCAAGCTGACTCTGCCCACAGCCAGGAGTTCTATCCTGACTGGCTCAAGGTTGACTCATCCTTCCATCCTTCCAAGGTTGGAAAATGAGGACCCAGATTGTTGGAGGCAATATACTGACATTGTAAACCGTTTATAGAGAGTGCTCTAAAGTATATAGTGTAAGTCTAATTAGCTATTAGCTATTGCTAATACCCTGAGATGTAATCATTGGATATATAACTCTTAGATTCATTCAGAGCAACCTGAATCCATTTTCATTTGGAATTTAACAATGATAAATCTAAGAAGCTTAAGCATGTAAATCTAGCAATAGATCCCACTGAATTTTCATTCCCCTATCTTCATGGCTGTGCATTTATGTGAAAGAAAACAAAATGTGGGATATTGTTGCCCTTGCTTTTTGTTTCTTGCTCCCTGATGCTTAAAGTCATTTGAAATAATAATTCAATACCCAAAATGGGGGTAGTTCCTTTCAGTTTTGAATCATCCAATCACTTCTGTTCCAGCAGCTTGAGGTTCTTCTGTGACATGGATAGACAGACAGATATTGCTGGCAGAAGTCTTTTCCTAAAGTTCATTACTTGCTTAGGTATCATAATTCCAAGTTCAAAAGTTTTATGTAACACACAAAGCAAAAGGATTTAGCATTGAATGTGGATGACCTGTAACCAATGCAACAGTGTTTTATAATCAAGGATAAACAATTAGTCCTTAGTGCTCTCTGAGCTTGGTTGTTCGTTGGCAGATGTTTCATTACCTGATTAGGTAATAGCTTCAGTACTAGAAGAAAGCAGGATTTCCTCTCTGTTTATGTGCAATAGCTTGCCCTGTCAATGTTGGAGGGAGTCTACCAAGGAGAAAACACTCCCACCAACACTAATGGGACAAGCTACTGTACATAAACAAGAAGCAAACCCCACACTCACTAGCACTAATGTTACCAAGTCAGGCAATGAAACGTCTGCAAGCAAACAATCAAGCTCAGAGAGCATCAAGAACTCTACAGTTCAACCCTGAGCTACATATAGTCTTTTTTTTAAAAAAATTGATAAACAACTAAATCTGCACATGTCTAGTTTTAGACTTTTCAATTTTTACTTTCCTAAAAAGAATGAGCCTGATCTCTCTCTGTTCTAATTGGAATACTTATCTTTTCTAATCTGTGTGTGTGACATAGAATAGAATAGAATAGAATAGAATAGAATAGAATAGAATAGAATAGAATAGAATAGAATAGAATAGAATAGAATTCTTTATTGGCCAAGTGTGATTGGACACACAGGGAATTTGTCTTGGTGCATGTGCTCTCAGTGTACATAAAAGAAAAGATACATTTGTCAAGAATCATAAGGTACAACACTTAATGATAGTCATAGCGTACAAATAAGCAATCAAATCATATTAGGAAACAGTCAATATAAATCATAAGGATACAAGCAACAAGGTTACAGTCATACAGTCCTAAGTGGGAGGGATGGGTGATAGGAACAATGAGAAGATTAATAGTAGTGCAGACTTAGTAAATCGTTTGACAGTGTTGAGGGAATTATTTGTTTAGCAGAGTGATGGTGTTCGGGGAAAAAAACTGTTCTTGTGTCTAATTGTTCTGGTGTGCAGTGCTCTATAGCATAATTTTGAGGGTAGGAGTTGAAACAGTTTATGTCCAGGATGTGATGGGTCTGTAAATATTTTCACAGCTCTTTTTGACTCATGCAGTATACAGGTCCTCCATGGAAGGGCAGGTTACTTCTGTGTCTTCTACTTCTGTGTAATGGCAAAACACTAACTTCCCTTCTAAAGTGGCACTGGTTTAGCTTTTTAATAATTAATTACTTTCCAGCATTTATTATCATTCACATGGCTGATGTGTTTCTCTTCTGTGACCCGCATTTTCTCCCCCTGTTCATGCCTTGTCGATCCTCTCTCGCTGCATCTCAAAAACTAAACTGTGAAAAAAAGCTTCGTTTCACCGATCTCTGTGAATAAGACACAACGCACAAGGAGGATGATATGGTAATGAATTACTCATAATGCAACAGTGGTCCCTACTGGCTGTGTAGCGAATAACGTTGCTTCTCTCAACTGAGGTCCGTGTGACAAGAGGTTTGTCGGCTCGGGAGCAGAGTCTGGAAATACGAAAGAGCAGCAGGGGGTAGCGCAATCCAAGCACCTCGAGCTAAAATAGTTAAAATCGCGCTTCGTGAAAGGCATCCACTTTTCATTCGTGAGTAGGCGAAGGTTTTCTTGGAGAACCTCAGAAAAGCGTCCCCAAAGTTCCAAGAGGCCATTTGAAGTCCCAACGGTGCTTTTTTCCAAGAGGCAATTGGACTTTCTAGTTTGGATGAGAAGCGAAACGTCTTCAGAGAAAAACTAGAAAGTCCAGTTGCCTCTTGAAAAAAGCACCTTTGGGACAACTATGACCTGGATGACTGACAATCTCCAAAGGCCATTAGACGTACAGCTCCCACCGCAGCCGGATCGGTAGTTTATAGCATTCACTGGAATTTATATATAAACCCCAAGACTCGAGGACAATTCCCAGCAATCGAGATGCAAGCGAGCGTCCGGAGAAGTGAGCGGCGGCGGATGTGTGCGCGCACCAGTAACAAACTTACATTTATTTCCTTCTTTCAATCCCTTGTGACGGTCACCAATAAAGTGGGACTGGTCCAGCTTGCTGAGCCGTTTAGGGACCACCATCCAGGCGCTTTCGAAGCTCGCTTTGGCTCGCGCACCCTTCTTCTGTCCCCTTCTTTCAAAACCTCGGGAGCGCGTTATGTCTCGATCTCTTGAGCGCGCGTGCTGAGCGTAGGTATTGAAACAGCCAGCTCGCTCCGAAGTTAAGTGAATAATGACGGAAATTACTATTTTCAACTGGAAATGACTGTGGGCGCTTTTAAAATATTTGATCTAATAATGGCCCCCCTGGAAACCTCGCATGTTTGAGACTTTCAGGCTCCTAGCAGGGGGGGATTCATTGCTCTCCGTTGCGCAGTTTAACTGCAATCCTAATCTGGTTGAGGAAAAGTGAAAATTCTCTCTCTCTCTCTCTCTCTCTCTCTCTCTCTTAAAAAAAATCTCTCCTGCCCTGCCTCCCGATCACACGTAACCAGCAGCGCCTTATCACACGAAAAACGGTTTGCCAATTTTTATTTATTTATTTATTTATTTATTTATTTTTTGCGTTGTCTCTTCCTGGGGCTCCTGCTGGAGCGGAGAAGAGCGAATACTCATCCTCGGGCGGCGGAATACCCACGGTGGCACAGGCGAGCGCGGGCGCGGGCAGAAAACAAAAACAGTCTTTCCATTGATTTTGCTTTGAGAACCTTCCAATTCCCCATTTCTACGCGGGCTGGGTGTCCGGTATTGAAACGTCTTGTTAATGACTCGCATTTCCCCGCCCTCCAGTCGCCTAGCGCCAAAACAAAAAGGGAAGGCAGGATGGGGCTTTTTTTCCCGATAGCGAAGCAGACAGCGAGTGGCGACTGATGCGCGGTGCTTTCTCTTGTTTATTGCCCTCCGCTCGCCTTCCCTCTCTCCTTCCCTCCGTATGAGTGAGTGGGAGAGGGAGAAAAGACGAGCGTTAGGACTCGGGGGAAATCTCCCCCCCCCTTTTTTTCCCCCGCTTCTTCAATCAGCTTGTCCTATTCCTCAGAGCAGGGATAGCGGAGGCTTCAGCCGCGTTCCGGAGAATCCGCTCCAACCCAACTCTCCGGGTTTATCAATGCAAGGGATGTTTGCCGGACGCACGGAGAACCGGCTCTTCTGCTGCTATTGCCGCGGGAAGGGCATATGAACTCCCTCAAAGAATGACTAGGATTGCTACGTTTGCCATTCTCTTGCAGCTGTTGCAAAGAAGTCGGGGACAAGTCTTTGCAGGTAAGCGGCTCCTGGATTTTGACGGGAGCGTGGCTGGAGCTTTTGTGTGTGCGCGTGTGTGAGAGCAGTGTTTTGCTTTGAAGTAAACCAACCCTTCTAAGGCGACCGGGATTGCCTTGCGAGGTTTCCTGGACCTTCTGCCTTCCTTCTCTCTCTCTCTCTCTCTTTTTCTCTCTCCCGGATCATGTCGCCATTCTCTCCGTGGTTAAGTTTCTGGAGGTCCTTGGATTGCGTTCCCTGATTGTGGTGTTTTAGGTGTCAGAGAGTTTAATTGCTAAAGAGCAAGATAAAAATCTTACCAGGGGCAGTTTGCTGAAATACTTTCCTTTTTTCTTTTCGCTTTTCCTTAAAGACAGCAAAAGCATCAGTTCAGTGCGATCCTATGCTCCGTTTACCTGGGTTAAGAATAATTTCCATGGAGCCCACCTGGAAACAAAGGTAGCTGAAAGTCTTTTGTTCCACATTAGAATTGGAATGTCCAAATAAGGGTGCTCTCTTTCCATGTGGCTTGGTCTTTCTTTCTTAGGAACCTTATAGATGTGCCATTATTTTTAACCAAGAGAAGCTTAAATGTTGCTTCTTATATGATACTGAAGGCATCTTCTCTTTAGAGTCAAGACACTGAAGTTCTTTTTATAGCAAACAGTTGGTCTCCATCAAACGAAAAGGAGAAGCATCAAGCATTTAAAAAATGTACAACAGGAGACTTTAACTCAAAACTCGCCCAACAGAGTTACACTTTATTGGTCGATTTGCCTCTACAGTGCAACCCTCTCCATGAATCATCTAACCCCTTGGGATCTAGAGACTTGGAAAAACTTGCAGTTTCCAGTTTCAGTTGACAAAAGCTGCCACTTTAATCTAGAAGGAGTTTGTGTTTCTGAAGGCATGAAGTTAAGGTGAAAAAAAAGAGTCTGAAAATCTTTTCGAGTCCGTTTTCCTTTGTTCAATTGGATCCTCTGATAATTTTTGCTCTAATGAACAGCCCATGTAGGCCAACTATATATGGCTCTTACTGTGCTTTATCCTATCAAGGAATGTGTCAATTTGTGTATTTTAATTATTGTCATTTTTATTTGGTGGGATTGCCATGCTTGTAACTCAGGAAATCTATATTTATGTTTACATGTTTGTGTGCCTGAAATTCCTCTATGCAGGTATAGCTGTTTGCCTATTGCGCACTTCCAATGTGCAATGTGTTGGAACTTTCAAGTTTGAACAGTTAAAGGACAGGTTGCTCTCAACATTTCCAGCTAAATAAAAGAGTTAGAATTCAAATGCCTGAACTAACACTTTGTGTTTTAATAGAAGTTTTTTTAATAAAAAAGGAAAATAATATATACATATATATTATATGTAATATATATCTATCTCTATCTCTATCCCTATCTATCTATCTATCTATCTATCTATCTATCTATCTATCTATCTATCTATCTATCTATTTATCATGTATATATAAAACACAAATTGGTATGGATAATATTTCATTTAATGCAGTTGCATCTAGGTAATGCCATTTAGGTTGAGTCTTAGATTTCATTTTAAAAAGGGAGATGGGGAAAGATCAGTTGGTAATTTCCTATGAAGGGGAGTCATTTATAGGGTCATACTGGTCTGCTAAATAAGACTATCCCAGGTAAATATGTGTGAGACTACAGATTAAATATCTTCTTCATTGTTAGCAAATAGTTATTCAGGACTAGAACATTTTATGAATGTGTGAATTTGAAGCAAACTGAGTTCCATATTAACTTGCAAGTTTAAAAGTTCCTCATTAATGTGAGGTTTGTGCAGCATGCTAAGCAGTAAGTTATTGAACCATGGTTTGTTGAATAATTCAAAAGCGACTAGTTCATACAACTGGAAAAGTCGTAAGCAGTGGTTTACCAATCACCAGTTGCTGGGTTTACAGAACATAGCAATGCCAAACTTTAAAAATGTGGCTTAGTATAGTATGTGAGAACTCAAAGTACACATTTAGGATGGTTGTATGACACCTAAGCATGCATGAAAACATGGACCATAGTGGATTTTACAGTCTCTGATTGTCAGTTTAAATTCTTGATAGAGGTTTTGTATGATGGTGAACATAGCAGATCTTTACTTCTTACTGTTGCAGTAGAATCAACAGTAAAGTAACTTCTTTCACACTTAATGCATTTCCTCCATGAGTCTGCAGTAGATGTTCTGCAGAAAGTCCAAGTGACAATGGTCTAGTTTGAATAAATGACATGAAAGAAAGAAAAAAGCAAAGCTTTCAGGCTGGAAAAAAATGCCATTCAGGTTTTATTTTTAAACAACAGCATTGTGATTTGAAGCTCAGAATAAATTTCCAGATAATATATGGGCACCCAGGAGAGGACACACAGTATTGCATTTTTAAATTATAAACTAAAAGTAGATTAGGCAGCAACAATTAGCAAGCAGGTTAGGAACTTTTCACTGTCTCTGTTTGTTAATCACCATGTGATTCAGAATGTTAACTGCCACCCTTTTGCTACTCACTTTGCTGCTGAAGAGGTAAAGAATATAGAAATAAACAGGACTTTGTGTCTAGTTTTGTAAATGAGGCTACAGAGAATGTTGCTTCTTTCACCTTGAAGATTATACTTAACTGCTGAAGATTTAATGCCTTGCAACCAACTTGCATGGCTAATGCTCAGATAATTAAAGAAAAGGAGGGAAAGAGCTCTGTACCTCTGATGGATTTTAATATTAAAAATACACAAAAGTCCTTTTGTAACCTGTGCACTTCAACTGTTGTCCATCAGATGGTGCTGCCTTCATAGCTGTTATAATGTCATTATAGCCTGGACTTTGCCATTCATGTGTTTTCAGGACCTTATGTATACAGTCAAATTCCATAAATTTTGCGTAGTATCCACTTGGGAGAAAGAAAAAAGAAATATAAGGGATCCAGAGTATTGGAAAGAAGTAACACAAACACACAGAAGAACTGTTCTCCTTGCATCTAGATTATTTCTTGACAAAACTAATTACAACCCACATATACAAACAATGGATAGGCTTTACATAAAGTTATTTGATTTGGATTTAGTTCAGCATGTGTACTCAATCACCGCAATTTGTACACCAGCTTGGTCTAGTGGTAACTTCTAGCATTTTGCTAGAAACCAGAAGTCTATGAATTCTAGTCCCATCTTAGCTATGAAAGCCAGCTGGTTAAGCAGCCTCCTCTCTCCTGACTAGGTGGCTCAGTGGCTAAGACACTGAACTTGTTGATCAGAAAGGTTGGCAGTTCGGTGGTTCGAATCCTAGTACAGGTCTCCTGTGTGTGTGTGTGAGCAGGGGGTTGGACTAGATGACCTCCAAGGTCCCTTCCAACTCTGTTACTGCTACTCTCTCTCTCTTTCCCTCCCTCCCTCCCTCTCAGTACAACTCATCCTACAGAGTTGTTGTTGTGGGGAGATTGGAGAAGGAAGGGGGGTTGGTTATGTTTGCTGCCTTGAGTTATTGGTAAAAATAATAAAGGCAGGATACAATGAATAAATAAATTTTACACTGTGGTACACTCTCTTTCATGGGAGATGAAAGCAGAATACACCGCATTTGCCATCATCCAAAGAATGTGATGGTGACATTTACTGTAGCTTGGATTCCTGTAGTGTGGCTTTGATACAAGTAATGATTAAAACAACTATGACTTTCCATGAGGTAGGTGTGAACCAGTGAAGCATATGTTGTTTCACAGACGCTTTCAAATATTCTTTCTGCTAACAACCTTTTTCCAAACTAATTTGGCTTCTAAAAGACTTATCTGTAGCACTGATCATTTGTGGCATCAGTTTCATCTGATGCAAGGATAAAGTTTTTTGAACCACATGTTTTATGAGAAGGATTAGTAAAGTACTGTTAAGCAAATTGCCTTCTGCACCATAACTGGACTTCTGCCATTGAGAAAACTTGCAGAAGATCATATGCTGTGTAGCAGACCAAACCAGACCCATCTAACCACTATCCTTTTTACTATACTGATTCGTTCCACAAACTATGTAATACAGTATACTGAATAAATAAAAATTGGCTAGGTTCATTCAGTGCCCTAAGCTGTAAAATGTTTTACAAACCATTGTGTCTGACTTCCCATAGCATACTGTTACACATAGGATGTATTCCTCCAAAGCTTAGAGTTACTAGCTATGGGTGTATAATACATATCCATAAACATGCATTCCCTCTCCCTCCCTCCCTCCCTCCCTCCCTCCCTCTCTCTCTCACACACACATGGACACACACATACTTATGCACAAAGAATTTCAATTTGTATTTTTCAGTGGTTATTTGCAATGATATCTATTCTACATTTGCCTTTTAAAACCTCCTAAACCAGGCATCATTACACTAGTTCCTGATAGTACTTTGGTATAAAAATATATTTTTGTTTCTCCTAAATTTATATCCAGTGCCGATTATAATCCTTAGTTCTAATTAACATTAACAATTCCCTGAAATATAGTTTGATTTTTTTTTACTTGCCTGCTTATATAAGGGGTGAAAATAGCTGCTTGTTCAACAATTTGCATATACTTGCATAATAAGCAGACATGTATTTTTAATTGATTGTTATGGTTTACTTGATATATTTCTGAATTGTTTGTGTTTTCTGTGTTATGATTTGTTTATGAACAAAGATCCTGAGGTTTTATGTATGAGCTTTCATTGCAGTAAAAGTAACAAAATGAAATGGAGCAATTCATCTGCTACTTACACTGATGCAGCCTATCCAGTGGGAAGTCCTGAACAAAAATGTTTGAACTGAATTTTCTGAGATAGAATCAGCCTTTGGCAGCTAAAGATGGGGGGTGCTTTTCTGTATACTTGCAGGCTTTTGATTCAGCAAAGCATTTTTGTTGCTGGGATGCATGGAAGTTGAAGTTTAGTCAGTCTTTCTCATGAAAGCTTCCACCATATACACACAAAGATCTATTTTATATCTGGGGAGATCCTTGGAAGAGTAATACTGAGGGCAAGGATTGGTACCTTCTTCTCCTTTTTTTCGCACCAAGGGAGCAATTGCTGAAGAAATGTTGCTCCTGGCATAATGAATTGCCAAATGCAATTATTATTATTGAATTATTGAATCTGTCACCTGCACCTCTATAACTATCTGGTTGGGCTGTGCAACCAAACAAGACAGACACAGACTTCAACGGATAATTAGAACTGCAGAAAAAACAATTGCTACCAACCTGCCTTCCACAGAGGATCTGTATACTGCATGAGTCAAAAAGAGGGCTGTGAAAATATCTACAGACCCCTCGCATCCTGGACATAAATTGTTTCAACCTCTACCCTCAAAAAGACACTATAGGGCACTGCACACCAGAACAATTAGACACAAGGACAGTTTTTTCCTGAATGCCCTCACTCTGCTAAACAAATAATTCCCACAACAGTGTTAAACTATTTAATAAAACTGTATTACTATTATTCTTCTCATCCTTCTTATTACCTATCTCCTCCCACTTATAACTATAACCATGCTGCTTGTATTTTTACAATTTATATTGTTGTTTGTTTCCTAGTATGATTTGATTGCTTATTAGTAACCTATGACTATCACTAAGTGTTGTATCTTATGATTCTTTATGAATGTATTTTATTTTTCTTTATGTACACTGAGAGCATATGCACCAAAGACAAATTCCTTGTGTGTCCAATCACATTTGGCCAATAAAGAATTCTGTCCTGCCCTGCCCTGCCCTGCCCTGCCCTGCCCTGCCCTGCCCTGCCCTGCCCTGCCCTGCCCTGCCCTGCCCTATCCTATCCTATCCTATCCTATCCTATCTGTGTATGCATTTCTCTCTGTGTGTACAAACAAGAGCATTAGGATCCACTTAGTCATGTCAAATTGCAAGTTAGCTTTTTTTACAATAACGCTGCTGTCCTCATATGTAATTTTCATTGTATGTTGTACTGTGTACTGTTATCACATGTAATTTTCATTGATAAATGAAGTGCTAATGGTAACAGTCAAATTCAGGCAGAATGGTTTTGTCATTTATCATCAAGTCATCTGCTGGTTATTCAATGAGGCTATATTTTGAAATATTGTGGAATCGAACCAATAGGGTTAGATAATTCAGTGGTTGAATTTATATGCTATGCTAAATCATCATTTGCTTTTGCCTTGGTTTAAATAACCACAGTGGCGGAGTTCAGATATGGCATGGGTGCAAGTGTGCAAATGTCCCTTTATTGTTTTGTAGGAAGCTAAAATAGGGCTTGCTCTGCCTGATTTTAGAATGTGACCCTCCAGCCAATCAAATTCCATTTTGTTGCATTAAACTGTAAACGATTTATAATAATGTTGGGTTTACAGAGTACTTTAATATTTGAGATTGTTCTATGTGTAACGAAATGTATTATGGCAGTTTTGATAAATAAATAAAAATAGCCCTTAGTGGTTAATGCCAACTATTAATTCAATGTCTCCTTATCAGTTATCATGGACATTTATCTAGGGAGAAACTTGTGTGCTTTGAGATTCATTTGGCTTTCCCTCTTTTTCTGACTCCTGCATTTCAGGAAATGAAAAGAATTTGAATGCATAGAATTCTGTTACGTCAAAGTAGAGAATAAGTACAAAATAAAGTAAGATGGCAAATCATTTATGAGGATATTAAGCATTACCTCAGGAAAAAAACCTGAAAGTTGAAGGAGATGGGGAGAAATCTAGAATATATTTAATTCCTCTTGCTTGGTAACTAGTTTCAGTATACTGATAGTATATAAAATAAATATCTATAGGCCCTTTGTAAAAGGCAATCCACAACAACTGCCATAGTATGACGATTTAACTCTATAACTACTGTTTCATTCCTCGGGGAAACTGGTAGTTGTACATTTCAATGTATATTTTCCTTCTTAGTTCATTTGACTTTTCTTCTTTTGTGAAATAAATGCTATAAACATGCTTGGAAAAATCATCCTTTTCCTTCAACTATAGACTATTGTCTGTCTGGATGAAAGAAATTATTTTTCACAAATGAAGGCAAATATATCTATCCCAAGAACAAGTTGCAGAATCTAATCTGGGTCGGTCACAGGGACCAGAGATTTAATCTTCCGACCTTTCGGACTTGTGCTGGAGCCCATCCTCAGGGAACTTCTCTCTCACCAGAATATTTGAGAGATACCATATTTTTTGGAGTATAAGACGCTCCAGAATATAAAATGCACATCAGTTTTTGGGGAGGAAAACAAGAAAAAAAATTCTGCCTCTCCCTACCAGCATCCATCAGTATTCATCTGGCTAGCGTCCTTGCAGCAAATAGCAAACAGCCTGGTCAGCTTCAGCACATTATCACAGCCTGATTCAGCACAAGCAGCTGATTGGTGGATGGATTTGCCTCCTGGTATACCTCCAATCAGCTGTTCCAGGCTGCAGGGATTGCCACAGACCATTGCTGCCTCCGTGCCTCGTGTTTTTGGCCTCTGTGCCTTGCATTTTTGGCCTCTGAATACTCCGTTTTAGACCCGTTCCAGGCTGTGGAGATTGCCACAGCACATCGCTGCTGATTGCCACCTTCGCATGTTGTGTTTTTGGCCTCCGCACATCAGGTTTTTGACCTCTGCACACCTTGTTTTTGGCGTCTGTGCATTGCATTTTTGGGTGGTTCCAGGCAGCAGAACCTCCTGAAAACACAACGCTTGGAGGCAAAAAATGGGGCATGCGGAGGCCAAAAATGTGATACATGGAGGCTGAAAACGCAACACGTGGAGGCGGCGATTGGCAGCGATGTGCTGTGGTGATCCCTGCAACCTGGAATCTGGGTCCCACTTTCTCCAAGAGAATGATGGAGATTTATGATCATACATTCTCTTAGTATGTGAATTATTTATAGGAAGTTTTTTTTTAAGTTTCAGTGATTTACCCCATACCTCATATAAAAGACTATAGAGCCCAACCTGTGTTTTGTGTACAGTTGAGAACCACTGTATTAAGCCATTACAGAATTCTGAACTAGCCTTCCTTTAAAATAAGAGATCTCTTTTGGTTACCATGGAAACTACTGTGCTGCTAAAAAGGTAGGTACTATAAGAGTTTTGTGGCACTCATGGAACAAGAATTGGGGCAAAGGTTATTTTTTTTCTAACAACTGCTATTTGTGATGTTATTTAGACCTTTTCCTGTTAATGGACTAAATAAGATAAATTGATTTTGCTATTACAGCTTGTAGCTCGTTCTGAACACATAGATAGAACAGGGAGTGTGTTTTTTACTTTTAGAATTTCTTTGTTCCCTGAGACAACTTTTCCTAGCAAAGTTGCACTGAAGTAAATAATTTACACCTGGAAAAAATGGCTTCTGAGTTGTGTAAAAGGATGTAACATCCCTCTCTTCTATACTTTTGTTTCTGAAAGGTCCAAGTAGCTAATGAAGATAACAAGGTGGTGGGTATTGTTTGGATGGAGAAAAGATTACCTCTGATGTACATTTTACTTCCAGACTGAAAATTGAAGTACTTTTCTTGTAGATATTTGGATAAAGCTGTAATTTGAGTCAGGGTTTTTCTTTCTGCAACTGTGCTTCCATTTGAAAATTTGCCTTAGTGTCTTCAAACACAAATGAAATGCTGAACTGAAATCATGCAGCCTTCTCTAAATCCTGCCAAAAGAAATATTTAATGGAATGATAAAGGATGAATCATATCCTAATTCTTAGCTATAATACCAGATGCATTTATGGTTATATTGTACTTCTATTTAGCAATTGTTTGAGTTATAAGACTGATACATCAATTCCCACCCCCACTTTGAGACATTATAAGTTAAGATTGAATGCTTGTGGATTGTTGATAGGTTATTTGCTAAGAACCTATTCCAGAATTTCCTTCTTCTAGTTTATGAACAGGTCCTCAGCAATATGGGAACAGACAAAGCTCAATGATAGAACTATTCAGAGGAACCAAGACCTATTAATTTGTATTGGCAAAAGCTTAGTCTCTCAAACTGCAAGGAGAGGTAGATTGGATAACCACTCTATATCAAGTAGACGTTTTGCATTACAAAATCTCTATATAAAGTTACGGTACCTCAGACATCAAAACTGGGCAGCATTTCAATTGCTGAAGGTTGTTTTTCAAATTGCTTTAAAAAAAATTAATTAAATTTATTGACCACTCATCTTACCACAAGGTAACTCTGGGCAGTTTACAATATAGTGCAATGATGTATTCTGAGGGGTGGGGACACCACCCCACTTTGTTTAAAGTACCCATTTTTATTTGCCACTTACTTTTGTGAAATAGCTGAAATCTCCTGCCACCAATTTGCAGCATGATACAACATGGAACATCATCAGAGTTGGAAGGGACCCTGGAGATCTTCTAGTCCAACCCCCTTCTTTAGCAGGAAACCCTATACCATTTCAGATAAATGGCTGTCCAGTCTCTTCTTAAAAGCTGATTCTTAAACTGAAGGTTGTCAAAGGCTTTAGGAACCACTCAGAACTCCTTAAGGCAGGGGTGGGCAACTGTGGCCCATTTACAACCTTTGGACTTCAACTCCCAGAATTCCTGAGACAGCTTGGCTGTCTCAGCTTGGCTATCTCAGGAATTCTGGGAGTTGAAGTCCACAGGTTGTAAAAGGGCCACAGTTGCCCACCCCTGCCTTAAGGATCACATGCAGCTACAAATCATTCATCTTGTTTTAGGTGAAAAAATACATAACCCTTATTAAATATAGGTAGGTGGAGTATCCACTGTTTAGGATAATTGTTTTCCAGCTTCCCTGCCAAATGTTTTAGCAGTATGGCAACTAAAGTTAACAATCTTCTATCTCATACTCTTATACAGGTGCCAGTTGAAAGATGGAAGATTGAAAGATACACATATTTAGAATAGTTCAAACTGAATGATGTGAGTGTTCAATGTTTTCCAATATCTCTAGATGCTAGGAGGATTTGGCAGGGAAGACTAGGGTAAATGAAGAATATTAAAATTGCTTCCAATGCCATTTCCCTTTCAGTGCTGTCATCCAGCCTCTTTGGCCGTTAGTAGGTCCTACTACTAGTCCTACTACTACTATTAGGCCATTAGTATGTTCTACTACTACTACTAAATAGTCCTACTATTTCAGGAAGGTGGAAAGAATAGGTAAAGGTACCTACTGAAGAGGGAATTTTGAGGGAAACCATGCCTTATCCTTTGTCTGATGTTACATTTAAACACACAGGTAGATTTGTTTACTTTAGAGTACAACGTTTGGCATGTACCTACATGCCAAATACTGAAGGGAAAATATGTGGTTTTCTAGTATCTAGTTCAACTGAATTAGGAATTGAGTATTATATCACTATGTTATATTCAATTTCATAAAAGGGCTTCAATGCTACTCTGATAATTGGATATTAATGTAGACCACTTGCCTCTTGCTTTCTGCACTGTGTGATCTTCCATGCATCTCTTGCTATGTTTTTTGGAATGTTCTCAAAACAACGTCTGCTTCTCATCATGGGGCATCATTTAGAGAGCCACATTGCTTCCTACTCCACTGCCTATTTCAATAATGGCTCTCCCTTTTTCTTTAGAAAATTGTCTTCTTGCATATGGACTCTGTTTTGCCATTGTAGGAAGGTCATCACCATTAAGCACAGTGGCACTCTCATACAAATGAGTAATACTCTCCATTTACACAATTACTTTTTCATGAGTCAGAGCTCAGTAGTCTGGCCCCATTTCTGCAGAAGCTCCTGCTGCTACTAACAGGGAAAAAACAACAACAACACAAGATCATATTTCCTTGATGGAAGAAAGAAAATTGTTATATCTAATCTGAACTAAGCATATCACATGTACTTTTTAATCACGGCTTCTGTTTTCTTTTTTTCTTTTCTAATAGCAGATAAGTGCATATAATCTTATTATGCAGTAATTCTGAAATGCCAAAAACGCTGAGAACCAGATCCTAGTGCATTAAATAATACTAGATGAGAGATTGTGATGATTTAATTGTTACATAATGTAGCCTTTTGCTATAAAGTATGCAATTACTTATTTATTATGTATCATTACACCAGGAAAGTGTGGAGAATAGTTAGATTTTAGTTTTCTGCAGAAAGGGCTTTTTATATGGGGAGGCAGATATTTGGAGAGTGGCATCTCTTTGTTCTTTTTTTGCTTTTACTGAATAATGGGGTTACTTCATAAGTAAGAAAAACCAAGTATATATATATAGGAGGTAGGGACCAGTGGTGAAATCCTGCCGGTTCTGTCTGGCTTGTGCGAGCCGGTAGCGCTGGCGGTGCGTGGTTCAGCAAACCGGTAGCGGCGGCAGTGTGATGCTCTGCCCACCCACCTGGATGTTGTTAAAGTAAGTAACTTCCTGGTTTTAACAGTTACTTCCTGGTTTTAACCAGGAAGTAAACCATTTTGACAATGCATGGTCATTTTGAGCATGCGTGGCGCACTTCCGAACTGGCAGGGAAGGTAAGTAGATTTCACTCCTGATAGGAACTGGTAATTTTGGGTTAATATCCTTGCCCAAGCATATGCAGCATGGAATACAAAGGATTGCTTTGTTAAATAAGCCAATACAAGTCCTAAGCAGGATACAGTATAGGAAATTGCCTCATTCTGACTCAGATTTTTGATGTAACTGATTCCATACATTGAGACAGGCTGGTTTCTTCCAGGTTCTAGGACTCATTTATGCCTAATTGGAAATGACAAGGTGTAAAACAGGGACATTCTATAAAGCAAACCTTTACCTCTTTATTACTTGCACCTCTCAGAAGACTACCCCCTACTCCTTACTTCAAATATATTTCCAGTATAACATTACAAAAATGTATATTTTACAGAAGACCACAGATTGTAGTTCAGTTTGTAGTTCAGGTCAGATTGTAGTTCAGTTGAGAAATAGTTGCTCCGAATGCTTTCTTTAAAACTACCTTATCACGCCAAAGTAAATGGAGAGAATTTCTACATTATTGATTTATTACATTAATATCACATCTTTATTCTGCCTAAGGTGACATACATGAGAATATTCAGGTAAGTACTCTGTAAAACATATTGGATGGAGAGAAAGTGATTGGCTCGTAGTCATCAAGAAAACTTCATAGTGAAGTAGGAATTTGTACTTCCTAGTCCAACACTGTGACATTACTTGTTCTGATTTTCATTCAGATTGCTGCTAACTGATGACATTTGTTCTGATTACATACTTAAGTGGTACACTAACTGGTTTATCAGAAGTAAGACTTCACTTGTGCAACATTTCTAAATGACTATTGAAGATTAGCAACCGTGCCTAATGAAAGCAAAAACCTTCAGCTTATTGGAGTTCAGTGTTGGAACAGCAGTTGTCCCTTGTTTTCATGCCAGATACTCTGAATGCTCTAACTTTACACCATGGAATCTTGGTGTGTGACTTTCAATCTGAAGGTTTCACCTATTGTTTGGATTTGGGTTCTTGACTTTGCAGCCTATTTTACCCTGCGCTGTGAATGTTCCCTTCTTACCATACATTCATACATTTACTGAAACTCCCTAATAATCTATGAGGGAGAGATGCTTTTTATCATGCTTTGGAATTTTTTTTTTAGTTTGTCAAACATGTATGAGAAAACATATATAAACATGGACATGAACAGATGAACATATATAAACATGGACATGAACACAGGAAATTAGTACGAAAAAATGGGAACAGTATGATAGGGATGGTAGCACGCTGGTGCACTTATGCACTTATACAGACCTCTTAGGAATGGGATGAAGTCCATGGTAGACAGTTTAAGGTAAAAGTTTTGGGGTTTGAGGATGTAACAACAGAGTCAGGTAGTGCATTCCAGGCATTGACCACTCTGTTGCTGAAGTTGTATTTTCTGCAATCGAGTTTGGAGCGGTTTATCTTGAGTTTGTATCTATTGTTTGTCCGTGTATTATTGTGGTTGAAGCTGAAATAGACATTGACAGGTAGGACGTTGTAGCAGACAATTTTGTGTACTATGCTTAGGTCAGGCCGTAGGCAGCATAGTTCTAGGTTGTCCAAGCCCAAAATTTCAAGCCTGGTGGCATAAGGTATTCTATTGTGAGGAGACAAGTGGAGGACTCTTCTCGGGAAATATCTCTGGACTTGCTGAATTGTATTAATTTCCAATATACAGTATGGATTCCAGGCAGACAAGCTGTACTCGAGAATTGGTATGGCAAAGGTTTTGTATGCCCTAGTTTGCAGTACAATGTTACCGGAGAAGAAGCTTCGCAGAATAAGGTTAACAACTCTGGCAATGCTGTTACAGTGAGCTCTGGGGCTCCTTCTGCTAGGAATAAAATGGCTTTGCTTTTTTAAGAATAAAGCATGATTGAACTGAGGAGAAGATAGTAGAGAGGCTACAGCAATATTATAATTCATCTCTATCATCATCTGATGAAATAGAGTCAGTAAAGGAGAATATTTGTAGCTCAGGGTTGAAATGAGGGGTCCTTGGTGCTCTCTGATCTTGCTTGTTTTTTTTTTTTACCCTAACTAGGTAATGTCATCAGTGCTAATAAGGAATGCTGTTTGCTGTCAATTAATATTATGATGAGTTGCTTCTCTGTGTGGGTGGGGATGGTCTTAGAGTCACTCCAAAAAGGAGAAGGATGTCTATATGAACTAGAGGAACTCTTATTTTGGAAATTATACTTTACTCTTGTGATGGTGAACCTATGGCACGCATACCAGAGATGGCATGTAGAGCCCTCTCTGCTGGCATGCACGCCGTCGCCCCAGGTCAGATCTCTGTGATGTTTCTTTCATGAGTTTCTGTTTCCTTGCAAACGACAAAACAAAAGCTCACAAAAGAAAAAGATCTTACCTCTTGCCATGCGGCCAGTGCCCACAGGCCACCTGGTCTTCAGATCTCTGCTGTGTATGCATGCGCATGTCCACGCATAAGCGCACATATGTCCGCGCATGTATGGGCATGCTCATGCATGCCCATACATGCACACACTCGGGCGCACCTTTCAGTTTGGCCATGCATGGGCACAGTTTGGGCACTTGGAGCCTGAGTGGCGTAGAAGGTTAATGCCTCCTACTAAGGCAGCATTTAACATCCAGGTGCCTGCAATTACTGTGAGTTCAATTCTCCCCAGGCTCAAGGTCGACTCAGCCTTCCATCCTTTCTAAGGTGGGTAAATTGAGGACCCAGTTTGTGGGGGCAATAAGCTGACTTTGTATAAATATACAAAAGTATGAAGGCTATTGCTTAACGCATTGTAAGCTGCCCTGAGTCTCCGGAGAAGGGCGGCATATAAATCAAATTAAAAAAAAAAAAAAAGGTTCACCATCACTACTCTACTCTATAGAGATAAATGAAAGGCTACTTTGTAAATTGTGCTATTTTTTCTTGGTCTTTAAATGTAAACTAAGTCAATAATAATGTTCTTATTTCTCTGTAAAATTGAGATATTGAATATCTACCTCAGTATTGCTTTCCTTCCTTCAGATTGGGCAGGAAAAAATATGAGTTTTGGGCAGTTGGGACTATCAATTTGGACCATGTCTAGACTCAATGGAAGAAAAAAAAATATTGGTACCAGGTTGTGATTAGCTGGAACTATTGCATGTACTTTTACAAATTATGTTTGAAGAAAAATAGATTTCATACATTTTTATTGCCATCTACTCTTCCTGTCTGTCCTCATCCTCTTCTTATAACAAAGCTTGATTTTGTTTAGCTCTTGTGAAATTGCTCTGCCTCCCAAGGACTGGCTGAAACAGGTAGTCCCATGACTCTAAACATCAAAGGCAATTTTTTTCTTGCATTACAGCAAGTTGTTCTTCTCTCTCTCTCTCTCTTTTTTAAAGTCCCCACTCCCATTTTTAATCTTTAAGCATCAGAAAATCAGTAAAGAGTATGATAGCATCCCTCTCTTATATACTGGAATTAGGGACGATGTTGGCTGAGGCACGATTCAGAAAATAGGAAGCCGATACCTAAAGCTGGTCTACAGTATGAAGATTCAGAGAACCTCTGTAACAGAAGGTATGAGATTTTTTAGTTTTTCACACTGTGGCCTTAGCTAATCCTGATACATTTGCTATGCTAATCTGCATGGCTCTAAGTTATCTTACCACTGCAGAAGCAGGACATCTTGCATTTATTAGCTTTGCATATATTTGGAATACTAAAAATATTGGGGAACTTAGTTATGTAGAATATAATTTCTTTTGAAAAAGGAGATACTATAGAAAGAAGCAGAATTGGAGTTCTACATATTTTATCCCTGGTCACATGAATCATCATTCCTATTTGTCACTGCTCAGATGTTCATCCGGAAAACACAGACCAGTCTTCCACTGCCTACATACAGTCTGGATGAGTAAAATTAAATTCCTTGAATTCTTCCGCTTGCATGGCCAATTTTGACAATTTTAGAACTTGAAGCAACATATTTGGAGGGCACCCACGCTCAGGGAAAGTTAAAATAGAGTTTGTCAGGTAAACCTATACAGATGCATGGTTCTCTATACATAACTGAGAAATTTATTTTTTCATAATTGGTTCCTGGAAAATGCCAAGACTATAAATATTACTGACTGGATATTTATTTATTTATTTATTTATTTATTTATTTATTTATTTATTTATTTATTTATTTATTTATTTATTTATTTATTTATTTATTTATTTATTTATTTATTTATTTATTTATTTTTTATTTATTTATTTAGTGCATGATATGCATAAATAGGAGGCAAAGTCTGCTTTTCAGGAGTGTAAAGTAAAAGATACCAGCTTCCATTATTAAGTTAATATTTTGAAAAATTGTTGCGGTCCTGAACAGTACTATTAGTACTATATAAAATTTTGCTTGGGATTTTATTCCTTTATTGGAATAAAGTGAATCATTGCCCTTGAAGTGATGTCCCAGTGCCTGGAGGCTGTGCGGATCTGGATGGGGAGGAACAGGCTCAGGCTCAACCCTTCCAAGACTGAGTGGCTGTGGCTCCGGGCATCCCGATATAGTCAATTGACTCCATCACTGACTATTGGGGGCGAGTCGTTGGCCCCCACAGAGAGGGCTCGCAATCTGGGAGTCCTCCTGGATAGGCAGCTGTCCTTGGAGGAACATCTGACGGCTGTAACCAGGGGGACCTTTTGTCAGGTTCGCCTGATCCGCCAGTTGCGGCCCTTTCTTGATTGGGATTCCCTGTGCACAGTCACTCATGCCCTCGTCACCTCTCACCTTGACTACTGCAACGCTCTCTACATGGGGCTCCCCTTGAGGAGCACCCGGAGGCTCCAACTGGTCCAGAACGCAGCAGCGCGGGTAGTGATGGGAGCAGCATGGCGCTCCCTTGTAACACCGCTCCTGCGCGAGCTGCACTGGCTCCCAGTGGTCTTCCGGGTGTGCTTCAAGGTGTTGGTTATCACCTTTAAAGCGCTCCATGGCATAGGGCCTAGCTATCTTTGAGACCGCCCGCCACCGACGACCTCCCATCGACCCGTGCGCTCCCACAGAGAGGGCCTCCTCGGGGTGCCATCAGCCAAACAGTGCAGGCTGGTGACCCCCAGGGGGAGGGCCTTCTCTGTGGGGGCACCTACCCTCTGGAATCAATTGCCTCCAGAGATAAGGAGAATCCAAGACCTCAGTGCCTTCCGCCGTGCCCTTAAAACCTTCCTTTTCCAGCAAGCCGGGCTGGCCTAATTTTTTAAGTGTTTTTAAGTGTTTTGTTTATTGTTTTTAATTAATGGGGCCAAATTTATATATATGTATTTTAACTGTATTTTAATATTTGTACTTGGTGTTTTTACTTGGCTGTTTACTGCCCTGAGTCCTCAGGGAGAAGGGCGGTATACAAATTTAAAATAAAATAAAAAAATAAAATAAAATAAATTACAGTTAATGACCAGAATTCTATTTAAATGAAGGTAGAAATTAAAGTAACTACAAAATAAAGTAAGATAAAAATAAACAAACAACTGTAACTAAATTACTATAAATATGGTTGGTTATAAGATCAGTAAAACACAATCTGTCCACATTCAGAGAGACTGAATCACACTAGTAGTCAGCTAATAACAATTATACATAAAATAAAGCTGAATGACCTGGAAATTTAGTTAATAAGGGGGGATATATAAAACGTAGCTGTCCATTTTTATAAAATGGGCAGTGTAAATAATACATGGAATGTATTTTCAGCCACAAGCACAGAATCTTAAAGGGCAAGGGATTTTCCTAAACTTTCCTGAAGACAACCATTCATGGTGTATTACAACAGGATATGGTTAGTGCTTGAACATGGGATGGATATTTGGTTTAAATATTTTGCTGCTCTGCAAAAGGCACACTGGCTAATAAAAATATCTCTAGGAAGGATCAAGAAACCCAATTGCCTTTCTACATCTATAACACATTGTTTAAGACTTGATACTGCTTGCTAATAAACTAACATCAGTAATACCTTGTGTGCAGGGGTGAAATTCACTTACCTTCCCTACTGGTTCGCTAATGTGCGTGTGCCATGCGCGTGCTTGCTCTGCTCGTGCACACCGTCATCTGTGCAAAGCCTTCTGCGCATACGCAGAGGCTTAAAATGTTGCAAAAAAGCAATGTCATGATGCCTGGGCGGGTGGGCAGAGCTTCCCGCAGATGCCACTACCGGTTCGCCCGAGCCGGATAGAACCGGATGGATTTCATCCCTACTCCTGTGAAAAATCATAACTGTGCAGTTGCTGATCACTTTGATTTGACTGGGACAATATTAATTTATCAGCCAGGATCAAGGGATCTAGGCCTCACAGAATAAAAGAAAAAAACAGTAATTGCAAGCAGAATGAAATCATACAAAGCAGTTTCAAGCACTTGGAAAATAGCCTTTAGAAATTTAGATTCTATTCTCTCTAAGAGGATAAAATCTGTGGGGCTTAAATAGGCAGCAAATAAGAGACGTGCATGAACTTTTCTGTAAATTCTTAAAGAACAGAAAGTATAAACAATGTCCCTCAAGAATAATAAAAAGAAAGACACTAATCCTGTTGGCAGAACTTCTGCTGTTACTTAATCCAGAAATTGATATGCAAGTCCACTTTTATTTAAAAAAAAACATTTTGTAAATAGAACACACTGACAGATTAAATGATTTACACATAACTAGAATTACTGAAATTCTAATAATACAGGTTTATGTTAATACATAATACCTCAGAAACAGTCCTGTTCTGGGGATCTGCCATCTACTTGAGACTTATGCTGGTTATATAGTTGGCGTTGAGTTCCAGCACTGGCTTTGTTTTTTAATAATCTTTGATGTATTTACTTTAATTACATGTCAGCCGCTTATTATTAAAGTAATATTTCAGTATTGTACAAGACACAAATGCCATTCTTAAATTGTTTTAATAAAACAATTTCCAAAAATATCTATTATGTTAAATACTGATAGAAACAACGGAAGGTTCCATAGAAAGGAAAAGTGTTAAGCAGAGTGAGAAGGCCTCATAGCTCTGCTTTTTTGTATAGTACAGAAAAGCATCTCAGAGGTTGGGGACAATGGCTGAAAAGATTTATTTTGGGCAGGCTGGGTCACCACTACATGGAAGTTGGCAACATCTAATGTTTCTTTGGAAAAAAAATCCTTAATGAGAGAATGATCTTAAAGATTAAAAAAGGAGAGACATTTCCTTAAAACCATATTCTGAGATGCTTAAAGCTTTGTAAGGTATATAAAATCAAGTTTCTTTTTGAGTCAAGTCAATGTTCATGGATGCATCTGTCCCCATTTTCTTGATCATCTTCTCTATACCACCAGCTAAATACTAATCCCATTCCATCCTGCTTAACCTTCAAGCCTAGGCAAGCTTGCAGAAATGCTGATCCCTGTTAAATTTCATATGGGACCATCTTTTTTTTTTTTAATCTCATTGTTCTGAGGTAACATGCATTGTAAATTATGTTCTAATGCTCTATTGAAAATGAATTTGTATAGTACAGAATTGTTCAAAAACTTAATGAAATCTGCAGAGCCTTCACCAAAGAAGATTAGTCTTAAAACTTAAGCTTCCTCTATTGGCATATTCACAATGAATCTTAAAAATCTTCTCTTTTTAAATAGAAGCCTAACTGCCTTGCTGTATTAAAATTAGTAAGACCCACCCTATGCGGCAGTGATTTTTGAATTGAATGTACAGTTTATACATGCCCTTGTGCATAGTGAGAACCTTGTGCACAGATAATCAAATACTGTATTTGTAACCCAGAATCTTTAATTACTTTCTACATGCTCTTTGGAACGGCTCATTCCCTAACTGTTCTAATACCAGATGAAAACCTTGCTTATTTCTCCTGATTTACTAGATGTTATTAAGTTTCTGTCAATGTATTTTATGTTAGAATGTTTCTAACATTGTTTTTACTGAGCTACTTGGGATTTTATCTATATGCTAGATTTCTGAACTGTTTGCAAGGGCATGTTTCCTATTTGTATTTTATGCCAAAATAAAATGGGAACACGAGTGAACATTAGGAGAAATTGGAACACAGCAGATACTACCCAAAAAATGGTGACAAGCTCAGAAATGAGTTTTTCCTTTTCTGGCATAGAATTAACCCCACAGGCTGCCAGTTACCAGACTTGGAGAAATTAGAAGTCAGCAAACAGCTTCTGAATAATTAGTTGTCCTTATATGAACTTGTTAAGAAAATAGGTCTCCATATAAGAATGTTTCTATGATAGAAACATATGTATGGTTGGTTTTATCCCTTTATTTTTGGCATAGTAATGAAGTACTTATTTTTTAAGAACGGAGCGTTATATGAATACTAGAAGATAAATGTTTCAAATAAAATGTAAATAGAAACACACAACTTTCCTTTATTGATTAAGCTTGGTATTTGCAACCAAATGAACACAATCAGTTTAGCACCACCAAATTTTATTACTATAAAGACATAGTTTGCCAAATGGAAGCATTTCTCATGGAGGTTTTCAGTATGGTAAACACGTTTCTATTCCTGTGTTTTTTCAGTTGGACAGTGGACAAAGGCGCTCCTCCATTAAAATGAGATCATCGTAGTTTTAATTTAAATTTGGAACATATGAAGTGCGGTTGCATGAATGGAGTATGTCTAGTTTAATGCAAAGAAGAGTGATATGTTGGCAGTGTTCCAATATCTAAGGGGCTGTCACAAAAAAGGGGGAGAGTCAACTATTCTTGAAAGCACCTGAAGCCAGAACAAGAAGCAATGGATGGAAACTAATCAACCTAAAACTAAGGAGAAATTTCCTGATATTTAAATTAGTGAACAACTTGCCTGAAGAAGTTGTGTGGGCTCCAACACTGGAGGTTTTTAAGTACAGATTGGACAACCATTTGTCTGAAATGGTATAACATTTCCTGCTTGAGTGGGGGGTTGGACTAGAAAGCCTCCAACTCTGTTATTTTGTTATTTATGTTAAATAATGTTTGCCTTCTGTCCATAGCTATATCCTGTGATTTTCTCAGGCAAAAGTAAAAGCTTCCACAGCTGATAGGGTAGATTTGAAGGTAAAAAAACTCCTTTGGAATGTGTACAGGTGCTCACCTGTGGTGGCTTTCAAATTTTTTTACTACTGGTTCTGTAGGTGTGGCTTGGTGGGCGTGGCTTGGTAGGCGTGGTTTAGTGGGTGTGGCAGGGGAAGGATACTGTAAAATCTCCATTCCCACTCCACGGGAGGGATACTGTAAAACCTCCATTCCCTCTCCAATCCAGGGGAGAAAATGGGGATTTTTATTGCATTTCCTCCTGATCAGCTGGGACTTGGGAGGCAGAGAATAGATGGGGGCGGGGCCAGTCAGGATTTTTACTACCAGTTCTCTGAAGTATTCAAAATTTCTGCTGCTGGTTCTCCAGAACTGGTCAGAACCTGCTGAAACCTATCCCTGGTGCTTACATAGCACCTGTCAGCAACTCCATAAATAAAAAGCATATTTCCCCAGGATTATGTCTGCCAATGTGAATGGCGGCCATATGATCCTTGGGAATGAAAACTCAGCTGTTTGGAATATTAAGTATTTCCAAATATTTAGGCATCCTGGAAGACGGAGTTCAAATGATTGCTCAGAACAAAAATTTCTTATGACATCGGAGACTTAATTCTCTGCTGCTACTTTTGGTTTGTATAGCCAGCAGTCACATGATTCCAAAATGTGATTCTCTTGAAAATACTTAATGTTCTATTTTTTTCTGTTGTCTATTAACATTATTTATAATTATAAACTGCTTTGAGAAACAATATTATTGAGAAGCAGAGTGAAACACGGAGTTGGATCAAGAACAAAGTTTTATTGAAATCAGTGGAAATAATTATTTGATTAAGTGAAATCCCAGTGATTTCAATGGGAATTAAGTAAAAGTAATTATCTGAAATCAGTGTTTTTAAGTTCCATCTGATATATATTTCCAAGCTGAGCACTCTCTCACAAAATCTGGAACTTAGAGATACTGAATTCAGTGGTATTTATTCCAATTAATTAGTGTAAGAAATTGTTATGATAAGCACTATATTATTTTCTAAGAAAGTTAGAATTGCTTTGATGAAGGTCCCAAAATTTAAATGTCTATCGAGATTCTCAGTCATCCAGATTATGGTTGTCCCAAACATGCATTTTCAAAAGACAACTGGAATTTCTTTGTTTTAAATTGAAGATATTTCGCTTCTCATCCAAGAAGCTTCTTCAGTTCTGATTCATAACTTCAGCTAATCCAATGGGTTTTTGTTTGTCTCCAGCTGTAATCTCCTTGGCCATTTACAGACAAATTTCAGATGATGTAAATGGCAGTATGTTTCAATAGCTAAAAATTAGATGCTTACAATTTCTACAAACACAGTAAATAAGAGTTAAGATTTGTACATTGCGTTATGAAAAAATGTTTTCTCAAATGTGGCAATATACTTTGCATATTCTTGGAAATCATCTGATTTTTCAAAATTATGGATGATGTTTGCATAACAATGAGGTATTGGAATTATGATTCAGTGTACATGTTCTATCTGTAAATGTATAAATAACTGTAAATAGCTTTAAATAAGAAGACATTTAAAAGAAAATACATGGTAAAATAAATATATGAATGGAAAATATGGCCCTTTGCTTTTCTTGGCAGCACTGCATAATATTTACCATTAAATAGTCTCAAGAAAGTTGACAAGTTTTTTTTAATTGCTCAAAGAATCATCATATTTCTTTAGCAAAGCAGTTTAATACTGTCATCAAAGAAATGCAACTGAACACATTTTTCTTTCAATATGAAAGTTTTTTTTTTTTAGTACATATCTTAAAATAGACACTATCCATTTAGGAAACTATCTTACAAGTAGTTCCTCATGGTTGTCTTACATATTTTAAGTTTCATATCTCTGTCTTCTTGCACAGGATTAGTTTGACAAAGTTAAGCATCAAATGTGGATATAGATCAGGGGTGTCAAACTCATGTCATCACCCCCCGCTAAATTGGGTGTGGGCATGGCCAGCGCATGACGCATATGGCCTGTGGGCCGTGAGTTTGACAGCCCTGATATTGATGATGCCTACCTGATGTGAAATGCTCAACACCTGGAGTAATCATGATGCCAGGTGAGAGGTGGGGTGGCAATCAAAAAATCCAGAATGGGGACCAAAGTAGTATGAGCAAAGCCCCATTCTTTTCTATATATGTGACATGCAAACCAAAAGGACATGGTGTCAGAGAACCATATTAACTTTTTTGATCCCCAGCCCATTTCCACCTGGATGCCATTGTGGAGTAAGGTGTCCAGAAAATTCCAGGCATTTTCCTTTAAGAAGCACATAAATGAATTGGGTTGGTTTTGCATTCTTCCTGCATGATGAATTTGTCAGACCCAAGTCCAGAGACAACACAGCAAAATCCAGTCAAGTTTGAACCTTTATTTTCTTACATTTAATGGACAGAACTTTGCCAAAATAAAACTATAACCTTCTAATCTACTAGATATATCCTGAGAGATTCTAGGGTGTGGCTACCCTGAGCCTTTTCTCCCTTTTCCCAACCAGCTCGGACCACACAGTCTCTAAATGTGGCTTCGCTCTGGGAAAGCTCTGGGAAAGGACTGTGTTGCCACATTTATTCAGTGGGATGCAAATGCAGCAATATGATCCATATTTTATAGCTATCTTGTTAAATTGTTTTGTTTGCCGAACAACTCGGTCTCAATTAGTGGATAATAAATGCTTGTAATATTACAGTGATTGTAATATTCAAATTCCCACAATTCAAAATTATAATTATATGTAAAATACATTGTAATTGGTTCTAGTTCCATGCAAATAGATGATGAAAAATGTAGAAATGAACCTCATCTTTTTTGAACTTATAGTGTTTCTTTGCTTTTGACCATTTGGTTAAGGGCACTTCTTAAAATTCATGAAAACAATTCATGAAAATGGCAGGCAGCAGCACATACACATGTGAAGATCAGTGCAGACTGAAGTAGCAGCATCTGAAATCCTAACCCAGTAACTTCAATTGCACACGTGCTAGACTAAGATTAACTAAATTGTGGGATTCCATTATTCCAATTTACCATAATTGCAACCTATCTATACTGTCATGATAGGTTAAAAAAAAATCCTTCTTGTATTTAAGAAATGGAGTGACAAACAAACAAGTAAGCATTAAATAAATATACAGTATATATTTATGAGATAGTTCTTTTGAAGGGGTTAGCTCAGAAAAGCTGGATGTCTTTAACCTAAATGAACATGAGTGCCCCATGAGGCTAGTTCAGTGTGGCTCTCAAAGACTTTTTATACATTACTTCAAAGAGTCTCTGGTAAGTCAAAAATAAAGAGCATTATACTATTGAATGTAAACATTAATTAAATTAAAAATCTTATAAAACAGCTATTTCTTCGGCCACTTAGTTGGCAGTGTTTTTCATTAGTTAATCTTTGGTTTTATTACTAGCTTTGTATGTATGTATGATTCGCCAGTTGTGTCCCTTTCTGGATCGGGACTCCTTACGCACAGTCACTCAGGCACTCGTCACTTCCCGCCTGGACTACTGCAATGCTCTCTACATGGGGCTCCCATGAGGAGCACCCGGAGGCTCCAACTGGTGCAGAATGCGGCCGCGCGGGGGATTATGGGAGCGAGGGGGTGCTCCCATGTGACGCCTCTCCTGCATGAGCTGCATTGGCTTCTGGTGGTCTTCCGGGTGTGCTTCAAGGTGTTGGTTACCACCTTTAAAGCACTCTATGGCATAGGGCCTGGGTATTTGCGGGACCGCCTTCTGCCGCCGATAGCCTCCCACCCGCCAGTACGCTCCCACAGAGAGGGACTCCTCAGGGTGCCATCAGCCAGGCAGTGTTGGCTGGTGACCCCCAGGGGGAGGGCCTTCTCTGTGGCAGCACCTGCCCTCTGGAACGATTTGCCCCCGGAGATACGCATGATACCAGATCTCCGGGCTTTTCGCTGTGCCCTAAAAACTTTTCTTTTCCACCAAGCAGGGCTGGCGTAACCCCCCCCACCTTTTGAGATGTTAGATTTTTAATTGTCTATGGGTTTTAGTTGGGATATTTTAAATTTTGGGCCAAAGTTGTGTAATTCTTTTAACAAATTTTAAATTTTGTATTGGGGTGTTTTTTATTTTGGCTGTGCACCACCCTGAGTCCAGCAGGAGAAGGGCGGTATACAAATTTAATAAAAATAAAATAAATAAAAATAAATGTAATAGTTTTTCAAGATAGTTTGAAGGACAATACAAGATAAGAAACTCATTCCAGAACTGTTCAAATCCTTCAAAGAGACCTTATATATAGTTTGTGTTTTCTCCCTCCCTCTCTAACAGGGAAATCTTTCATGTTGTCTTTCCCATTCCTTGCCAAGTAGAGAGATCCTTATGGGTAGGACAGCCAGACCTGCCTTTCTCCTTGTTTTCCTAATCTTTCCCTCAGGAGGTCTGAGATTCCTGGCACATTGTCATTGGCCATACTTCACATGGCCTTCTCAGTGCCCATGTCTAAAGAGCTCATCTCTATCTCAGAAGGAGTGCCTGCCATAAAGTATGACAATGGGTGGAGGTTCCCAGTGGGTGGTACTGCTTTGGTGTGAGAGGTCTTGATTCAGCTAGCCTAACCTGCCAGAACTACTGCTATCTGGGGAGTCACTTTGTTGGGCTGAGATGAGTCTAGCTATCCTTGGCATGTTTTCTGAATCCCAGCCTGCATGCCTCTGGTGCTAAGCATCCAGGCTTTATAAGACAGAATCTTCAGGATCTTGTGATCTATAGGAAATGACTTGGAGAGCTATAGGTTTTGAGACCCCTGCCTTATAATAATAATAGTAGTAACTTTATTGTCATTGTACCTAGATACACAGTATACCCATACAACGAAATTCAAAGACCAGGTCCAACACACATAACAATGATGAAGTGGCAAACAACAACAACAACAACACCCATTCAAATGAATGAGTTCACTTAACAGCCATGAAAAAGAACATCAGTTCTGGCCACGTGAGTGTCCTAATTTACAATTGCAATACTTGCAACCATAATACTGGGCTCAATTACAGTTTTAAGTAGAAGTCTGTCTGAATGGATATTTGATGACATCACCTGTACAGAAAATTCCTGTCCAGGAAAATAAATGCTAAAGCGATGACAGATTACTTAAAGACTGTTCTCCCGTCTTTATCACTTATGTGTGAAGAAGGGCATTGTTTCTAATACTTTCCCATCAAACAACCTTCCATGCAAGTGCATGACTCTAGGAAAATCTGAAAAATTTGCTCATGGGTTTACATTGCCTATTATAACTCGTTCACAAATTAAGAAGAGTCAGCTATATTACCTGTTTGTTCAATTAGTTTTTAATTTCTTCCTAGCACCCAAATTGTTCCTTCGGGAGTTGTTCTAGGCTAATAAATAAGTACAGCACTTTTGAGCTGTTAGTAGTTGCTATTTTCATTAGATGGTTCCAGTGATTCATTGAGAAATATCCTCACTAGATGTTCCGGGTGACCTCTTGGATGTATCCTTACAGTTTCCTTGACAACAGTACCACAGTGATTTGTCATTGACATATTCTGGGATGTTCTTGGTTTCTCAGCCTAGCGGTATACAATCCTGTTATTCTCTGGTAGTCTCCAATCCAATTGCTAACAAGGCTCTACCATGCTTGGCTTCTGAATCTGAGCCCATTTCAGGTTGGCCATGTGTTGCTATTAAGTGAGGCATTTTCATTATTAGAAAACATTTTAAAAATCCTAGCATGTGTCATTCTCCGAGGACTACTAAGTTTTTCTTGATTTGCCATGCCAGCTATTTATGTTGATTAAAAGTCTACTTAGAGATGGCAGACATCAGATCTTGGAGTTACTTCAGTGATAATAATGTTCACAAGATCCCTCAAAAGGCCAGTAAGCTTGGAAAACTTTTTAAAAAACTCTTTTATTAAGTCAGGTAATAAACAGCTGCTGTTATCTCAGCCATATATTTTAGGAGATGCTATTCAGGTCATAACCATATAATCAACTAATGGCTGGTAAGGCTCTTCTTTATTAAGGTATTTATAGAAACTTGCCCCCCCCAGTTTCACAGTGCCAACCATAAAACAATTTTTAAAAATGCTCTGGTTATGTTGGCCTACTTAGTTTTGTTGGGCAGATTGCTTGTTAATGGCAGATGTGGATGTGGGTATTTCTACAATGAAGATTGATCAGAGATCTGGAGGTCTCTCTTGTTGGTCGTCAAGGCCAGGAAAAAGCATAGGGCTTGCTAAAAAGAGGAATTATGTAGTAGCGCTATGTGAGTTGAAGAATATGGCAAATGTTTGTTTATAACTAATCTTTGACAGATGAACATAATTAAGCCTAGAATTACAGCTTTAAGATATTGCAGTTGTTAAGCCGACCACCATGTGACCAGACTCAATTTTACAACCATTTGTATGCTGTTTGTTAAGCAAATGCTACAATAGTTAAGTGAATCAGTTTTACACAATGGGTATTTTTGCTGTAAACTGGTAAAAAATGTAAAAAAAAATACTATCTTGGGATGCTGAATATGGTTATAAAGGTGGATAGGTTGCCAAGCACCCAAAATGCAATCATGTTATCACGGGGGTGGGTGAGATGCAGCTGTCATTACTTTGAAATTGAGTTATAAGTAGCTTTTGGAGGGAGTCTGTTATAATTTTGAACAATCACTAACTGACCAGTCAAGGACTACTTATATGAGTTGTATTTCTGATGGGATCTGCTCTCTAGTTGAAAACTGTACAGCAAGTATCTAAGCCAGGGGTGTCAAACTTGCGTCATCACATCGTCATGTGACCTAGCACAACTTCCCCCCCTTTCGCTAAAATGGGGGTGGGGATGGCCAGTGTGTAACACATCCGGCCCATGGGCCATGAGTTTGACACCCCTGATCTAAGGTTTGTACATCCCTATGTCATCTTTTCCAACCTGTCAGGGAATCAGAGAACCTGTATCAATGCCATGTGAAAAAGTCAAAAGAGCAGAATGCTTAAAATGTTAAGCAGCAAAAAGAAAAAAACAGACTACCAAATCAGTTAAAAGCCAAATGAAATGGAAACTTCTCTGATCTGACTCTTTAAGGCACCTCAGTAGGGATGCTGCTGCCGTGACTTCTTCAAGCAGGACATTCTGGTGCCTGTAACAGGAATAAGGGCTTAAGTTTCCAGATGCCATTATCCCAATCTGATAAATACCCAGCAGAGCCAGTTGGAAAAACCAGGCTGTAAAATGAGGAAGAGAAGTAGAAAGGGAGTCATAAATACAAACCCTGCATGCCTGGGTAGTAGAATATATGCAATCCTGTGGCTTTTCAGAATGCAGTGAGCATAACTATAAAATAAGATATAGATGAAAAATGTCTGGATACTTGTTGCTTTTTCCTATATAGGCAAAGTTATAAAAATATTTTACCAGATGTTGGTTGAAATAAAACTGGTTTGGAAATTGAACATTAATGGTTATCTCTGTTGGGGAGGGTGGGCATTCCTATGTACAAATACAATGCTTTCTGAGTGACTCTCTAAGATTGTGGCTGAAACCCTCTAAAATTCTTTGAAGGGACACTAGTTTCATTCATCCAGGAATGGCTTTCTGTCCCATGAAGGGTAATCCAATTTGGGATATATTATGGCTGCTAAATGCAACATGCTGATATTTTAGTGATACGTGTATGGTAATGCCAAGCTGCATTTATTGCATAATGTTTAGCCCTTAATCATGTTAAACTGCAGCTACATTTTACTCCTAATAATGTCTTCTCGTGTGCTGATCCATTCAGTCTTAAGAACAAAGAATCCTTTGATTAAAAAGCCATAAAGATGAAACATATACTTGACAGAAGCTTTCATGGACAGGAATTAAGGGGGGTTTTTTTGGTGTAAAAGCTCATGTCATAATGTATTTCTTAGCTTTTAATTTGGCATGCCACAACATTATGAAGTAATAGATGAATATGACAATCCATTTGGAAATCCAGATTTTTTAATCATTTAATTAGAGTACATGGCGACTTTAAAAATATTATGACTTGCACAATATTTCATTTTCCTAATAAAAATGTGGAATATTCTTATGAATAGAGAAGAATAACAGCCGTTTATAAAATTCATCGGCTATAAGTAGAAAAACCTTCCATTTTAATTTCTTTAGTCAAGTATAAACAGGAAGAGGATATTTAAAACATTGAAATGATCTGTGAGGGAGTAACAATTTCCCAGGAGATGGTGGAAAATATTCATTCCATGATTAGGAAGGAGGTAGGAACCCTCCATTGTTTAAGGTTTTTTGTGTTCTTTCTTCTGGTGAGAGAAAGCTTGTAAAACATGCAATCTTTTAAGAATAGTGTGTCATTTGTATCTCGTGAGGAAATGATAAATGATATCTATCTTTGTTTTATTTTTGGCAAAGTACCCAGAAATCTGTATAGAGATGGAATATAACTACAAGCTGGCTAGAACTTACTGACATCAGGTTTCTGCTCCATCTTCAGCAAGGATAGCGATAGCAATAGTACTTAGACTTATATACTGCTCCACAGTGCTTTTACAGCCCTCTCTAAGTGGTTTTACAATCAGCATATTGCCCCCAACAATCTGGCTCCTCATTTTACCAACTTTGGGAGGATGGAAGGCTGTGTCAACCTTGAGCTAGTGGGACTTGAACTGCCGAACTGCTGGCAGTCAGCAGTCAGCAGAAGTAGCCTGCAGTACTGCACTCTAACCACTGTGCCACCATGGCTCAGATAAAACTGACTCTCTGAGCAGGCCTCCATTGCAGAGTAGTCATGTTTAAGTTGCCTGGTCCATCCTCATATAAAAGAAAAACTATGGAAAGTAGCTACTCTTCAGGTTTACATTGAATCACACAGTTTTTCTGTTGTTTTGCTCCCTTTTCCATTGCAATTATCAGCAAGAGTCCAATTCTTCTTTCCCAGGACCTATAAAAATACTTACTGGCTCTGGGAATGAAAAGGAAACAGCATTTAACCAAAGGTTAATTAACTTCTTAGTCACAATGTTTCAATCTTGCTAATTGTAAATAAAGATAGCCACTGCATCTTGGTGTCTGCAATTAGAAGGGAATAACTTCCAGGACATCACTTTTTATATGTGATTTAGATTTTTATAGTTTTCCATTGACTTAGTATAAATACCAGCCTCTTTTCTGAGAAATGTGGGCAGTACAACATGACATATGACATCTCTTTACCAAGAAATTATCCTGGAACTAGAAATTTACTGTTGTATATTTACAGGTTATGGTGATTTTATAGATGCTAAGTTTTAAGAATATACAGTATATAAATGTTATTTCTGACACTAAGTATAAAGTTAAACAAAACTGATTAACTGCTGGGCTAATCGACAGTTTCTGCAAGCCAGCTGTTCGCATGACTCTACAAGTCAGGTTTTCCCAATTTGGCAACCTTCAGATATGTTGGCACTACTACTCCTAGCACAATGCAAGGATAATTCTTTGTGTTGAGCACATAGTAGTACCACCCATTGCCTTTCTACTCTTATTTGCATACCTTAAAATAGGTCTGATCTTTCCTAATTTTTCTGTCAAGTGACATAGATTCATGTACTTGCTCTAATTTGCTGTCTTTGTGTAGGGTTTGCAATTGTTCATTCTGTTTTCTCTATCAGAGATAAACACCTTTGTCTTTGATAAGATTACTTTTTAGATCCATGATCCTTGTCACATCATATAATCTAACATTTGCTGCAAAGTATTCAGGTTCAAACCAGGGGTAAAATGCACTTACCTTCACTACTGGATTAGAAATGTGAGCGTGAACCTCTTCTGCGCATGCACAGAGCCTTCTGTGCATGCACAGAGGGTCAAAAATGGAACGTCATGACCTCCCGGTGGGTGGGAGGAGCCTCCCTCTGCCAGTCCTACCGGCTCACATGAGCCGGATAGATCCGGCCGGATTTCACCGCTGGTTCAAACTGGCAACCAGGGCAGCTCACAAAACAGAAGTGTAACATGCACTGTTCTAAGGACACACATAATTGCCCATGCCACTGCATTCTCTGCCATCTGAAGATTCTGGATATTTTTCAAGGGCAGTCCCATGTAGAGTGCTTTGCAATAATACAATTTGAGGTGACTAAAACAAGAAAAACTGTAAGCATGAGCTGCCAATCCAGGAATGGGTACAATTGGTGCACAAGAAAAAGCTGTGCAAAGACTCTTCTAGTCACAACTGGTCACCTGCTCATTGAGCAGAAGTCATGAATCTTGGAGGACTGCCAGATTCATTAGGTCTAAATCTGGGACAATGCAACCCCATCCAGCAAAGTTGGCCTACTCCTGGAACCAGTGGTCTGGAAAACCCCAAACCACTCAGTTGTGTTGAGACTCAGCTGAAATCTGTTTTTCCCATTCACCTCTCACAATCTCCAGACACTGAGACAAGACATTCAGTGCATCAGTGATAAGATAACCTTTATTGTCACTTTTTTCTGTGAACATACTAGCACACATTAAAAAAATGAAATTCTGATGCCTGTCTC
Source organism: Pantherophis guttatus (assembly GCF_059756535.1). Lineage (NCBI taxonomy): Eukaryota > Metazoa > Chordata > Lepidosauria > Squamata > Colubridae > Pantherophis > Pantherophis guttatus. The sequence goes on from NC_142065.1 coordinate 30,136,258, forward strand.
AAAAGAATATATATATATATATATATATATATACTTCAGATACTGCAAAGCCTCCTCCCATAAGGTAAAAAAGAAAACTGGTCATGGAAATGATGTGTAGTGTCCCTGACAATATTGTGGATCTTGGTCAAGCATTGCTTATATGCTATGTCCTGGATAGAAGGAAGTGAACTTTCAATAAGTCCTCACCACTTACTGCACAGCCTTCTTGTCCAAAACCATAATACCTCCAAACCACACAGTAATACAATATGACAGGATGCTTTCAATTGTCCCTCTATAGAAAGTGGTAAGGATAGGAGAAAGAAAATGTGCTCTTCTCATATGACAGGTGCTACTGTGCCCACTTTACCAATGTCTCATTGTTGAATGATCAAGCTAACCTGCTCATCAACTGCTCACCCAAAAACCTGATACTACTAACCACCTCCAGAGTTGAATTGTTACCACACAGAGGTGTATGGCTGTGCTTGTCCTTTCTAAAATCAATAATTATCTCTTCTGTTTTCCTACATTTAAAACCAGGCGGTTTTTATTACACCAGTTCATCAAATCCTCTATCTCCTCCTGGTAATAATCCTCACTGTCATCCTGAATAAGATCTACCACTGTTGTATCATCTGCATACTTTACAATATGATTGGTGGCACAACTGTCATGGATCAGCAAGGTGAACAATAGTGGATTTAGGACACAGCCCTGAGGAGAACCAGGGCTCAAGAACATGGTGTTAGAAATATTATTCTCAACTTGAACATACTGGGGCCTATCAGTGAGAAAACCAAGAAGCCAGTTGCACAAAAGAGTATTGAAGCCTAAAAGGCCCAGTTTATCTACCAAATGCTGAACTTATCATATTAAATGCTGAACCGAAGTCGAGAAACAGCATTTGCACATGAGTATTTCTTTCATCTAAGTGCATCAAGTTCAGATAGAGAACATAAAAATAGCATCTTCAGTGGAACACTTTGGATGGTAAGCAAGCTGAAGTGAGTCAAATGTTGGAGGGAGGCTGGATACAATAAGGTCCTTTATCAGCCTTTCAAAACATTTCATAATGATGGATGTAAGTGTAACTGGATGATAATCATTAAGTCACATATAATAATGAAGTCCCGTAATGATGAGATATTTCTATGTAAGTAGTCACAGGCTTTTGAGGAAAAGTAGGACAAGGTATAAAAGTTATAGAAGTATAAATAAAAATCAGAAGCTTTCATTTATCTGAATGTCCACAGATCTGCTATTCTTTGGGTAGGATTGCCTCGGTGTTTTCCTTCCATCCTAGCCCAGTGTGGGAGAGAGAAAGAAAATAGGAGAACTTATAAAAGATTCCACCAGATGTTTTCATTCAGGAAAAATGTTCTGTCAAATTCAAATGGACTCATTCCTAGATAAATGCATACAGCATCATATCATGAGATAATCCCAAATTGTACATCCAAGTGATACTTGTATTTAGAATGTTTCTCCTTTGTCCACAACTTTATTCTCTTCAGTTATATTGGCTAGAAATTCTGAAATCTAGAGTCCCAATGAATATAAAAAGGCAGCAATTAGGGAAGACTGGGCTGAGGGGAGGTTAATTTGCAATTAAATATCCACTTCCCCTGGTCTTTGCTATGCAATTTTGATGCAAGTATTCATACTCAGCCTAACCTTCATTCCAAGATTGATATGAGAATAAGGATGAAGAAGAATCTTTTACTTTCCCTCAAATGGAAGGAGGTTGAATAAGGATGTAGTCAGTGGTTACGTTAAAAGCAAAACTCCCTTGCTTGTTAGTTTGAAAAAGAACTCCCAGTGATGCCTTTTCAACTCAACTCTCTGTCATTTGTCTTTATTTGCTTGGTCTACTACTTTGAATGGGGGCCATGCAGGCATTCTGAGGAAGGCAATGATGCTAAAGAGAACTGATACAAGTTTAGACAACTTAGTCAACTTAGAACTATGCCGAGTTCAGTCTGACCTAAGCATAGTACATAAAATTATTTGCCACAATGTCCTTCCTGTCAATGACTACTTCAGCTTCAACCACAACAATACATGAGCAAATAATAGATACAAACTCAAGGTAAACTGCTCCAAACTCGATTGTAGAAAATATGACTTCAGTTACAGAGTGGTCAATGCCTGGAATGCATTATCTGACTCTGTAGTTTCTTCCCCAAACCCCCAAAACGTTAACCTTAAACTGCCTACTGTTGACCTCACCCCATTCCTAAGAGGTCTGTAAGGGGTGTGCGTGTGCAACAGCGTGCCTACCGTCCCTGTCCTAATATTCCTTTTTACTTACTCTTCTCATGTATTCAAATTATGTTTATACTTTTACCTGTTATCTTATATATGCTTGACAAATAAACTTATGAAAAAAAAAGTTGGTTTAGATGAGTCAACAGAATGCCCTTTTAAGACTCTGATACTGCAAATGTTGAATGCTACTGGTGTTAAATAGTGTAGTGTTTTGAGAGTGCTTTATAAAGAATGTTTCATGTCTGATATCAGCTTTTTCACATTCATACTGTATATTTTTATTCTCAAATGTTAGGGAAAGGTTAATGTACTTTTTCTGAATGATGGAAGCACTTAGTAGATGGGATTGTTCTTCATCCTAAGTTTATGTACTTGAGCATTTATTACATTCAGACTTTATTCAGAAAAGCTTCCCTTGTCTATAGAATAAATCAAATGCAAGGTTTTTGGAGAGCCTTATGATTTTTAAGTCTGTTTTATCAATTTTTTTTTGAATACATCTGGTAGGCTTCTCCAAGTCCAATACTTGAACCAGAAAATCTGTAGTCAGAAAGAATGCCACAATCACAATAGGAAAGATCATGGCAGACATTTTCATAACAAAGAGTACCTGCTACTACAAACTGTAAATTCCAAATCTTGTATATAGAAGTCCTGAAGTATAAATCATACATCTTTCTCCTGTCCTTATTATGGGCTGAGAGCAGACAATGGTTCACACTGGTGTATTGTTATAGACAAGAAGCTCTTTTCCCTTATTTTTCTTTAAGTGCTTGAATGGGCATCTAAATCTATAAATCTGTCTATAACTGCAGATAGTTATTAATAATCTAATGTTTCTAAATTAGATTGTACAAATGTGGGTTAGGGTTAGCTATTTGGGTGTCTCTATTTTTACTAGTATTGAAATACAGGTTCGATGTTTGTGTTACAATCTGTAGGCACATGCAATCTTGACAGATTGTATTTCTATTATTTTTTTTTTACTAATTTTTACTGATCCACTTTCTTTCTAATGATAATAACTAGTGGTGAAATGTAAAATTTATTATTACCCGTTCTGTGGGTGTGACCTGGTGGGGGGAGGGGGTTAATGTGACTGAATGGGCATGGACAACTTTTTTTTTAACTTTTAAAACAATTTTTTCTACAACTTCTTCAGCTGAAGAGATTGTAAAAAAATGCTTTTAAAAGCCTCTGACAATCAAGCAATTCAGCTGGGATTGTCAGAGGCTTTTAAAAGCATTTTTTCTACAACCTCTTCTACCTTTTCGGTAGAAAAAATACTTTTAAAAATTAAAAAAAAAGCCTCTGACGATCATGTGGCTCAGCTGGGCATGGGGGGGGGGGGAGGCAGGGATTTTTGCTACCGGTTCTCCAAACCACCTGCAACCATCACTACCGGATTGGGTGATCCAGTGCGAACCGGAAGCATTTCATCCCTGAAAATAACCCTGTAACTTGAATGAGGGTGAATACTTGTTTACGGATTTTTATTTTAATTGGCTTTATCCAGTACTTTCCTTTTCATGTACTTCCCTTTTTAGTCAGGTTTTTTTTTAAAATGGTTGCTTGATTGTCATGTTAAGTTGCTTGAAAATATTCTTCTTGCTCTGAAATTTGGGGGCTAGCAGGGGCGAAATCTACTTACCTTATTTATTTGTTTGTTTGTTTGTTTGTTTGTCATATTTCTATGCCGCCTACTCTCCGAGGACTCTGGGCAGCTTACACCACAGACAGTATACTAAATAGCATATTGCCCCCAACAATCTGGGTCCTCATTTTACCCACCTCGGAAGGATGGAAGGCTGAGTCAACCTTGAGCCGGTGAGATTTGATCTGCTGATCTGCTGAACTAGCAGTCAACTGAAGTAGCTGCAGTACTGCACTCTAACCACTGCGCCACCTCGGCTCATTCCTTACCGGTTCAGAAGTGCACACACCGTTAAAACCAGGAAGTAACAACACCCGGGCAAGTAGGCGGAGCTACCAGTTCTGTGAACCACCTGCCACAATCTCTACCAGATCGCCTGATCTGGTCCGAACTGGGAGGATTTCATCCCTGGGGGCAGGCTATTAAATATTAGTTCTAGGTTGATTTTGTTTTTACCTTGTCTGTTTTACAATCATCCTCAGGCAATTCTTTGGAAAGGAGACTGATCTGGTTATTTCACTCACCTTCCTCCCTGCCAAAAGGAAACAAATAACAGAATGACAAAGTTAGAATTAACCTTGGGGATTTTCTAGTCCAACCACCTGCTCAAGCAGGAGATCCTATACTATTTCAGACAATTTATTGTCCAATCTCTTCTTAAAAACCTCCAGTGATGAAGCACTCACAACTTCTGGAGGCAAGTCATTCCCCTGATTAATTATTCGCACTGTCAGGAAATGTCTCCTTAGTTCTAGGTTGGTTCTCTCCTTGATTAGTTTCCATCCATTGCTTGGACCAGCAAAATTCCTGAAGATGGAATGGAGAGTTCTTGGTATTACAAGATGGGTGAAGGTAATGCCATTTTTAATTTTGCAGTCTCTAAAGCATCCTAAAAATAAGCTAGAGAAGCAGAAACATCTTTTATATGAGAGAAAAAAATAAAGAATTTGGAAGGCAAATTTCAGCCCAGATTTGATAAAATCTTGAAGTGCTAAGGAAGTGCTATAGGAAAACAATCCTCTATCTGCATAGTGAACTTTTAGTGATATCTGATAACTCTGACTAAAATTAATTTATAGTTTACAAAAGCCTTTAATTATTTATTAATAAGCTAATAAACTATCAGACTCTCAAACTGGAGGAGTGTTATAGTTATAAGTAAAAACTAGGCAAATTTTACTTGTCTTATAACTGTTCTCACATTGTCTCCAATTAGTTGGGGAGTTATTTTTAAAAAGTTTCTGACAATTTCTAGTGCTTAACCTGTTAGAGAAATGGACTGTCCTTCCCACTCTGGTCAGTTTTAAGGGAGGTGGAGGGAATCATATTGGCTTCTAGATTTGCTTCTTTTTAAACAAAAAAAAAAAAAACCTTCTCTTCCCTCTTCACTAGAAGAAGTAGTTGAAGGTAGTATATCATAACTATAAACAAATGTGGTGTAAGTGGATTTATTATTATTTTAATCGGTAAATGCATTTCATTTAAGAGATGTGAGCCATTAAATGATGGTTCCAATTTGATTTCTTCTTAAAGCTCTTTTTTTATTGTTAGGGCTCTGCTAGCAGGGAAAATAATTTGCTACATATATGTGGGAAAAGAAGCTTTCTGAAGACTGCTGGACTTTCCCCTTTTAAAACGTAGCCTTTCATTTATTTGTGACCTAGAAACAGTGCAAAGCATGTCCTAATGGTGTAAAGAATAGCACACTTTTGAGTTGTGAGATTTGGCATGAAGAGCAGTCCGCATGGGATTTCAAGTGTATGATACCTACAGCGTCTCCAGATTATATTGCCAATCACATTGCACCCATGCTAAAAGTTTTTTTTCTTTTTCTAGATGTATCATATCACACTTTCAAGAAACATGTAAAATTAATATTTTTATAACTATTATATAAATATAAATAATTATTTAAAATAAATAACTGCAGAAGTAAATCGGTGAATGATTAGTTAAGATCAAAGAAAAAAAATAGAACATTGATTTCTAATGATCCAAGAATGAATGCAGAGATTTCTAGATTTAATGTCTTGTTATATGAATAAAAGGATTTCTAAAAGGCAGGTACTTGAGCTTCTAGCAAGTAGCACAGATGGGATTTGTTTAGATAGACAAATTATTGCATATAGAATGGATTTATACTATCAGTGGCATCTGTCAGATTTATATTATATGTTTACCTTTATTGCTTTACTTCCAGTAACCCTGATCAAACAAGCCAATTTTATAAATCTTCCCTGATTTTTAAAGCTATCCTTTGACTATTTCAAAAAAAAAAAAAAAATGTACCAGGAGTAATTTGCTGCTCATGTGTGTTCCAAAGTGAGAATCCTTTAGAACTTTAACAGATTTCTCTTGTTTCTGTAAGTAAAAATTATTCTTTTGTTTGCCACTTCTAAAAAAGGTCCTTCTAAGTGTAAGTAGTGCTCTTTTGGTTATCCAGAGTGAAGAAAAATATCCAAATCAATTTCCTGATTTAATGTCCATTCATCTCTGTAGGCAATAAGTCATCTATCAGATATAGAATAGAATAGAATAGAATAGAATAGAATAGAATAGAATAGAATAGAATTTTTTATTGGCCAAGTGTGATTGGATACATGAGGAATTTTTCTTGGTGCATATGCTTTTAGTGCACATAAAAGAAAAGATACGTTTATCAAGAATCATAAGATACAACACTTAATGATAGTCGTAGGGTACAAATGATACAAGCAAATCTATTTATATTACATTTAAGTTTCCTTACAAATTAGTTTAATAAGCATCCATTACAACTCTTTCTTGTTTTGCAACTTCATAACAACATATTCTGTCAATTTCATCAAGTATCTGATCCATTCTTTCCAAAAGCTTAACTGAAAAGTACTCTAACTTTGTGCTAAGGATTTCTGGTCCATTTTCTTTATCCCTGGCTCTAATGTACAGCCTTCAAGGTCTCCTTATAAAAAAATCAACCAAAAGAATCTCAATTTCCCATGAAAAAGTATCTTTTAAATAATTCAAAGCTATAATTCCAAATCCCTCTGGCACCTTAATCCATTATTAACTTTCCAAAATCCTTATACTAAGCTGATAGTCTAAAAATCTTATATTTTTGGAACCTCCAAAATCAAATTTAAACTGTTATCCTTTACGAAGAACGAAATTCACCCAACAAATGCAGTAGAAACTTGCCAATCTAAATGGTTTTAATCTTGCCAATATATAAATTAATAAGGAAAATAATCAAAAACAGCAATTAAGATATAAGGCATTAAGATATTGAGATATATAGGTAGTCCTTGGTTACTACCATAACTGAATCTGGAGTTATAAGTCATGATGGTTGTTAAGCGGGCCACCATAGAATCATGCATGATTTTATGATCTTTTTTTGCCATGGTCATTAAACAGCATAGTAGGAGGTAAGCATATGCTGCAGTCATTAAGCAAATAACATGGTCATTAAGCAAACCCATTTTCTTCAATGGACATTTTTTTATTGGAAACTGGAAAAAAACACTGGACACTAGCAAAGAAGCTGAAAATTATCATTTTTCTATACTGTGTTTTTATTGCTGGGAGCAAGCAGGTGGCCATATAAATTTTAAAAATAAATACATGAATAAGATTGTAACACACTACGAACGACTAAATATAAGTCATTCATAAACTGACCATAGAAATAATAGTTTCCACGAGGCTCTCCAGAATGATGTATTAACCTCAACGATTTCTCCTTTGTTCCAGAGAAGTTACGTTAGCTTGGATCCAGCATACAGTGATAATTCCCCTTGCAGAGCTGTCTGGTTAGCTAACAAAAACCAGCAAGGAGCTAACTCATCATGGCTCATACAAGGAATCAAATTGAACTTGTTGCCTTGAGTTGATATGGACAGTCAGGGGAATTTTGTCATATGTGTAACTTTTTTCCTGAATTGATTTTAGAACACTGAATTTATTTGTTAAATCCATTTGGATGCTCAAAATGGAAGGCAGGCATGAATTGGATTACACATCAGAAACCATATTTGAGTTCTACTTCACTTACAATTTGGGCCAATTACCCCTTCTGAATAACATCTCAACATTTTCATCTTTTAGAACTTTCATCTTTTCTGGGGTAGAATAATGAGAGGAGTGAAGAGGAAAGTATTGGTCAGATATTGTCCTACAATTCGGAACCTAATCAAGTGTACTGAATTCCAGCAACTTGTTGAATGCAGTTCTTTTTATGCGTGGCTGTGGTCATTTTTACTCTATAACCCTTGTCATTTCTTTTCAGAAACCCTTGCCAATTTCATTGCCAATCTAATCCCGCCTCTGTAATCATGGTCTGAACCTTTATGTAAAAGACAAAGAATTCCTTAAATTCAGCTCAAATTCTTGTAGCTACAATGGCATATTCAATATGGTTATATTGAAACATTATAGGGTTTCCTTCTCAAGCAGACAAGAAGACCTCCAAGGTCCCTTCCGACTCTGCTGTTCTGTTTTCTGTTATTCTAGTTGCCTTAGCAGCAATATGGAAACAACTTGCCACTACTTTCTTAAGGCATTTTTTTAAAAAAAAGCTTTCCAGTCTAATTAATAGCTCTCTCCCATTGAGTAGATTTATACATCTCCTCAATATGATGTATAAATTAGAACTAGTCTTGCTTAGATCTTTGAAGCTGAACCAAGGTAATTTAAGTGCTGCCACCCATTTTATGTCCCAGTATACCCTCTCCCAATTCACTCAGTAATATTTACCCATTTAATATCTGTTCACTATGTACATTATTATTGTGCCATTTTCCTGTACAGTACTGATCTACCATAATTCACTTGGTAGAATTTGTTTGCTTATTGCCCCAAAGAAATTGTTTGATCATTTGTTCAACCATGGATAATTGCTGCACTGAGGAACAGCATCAACATTTCATATGAGCTTTAAGACTATTAGGCAACCTGTGACTTGTGGGCCATCCTTTGAGAGAAAGGTAGTGCAATCTGATGTGACCAGAATGAACATAAAATTTTAGGGGATCATTTTTTAAAAAAAATCCAATATTGGATGGTCCCATGATTGTCTAAGAAGAATATACATCATAAATAGAAGAATAATTAGAGTGGCAAACAAACTTTAATAATATGTCAATATTTACTTACGTAAAGAGGTAAACAGAGTGTCTATGGGCGAGCAAAAAAGCAGAGGGGGCAGGAGCGACTTCCAACTTACTTTTGGCTTCCCCACTTATTTTACTTATGGGAAGTTGACAGGGAGTATTAGAAAACATGACCATGTGAATGCAGGAACACTGCAACAGCTACAATTTTCAGAATAAATTGGTCTCAACAGCATAGAAATTTCAATTCCACAGGAACAGTGGGTCCTGGGTTTTTTAAAGGTATTTTTTAAGTTAGAAGATTTTAGGTACCTTGATTCAAAAATTGTTTTGTTACAAAGCACTTTTGGATTAACTTGAGTGTATAAAGAGAGAAATAAACGCAATGACTGTTTTAGTAGTATACAGATAGATGCAAATCCTTTGAAAAAGGTGCTTCGGATTGAGAGGGGAATGCATCCAGATAATTTATTTTCAAAGCTTTAAAGCAGCCATGTCTTTTTCGATCCTTGCACAATTGTTTCAGAAGCTGCTTCCTGTGTCTATATACCATGTTTTCCCGAAAATAAGACCCTATCTTATATTATTTTGAACCCTGAAATAAGCGCTTGGCCTTATTTTTGGGGAGGTCTTATTATTTTGGGGCGCGTGGAGAAAAGGTAAGACTCCTCTTGCCGTCTTACCTGATTTCCAGCTCTGTCTCCCTAACCCTAACCAGAGGAAATGGCAGGGACTGGCTGTGCATGCGGTTAAATATTTTTGGGGAGGGCTTATTTTCAGGGGAGGGCTTATTTTTGGGGGAGGGCTTATTTTTGAGGAAACACAGTATGTATAGTCATTTTAGTTCTCTGAAGATGGCCTTCAGCATGACTCCAAAAGTTCGGAAGAATAAACCTTGGGTTCCGGTGACCAATCCAGGTTGGATCCTCCATAGCCATTTTACTTCACAGTTTTACAACAGAATGTATATATGTTTGCTCTAAAAATAGAAGGAAATTTTTCTTCTTCCAATTTCCCAAGTTGTTGGTTTCTATCTAATTTAGCCTAAAGGAAGGTTTTTCTCCTGGACAATCTAGTTACTGCTGCAGTGGGATAAGAGGCCGTTTGAGACATTTCTTTAGAAACCCTGCAGTTTTGTCCCTAAAGACATAGCTGCTTGCTGTAAAGCTGACAGCAGGAAACAACTCGTATACTAAGTATTCCTGCAGCAAGCAGCTGAGCACAAAGCTTAGAATTGCTTTTCTTTTCTGTATGATATTTGAATCAGCTGTGTTGACTTCCATATTTTGCTCTCCTTTTTCTTAGGATATTTTTCTATGAATTTCTGTGTTATTAACCACAGAACAAAAATGAGAAATCAGCTAAATAAGAAATGCTGGGCTCTTAGTGTAGTGAAATGTAAGTAGGTAGGTAGGTAGGTATAGCAAGGCTATAGCAATTTTGTCTTTGATAAATTGAAAAGATATTCTTGTCTTGACTGTGGTTTACCTGGTAGAATTAAACAGAGGCTCATTTTTTTTTTAAAGCAAATCTATTGGATTGTAGCGATTTCATTTATTCATATAATCATAATAATAAGTTTATTATAAGTATTATATAAGTAAGATAACAGGTAAAATTATAAACATAATTTGAGTACATGAAAAGAGTAAGTAAAAAGGAATATTAGGACAGGGACAGTAGGGATGCTGGTGCACTTATGCATGCCCATTACAGACCTCTTAGAAATGGGATTAGGTCAACTGTATTCTACTTGAGTATCTTTTTCCTTTTACAATTTGGTAGCAGACCAAAAGGCATTTTTAATAATAGGCATTCCTACAGTTGAAGAAATTTAGAACTCCCAAAATTTTGAGCTGCAAATCTGGATAACTCCTAGATGGCAGCAAAGAGTTTTCAGTTTCTGCTTGACACCATACAGAAGTAGTGTTGCTGGCACTAGCTAATGACATCTAATGGAACTGGGGTGTGCGGAGATGATGTGTCAGTCCTTGTGGTTTTTTTAAAAAATCTATCCCTGTTTTTGTTACTGTTGATTGTGATATTTTTCTGAACCGGCTGCAAGGCTTGGGAGATGGGGGCATCTTGCTATGATGGTTCTCCTTTCTTGGTGGTTACTGTTACATTACTACTGTTGGCAGGGGGACATTGGGCCTTTTGCATCATATTTGTGGGATACTTCAGAGCACAAGATTGCCTCTTGTTTAATATTTACATTAAACCACCAAGTGGGGGAATCCATCAATGTGGATGATACCTAGTTGTATATAGTGAACCCAGGATGCCCAAATGATATTTCAATGTGGCGTCCTTGATGCTGTCTGACCTAGATTGTTTCCATGCAAATATTTTATTATCCAACTAGGTTCATCCTTAGTACAGTACAAATGAAGTTTAGTTTTATTTGTTTAGTTTTATTTGATTTGTATACCGCCCTACTCCCGAAGGACTTAGGGCGGTGAACAGCCAAGCAATAAAATACATAAATACAAAAATTTAAAAAACCAGTTAAAATCAAATTAAATCATTTTGGCCCAGACAAATTAAAACACCCCAATAATTTAAGAACGGATTTAAAATTTATAAATTAAAAGAGGGAGGAGATTAGGCCAAGCCTGCTTGATGGAATAAAAGAGTCTTCACAGCGCGGCGGAAGGTGCGCAGATCCGGGGTCCTCCGTATCTCTGGGGGGAGCTCATTCCAGACGGTAGGTGCCCCCACAGAGAAGGCTCTCCCCCTAGGGGTCGCCAGCCGACATTGTTTGGCTGACGGCACCTGGAGGAGTCCCTCTCTATGAGAGCGTACTGGCCGGTGGGAGGCTATTGGTGGTGGTAGGCGGTCCCGTAGATAACCAGGTCCTAAGCTATGGAGCGCTTTAAAGGTGGTAATCAAAACCTTGAAGCGCACCCGGAAGACCACCGGGAGCCAGTGCAGCTCGCGCAGGAGAGGTGTCACATGGGAGCGCCATGACGCTCCCATTACCACTCGCGCGGCCGCACTCTGCGCCAGTTGGAGCCTCCAGGTGCTCCTCAAGGGGAGCCCCATGTAGAGAGCATTACAATAGTCCAGGCGGGAGGTGACGAGGGCATGAGTGACCGTGCGTAACGAGTCCCGATCCAGAACGGGATGCAACTGGCGAATCAGGCGAACCTGATAGAAAATCCTCCCGGTCACGGCCATCAAGTGCTCTTCTAAAGACAGCCGTGAATCCAGGAGGACGCCCAAGTTGCGAGCCCTCTCCGTGGGGGCCAGTGATTCGCCCCCAATAGTCAGAGATGGCGTCAACTGACTATATCGGGACGTCGGAAACCACAGCCACTCGGTCTTGGATGGGTTGAGCCTGAGCCTGTTCCTCCCCATCCAGATCCGTACGGCCTCCAGGCACCGGGACATCACTTCAAGGGCATCGTTGGGGTGATCCGGGGTGGAGATGTACAGCTGGGTGTCGTCAGCGTACTGATGGTACTCCACCCCGAAACCACGGATGATCTCGCCCAGCGGCTTCACATAAATGTTGAACAGGAGAGGCGAGAGGACCGACCCTTGCGGCACCCCACATATGAGGGGCCTCGGGGTCGACCTCTGTCCCCCTGTCAACACAGACTGAGACCGGTCAGAGAGAAAGGAGGAGAACCACCGCAACACAGTGCCTCCCACCCCTAACTCTTCCAACCGGTGCAGCATGATACCATGGTCGATGGTATCAAAAGCCGCTGAGAGATCTAACAGGACCAGGACAGAGGAGCACCCACTGTCCCGAGCCCTCCAGAGATCATCAACCAACGCGACCAATGCCATTTCCGTGCTGTACCCGGGCCTGAAGCCTGACTGGAACGGATCCAGATACGTTGTTTCATCCAGGTGCTGGGGGAGCTGTTTCGCGACCACACTCTCAACAACCTTCGCCACAAAATGAAGGTTGGAGACCGGACGATAATTTACCAACATTGCCGGGTCCAGGGATGGCTTCTTGAGGAGAGGCCTCACCACCGCCTCTTTCAAGGCGGCAGGAAAGACACCCTCACCCAACGAAGCATTTATAATCCCCTGGAACCAGCCTCGTGTCACCTCCCGAGAAGCCAGCACTAACCAGGAGGGACACGGGTCCAATAAACAAGTGGTCGAGTTCAGTCTACCCAGAATCCTGTCCACATCCTCAGGGGTCACAGGATCAAACTCATCCCAGATAACATTCTCAAGACCTGCCCCTGTCCCTCCTCCTGAGACTACCCAGTCGGAGTCCAGATCTTCCCGAATCTGAGTGATTTTGTCATACAGATATTGAACAAAATCCTCGGCTCTACCCTCCAAGGGGTCCTCCCACGCTTCCTGATGGAGCAGGGAGCGGGTCACCCTAAACAGGGCGGTCGGGTGATTATCTGATGACGCAATAAGAGCAGCAAAATAGCTACATTTCTCTGCTTTTATCGCCACTAGGTAATTCCTAATATGAGATCTTACCAGTGTCCGGTCAGATTCAGAACAGCTGGCCCTCCAACTACTCTCTAGGCGTCTTTTCCGGCGCTTCAACTCCCTCAACTCCTCGGTAAACCAAGGAGCTAAATGAGATCGGCACCAGGTCAGAGGCCGCAAAGGCACGACCCGGTCCAGAGCTCCGGCGGCCGCCCTATCCCAGGCGGCCGCTAGGTCTCCAGTTGGGGCGTGTGCCAGAGCCTCAGGGAATGGCCCAAGCTCCATCTGGAACCTATCAGGTTCCATCAGGCGCCTGGGGCGGAACCATCTTACCGGCTCCGCCTCCCTGCGGCGGGGTGTAGCGGTTCGAAGGTCGAGACGAAGGAGAGAGTGATCAGACCATGACAAGGGCTCGGTGACTATATCCCCTATCTCGAGATCACTCAACCACTGTCCAGAGACAAAAACCAGATCCAGCATGTTTCCCCCCGTGTGAGTAGGGCCATGAATTAACTGGGTCAGGTCCATAGCTGTCATGGAAGCCATGAACTCCCGAGCCACCTCAGACGCCTCGCCCACGGACGGTAGGTTGAAATCCCCCATGACCATAAGCCTGGGGGTATCAACTGCCACCGCAGCGATGACGTTGAGTAGCTCGGGCAGGGCTGCTGCCACGTGGCAGGGAGCCAGGTACGTGATCAGCAAACCCATCTGAACCCCGTGGCCCCATTTCACGAGGAGGGATTCACAGCCGGTCGTCGGAAGGACAGTGGCCTCCCTCGGTTTCAGACCTTCCTTAATGATAACCGCTACCCCCCCCGCCCCTCCCCTGTGACCTCAGCTGATAGAAGGCAAGGAAACCTGGAGGGCACATTTCAATGAGGGGAACCCCCCCTCATGGCCCAACCAGGTCTCCGTAACACCTGCCAGGTCCGCACCCCCCTCCTGAATAAGATCACAAATGAGGGGGGCTTTATTTACTACGGACCTGGCATTGCACAGCATCAGCCGAAGGCCCGGGCCCTGAGGGTCTGTGCAACCTGGAAAACGGGTGGAGCTTTGGGGGCCGGAGCACGCCATCGCTCGTAAAGAGCGAGTGCGCGCTCCCCTAACACGATGTGGCCCCCTGCTCCCGCCATATCTAGTACAGTACAAATGAATGTGGGCTTTGATACCCGTTTATATGCAGATTGCTTTGAAAGGCTTAAGTTGCTTAACAGCGATGCTGTTTGTACACATTGGTAGGTTATGTCTGAGATATTTTTGATGTATGGGAGGGGTTGTTATAGATCAGGGGTCACCAACCTTTTGGACCTCAGGGACCACTAAATTCATAATTTTAAATCCCGCAGACCACTAATATGATCTGCCTAATGACCGGCTGGATGGGTGTGGCTAGGTGGGCATGTGATTGGGTGGGCATGGTCAACTTGATGTCCCTCACATTGAGGGGTGCTTTGATGGCCTCTACTTGCCTCTCCCCTTCCAGCCACTCCTTGCCTGCCAGCCTAGGCTCCTTAGGGCCCCAACAGGAAGCAGTTGCTGAAGCTAAGCAGCCACCATGAGAAAGAGTTGGCAAAACAGCTGGCTCAGCTCAAATTGGATCTGACCGAGAAGGAGGGTCAGGAGAAGCACCTCACTGAGGACTACGAGCATAGGCTTTCCAAGCAGAGGGAAGACCTGTGGGAATGCAAGGCCAGGTACCGGCCCATGGAGGCTCAGTGGGCTGAGAGGGTCAGCTAGTTCCAGGCCATGATGCAGCCCCACTGGAACAAGGCCCTCCGGCTCCTTGCCACCAGCGACACTTCCCTCCAGCCTTCGCCCAAAGCCCCACACCAGGAGGCTGAAGCAGACCCCAAGTCAGAATTTCTGCTCCCCTCCGACCCACACAAAAAGACCCCGAAGGGGGAGACTCTCTGCAGTAACACAAACATTCATTGCACGTATCCAGCCCAGGGGCCATAGTTTGAGGACCCCTGATTTAGAGAAATATAAAAAATGCAAATAATTTTTCTGTGGACCACCAAAATTTTCTTGCAGACCACCAGTGGTTCACGGACCACCAGTTGGTGACCACTGCAGTAGATGACTGAGGTCGTGGCACCTGCTCTCTGTAATTATATCCTTCCCACCCAGAAAGGTTCTGTGTAATCCCTTTTCCTGATAAACATTCTGGAAGCCTTTAAGAACTTGGTAGTTTTCTCAGATCTTAGAGGTTGTTTGTGGAGCCTTATTGCTGGTTTCCTGATTGAAGTAGTGTGTTGACCAGATACATGATGTTTTCTTTCTTTTTACTGTTTCCTGTTGCCAGGTTCACAATAATTTCTTCTATAGTTCCTAGAAGAACAATGCAAAGATAAATTTCATATCTTAAAAATAATCAGGAACAGAAAGGCTGAAGGTTTCACTGAAAGAAATAGATGGAGGTAAAGGCCTCATATGAATCAAATGTGACTACAGCTTCTGTACTTTGAATAATTCCACTTCCTGGAACTCTTTCTCTCTCCCATTTGTATAAGATGTTGGGCACACATGATCATCTTTAAATTTGCCTCAAACTTGGCTTTTTCCCCCCTTTGAGTATTTTAAATACACTTCCCCTTCTCAAAGCAATGGGAAAAGTAAAGGCAGATGTGTGGATGACCCTGGGGAATGAAAGGAAAAGAAGCTGCCTAGGAAACAAAAAAGAATTTTTCTATGGGATGGAGGGAACTTCAAGTATACCAAGAGAATAGGATAAAATGATTCAACTCTTTCCATATCAGACATACAAGACATGAGAGGGGTAAATCAGTAGATTCCTGAGGGAGAGTCAGCTGCCACCTTAACTGGAGCAGTTGTGCGGGGAGTTACCAGAAACTTTGTTCTCATACACACAACCTATTTTCCCTGGGAGTTCAGGAGGGAGGATGAGTCTGAAGAAGAAGGTGATGGAAAGGAATGTATGAATGACCTTGGGGCAAGATTGGAAGAGATGCTACCTAGGAAACAGAGAGGCAAGAGAGACAGGAGCCCCCATTGGTTTACTGGCAAAGAAAGAATATTAGGAAGGACCTTCTTTGATAACAGTTTAAAATTAAGGTGGGAAGTTTGTGCTGCACTGAAATCCAGCAGGTTCTGACAGGTGCTGGAGAACCGGTAGCAAAATTTTTGAGTAGTTTGGAGAACCGGAAAATACCACCTCTGGCTGGCCCCAGAGTGGGGTGGGAATGGAGATTTTGCAGTACCCTTCCCCTGCCACGCCCATCAAGCCATGCCCACCAAGCCACCCCACCCCACCAAGCCACGCCCACAGAACCAGTAGTAAAAAAATTTGGATTTCACCACTGCTTCAGATTCACAAGATTTTGTAGCCTTACAATAAATTAGAATTAGGACATCTAGTTGTGCTTTCTGTTTGGTTCACCTGCAAGGGCTGACATATAGTCAATAAGTTCTAAGTTTGGACCAGTGTCAGCTGGACAGTCCTGCTTTGGATTCTTGACACTGCTTTGAAGTCTACATTTATGGAAGTGTTGAATATAAATTAGGCTTTATGTTGGTTTTTTTCCCCATAAAATTGTTACAAAAGCCTAGAACCAATTCTTGATGTACTACATAAGAGATTTCAAAGCTTCTTCTCAAGAGATTTATTGCTTTAAGCAGGACTTTTATAGGCATTTTAAAAAATCCCTTTGATTGTGAAGGAAAGAAATGCAATTCCTAGTTTCTCACTTTCGTCTAAATGCATCCTGAAAGATTATCCTGATTTTGTTTTCTGTTTGCAAGCCTTATGTGGGTAAAAGGATGGATGTTTTCCAGGCTGATAAATGACTCACCAAATGTGTTTATAAATCAAGGAATTCTAAACATTTCATTATTCACAAATTACAGGTGTAGACAAGTAACAAGATGCATAAAATAAACGGGCATAGTGCATGAGGGTTGGTTAAGATTATTGGGCAACTGAATTATTAATTTACATTTTTATTAAACCTTCTTTCTAATGATTATATCAAGAAAGTAGTCTTGATGTAATTATATGCATATAATACATATAAATGCTGAAGAGACTAGTGGCTAGCCAAATCTTTCCTGAAAGCTTAGACATAACACATCAAGAGGGAAGAGATGAGTAGCCATGGTAGTTGTTATTATCAAATTTATTTGCCATCCATCTCACTGTTCAAGGTGACTGAGTGGTTTGTCTTCCTTCCTTTAGAGTAGTGTTTCCCAAACTTGACCCTTTGAAGATGTATGGACTTCAACTCCCAGAATTCCTCAACCAGGCATACTGGTTGGGGAATTCTGGGAATTGAAGTCCATGCATCTTAAAATAGCCAAGTTTGGGAAACACTGCTTTAGAGCTGTGACCAAGAGAGCTTTTATGTAGCTTCATCTGGTGTACCAGTGGCACCCTTTCCTGGACTAGACTAGTCCTTCAGGCAGTCACTCATGAGAATGGAACAACTTGCCACAGCCAACTTGCTGTGGCCAACATGCCATTGGCAACTCACCACAGTCAACTTGCCACAGGACAAGTCGCCATGGCCAACTCGCTGCGGGACAACTCACTGTGGGACAATTTAACAATTCTATTTAATTATTTTTTTAAAAATAAAAATATTTTAATTTTTGCTAGTCACATTTCATTCTTTCCTTCCTTTTGCATCTTTTCTTTAATGATTCTATTCCACCATTTAATTGATATTAGTGTAACTCTTGTCCTGCAGCGAGTTGTTCTGTGGTGAGATGGCTGTAGTGACTTGTCCTGCAGTGAGTTGGCCATGGCAAGTTGGCTGTGGTGAGTTAGCCATGGTGAGTTGGCCATGGTGAATTGGCCATGTTGAGTTGGCCATGGCAAGTGTTCTGTCCCCGTTCCACTCACGCACCCCCACAGACGGCCCGGAGTTAATAAGCCACACAACAAAATTCTTTGAAAATAAAGCTGGCAGCAACCCAGTGGCTAGCTGCCAATTCAGACTTTACTCACACAAAACAAAAATTAGACTGCCAGCATTCCGATAAAACAGGCAGAGTTTTCAACAATACAAGGATTAATCCAAATGCAGTCCGATAAAGCAGGCAAAGTCCAGTAATGCAGAGATCATGGAATATTTCTAGTTTTTGCTCATCACAAACTGAACCGGCCACCACACCCACATTTATATCCTGTGGGGTGTGGTCCAGTGACTCAGCTAATCTCTGGCACGCCTTCCCCTCTGCTGCGGACGCTTCTCCCTGCACTTCTGGTGAGGGTCCAGCCAGCACTTATCTCCTTCGTCGCTGTCCACCTGTGGCTGCAGGGACGTGCTTGGCTCTGAGCCTATCTTTTGGCCTTCGGTGTCCTCCGGAGGCATTGCCAGAGAGGAGGGTCCTGGAGAGGGAGGCCTTGCCAACTCCTCTTCCTCACTCTCAGAGTCTGCATCTGTCGATAGCCCAGGCTCAGGCAACGGAGCCACAACAGCGAGTTGGCCACAGTGAATTGTCATAGACCCTGCATTCACATTCTTCTCATCTCACAGTTCTATTACAATATACTCTAATGGAGTATATTGCACTTGAAGATGACTTGGATGCTTCAGTTGAAGAAGAATGCAGTGGTGTGTACAGTAGTCGACTTACCTCAGAATGCCCACTTCACACCCCTGATTTCTGAACTGCACTGGTTGACATTGTGCTTCTATGTAAGTGGAATTCAAAGTACCCTGTTTCCCCTAAAATAAGACATCCCCTGATAATAAGCCCAATTGGTCTTTTGAGCGCATGCACTAAAATAAGCCCCCCCTGAAAATAAGCCCTCCTTGAAAATATTTAAACGCATTTAAACAGCCGGTCCCCACCATTTCCTCTGGTTCCTCTGGTTTCCTCCACGTGCCCCAAAATGACCTCCCCGAAAATAAGGCCAAGCGTTTATTTCGGGGTTCAAAAAAATATAAGACAAGCTCTTATTTTCAGGGAAACATGGTATTGGTTATTAATTATAAAGCATAGGACTAGATTATTTGAGGGACTGCCTACCTTCCATGCTTTCTGCTGGGTGAAAGCCAACATAATTTATATATTCCAGGTCCCTTTGATTAAACAATGTCATCTAAAAGTCCACCCTTTAGAATAAAGTCTTTCCCGAGATCATATGACTCCTATCTCAATGATGTTCCAGAATGCCTTAAAGGCCTAGCATTTCTAGGGTGGGTGGGTGGGTGGTCTCCTTGGTTAGTTGTGTTTTATATATAATTTCTGGTTTGTTCAGCTGAATTTCCCATCTTCATTATTTATTATGCACAATGTGTTTTATATTTCATGTACAAATGGAAGGCTATAGAGAAATTGAAGGAATTTCCAGTTAACTTAGAGGCACACAATCTTCTATCCTGTAGATTCTATATAAGTTACTACTTGCAGCTGTGATATTCAACATGACTATATGGGGAAAATTGTCAATGGCATCAAAATATTAATTTAATTAAATTAGTACAATTTAAAATTTATTGAAATTGTCTTGGCCACACTTGATTTGAATTATGACCTAGCCTACTGTCTGAAGTATGGTGCCTGGTAAATCATTGGAAATCCCAAATGTAGTGTGCAGGTTAAAAAAAAAATCAACATCACCTCTTATTATTTATTTATTTATTTATTTATTTATTTATTTATTTATTTGTTTGTTTGTTTCCATTTCTATACCGCCCTTCTCCAATAGGACTCAGGGCGGTGAACAGCCAAAGTAAAAAACAGAACATACAAAATTTAAAAAACAGTTTAAAATGATTAAATATTTTGGCCATAAATTAAAACAACCCAATTTAAAATCAATTTAAAATTTAACTCAAGCCAGCCCATTATTATATGGATGAAGGGTTTTTTCATATCTGATGGGGATGCTAATTTAACAAAATTGGATACAGGAAGATTAGTTTCAGTAAAATCAAACTTCTCTTAATAGATATTTTATCCTGATCTTGCATGTTAAGAAAATGTACACATTTGTTTATAAAATTATAAAAAGAATCTTGATCTGTCTAATTGTCTAACTGTAGTCAAAGTGCTGGATATGAAAGAGGTTTCATCAATACACAGCTGTACATTGTTCTTCTCCTACCATGTCTCTGCAGATGGTTGAACTTTCATGTCCTGCTTTATTCCTCAAAGCTGGCAATAAAACACAAGAGCCATTTTCAAAGTTGAGATTCACAATCCTGAAGGAAAAAGAATAGAAAGATCCCACCTCTAGGATAGTCTGAGATCAGGGTTGGAGTCATGACAAAGCCCTGAGGATGAAAAACAGGGTCATCATATTGGTGATCTGCAGTCCAATGTATTGGGAAAGTCAAGTCTTTGAAAACAATCCTACTGTAGCTCATAATAGCAATAGTATATGACTACAGTAAACCTGCACAGCTTCTGTTATAAACAGACACTGTATTTGAGAGTCTGCATTCTTATCAGCTTTCTCTCTTTAAGATCTTGGCAGAGGGATTTCACCTTGTCCATCAAGATCAACTGTTATATTCTCCCTGGAAATGTTTAAGCATAGATCCTGTTGAAATGGAAGCTGCAAATGTGCGGATACCTTTAGAGTTTAAATCCTCTACTTGCTTTCCTATATTTATCAGTTCCCACCTGAAGCAATGTATCCATTAATTCTGTGATAGGAGACAGAATCCTTTTGGAGATGGATAGTCTGAATATTATTTAGATAATCCAAATATCTCTGGAAAATACCCAGCATGGTTAACCTAGATATACCAGGTGTTGTCATTTCACTTTCCTGATCTTTAGCTTCATAATTAATGGATGGATTGGAATATGGTATGGTTCAGAATATATAGCCTGCCAATATTCCCTATCAAGTTTTAGAAATATGTCCTTCCTTCCTTCCTTCCTTCCTTCCTTCCTTCCAGTGGTAGGTTTCAAAATTTTTTACTACTGGTTCTGTGGGTGTGGCTTGGTGGGCATGGCTTGGTGGGAAGGCTACTATAAAATCTCCATTCTCTCTACAATCCAGGGGAAGGTTACTACAAAATTCCCATTTTCTCCTGATCAGCTGGGACTCGGGAGGCAGAGAATAGAGGGGGGCAGGGCCAGTCAGAGATGGTATTTACCAGTTCTCCGAATTACTCAAAATTTCCGCTACCGATTCCCCAGAACTGGTCAGAACCTGCTGAAACCCACGTTTGCTTCCCTCCCTCCCTCCCTTCCTGAGCAACTGCAAAGTGTAGTAGCTAACATATATGAAGAAAATTTGTCCCAAGATCATGGTATGATGTATTATTTTTTTATCCCTGTTGTATCACCTCCCCCCCACCCCAAAAAAGCAAAAAAGTGTGTGTTCTCATGTATCAGTCTGTGTCAGCTACAGTTTTAATTTTTGCTTTTTTATTTTTACTTTCAGGAGGATTAATATGTCATCATCTTTGCACACAGCTGTTCCTGTAAAGTGTATTTCTTCCAGATTTTTTTTATAAATAATCTTCTTGTTTCTATTATCTCATAAACTAATAAACATATTGTATTGTAAAAGACCCTAAAGTGGATTTAAAAAAAAAAAAAACAAGTGAAGAAGAGGAGAGAAAACACGATTTGCTATGAACACAATTGAAAAAAAAACCCTGAACTCAGATTGATTCATTCATGCATTGTAAATAAGTGAAGCCAAAGCAAACTGTATATGCAGAATAGCTTGTATAAAATGTGTAAATAACTGCGTATGCATTTATAGTTCCTTAATGTAGTTAAACTTTTAAAATGTTCTTAAAAGAATTCCCAGTTAATTTTTTGTTAAGCCTTTAAAGCCTTTAATTTAGCTAAATTCAGTGACTAGATCTTTCAGCGACTAGATCTTTCACTATATTTTTCATTATTAAAACTGAATTAAGATGTGTCAAAGAAACAGAGCAAATAGGTTTCAGTCTGACATACAAGCTATTTCAAGTTAATGAGAGGTAATAACTTAATGATATTGTAAGATTATAGTCATTGGTGTCAGGATGCCATGTGGATAACTGTTCTCACATATCAAGATTTTACTAATAATAAAAAAACAAGAATGTAGTCAGTTTCTAATTTAAAAGTAAGAATAGTATTTGAGACACAACCCGGGGATTCTACTGAGTTCAGGATTCATTGTTGAATAAGATATGCATTCTACTTATGAAGCACATCAGTAGAAAATTCTTGGGTGATGCTGGATTTCAATTTGATTATAGAACCTAGAATGATTTCACCAAACATGCTGAAATTAACATAGCAGTGGTGAAATCCAATTTTTTAAACTAGCGGTTCTGTGGGCGTGGCTTGGTGGGCGTGGTGTGGCTTGGTGGGCATGACTTGGTGGGCGTGGCAGGGGAAGGATACTGCAAAATCTCCATTCCCACCCCACTCAGGGGCCAGCCAGAGGTGGCATTTGCCGGTTCTCCAAACTACTCAAAATTTCCGGTACCGGTTCTCCAGAACCTGTCAGAACCTGCTGGATTTCACCCCTGGTCTGAGGACTTTACCATCTGCATGGTAGTCATAGATGCCTCCCAATTTCTATTTGATCACACTCATTAAGTACACCATACTTGTTTGTTGAATTGTTTTGGCTGTTTGAAGTGGGATGGAGGTAACCTGCATGTGGCTTCTCTCATTCTAGTCAGGTCGCTGCAGTGTCTGATGTCAGGAATAATGCTAATGGAGCCAAATGGTTTCCTGACAGTGTTTGGAAATTCTCTCGTCATCTTGGCAGATAATACTATTGAAGCCTGGATTCCTAGAAACCTCTTCTCACAATTTCTAATAGTCTTATTATTTTCTGCCCCACCCCACTTTAAAAGTGTCTAAAATCAGCTATCCTGTCAGATTTATATCATCTTGCATAATTGTGCGCCAAAGTGGGCCTAGGCCTAAACCTTCAACTTGTAAGCACTCATGGAGAGTATAATTTGATTTCCTTTCATTTTCAAACATGATTGTTTATTTTGGTTTGGGGGGGAATTATGAATGTGCCATGGTGTTAATATAAGTAAAGAGATACATGATGCCAGCTACTTTTTCCTTTTCAATACCATACACTCCATACTGTTTCCAATTACCCAAGTTCTTAATAGCATTTGGTCTGAAAAGTAAGCTTTCAGCATAGATCTGGTCCTGTAATTGCTCTTCAGTTAACATGTCTAGTTTGTAATTTGTATTAATATCAGCACTTAGAATAGAATAGAATAACAGAGTTGGAAGGGGCCTTGGAGTTCTTGTAGTCCAACCTCCTGCTTAGGCAGGAAACCCTACACCACTTCAGACAAATGGTTATCCAATCTCTTCTTAAAAAGTTCCAGTGTTAGAGTATTTACAACTTCTTGAGGCAAGTTGTTCCACTGATTAATTGTTCTAACTGTCAGGAAATTTCTCCTTAGTTCTAAGTTGCTTCTCTCCTTGATTAGTTTCTACCCATTACTTCTTGTCCTGCCCTCAGGTCCTTTGGAGAATAGCTTGACTCCCTCTTCTTTGTGGCAGCCCCTGAGATATTGGAACACTGCTATCATGTCACCCCTAGTCCTTCTTTTCATCAGACTAGACATACCCAGTTCCAGCAACCGTTCTTTATATGTTTTAGCCTCCAGTCCCCTAATCATCTTTGTTGCACTTGACAGGCATTGTGATACTATTTTATTTTTGGAATGCAAGTTTTCATGTTCTGCACATTAATAGCATAACTTTGTTCCAAGTAGCACATTCTATGGGTAGGTTTAATATTCTTCAGTAGGTGGTTTGATCTATAAATGATGGTTGAATGTTGTGCTCCAAAGCTTAACTTATTGATTTTATGTTCTGAAGCAAATGTAAACACATAGCCTGTAGAATACACAGAGATAGGACCTTTGCTGGCTTGCATCTAATTGTTGACAAAGAAAAAGTAAATGGTAGGCTGATAGAATAATAACAGTTTTCAAAAGGACCTAACAAAATGGTTAACCCAAAAAGTAAGCTATGTAACGAGATATATAAGAAATACTTATACAAAAGTATTTGTACAGTAGTATGAGGAATACATTATGACCAGGAACAAATTTGAATTTTCAAAAGCAGACTAATTACACATGAGAAATCTGTGTATAGAATCCCTGCATTCTATTATTCTGTTCTCTGCATCCTTTTATTTTCCTATTAAGTCTTCAAAGGTTCTTCAGCTCATATCTGATGTAGTCTTAATATCTCATTGCACCTGTGTTAAAGTAGTATTTTCCATCCTCATCCACATGTTTGCCATGGATACTTTTTGATGTGATCCATTGAAGATTTTGTTGGTAGCAGTTAGGTAACCTCAAGCAGTTGGTATCAGGCTTTACAGTGAGGTAAGAGATACCCATCTCATGCTCTGTTAGGTCATTGTACCAGTTTCCTTGTATTTGCCAGCTTTTGTTTGGACCATTTGAACACAGCTTTAGTGTACTTATTGAATAGCACTAAGCCCATATCCCAGAGAAGCCTGATTTTTAGCTGAAGAAATGCATACAAAACACATCCATAAAACCCAAGTTAGTTTTGATAGATGACCAACCCATAACTCTAGTTAACTGTGCAAGCTCACCTCCCTTTCAGATCCATCCTGCGTTAATGAGAAGGATTCCTGCTGCCTAGTAATGCTTAATGGAAGGAAAATAGGGAGTATTTCTTAATCGTTGTCCTTAACTTCTCCTGTTGGTAACATATATTTATGCTTAGTTTTCTTTTGGATAGCACTTTACCTCAGCCATGAGGAAGCTAATATAAAATAAGAGCCAAATGTAAGAATTATATATAGGTTCTGTTCAGAAAACGCAAAGGGCATACATAGTACCTGAACGTATTAGGGATATGTTTTGTCTGAATATCATTTGAGTTCCTTCTTTTTGTTTTGACTCAGTTTTTTCCATTTCATTTTGACAACTTTGAAAGTTTCATAACTGAAAACCCTCAATGCTGCTATAATAATTCATTTTGCTAGACCGTACACTGGGGTTCAGCTTCCTAAGTGCCTTCCACTTCCACTTCCACCACACTTTTACAATTATATTGGCTTGATAATAATAAACACTATCATATTAATTCTGGTCCCTCTACTCTCATGGTGACTTGGTGAGCCCCCAATTTTTTTTCCCAAGCATTCAATTCAATATGAGGAGGCAGTGACTTCAAAAATGGATTCATTAGATAGAAAACCATCTAAGATTTCATTATCTTTTTGATGTTCCATGAATATAAAAATTAGAATGGATCAACAATTTTAACCATGTAAAATTGCTTCATTGGACTCATAGAACCTTACTTCTTAAACTGGTGATTAGAACTGTTCTGCAAAGGAATGCAGTGGTCTTCTGATTTCAACAAATTTATCTATATATTGTATGAACATGGGAATCTTACCTGCAGGTCTTGTTTTTAAAATCACAACTTAAAGCAATGGCTTGCAGATGTATATAGAATTGAAGATAGCACTTTTATTCAATTTTGTTCTTGTTTAACTTTTAATGAATGGAGCTAAGGGAAGGGAAGAAAACAATGAAGATTAAGGGAAACATTGGGTATTGAACAGATTGGAAGTTTTATAAAAATATTTTTTAGAAAAGAGAGAGAAAACCTAGTCCTCGATTGTTTGAAGGTTTGCAGAATAGTGCACTCTGTGCAGGAATAGTCTTTTGGCATGTTTCTGAATTATTACACTTTGGACTGAGGAATTTGTTTGTTTATATTTGTTTATACCTGTAATTCTGCAATGTCAAAAGTATGGTTAATGTAAAGTTAGGGAGATAGCCTTGAAGAAAATATGTTAGCTTACACTGAGAAGACAGCAGTGGTGAAATCTAAAATTTGTTACTACCGGTTCTGTGGGCGTGGCTTGGTGGGGGGATAATGTGACTGGGTGGGCGTGGCCAATTTTTTTTTACTTTTAAAACCATTTTTTCTACAACGTCTTCGGCGAAGAGGTTGTAAAAAAATGCTTTCAAAAGGCTCTGATGATCTCAGCTGAGTTGCCTGACTGGCAGAGACTTTTTTTCTTTTAAATGCCTCTGAAGATCAGCTTGGATCGTCAGAGGCATTTAAAAGAAAAAAAGGTTTTTTTTTTCTTTTAAAAGCCTTTGATGATCCCAGCTGAGCCGCACAATTATCAGAGGCTTTTTTTTTTACTTTTAAAAGCATTATTTTGGCCGAAGAGGTTGTAGAAAAAATGCTTTTAAACGTAAAAAAAAATAAGCTTCTGATGATTGTGCGGCTCAGCTGGGCATGGGGGGGAGGGCAAGGATTTTGCTACTGGTTCTCCAAACTACCTGCCTCCATCACTATCAGATCAGGTGATCTGGTCTGAACCGGGAGCATTTCAGCCCTGGGAGACAGAAAGGAATCCTCTTGGATATAAGGAAGCAGGAGATGCCTTGTCAGGCCTTGGTTATTACAAACTATATTAATAATAATTTCTTTGTGGTATTTGTTTCTTGATCTGGTTTACCTGAAAGGGCTGCCTGTAGAAACTTGGACCTCTCCTTAGTTATTCCCATTTCCTTATTTCCTCATTTGTACATGAATCATTCTTTCATCCCTTCTTGAAGCATTGCATGTATTGCTTATTCACAGAGGTAAATACTTCGTGGAACTTTCTATAGTCCAGATCAGTACAAAGGAAGTTTCTTTCTTTCTTTCTTTGTTTTTTTTTTTTTGTTGCTTATTATTGAGTCTGTCACTTGTTTTGAACTCCTTGTGACTTGAACATCTTTTTGCTAACTACTTCTTCGAGTTCTTCTATTCTTCTGTTTCTGTTGTCAGTGATAACATCTAGTTATCTGGTCTTTTGTTAGCCTCCTTTCAGCTTGCCTTCTATTTCTCTAAACTTCTTTTGTATTAGAGATTGCAATAGATTCTGGCTCAAAATACCTAGGAGGACTGCATAAAGATATTTAGTTTTTAGATCAGATAAACAGCGTAGTTTCAACTTTGAGTACTCCTATTCCATGATATATCAGTTCATTTAGCTCCAAAATGAATCAGATTAGATTGGAATGAGTGTATTTGTATAAAACTGGCATGCTTACAGTTCTTGTTAAGAAAAGTATAAAGTATATACTAGTTATAAATTATAACTATGTTTATGTGACATATATTTCAGTAATGGCAACTATATAAAATTTTATTATGATCACACCTGGAATACTGCATCCAAGTTTGGTCATTACAAAAAAGATGTTGAGCCTTTGGAAGAAGTGCAGAGAAGAGCAACTAAAATGATTAAGTGCCTGGAGACTAAAACATATAATAATAATAATAATAATAATAATAATAATAATAATAATAATAATAATAATAATAATAATAATAATAATAATAATAATAATAATAATAATAATAATTTTATTTCTATACCGCCCTTCTCCCGAAGGACTCAGGGCGGTGTACAGCCTATTTAAAAACAGAATAGACATCAATTTAAAATAATTTAAAAGTATTAAATAAATTTGGCTTAATTTAAAACCCCAAAAGTTTAAAACATCCAATATAAAATTATGTTGCTAACCCAGCCTGGTGGAACAATAGGGTCTTGAGTGCGCAGCAAAATACCCGGAGGTCAGAAATCTTACGAATTTCCGGAGGCAGTTCATTCCACAGGGCTGGGGCTCCCACAGAGAAGGCCCTCCCACTGGGTGTCACCAGCCGACATGACTTGGCAGATGGCACCCTGAGGAGACCCTCTCTGTGGGAGCAGACTGGTCGGTGGGAGGCTATTGGTGGCAGAAGACGGTCTCGAAGGTACCCGGGTCCTATGCCATGGAGCGCTTTAAAGGTGGTGACCAACACCTTGAATCGCACCCGGAAGACCACTGGGAGCCAGTGCAGCTCGCGCAGGAGGGGTGTCACGTGGGCGCAACGGGTTGCACCCATAACCACCCGCGCGGCCGCATTCTGGACCAGTTGGAGCCTCCGAGTGCTCTTCAAGGGGAGCCCCATGTAGAGAGCATTACAGTAGTCCAACTGGGAGGTAACAAGGGCATGAGTGACTGTGTGCAGGGCGTCCCGGTCCAGAAAGGGCTGCAACTGGCGAATCAGGCGGACCTGATAAAAGGCCCCCCTGGCCACGGCCATCATATGCTCTTCTAAATACAGCCGGACACCCAGATTGCGAGCCCTCTCTGTGGGGGGCAAAGATTCACCCCCAATAATCAGCAATGGCACCTGCTGACTATATCGGGACGCCGGAAGCCACAACCACTCGGTCTTGGAAGGGTTGAGTCAGATCCTGTTCCTCCCCATCCAGACCCGCACGGCCTCCAGGCAGCGAGACATCACATCAAGGGCATCAAGAACAGTTGCAGGATTTGAGTGTGTCTAGTCTAAAGAAACAAAGGACTAGGGGTGATATGATAGCAATATTCCAGTATCTGAGGGGCTGCCACAAAGATGAAGGAGTCAATTTATTTTCCAAGGCAACAGAAGGCAAGACAAGAAACAATGGATGTGTTGTGGCCTCGCCCTCTGAGCCTGTCCCATCGGAGGAAGAAATCTCCGAGCATGAGGAAGAGGAGTCAGCCAGGCCTCCCTCTCCAGGCCCCTCCCCTCTGGCATTGTCTTAAGTGCCTGCCGAGGGAGAGGAGACAGCTGATTCGGATCAGAGTGATAAAGAAACATCATTCCTGGACGCACGCCTCCGAAGGCGTGATAAACGTTTGCAGCAGCTTAGGAGGCATGCTAGGGATTAGAACTGAGTCACTGGACCACACCCCAGAGACTATATAATAGAGGGTGGTGGTCAAGGATCCTTGTGACGAACAAAGCAAACCTTGGATAGTCACTAAAGCCTCGTCCAGAACTGCTGAGAGAAAGATTTAAAGTGTCGGACATTTGGACTCTTGAGTATTTATCTTTCTGTTTTACTTTGAAAATAAAGTCACTTGGCAGACGGTGTGTCTATCGCTGCCAAGTGGGAGATAAGACCTGGGTGCGTTCCAAAGTGTTTCCTTAACCCTCGACTGGCTGTGTTGGTGTATGTGTGGGTACGGGGACAGATCAGGATGGAAATTAATCAATGAAGTAGCAATCTGGAATTAAGGAAAAACTTCCTAACAGTGAGGATAATTAACTAGTGGAACAGCTTGCCTTCAGAAGTTGTGGGTGCAGGTTTTTAAGACAAGACTGGACAATCACTTGTCCGAAATTGTATAGGCTCTCCTGCTTTAGCAGGGGATTGGACTAGAAGATCTCCAAGGTCCCTTCCAACTGTACTTTGATTGATTGGTCGATTAAATTAACAAGTCATACAATAAACTCATCACCCTTGAGTAGATTTTATTAATTACCACTTTAAGCAATTTATTACAGTAACTGAAAATACAATCCTGCATGTAGTTTTTGCAGAAAAGATCTGTAGGGTAGACACTACATTAGAGCCAATTTTCTCTCCAGAACAAGGAGGTTGCATCCCTTAAAGCAGAAATGGCCAAGCATAGAAAATTAATATAATTATCCAAGCACTGTTTACAAAGGAAACTCTGCTGAATCACAGACTAGGTATAACAACAATATGAGCAGTTTAGTAATGGCAAGTTTCATCTATGATCCAAGCAACTGCATAACCAGTATAGCAGCAAAAATAATATTTAGTATACATGTTCCAGATAATAAAATAATGCGATAAGTCCTGCATGTTCTCAGAGAAACATTCAGTCAGGGAAAAAAAAGATTTATGCATGCTCTGAAGAAAGGAAATTCTAAAGCATAAAAATTGGAATTGGACGTGGACCTGGACAAAATGCACAGACGACAAAGAAGCTGTTTAAACTCAAAATGCTCATCTGTCCAAATATGATTATATTTTTGGATATATTTTGGTAAGAGCTTGGAATAATAGGATGAATAGCATTTCCTTCTTTCCAGGTTGGATATCACATTCAGACTCGGCTGTTAACTAGGCTCTCTAAACATTAAGCGGTTTTGAAAGTCTACTGTGACAAACTAGAAAATCTATCTTAGAGGTGACCTCTCTTTCAGTGCAGCCTGGTACGTATTGTTGTTTTGATATAGATGTAACACAATGGGAATATATTCAGTGCAAGTTTCAGAGACATAAAAGGAACTTTCACAGGAGCCCTTGAAAGAAAATGTAGCTAGTGAATTGTTTCTTGTCCCTTTTGTTGAGAAAGTATCTACAATTTCAATTCAGGGCTGAGTTTCTTTTACTTCCTAATATAGGAAACATCATTGGCCATTAAACAATTTCTTAATCTGTGTCAGAACATCTGATTGTTGTATATTTCAAAGCAAATATTAGAATCATTATCCCTGCTCAAATTTAATAATGGTATCTGTGAAAAAACCATTTGATTTTATTACTGAAATATGAATTTCGTGCACCATCTATTTGAAGTTGTTGATGCATATTATACAGTTGAAAATGTATTTATTGTTGGATTTCAGAGAAGAATAGAAATGTACACATCAAAGTTGATACATCAGTTCTGACATTTTGGTAGAATGTCACGCATTATTGCTGTTTTTCAGTGAATAGTACAACTTAGCACAGACAAGCCCCTGCATTGTATATAACAGTGATGTTTCATTTTTACTAAGTCCCATTATAAACAAATGACTATTTGTTAGAATTAAGAAGCAAAAGAATTCAGAAGTGTTACTTTATGTAGGCACGGATTGGAGGTTTAATAATATCTAACAGTGTGCTACTTTAAAGGCTGCAACTGTATCTTTTCTTTTAACATTGATGGTCCAAGTTTGATTTGATATCCTTTGATTTGGTATTTGATTTGGTATATGGAGGAAAGATTTAATCTGTCCATGTCCTGTTGCAATTTTATCAACTGTTCCACATGGCTATATTAGTCCCACTGGCTTTTAGCTATATTAATTGGTGCCACATTAACTACTGCATGCACATTAAATGTTCATCAAAATAGTTGTGGATAGGAAAGATTAAACTGCCTCTCCTAATTAGAGGAGGGATTCCCAACTCTATCTATTGGTTATTACCTTTAAAGCCCTACATGGCTCAGGGCCAGGTTATCTTTGAGACCACCTTCTACCGCATAGCTCCCAGCGACTGGTAAGGTCCCACAGAGCTGGTCTCCTCCAAGTCCCATCAGCTAAACAATGTCGGTTGGTGGGCCCGTGGGAGAGGGCCTTCTCTGTGGCTGCCCTGGCTCTCTGGAACCAATTACCTCCTGAGGTCTGGACCGCCCCCATCCTTTTGGCCTTCTGGAAAGCGGTGAAGACCTGGCTTTTCTGGCAGGCCTGGGGCCGTTGATCTCGCTACAGCGATCTTGCGAGACCCGGCCATGGAATGGAGTGTATGGGTTTTTAATGTTTTCTTTTAAAAAAATTTTTTACGGGATATTGTTCGCATTGTTTTTTGCTGTAAGCCACCCAGAGTCCCTAGGGAGTTGGGTGGCATAGAAATGCGACTAATAAATAAATAAATAATAAATTTCTTTTTATATGATAATATTTGTTTGCATATAAAATAGATTAATAGCCTTCTTTTCAGGTTAGAATAGCATCACAATCAAATTAAAAATGCAAAACATAGAATCCAACCCTTAACCCAATATTTAGTGCATAAATAATTAAATAACAAGAGATATATAATTAATAATAGCATATAAATCATTGATTCAAATTACATGGTTATAAAACTAAGTGAAGGTAGACTAGACCAAAATAAATCTTCAAAATACTGGCCCTGGTGTGTCAGTTTCACAGCTTTTGCTAGATGATCAAAAGTAAGGCTACAAATTCTGATATTAAAACTTGTACAGAACTAATCTAAGTTTAAGGCCTTAAAGGTTAATAACAGCAGTTTAAATCAAACCTGGAAATGAATGTTTTGCTAGTGTACCTGGTACAGAAAAAATATAAATCAAGGGTCTTGCTCCTGTGACTCCCACTGTTGATGGTTGATTTTTGTACCAGTTTTATATTATGATATTTAAAGGCAGCCTTATAGGGAGCAATTATAGCAATCAAATCAATGTTATAGGAAAGGAACTCATATCCAAAATTGTCCCCTGGCTAGTAATAATAGCTATTTCCTTTCTGGTTGTATAATTGTGTGGCACCTGAAGTAACCTGTTTCCCTTTTTTTTCTTAAGGAGAAAAGTTCTACGTTCTGAAATATTATATTACATAACATGTCATCAAACTTAGTTCTAAGCAAAGCATAAATATAATTTAAAATAATTGGATTTCAAGAACAATACTTGGTACCCAAACCTGCTCAATATGCTGTTGGAGACTTGCTCCTTTACCCATTAATAAATGCAGCCTAATTACATATTTGTATGACCCTATTCTTATTTTACACGTCTCCACTATAATGCCTGCACACCTTCACATACATCTTGCTAACTTTTTTTTAAGAGGGCAAAACATAAGGTTTCTCTCAGTTTAACTAGAAGGTTCTGGTAAATAGGGGCTGATGGCAGCACAAATACCCTGAAAGATTCTTGGATTTAGTTCAGTAACTGTCAATAATTATAGGAAAGCGGTCAAATGTGCCATATTGCTCATTTTTCTTATTTTTTTTTTTTTATCTATTGGAGTACAAGCAAATCGTACTTTAAAATCTAAAGCAAGGGTTTAGGCTATTCATATAACAGCAAACCATATTCCTTCATCTACTCTCAAAATAAAGTAATGCTACTTGCAGTGGCAAGCTTCTGTAACTTATTTATTTGATTTGCATCCTGCTTTTATTTTGTACAACACCATGTTCCCTTCTCCTATTTTTCCCACAATAGCAAGCCTGTGTGGTGAACTTCACTGAGAAAAAGTGACTAGCCCTTCAAAAATATACTTCTGTTATATGGGAAATATTTTCTAAATGATGGCTTCACACACAGATCAAACTGAAAAAGGAAATGGTTTGCTAGCAAGCGATACTGTATGCATAACTGTAAATCATGTTCATCTGATTGAGATGATGCCAGAAAAGCATAAATGTTTTTGCAATATGTATGTGGCCAAATTAAAATTCAGGCAGGTTGCATCATTAGCCATTATATAAATAGCTTATTAAAAAAGACACAGATATGTTTCTCTTAGCAAATTTAAAATAATCATTAGACTCTTTCAGCAGATTGCTGTTAATTGGGTTGGGAATTAAACAGCTTTGTATGAGTGCAGTTAATTAATAGCTCATTACTTTTTTAATAAGGCAAATTCACTTGTAAGTAAGAAAGATGCCATAGAATTTATCACAGTCTTGAAATTAGACTGGGATTTACCATCATTTTATCTATGGAGAGAGTTAATCTTATATCTTGAAAGATGAGGATTATATCTAGAAAGGCTTGCATTAGCTTTTCTCAACTCCCTGGGCATTCAAGTTTCAAGAGTTTTCCATGTTATCAA
This sequence comes from Pantherophis guttatus, assembly GCF_059756535.1. Lineage (NCBI taxonomy): Eukaryota > Metazoa > Chordata > Lepidosauria > Squamata > Colubridae > Pantherophis > Pantherophis guttatus. Next base: position 30,170,011 of record NC_142065.1, read on the forward strand.
GTGAATCTATCAAAGATAAGACATTATTTTTCTTTCAGTTTATACATTCAATCTATATTAGGAAAGAAGGAAGAAGTAGGGTATGAATTGTGAAACAGTCCTTTAGAGTTAAGAGCTTGCCTTGATGAAAGGAAAAGTACACAAGTCAATATAGGGGAATATACCTATTGTTAAAAACCTAATTAAATGGGGGAAAGGAGTTGTTATTTACTTTCCTATTTACTAAAATCTCTCCATTGCCTCTCCAGTCAAGGACACTGTGTGGCTTTCATTCCCCTCAACAGTATGGAGGTTGAAACAAGAAGTTACAAGAACAATATAAACAGTACCATAAACAATTACAATAGCTGCTTGAAGTAACTATACGTACATATATGATTTGATTCCTTTTGGTGCAAGAGTGCTTTTATACTAAGAACATTATTTACCCATCTTGCTTGTTGGCTTCCAACAAGCAAAGTCAACCAGATTTGTTTAACGGCTGTGTGATTCGCTTAATAGGTGCAATGATTTGTTTAACATCCATGGCAAAAAGGTCATAAAATTGAACATGATTCACTTAAAAAGTACCTGTTAAGCAACAGGAATTCTGGTCCCAACTGATGTAAGGAATAATTGTATATGTTTTGGTTCCCTCAAGCCTCCTTTGGATACTGAAGCTGAAATGTTTTTTCTCAAAAACTGGTGGATTAAATAAGTATTCACTTTTCATTTTTCTGACTTCCTTCCCACCCTTTCTCCTGTTGCACTTCAATAAGTGTAGAAGAGTATAAAAGCTGACAAAGTAAAATATTTAATATGAACACCATAATTGAAATTCTATTTGTTGCCTGAGAACTTGAGCTTGAGAAAATGTTCTTAGTTCCTTGACAAAAAGGAAATTACCCTTGTGACATCCTATCACTGAATATTTTAGCATTTTGACTTGGAGGATCTTAATTCACAAGGTCAAATCATCTGTTTGACTATAAGAGTGCCATTCATAATTATGTGCGGGAAATCAAGAATGTGAACAACTGGGAGTCATGTTTCAGGGTTGCTAATTATATCTGAGGTTTTAGTCACTGTGTATTGAGAAACCCAACAAGAGTCTATATCAGCACAGTCCACATTTTCTTATATGTTTATTTCTGTAGATAAGATTCTTGGATGAGAAGAGAAACTTCTTCAAGGAAAAACAGAGTCCAGTTGCCTTTTGAAAAAGCACCTTTGGGACTGTAGATAAGACAATTTTTTTGTATCAGAGATGTAGTCAGAACTGTTGCATAGAATCATAGACTTGCAAATTTTATTTATTTATTTAATCTATAGGATGCCCAATACCAAAATAACTTTGGATGGCTTATAACCAAATCCATTTTCCTGATAAGGTAACTCTGGGCAGTTTATACTGGAGCACATAACACCAGACATGTCTCTGACAGGTAAAAAATCACAAAAATGCACTTACTTTGGCCGTGTCATGCAGGGGAATTCACTGGAGAAATCAATTATATTTGTGAGAGTTAGTGGTAATAGGAAACCAGGCCAACAAAAAAACATGATGGCTGGACATCATCAATGCTAACACCAGCCAGAAGGAAGAAAAACTACCCTCTGGCTGGTGCAAGATTGGAAGATGTGGAGACACCTGGCCCATAGAATCACTAAGAGTCAGACATGAGTGAAGGGATAACATCATCGTCACCACTGGGGAGCTTCCAGATCATAAAAAAAATAAATAGAAAGTAATTAAAATATTAAAACTATGCAAATTAAAATTTTAAAACTATACAATAAAACAGGACCAAGTGATGGGCTGCATAGGGATGATCACCCCATCAACCAGGGGTAAGTGCTCCTTAGGATCCCAAGTCAATGGGCAAAAGCAAGTTTTGGGGTGAGATCGCTTCTCATATACCTTGGACCCATGCCACATTGGTAATAAGCAACATCTTGAATTGGACTCAGAAGTAAAGCCTAATAATTCCCAGAACAGTACACACCAAACCATTCTACAGCAGTGGTAGTTTCCAAATATTCTTCAAGGGGAATGCCATGTTGAGTGTGTTGCAAGAGATGACTAGAGCATGAGTGACCATGCATGTCTGGAAGCTGTACCACCTCCCCTCCCTCAGAGTGGTGACTGGTGTTAGATTCAAAACCCAGGTGGGCACATCTCTAAGAGGGATACTCCCTCCTCCTTGTATCAAAGATACAAGTCAGTTCAGTTGCTTCTTCACTATTATACTGAATATGAGGACAGATTTATTATAGGCTGATCTAACATTCAATACAACAAAAATGGGATGAAACTGACAAGAGAGCCAAGGAGTTTGGTCTTGAGTTTAAAAAAGGGAATCAGTGAGATGATGTCCAGACACAGCTTGGAGAATGACTCTACAAGATTCTGTGAGGGTGACAGAAATTTCTTGATGGTAAACATGCAATCTCCAGTCTAAATCCATCTATGTCTTCTTCAGGTCAGCTCTCAAAGTGTTTCTTCACTGGGTAAAAGCACCATAGCCAACTGTTCTCCTCATGGTGGGGAGACAGTTCTAGATGAAACAAGCTCAAGGAGTCCATTGTGAGTAGTCTGCTAGCCTCACCAGTAGTAAGAGTCCGTGTCCAATCATTCCAACCAAATTCCAACCATCAGGGATGGCCACCAGAACAATTGAACTGCTTCTAGCTCCCACACTTTTCTGATGGTCTGGTAGCATGCCATGCTCTAGATGGCCTCCACTGTGTTTCCATGGTCCCATTCAGATCCAGGCTAGCCATGGACTACTGGTGACAGAGCAACTCTTTGGCCCCTCCTTCACTAAAGTCATCATTTCCAGAGCTGCAGCTTCTCAGCTTGCCTGTGCCTTTATCACTCCTCTGCCTCCAAGCCAGCCTCCAACAATAGCACTACTCTGTGAGGTCTCCAGGTGACCAGTGGTTGCAGAGCTCCAAAGATGCCCAGACACTTCCTTGTGTATTTATTTTAATTCAAAAATTATATTTTTCAAAGGGGTTGGTTTGAAAAATGCAGAGTCTATCTTTCTATCCAGAGCAAAGATATTTTTAAGGTGATGAACAACTGAATTGATGGAATTTTCAATTTTTGCACATGCGATGCTGATCTACATACATCGACAGCTACATTTAGGATATGTACACCTAGGATATGTTTCTTTTCTAAGCACTTGCTTCAAGGTAGCCCTCTTTCTTACAGAAACTTCATTATATTTAGAAATGAAAGACATACCATAAAAATGAAATACTAAAAACATATTGGAAAGTTCCTTCAAAATATCCTATTTTGTTTTCAGTTTTAAGAAGAACCTTCTTGAAAAGAAAAATTGTGTGCTGTACATCATAGACATAAAGGAATTGCACAATTAAACTATATGTGTTGTTCTAACCTTAGGATGAAATTTGTGGTGTCCTCTAGATGCCTCTTAACCTAAATTGCAATTATGGCAACTTGCAATTATTACATGGATATCTTGTAATTATTATTATTTTTTATAATTATGTTTATTATATTCCTATTTACTTATTGTGTGTTTATGTTGTCCTTTATTCTGTGAGAGTCTGTTGGGTGGCATCAAATTGCAATAGCTAGAAGACCCATAGTTCCCCCCTTCTCCCCACTTTAATCCCTCTCCCCCAGTTTTCCTAGATTGGGTTTTAAAATGAAGAGCAAGCGGGGAAAATGAATCTAATTTAGAACAGAAAGGACTTTTCACCACTGTATAATTGGAATTAGGTATATTGTAGTGGTGTGGTGATCTTTACCATGACAGTGGTTTATGACAGTAATGGCATTTCCCATCTCCTTTTCCCTCCCCGTCATTCACTGCATGCTTGTCATTTCATTTTGCTAATGCCACCAAGCTTATCATTTCACAGCTGTTGGCCTCTGGTTGTGCATGGGTTTTTCAAGCTTACGGAGGACATCCTCCTCACATAATATACACACAGTTTTACTTTCTCCAATTTGGAAAAGGGGCTGTCTTCCTATTGTGTCTCTGAAATAAAATTCCCCATGAGTGAGCATGTACATTAATACCTATTTAGTGCCACTGCCAAGCTGGATAAGCTTGTGTTTGATGGTGCTCGGGTGCTTCCTCTAACGGCAGTTTCTTCTCAAATACAGCCCCTTAGGGAGTTTAAGCTATCCTGCCTCTGCAGCTGGTGCAATTCTGTTGCCATTCACATGTCAGATTGTCAAGGTTCTATTTTCTTACAAATAGGATCTAAAGAACAAAGTTACACAAAAGAGATGATTTTAAATAAGGAATGGCAGATTGGCAGTGCAGTGTGGCTTCTTTTGTTGCCTAATGGCAACCTGTTAGAGAAATGAGCTGCCTTCAGTTCTAAGGATGCTTGGATTGTATTATCACATTATAAGGTAATGCGTTATTTTATTATTGGTAGCACTTAGCTCTTTATACTGATCTCCAAAGAAAAATGCTTGTGGTGTTTAAAAAAACAAACTCTTGAATTCCCCCATGTTTCTTACAGGCTTTATCAACAATAAAGTATTCCTCTTGGCAGGAAATATATGTCTTACCAAAAGAAAAGGAACAGTACTCATATGTATCTGTTTGTATGTTGGCATTTCTATAGTGATAAAAATATTTTTGTGTTCAACAATGCTTCCTTGATGTAAAATGCTAACACTATACCTTTCCATTCCATTATCCTGCAAAAAATCCTGACTTTTTTGAAATGCTATTCTTCTTTTGCTCTTTTATGAACTTTTGTTTATATTTTGTTTTATGGATTATGTTCCATCAAGTTGTTTTCCACTCCTAGTGATCACATAAATAGATTTTCTTCCTGATGATCTGTCCCTAACCAGGTCTTTCAAGTATTCCAACAATAAACTAATTGTTGCTGTACCCGAATCCATCCACTGAGCCACTGGTTGTCCTCTTCTTCTCTTTCCTTTCATCTTTCCCTTGGACCCTTCCCCACTGTGTTGTCATGTGATAGATCAAAAATAGGGTAATTTGAACCTAGTTATTTGTCCTCTAGTGAGAAATCTGGGTTGATTTGTTCAATGTTCATTGTGTTTGTTTTATTGGCTGTCCACAGCCAATGTTTAAGATGATGATGATGATGAGAATAAGAATAATTTCATGTTTAATGAACAAAATGATAATGATGATGATGATGATCTCAGTTTTCTTACTCATCAATATCTTTCTTACCCTGCTTTTTTAAATCAAACATCTGCTTCCATAGATTGTTACCAGGGAATACCATGACTTGCACAACACTGATCTTTGTAGGCATAGACACATCACAACAATACCTATAAAGATTATAGGTAACAATACCTATAAAGATTATAATTGTTTAAGCCTATCAAGTGGTAGCCTATAGTGTATTTCTTGACTGCTTATTCTTTTATTGTTGATGGTTGATCTCAAAAAGAGAAGATATCTATCACTCTGATATCTTCACTGTCGATTTTAAGGCTTCTTCTATCTGTTGTCATTAGTTTGGTCTTCTTTAGATTTGATTTTAGTCCTGTTTTTTACTGTGTGCCTTAACCCTTTTACTAATGGCTTCTTTAAGTTCATTCTATAATTTCTCTGTTTGTTTTTATCAATGAGGTTTAAAAACAATTCCTAATATTCTTCTTGATAATTACGGGTAAATATTCAAGATCATATTGAAGAAACTATCTGGCTTTCTTTTTTTGCTTTATCTTAATTTGGAACTTGCACTTGAACAGTTCATGATCTGTTCCACAGACAGCACCTGGCTATGTATTTGATAGCTCCTCTATCCCTTTTAGCAATAATGTGGTCAATTTGATTTCCATGTTCTCCATCTGGTGATATCCATGCTTAGAGACATTGCCTTGGTTATCTGAAAACAATGTTAACTATGAAGAATTTATTGATGTGATAGAAATTGATGTCACTCTCCTAATTCATGTTGGTTTTTTAAATCATACGATCCAACTATATTTTCCTTTTTTATGTTTTAACACTGGCATTCCAGTCTCCACTCACAGGTAGCACATATTGCTTGCATGTTCCCTTGATTTCAAATTAAACTTGATCGTAAAAATAATCAATCTTATCTTCTTCTGCATCAGTGATTGGAGCATAAGCCTGAATGCCTATCATATTAAAGGATGGTCCATAAAGTCTAATTGATATTATTTGGTCATTCATTGCACTGTAATCAAATCCCTCCCTAAGTATAAAAGCAGTGCTATTTCTTCATTGTTTTCCATATCCTGAGTAATAAACAGTATGATCTTCTGTGTGAAAGTGTCCAATTCCAATCCATCTCAATTCATTGATGCCTGAGATGCAAATTTATATTAGTTTCATTTAGTTCTTACAGCAGTGGTCTCCAATCTTTCCAGCTTGGTGGACCCATGGAGGTGGTGGTGGTGGGGAAAGGGGATGGTTTTGCATACACCACTTTCACAAATGCATCATCGCATGTGCTCACCCACCACTTCTGCAGTCCAGTTCCAAATGGGTTGCAGACTGGCACTGGGGGGTTGGGGACCCCTGTTTTACAGTAAACCCATATTTGCAATGTTGGATTTTCTTTTCCTGTATGGCAATATCAGCAACTAGATGTCCCAAATCATCAATCAGATGTCCCAGATATCCAAAATTATCCATCAGATGTGAGGGATGCATCATCCAGCTCTGGATCATCAGTCATTTTATGTTTTCTATCTATGTGTATCTATCTTAGTACAAATTCAGGAATTTGTTTTTGACATACGCTCCCAGGATCTCCCACCAACATGATGAGGCAGCACAGCAGGACACTGGGAGGTTATTTTCTATACCTGCAGAATAATGCACATTTATAGTCAGACTTTGCAATTAAGGATATATGTGTATTGATATGACAAAATGCTCATCTGGAGGAGCAGTGGGGAAATTTTGGCAATACTAAGTTTACCAGAGAGAGACTTGGATTAAGAGACGGCACAATACTAAACTGAATAGGAGAGGGGAAGATTAGAAAATCATAGCTTTGTTGGCAAGATACTGTTTATTAGGTATAAGAAAATAAAGGATTGAACTTGATTGGATTTCATTGTGTTGTCTCTATGCTTAGGTTTGTCAGTTGTTTTGCATAGCTATTTGTGCCTATACATATACATATACATATACATATACATAAACACATACACATACACATACACACACACACATATGTGTGTGTGTGTGTGTGTGTATGTGTATGTGTATATATATATGTGTGTGTGTGTGTGTGTATAGTTACACACTTACACAGATACACAGATACACACACACACACACACACACACACACACACACACACGTGTGTGTGTGTGTGTGTGTGTGTGTGTGTGTGTGTGTGTGTGTGTGTATATAGTTAATATTTCGGGTTTCTTCCCGTGTAATTGTGGATATATCCCTAAAAGGGTAGAAGTGACGTTTCGGCAGAATCCCATCTGCCATCATCAGGCTTATGTCAGCAGTCATTTTGCACTAACTGATGTTGGTATTTCAAATCTGGTGCTGGTATTCTGGGATGGCTGAATGAACACAGTGGACTATGAAAAGAAACTGTCTGACTTACTTCAAGACGCCACATATAAACCCATAAACACAGACCCAACAACATATCTAGAAAAAACCACGAAGATAAAGATAAAATCAAGTACTATAAGTAAAGAAATCCAACAAAAAATTATCCCCAGAGAAAAATCATCAAAATGCCCAAAACTGTATGGCCTCCCAAAAATACACAAAGATGGAATACCTCTCAGACCCATAGTAAGTTCCATAGGCTCACCTTTACAAAATCTAGCCAGATATTTAGCAAAACATCTTCAACCTTACGCAGAATCTGCTGCTTCATATGTACAGAACTCATACCATTTCATACAAATAATAAAAAAGCAACACATAAAAGAAAGTGACCTTCTTGTAAGCTTTGATGTTGTATCACTATTCACACAAATACCTGTCAAAGAAGCCCTGTCATCAATTAAAAACAAATATCAACTACCAAAACATATCACAAACTTAACAGAACATTGTTTATCCAACACATATTTCATACACAGAGGACAGAGTTATAAACAAGTAGAACGTGCACCAATGGGATCACCATTATCACCAGTCATCGCTAATCTTTTCATGGAAGAATTCGAATCCAATGCCTTAGAAAAAATTGTTAACAAACCAAAATTATGGCTCAGATATGTTGATGACACCTTTGTGATCTGGCCACATGGAAGAGATAAATTAGAAAACTTCTTAGTATATTTGAACAGCCTCCATCCCAAAATAAAGTTCACCATGGAGATAGAATCAGAAAACCAGTTACCTTTCCTCGATGTATTAATTTATAAAAAATCTGATGGCACCTTAGGACATACCATCTATCAAAAGAAGACACATACAAACCGCTATCTCAACGCCAAATCACACCACCATCCAGCACAAATAAACTCTGTTGCCAAAACATTAACCACAAGAACTAAACATCTGGCTGATGAAGCACATTTACAAACAGAATTATATACACTAACTAATGTACTGACATCAAATGGGTTCTGTAGAAATAAAGTCATCAATATGATCAAACATACAACACCAAGACAGAATAAAAAACAACAAGAGGAACAAAACAATGGGAAAGCCATCTTGCCCTATATAAGGGGAACAACAGATAAAATTAGCAAAGTACTACATAAACACAACATCAAAACCATATTTTGCACAGATAGAAAGATATCGTCCATTCTGAGAAACCCCAAAGACAAAATAGAATTAGAAGATCAAGGCATATACGAAATCCCGTGTGCTTCCTGCCCATCAACATACATTGGACAGACCAATAGAAGAATGAGTGTGCGCATCGAGGAACACAAAAACTCAATACAAAAGCAAGAACACACATCATCATTAGTTCAATATATAAATACAACAGGACACAACATTAATTTTAATAAAACAAAAACAGTTGCAAAAATAGAACATCTCAATGGCAGGATAATCAGAGAAGCAATAGAAATAGAAAAAAGACCATATTGCATGAATAAACGGGATGACACTTCACGTCTGCCTACTATTTGGAAACCTGTTCTCATAGATAGATGAATCTTAACACCATATATAAAACATAAACCAAACATTACACAAAAAAATCCCAACCAAATCATATTCAAACCAGCCACAAAGATGAAGCCCTGCCACCTAGTGGAGAAAAACCGACCATACACCCGAAGCCAAGCCAATAAACACATACTGGGACTCCCAACCAATCAGAATGAAAAGGTGGAGCCATCCCAGAATACCAGCACCAGATTTGAAATACCAACGTCAGTTAGTGCAAAATGACTGCTGACATAAGCCTGATGATGGCAGATGGGATTCTGCCGAAACGTCGCTTCTACCCTTTTAGGGATATATCCACAATTACACGGGAAGAAACCCGAAATATTAACTATACACACATACATACCTGTGAAAACTTACATAAACAAATATATATATATATATGTGTGTGTGTGTGTGTTTTCTCAGGTTTTCGCGGGTGTTTGTATGTAGGTCTTTGGTTATTCAGGAAGCACGAAGCCGAGAACACCAGCCTGAAGATGACGAATGAGACTTCGTCGAAACGTCGCCAAGACACTTCCAATTTTACGTGGGAGAAGACCCGAATAACCAAAGACACACACACACACACACACACACACATATATATATATGCATATTCTTTCTACCCAGGTTTTACCTACGTAAACTAAGTTGTTCTGCAGCCCTGGTTCTGTGAAATCTCATTCACAAGCTCTGGGCCTTTTTTTCTGTTGACAAACTGCAACTCTGTGTTGCTCTCTGGGAGACTCAGATAGCTATCTGGTAGAGACTCTCTCAGAGGCTATCTGAGTCTCCCAGAGAGCAACACAGAGTTGCAGTTTGTCAACAGAAAAAAAGGCCCAGAAGCTTGTGAATGAGATTTCACAGAACCAGGGCTGCAGAACAACTTAGTTTATGTAGGTAAAACCTGGCTAGAAAGAATATGCACATAAAAGCCTACGAAAAAGAAAAAGACACACACACACACACACACACACACACACACACACACACACACACACACATATATAAAATTTAGGTCCAAGTCACATGTTTTCATATTGACTTTTGAAAGCATTGACTTCTATGTGTATTGCAGAGGTTTGTGCCTAAATTATTTCTATGTTTAAGATTGTAAATTCTATCAGATTTTTAGGCTTTTGGTTTCCTTGGACTCCTGCTACAGATCCTAATTGCTAAAGAATTCCAGTGGGAAGAGCGTTTTCTGCTGTCGCCCTGTCCCTCTGGAATAATTTACCACTAGAGATGAGATCTACTCCCACTCTTTTGGCCTTGTGGAAAGGTATTAAAACTTGGCTTTGTTGAGTTGGCTTGGGGTCCCGAGAGTGCATTTACCATTGACAGGGTAAGAAGACTTCATCCCCGTCTCTTAATCTTGTTTTTTTTTGTATAGTTTTAAAATTTTAATTTGCACAGTTTTAATTATCTTTCTATTTGTCTTTTTAAGACACCCAGACTCTCTAAGACACCCAGACTCACCTTATAGGGAAGATAGGTAGTATATAAAAAATCAATCCATAAATAATAAAATAAAATTATTCTTTTCTTATGTTGCTTTCATATCTGCTGTTTTCAGTTGTGTTGTTCTTTCCTTCTGGATTTACATAGGGAAAATGATGATGTGCTTAGATGTTTAAAAATCATAAAGTGAATCAAATTGATTTGAACAGATTTCTGAAATGTCTTTGGTGAAGTGAGATTCTTTTGAAGTTAATTATAGTTTGCTGACTTAATTTTTTTTCTTCAGCTCTCCATATTGTAAGAACTCCATGGTGAAGAGTTAAGGAAAAGGTATCTGACAGAGTGATATACAGATCAAGCTGTTCTCACTCTGGTGCTGTTTCATTGGCACATATAGCTGGCTAAGTGGAGGGGGTAATAGATTTAGTCCTAAATTGAATTGGTCTTACATAGAATTAAATTAACTCTCCCAGTCAGCCATCTCATGGGAATGGATGGCAGGGTTTTCTAATCTTTCCTAAGATCGAGCTCAAAATTATATAGAGACTGCAAAAACATGCTTCTCTGGGCATTCCATGTGGCAGTCCATATTCTTGTTGACAGTGTTATTATATTTGTCATTGGCCCTAAAGACACTACTGGAACTTAAAATATTGCAAAATATTATAGAAAAAGTAATGATCACAGCTAGATACAGTGAAAGCATTTCAATCTTCGCTCATTCTTAGATCATTTCAAGTCCCAACTCAAGGTGCTTGCATTAGTCCACAAAAGTCTTTAATGATTTGGGACCATCTTATCTGAAGGAATGCTCCTTTCTATTATGTTGCTACTCATTTTGTAAGATTATTTTTTGCTTCAGGAGTTAAGTTACGGTTAGCGAAATGGAAAAGGATAGGGTTTTTTTATGGCGATCCCTGTTTCTAGCAAGCTGTTTCTGATGAGATTTGTCTGCTTCTAAATTTATTGCCTTTTCAGTGCCATGCAAAGATATTTTTATTTTTCCAAATGCTTTTATTCTCTTAGATATTTTCTCCCAAGTCAGCATTTTTATTTATTTCATTCAATTTATATTGCTGCTTAGAAACCTTTAGCTTCTTGTGTTGTGCATATGAGAAAATTCATATGCATACAAATTTTAAAAATAAAATGAGCAGAATAAAAAATTCATTTCTTTTCTGTCATCACACAGTATTTATGTATTTAAAAGAGAGAGAGGGAGAGAAAGCGAAAATTAAAGAGGCAGGTAAGACCAGCCCCTGTCCCCTTTATATGTTCTGTGATATTCCATCACAGAATTTCCTTTTATTTTCTCCTGCAACTTGAAAAAGAAGAAAAAAAATAAGCAACTGAGCAGGAAATGAGAACCTCTAAGCCTTGTATTATCATTGCAAACATGTTCCTGCAACACAGATCCACTTATCTGTAATTCTATGTCAGGCCTGGAAGCCATTTTTCTGTCCTCCTATGCGATTTTTGGCCTTGCATGGTCAAGTTGGGAAGTTTCGCCTCTGGTGTGGAACTGCAGGAGAGGTTTTCCGGTCATGGCAGTCACGGCATCATGTGGAGGCCGTGACTGCTCCTTTGTGGTGGGCTTAGTGGTGGGCCATTGGCCGAGCGGGCATCACTTCCATTGGCTCTCCACGCACTCCTGTGCAGGCAGAGCGACCGGTGTGGGAGGCAAGGGCCAGGTTTAGATGGGGGCCCCTCCCATCTGGATCTAACCTCCGCTGGGATGGAGTTTGCACTGGTGTCGGCTTGGACCAGGAGCTTCTTCCCAGGTCCCGCCTCCCAGGTGCAGGACAAGATGGCCTTGACCTTCTGAGAAAGGAATGTTATTATGACTTGGAACCCTGACATTCTATTTGTTATCATTATAGATAGTCCTTGCTTAAGGACCACTCAGTGACTATTTGAAGTTACAGTGGTGTTGAACAAATGGTACTTATGACTGCTACTTGAAATTCCAGTGCTTGGCAACCAATTTGCACTATAACAGTTGCAGCATATCATAGTTATATAATTGTTATTTCTGACCTTCCCTGTTGTCTTCGCAAAAGCAAACTCAGAGGGGAACCTGACAGGGAAGGTTGTAAATTGTTCTGTTAACTCCCCCTGCTTTCTTGTCGATGTGCCCTTTCATACCAGCTAACTCCTGGCTTTCCTCTATTTGCCCTATGTTGCAACACTCCTTTCTTCAATTCCCCATCCCCACATATTGCACATGGCCTTTGCCAACCTGTCCAGGGTCAACTCTGTGCTCCTTACTTAGGATCCCTGATGCTTCCCACTTAAAAATTTGAGTGTCTTAGGCAGTGGTGGGATTCAAGTAATTTAATAACCGGTTCTCTGCCCTAATGATTTCTTCCAACAACCACTTTGCCAAACTGCTCACAAAGTTAACAACCGGTTCTCCTGAAGTGGTGTGAACTGGCTGAATCCCAACACTAGTCTTAGGGTCTATGGAGATTCTCAGTCATCCAGGTCATGGTATTCCAAAGGTGCTTTTTAAAGAGGCAACTGGACTTCCTGGTTTTTCTTTGAAGATGTTTCACTTCCCATCCAAGGTCTTCTTCAGTTCTTGTGTGTCTTAGGGTTACAGTAGCAACTAGAACTGCTGAGATTTTCATCACTAAGCAATGCAGTCACATGATATCATGTTTTACGACTATAACAATGGCAATAAGTCGAGGACCACTGTGTGACTTAACAAGTTGAAGATGCTTATCCTTTTTAAAATTTGGATGTTTAGCATGAGGGAGTGCAGAACAGGCATTTTCTGTCATATTCTGATAAAATAACTTGGCTCCTTCCCTTATAATCTTCCAGACATTTTAAAAAATTGGGTAATTTTGAAGTTAGATATATATGTGTGAGATATAACATCATGAATGATGTTGGTTTAAGTCATTGTAACTTATTGTTTAATTGTTACTGTACTGACTGTTATCATGTCTGTTGTTGACTATAAACTACATAAATCAATTATGATTGATGCAGTATAACATCAAAGAAATAAAGAAAGAAAACAGGAAATTCAAATATAATGTTTTATGTAAAATGATATACTTTTCAGCACCCTACTTACATTCTTTGCAGAAAACCTCATTTTCAGTTTTGAATCCAGTGACTTAGTCTTTGAACTTGTTTTTTTTTTTAAAAAAAATAAATGATAACCCAATCATTATAACACAGCCTGAAAGAATCAGTTGTCACTGAAAAGGGACCACTTCCTTTGGAAAATAATAGTATTTGGAGATATAAAGATTTGAACTAGGCAAACTACTCTAGAAGCTGATTTATATAAATCAGGTGCCTCTACAATGAAAGTAATTTTATTTGTTGCAATCTATCTATCCTCAGGAGGCAAGGAAGAAAAGACTTGAAAATAAACCTATCTGGTAATTAAGGATTGTGGGAATAGAAAGCTTTTACAAAACACTAAAAAAAAACCAGTACTTTTATTTGAATAGTGTTCCACAGCACAATCTGTTTTTGAACAAGTAAACATACCTAATGCAACCACTTTGAAGTATTATCCGAGGAGTTTAGCAAAGTGACACTAACTTTTGAATAAATAATTTATTTAATAACAGATATTCTCAACATTTTTGCAGTAAGCTCACTTTATCCAATAACAGCTATTTCTTTTTCCTTGTACAATATCTGAAATAAGTAACAGAAGCCCATTTGTATATATTTCACAAGTACAGCTAGAATGAATTTTGACTGATGTCTTCTTCATAACTAAAACAAAAGGTTGAAATCTACAAATTTGAAAATCGCATGTTCTGGCAATATTCAGAGTGAAACACATAAAAAGGCTATTACACCTCAGCATGTGCCTTCAGATAATGGCAATGAAAGCACATCCCTTAGCAATATGCTATATAACTTTGAAAACCTTCTCTATGTGTTTCTGATACTCATCTATTAAAATATAAGCATTACATGTTCTTGTTCTAGACAATTTTGCTGGAGAACCGAATTCATATACTCTGGGCTACCAAAAATCAAGCTGACAGATGGGATGCAAAACTGTTTGGAATCCTGACAGAAACAAATAATTTCTTCTTTAAGGCAAACTGTAGATGCGAATCAGAATTAATTCTGGGTACTATCTTTCCCCCAAAAGTATCCATGGTGGAGATAGTTGGGTCTTCACTAATTTTGGAAGTGTTGTAAGAAGTTTCTTTTTTTTGTTTCTTTTCACTAACATTTAAAAAAACTGGCATGGTTATGCTAGTGAAAAATTTGGATTGCACCTTAACATCAAGAAAACAAAAATAAATGACAACTCAGAGAACACAGAGGTCAGAGTGCAGATCAAAATGAGACCATCAAAACAATAAAAAAAATCATCTTCCTGGACTCTAAAATCAACCAAACTGGTGAATGCAGCCCTAAGATCAGAAGGTGTGTAAGCACTTAAAAGAATTGCAATGTCTGGCATGAAAAACATCTGGAAGACTAAAGACGTCAGCCTCACAACCAAATGCAGATTAGTTAACACAATCATTTTTCCAATTGCTGTTTATAGCTATGATACTTGGACTCTGAAAAGGACAGATAAGAGAAGAGTGGTCACCTTTGAACTGTGGTGTTGCAGGTGACTATTACACATCCCACGAACTACAAAAATAACAAACAAAAAGTCCTAGACCGCAACTCACAAAAAATGTCACTTGATCATTAAACAGAGCCTGTCATATCCCAAAAGTGCTTTTTTTTTTTTTTTTTTCAAAAGGCAACTAACTGACCTTTTTTTTCTTGAAGACATTCTGGAAGAAGCTGAAGAAGCTTCTTGGATGAGTAGTGAAATGTCTTCAAGGAAAAAAGAAAGTCCAGTTGGCTTTTGAAAAAAAAAATAACACTTTTGGGGCAACCATTACCTGGTTCACTGAGAATCTCCATAGACAGAGACTGTCATACTTTGGTCATGTCATGGGAGCTGATTCATTCTAAAGGTCAATCATGCTGGGAGTGATCAGTGGAAAAAGGTGAATGAACCACCCTAATAGCCTCTGGCTGGACACTATAAAAGATGACATTGGATGGCCATGGCAGATCTGTAGGAGGTGGTGTCAGACAGAGAGGCATGGAGAGTGCTGATCCATAGAGTGGCCGAGGGTCAGACATGACTGAATTTTATTTATTTATTTTATTTTATTAGATTTCTATACCGCCCTTCTCCCGAAGGACTCAGGGCGGTGAACAGCCAAAAGATAAAACACAGAAATTCAAAATTTAAAATAGATTAAAACAGATTAAACAATTTGGCTAAATTTTAAAAATATCCCATAATTAAACAAATTAAAATTAGTGTTTAAAATTTGAATTTAAAAATTTTAAAAGGGAGAAGATTTAGGCCAGGCCAGCTTGATGAAATAAAAACGTTTTAAGCGCGTGGCGGAAGGTGCGCAGATCCGGGATCCTCCGTATCTCCGGGGGGAGCTCATTCCAGATCGTAGGTGCCCCCACAGAGAAGGCTCTCCCCCTAGGGGCCGCCAGTCGACATTGTTTGGCCGACGGCACCCGGAGGAGCCCCTCTCTATGGGAGCGTACCGGCCGGTGGGAGGCTATTGGTGGTAGCAGGCGGTCCCGTAGATAACCAGGTCCTAAGCCATGGAGCGCTTTAAAGGTGGTAACCAGAACCTTGAAGCGCACCCGGAAGACCACCGGGAGCCAGTGCAGCTCGCGCAGGAGAGGTGTTACATGGGAGCTCCACGTTGCTCCCATAACCACCTGCGCGGCCGCACTCTGCGCCAGTTGGAGCCTCCGAGTGCACCTCAAGGGGAGCCCCATGTAGAGAGCGTTACAATAGTCCAGACGAGAGGTGACGAGGGCATGAGTGACCGTGTGTAGGGAGTCCCGATCTAGAAAGGGACGCAACTGGTGGATCAGGCGAACCTGATGAAAAATCCTCCCGGTCACGGCCATCAAGTGTTCTTTTAGAGACAGCCGTGAATCCAGGAGGACGCCCAAGTTGCGAGCCCTTTCCGTGGGGGCCAATGATTCGCCCCCAAGAGTCAGCGATGGCACCAGTTGACTATATCGGGATGTTGGAAACCACAGCCACTCAGTCTTGGATGGGTTGAGCCTGAGCCTGTTCCTCCCCATCCAGATCTGTACGGCCTCCAGGCACCAGGACATCACTTCAAGGGCATCGTTGGGGTGGTCCGGGGTGGAGATGTACAGCTGGGTGTCGTCAGCGTACTGGTGGTACTTCACCCCAAAACCACGGATGATCTCACCCAGCGGCTTTACATAAATGTTGAACAAAAGGGGCGACAGGACCGATCCCTGCAGCACCCCACATATGAGGGGCCTCGGGGTCGACCTCTGCCCCCCTGTCAACACAGACTGCGACCGGTCGGAGAGAAAGGAGGAGAACCACCGTAATACGGTGCCTCCCACCCCCAACTCTTCCAACCGGTGCAGCATGATACCATGGTCGATGGTATCAAAAGCCGCTGAGAGATCTAACAGGACCAAGACAGAGGAGCAATCCCTGTCCCGAGCCCTCCAGAGATCATCAACCAACGCGACCAATGCCGTTTCCGTGCTGTACCCAGGCCTGAAACCCGACTGGAATGGATCTAGATACGACGTTTCATCCAGGTACTGGGGAAGCTGTCGTGCAACCACACTCTCAACAACCTTCGCAACGAAGCGAAGGTTGGAGACTGGACGATAATTAGCCAATACTGCCGGGTCCAGGGAAGGCTTCTTGAGGAGAGGCCTCACCACTGCCTCCTTCAAGGCGGTGGGGAAGGCACCCTCACCCAATGAAGCATTCATAATCCCCTGGAGCCAGCCTCGCGTCACCTCCCGGGAAGCCAGTACTAACCAGGAGGGACACGGGTCCAACAAACATGTGGTCGCATTCAATCTACCCAGAATCCTGTCCACGTCATCTGGGGTCACAGGATCAAACTCATCCCAGATAACATTCTCAAGACCTGCCCCCGTCACCCTCGCTGGACCTACCCAGTCGGAGTCCAGACCTTCCCGAATCTGAGTGATTTTGTCATGCAGATATTGAACAAAGTCCTCGGCCCTTCCCTCCAAGGGGTCCTCCCGCGCTTCCTGGTGGAGCAGGGAGCAGGTCACCCTAAACAGGGCGGCCGGGCAATTATCTGATGATGCAATAAGAGCAGCACAATGAGTACATTTTGCTGCTTTTATTGCCACTAGGTAATTCTTAATATGAGATCTTACCAGTGTCCGGTCCGATTCAGAAAGACTAGCCCTCCAACTACTCTCTAGGCGTCTTTTCCGGTGCCAGGGAGCCAGGTGAGAACGGCGCCAGGTTAGAGGCCGCAAAGGCACGACTCGATCCAGAGCTCCAGCGGCCGCTCTATCCCAAGCGGCCACTAGGTCTCCAGTCGAGGCGTGTGCAAGATCCTTGGGGATTGGCCCAAGCTCCATTTGGAACCTATCAGGTTCCATCAGGCGCCTGGGGCAGTACCATCTTACCGGTTCCGCCTCCCTGCGGCGGGGTACCGCGGTTCAAAGGTCAAGGCGAAGGAGAGAGTGATCCGACCATGACAAGGGCTCAATGACTATGTCCCCTATCTCAAGATCACTCAACCACTGTCCAGAGACAAAAACCAGGTCCAGTGTGTTTCCCCCCCTGTGCGTAGGGCCAAGAATTAGCTGGGTCAGGTCCATGGCTGTCATGGAAGCCATGAACTCCCGAGCCACCTCAGATGCCTCACCCGCGGACGGCAGGTTGAAATCCCCCATGACCATAAGTCTGGGGGTATCAACCGCCACCGGGGCGATAACATTGAGTAGCTCGGGCAGGACTGCAGCCACGTGGCAGGGAGCCAGGTACGTGATCAACAAGCCCATCTGAACCCCATGACCCCACTTCACAAGGAGGGACTCACAACTGGCTGTCTGAGGAACAGTGGTCTCCCTCGGCCTAAGGCCTTCTCTAATAATAACTGCTACTCCCCCGCCCCTCCCCTGAGGCCTCGGCTGATGGAATGCATGGAAGCCTGGTGGGCACATTTCTACCAGAGGGACCCCTCCCTCCGGGCCCAACCAAGTCTCCATAATACCCACCAGGTCCGCTCCCCCCTCCTGAATAAGATCACAAATGAGGGGGGCTTTATTTACTACAGACCTGGCATTGCACAACATCAGTCGAAGGCCCAGGCCCTGAGGGTCTGTGCAACCTGGAGAACGAGTGGAGCTATGGGGGCCGGAGCAGCCTACCACTTGAAGACAGCGTGTGCGTGCTCCCTTAACATGATATGCCCCCTACTCCCGCCATATCTACCCCTCCCACTCACAGTACCAATGATGGAAACACAGTCTGGACAAGCTTGACCCCCCCTATTACCCCCAGATCCTCCCCACCCCCCCGTCGCACATCCTGGCCCGGTCCGACCCTCCCCTAAGTGGGTTATCCCCCAAACCCACAACCCTAGTCCCTGTTCAACCCCCCTCCCCCTCCCCAAACCCCTTAAAAGTTTGGACAAAGACAGTTTTAAAAAATCCCGCAGCCCCCTCTTTGTGGCATGGCACCTCTCGGGGTTCCAAAGCCTGTCATCGAGGTAGGCCCTCGATAGAGTGGAGGGCCAAGCCTGCAAGAGGGGGGAGTCTCGCAGACCAAGAAGTTCCGCCGCTGAGTACATCTTAGCCAAACGGGTAGCACGACCATATCCTAAGGGTCTATAAAAGGACCGGGAGAGAAGACAAAGAAATGAAATGGGGGATCTAGGAACATATTTACAGGACCAAGTCCACTGTCCCCTCACAACAGGGGACAAAGTCCAGAACCAAGACTACCACAATCCAAGGGGGGCAATAGATCCTACCACCCTCTCACGGTGGTTAGGTCAGCTGGTCGGCCCCCTCTTGTGGTGAGATGGCAGCAATGGACCAATGAAACAGACAGCGTCTGGGGGTCAGGTCCAAAAACCGCCCTCTCACGGCAGTTGGTCCGGTGGTCAAGTCCCCTCCGCTGACAGAGTACATATATGTAAAATCATCCCGGTTCAGCCCCCAGGAGCCCCGACATCCAGGCCACCCTCTCACTGTGGTCAACTGATGTCCAGCCCCCTCAGCCGACGGGATGCAGCATCGTCGTCAATGGTTGACGACGATGCCTATAGTAGTGCTAAGCTGTTTGAAGAATGTAATTTCTTCCCCAGTGCTTCCTGTACTTTCTACGTGTCCAAAAGATTTTTAAGTGTTGAAAAAAGAAACTTGTATCAACTGCAGATTCTGGGTTATTTTCAAAAATAGCCCTGTGCAAAGTATGTTGCACTAGTTTAAGCATGTAGTTATGAAGATCTTTGTAATCTAGATAGAGATGCATTTGATATGTAGTCTAAACTAAGCAAAGAACCCAAACACACACCTCTTTTCCATGGGTTCAAAGTGTTAATCCAACAAGAGTTGTGGCTCCCAAGATTCCCAAATTTTGGATCTGTTTCTTTAGAACTTTCATCATGTTCTCCACACAGCCAGAATGTTTCTCTTGGTGTGTTGAAGTACAGAATGGTTCAAGTTGCAGAATGCTGTAGAGGTCTAATGGAATGAAATAACAGTTTAATACATGTCATACTAAATATAAAATAATTTAGTTAGGTGGCTAGATGGAGACTATATTTAGAATGTTCCTTATTTGGAGGGACAATGTTGAAAGAATTCAGACCAAAAGCTGATGAGAGAGAATTCATTTTCAAGTGGTGAATGTATCTACTGCATTTTGATAGGTGCCAGTCCACATAGCAATATGGGGAAAATTTGCACATGATTTTCTCATACCATCTGATATGTATATTGTGACAGTAAAGAAATACTCTTTTACTCTTAAAACGAAGTGTGATTATCACAGATCACATCACGAACGGCTGTAAAATGCTGTGCAAAAATGAAAGCTTATGTTTGAAATAAATACCACTTATCTTTTTCTCCATTTATTAAAGTCAGGGTAAATTAATAGTCTGATGTTTATTGGCTGGCATGTGGAAAACATAAGTAGTATTTCTTTTGGCAAGAAAAATAATGGCAGAACTCCATGCACCTGTGTGCATTTGTATTATGGATTTCAAAATAGCTCCTACATCTCCTGGACTGTAAAAGTCCACTTTTTTTCAGGACTAAAGCAATACCTAAGCCCCCAGGGAGCCTTATTGCTTATATAAATAAGGTAGAAAACCAGGCCTTCATAGTGGTTGAGTTTGGTGGGTTTTTTTTTAAAAAAATTAATAAACAACAGAGAAATGTAATTGTATTTTGACCATTCTTCGATTTTGATTTTCATTTGAGGCATCTTTTTTTCCCTCTTAGGCAAACAGAGAGTTGTTAATTCTTCCCTGCCACATTCCTGACATTGATCTAAGGAAACATCTGAGTAATGCCAATTCCTTTGTTTTTCTTCAGCTGCAGAGCTGAGTAAATTGGAGGCACCTGTATTGCTCTCTTGTATTCTGACAGAGCTGCTGCTACAGCTGGACAAAAGTGTAACTGTAGAAATCCTTACAAGGAAATGTCAGGGCAAAGGCAGCAGGAGGGCGGGGGATGAGGACAGCAACAACCCTGTCTTTCCTTGCTTTTCTGTTTCTGCCATTGCCAATCTAAAATATAGCTTTGTTGTTGTTATCCTTGACCTATGATTGAAAAAGGTAGGAGAAGCCTCCAAATGATACAGTGCCTTGTTTCCTGTCAAATTCTGTGAATGGCATTTGTTTTGATACAGCTGATGCACTTCTTAAGAGTTTTAGCATCCTTACTTTCCACAAAGGAGGTCAGTCCATGGTTATGTCCACCTGCTCAGGTTACTAAACTTATTTCTTATTTCCTCCTAGAGTAAACTTTTGTCATGGGGGTAGATATGAGATTTGTCTTGTACTTAGATGGATGAGAAGAAATACCATTCCTTCCTCCCATATTATAATACTGATAGATCTAACCCTGAATAGGATTCGAACCTCAAATGGCATCTGCCAGGACTCTCAGTATAAATGGGGCATAGTTTTCTCCCCTCAGTGTGACTGCAGGGTCCCATGTCAAACTATAGATTAGGGTCTCCAACCTTGACAACTTTAAGACTTGTGGAGTTCAACTCCCAGCTGGCTGAGGAACTCTGGGAGTTGAAATCCACAAGTCTTAAAGTTGTCAACGTTGAAGACCCCGGATCTATAGATCACATAGTGATCAGCTGTAAACTGAGGACATAGTGTCTTCATTTTTAAAAAATAAATGATGCTGTGCTTCAATGGTTAGATGGCCTAGACACTGGTATTTGAGCATAGATCTTTTAAATGTTTATATTTTATTGTGTATTACTAATCCAGGTGAAATGTTAATATATGTGATACGCCATATGCTAAATAAATAAATAAGGTCCAGCATTCCTATTTCCCTTTTTAAAATAATGAAATCTTATAAAAGTAGGTACCTGAGGCACTCCTACTTGGCTAGTTACACATTTTCACAATCCTATCAGCACTTATTTATTAATCACTTTCTGTTCCACTTGACATGTAGCACACATGCACAACTCTGATTCACTGTTTCCCAGAATGTCTCACTCTCCCCAAGATGGTTCCCCTTTAACTCCAAGGTTAATCCATCAAGACATTTTAAAATATGTTGAAAACAATCTGAAATCATCCCTTAGTTTTTCCTTAGTTATCCATGGTGAAACTTTAGCTATGATTTTGATATATTTTGTTTTGATGGTAAATTTGAAAAGAATAAAGGACAACCTATGAATACAAATGTGACTTAACTTTTTGGTGACTTGTTAATCTTCAAGAAGGCTGAAGATTGGATACCTTTTATCATCTGAACCTCCTTCTCTGTAGTCTGCTTTAAATAAGCTGTCTTTCTTGCTAAATTAAAAGGATCTTTCCTATTTCTTTCCAACTCTATGCTTTAATTTATAGTCTAGATCAGGGGTATCAAACTCACGTCATCATGGTGGCATCATGTGACGTATCAGGACTTTTTTCTTCTTTGCTGAACTGGGTGTGGCCGGGGCCAGCATGTGCCAGGAGTTTGACAACCCTGCTCTAGATTGTGTGGCCTCCATTTAATATATAAACTTAGGTAAGAGGGCTGCAAGTTCCAGAATCAGGATTAATTATATTCCTGAATTTGAATTGTTTCACAAACTCCACTTAGAAGATTTGTCTAAGAGTTTGAAATGGAAGAACATTTCTTTTCATTAGTACTCAAATGAAGTGCAAATTACAGAACATCAAAGTCTCCATATTTCCTAATGATAAAGGTTGTAAGTAAAATTAAGAAACTGTAAGGTCCGGCCTCTCCTCCTCATTCAGGAAAGTAAAGACTCCTGAAACCTTGGCATTTCAAAAGGAACCTTTTATTGAACTGGAGTGATAGCAAGATGAAAGAAAAGCAGACTCTGAATTCCCTCAGGCAATACAGTTAGGATAAAGGAATTAGAAACCCCTCCATTCAATCCAATGTGGATTCAGCCAATCCACAGGTAGAGCTGTTATTGTAACGGCCGTCCTGAGAACTTGATAAGGGAACTTTCTCAGGGTCATTCACTGCTGGCTTTCAAAGTGATACAACCCACATGGTCGTTTATATTCCCCAAAAGGTGAGAAAATCTCAGGGCTCCTAGGTACCAGGATAAAGGTTATAAATCAATAGGGTACTGGCTGTGAAGGATATAAGGAAGAAAGTAATAAACTAAATAATATATCCAGGGTCCCCCGTTCTCCTGAAGAATGGCAGCATCACCATAGGGATCTGACAGAAACAGATTTTTGTTTTAAGATTTGGAAAAAAAATGTATTTTGAGGATGAAATAACACCTTTTTTTGGCATGAATTATGTGAAAACTGATTTTAGTAAATATAGGCATTGTTTGATTTGTGATTATTCATCTAAGTATAGATTTCACATTAAAATTTAGACTTCTTATTGTGTGAAAAGCTTCACCAGAGACCATTTAGCAAATGTGAAAAGATGGATTACTCCTTTAACAACAACAACAACAACAACTTTATTGTCGTTGTATGTGTATACACAGTATACCCATACAACGAAATTCCCTTAACACCCAAAGACCAGGTTCAACACACATAACAATCCCCAAACACACTCCACCCACCACAATTCCCCACCCCTAAACCACCCAAACATCCACACAACAGACCAAGTAATACTGTCCAACAGCTCACTGATGGTGGCCTTTTAGTTCATTGTTGAGTGCAGTTATAGCTCTGGGATAAAAACTATTCAGAAAACATGTGGTCCGAGTTTTAATTGTTCTGTTCTATTTTTCTAAATGTTTCTATTAGAGTCTTCACTCATCTCATGACCAGGAGTGTATATTTGGATTCCTGTAGGACACAATCTTAATAGATACTCGTACTTGGTGAGCAGCTGCATAAAATTATGAACAATGAACTTGGTTGGAACAATTTCATAAGAATGCTGCTGTCAAAAATGAGGGTTTAAGGCAAAATTACCTGGGCAATCTAAAATATTGGAAAGATGAATTGATAGAATTTGAAGAGTAAATCCACCTTAAGCAGTTCCTCTTGGGATTTCAGAATTCAAAATTATTTTGAAAGATCAAATGCAATGGACAGAAAACATTATGATTTACTGGAGTGTAAATTGAAAGGACAGGATCTTGATCTTAAAAAAAAACTTGAATTGGGCATCAAATAATGCTTCTTATGCAAAGTTTTACAGAATGGAGAAGTTCAGGCTGAGAGCACAATTCAGTGTTCATTGAGATTCCCTGAATGGTTGAGTCTATTATATTTTAAATACTGGTATATATATTTTAAAATTAGCCAGTACTATATTACAATGAACATCATAAAGTAGTACTAATGTGACTTGTGGTAATACAATTTACATTAGTATTCAAAAAATTGTTTTTGAATAGAAACATAAATAAGCAGCACGTAATGCAACTGTAATAGTGGTGGAATTTGAAATAAGTGCTGCTTTTGGAAAATGGTTGGTCCGTATGTTGGCTCTTTATTTTTTGCTGTGTAGCAAACATCAGCTTTGAATTTCAGTTTGTATTAAAAAAATAATGTGTGTCTTGAAACTTCTCCAAATCTAACCTTGATCTGAGTTGGATCCTACCTCTCAATATTTTTTTTTAAACTAACTCAAGAAAACAAAGTGATATTTTTTTTCACTATTTGTGTCTTATGTCTTAAAAGTTATATCACAGAGAGATTAAAAAAGCTTTACCTCTCAAATATTTACCCTGTAGTGCTGGCCTTCTGATTTATTGTGGCAGCTTTCCTAGATGTTTTTGTCATCTGTTCATTTTTCGACAAAGGTACTCAATTGTTTTGTTTTTTCCCCCCTTTTCCTTGCAAGTGTTGTAAAGAGAGAAGATGGGCTATAAGATTTTACGAGATTTTAAAGTGTTCAAATATAATGCTTGCCCAAACTTGATTATTTATCTGCCATATATTTTTTCTGTTAAAGAGGGGCATGAGGTATATATGAATGTCTGATCTTGTTATATATCTAGGCAGTTCAGTCATAGAAGAGATTACATTACAACATCCTCCCACTTTCAGCCATCTGTTGATTTATAGAAACTTGTTATTGGAAACTTGTTTATGGAAACACTTGTTATTGCCACCTGCAGTTGAAATCATATAGTTCTGTGAGGTCTGTAACATAATTTATATAATGTGGGAAGCATCCGTTAAATATTTTTGGTTGCCATCAAGTGGGGTATTTTTGCTATTAAAATGATACACTTTCATTTGCATAAATCTCCAAGGTATTTATTCTAGATACTATACTTAACATTATTTAGTCTAGATACTTTAGTTAAGAGCAGAAACATTATTTTTAGAATTACTATATTTTCTGTAGGTGTTTCTGAGTTTCCCTGTATAGACAGACATCAAATACAACTGCCTCATGCAATGACCATTTGAAGTTTTGACGGTGCTGAAAAAATAACTATGTGACCAAGATATGCATTCACTACCTTTGCAGTCAGCGTATCCCTTTCAGTCACATGTTTACCATTACAGTCAATCTGTATGCATTCACCTGACTGACTTTTCTACCACCACACCCCTTGCAGAGTGGAAAGTTTGCCTCCTTAGGCGCAATTTCTCCTGTACCTGACCCTTTTTTTCTTCCAACCCTCTCCCTTCTTCCTTACAGAGCAGAGAGATTAGAGAGGAAGGGATTACAAGAGAATAGTCAGGCACACAATGGGAAATAACCATCAAAAGGAATACACTTCCATGTTAGGCAAACAGTCAGTGCTGGAGTAGTTCTTTTGATGTGTATTCCCCATTTTGTGACTGCTTCATCTCTTGTAATCCCTTTCTCTTCAGTGAATTAAATCTAAACATAATTTCCCTTTTTGCTAATTATCTGGGCACTATGGTGAGCATTCCAAAAGGATAGGGGAGTGGGGAAAAGGAAAGCTTGGCCTTCCAGAAATTTCTTAAGATGTGGTTTTTGCAGCAAGCCTAGGAATCTCTTAGAAACAGGGAGCTTCCTGGGGAAGGGAGCCTCGTGGGACCCTTGCCCTCCCTCCCTTCCTCTCGCAGGTCCCATTTACTCTTTCCAGGCACCTGGCAGTTAGATGCCGGGACACACCGAGAGCAGCCATGACAGACCCAGGTCTGCCAGCCCAGCCACAGCCAATGCTCCTTCCTAGTAGCTGAGCTTGGCCATAGGGGGCTGCCGGGCCTCTGCAGATGGCGGCGGTGGCAACAGGAACACCTGCGGCACCTCAGCCATCTCTGCTGAGAGACCTGTGCCCAGCTGCAGGGTGTGCCAAGCCTCCTGTTGTAGTCCTCCGCGACTGCCCACTGTGCATAGAAGCCTCTCTGCTGCTGGTGACTGTCCTGCCAAGGAAGCCCCGGGGCAGAGATGCTGGCAGGTGCTCAGTAGCGTGGGCTATGTGGATGCAACACATGGGTGTGGGGGTTCAAAATTGGGAAAGGAGTCTGGTAATTTATATGCAGAGCACATCATGAGAAAGGTGGAACTAAGATGAATCAAAAGTTGGAATTAAGATTGTTGGAAATAAATTTGAGAGATGTTTGGAGGGAAACTCGTGAAGATCAGAACCAGTTCACCTTCTATTCTCACCCGCACCAATCCTGGTCCAGGATTGAAATGGCTTGGATGACCACGAATATCAGAAATGGGGTGGATAAAATAGAGATAGAAGTAAACTAATGGGCAGACCATAACCCAATCCTGGTAAATTGGAAAGGAGTTAAAAGGTTTAGAAGGTGGACAATGAATCAAAGAATTTGTAAACAAAAAGAATTTAGAGAAATGCTAGAAAAAGAATTAGATCTGTTTTTCAAAATAAACAAGAAAGAAAACACCTCCATCCAGAATACATGGGACACGGCAAAGCATACAAAAGAGGCCTGACTATAGCATACACAGGGAAGAAGAACAAAGAAAGGAAACAACAGCTAAATAAACTCCAGGAAGATTTTAAAAATATAGAACAGAAACTCCAACAATACCCCCAGAATAAAAAGATAAAGGAAGAATGGACAGCAATAAAACATAACCTAAATATGATGAATCAAAAAGAATTAGCACAGAAAATAAAAATGGCCAAGCAAAATTATTTCAAATTTGCAAACAAAACAGGAAGATGGCTGGCCTATTGACTGAAAAAAGAAAGAGACAAAAGAATGATATATCAACTTAGAGACTCAAATGGGGAAATTCACTATAGCAGGAAAGAAATTATCCAGACATTCTATGCCAACTTATATAAACAAGAAGAAATAGAAGTGGAAAAGATAAAACAATACATACAAAGATTGGATATGCCTCACATTACAGATGAACAAAGAGAAATGTTAAATAGACCAATAACCATGCTGGAATTGGATACAGCACTGAAAAAACAAAAAAATAACAAAACTCCGGGACCTGATGGACTACCGGGGAACTATACAAGACGGTGCAAGAAACAATAGGAGAGACCATGCTGGAGTTATATAACAAGGCCTTAGAGAAGGCAAAAATCCCACGGTCTTGGACGGAAGCAGTAATTACCATCATACCTAAAGAGGACACTGATCTCCAATTAATCCAAAATTACAGACCAATATCTCTACTAAACACAGATTACAAAGTGTTTGCCATAATCATAGCAGAGAGACTTTAAAAAGTACTGAACAACCACATTCATTTGGACCAAACTGGATTCCTTCCGGGCCGCCAAATTAAGAATAATATGAGAGTGATAATAAATGCACTTGAATATTATGAAGCCCACCCGGAGAAACAATCTGCGCTGGTTTTCCTTGATGCCCAAAAGGCATTCGACAATTTAAATTGGAAATTCCTAAAAGAATTGTTAAAGAGTATGCAATTTGGACTAAATTTGGAAAACATTATAGGAGAAATTTACACAAAACAAACAGCGAAGGTAATTTTGAATGACAATATGACAAACCAATTTGATATAACAAAAGGGGTCAGACAAGGCTTCCCACTCTCTCCATTACTGTATATTTTATCTTTGGAGATCTTGTTAAAAAAAATTAGGGAGGACCAAGAAATTAAACAATTAAAAGTGAGACAAGAAGAATACAAGACCCAGGCTTTTGCTGATGATCTTGTACTTATAGCAGAGGAACTGTTAGAAGTAGTACCAAAACTGCTTAAGAAAATAGAAGACTATGGAAAGGTGGCTGGTTTAAAGATAAATAGAAATAAATCAAAGTTATTAGTTAAAAACCTGATGAAAACTCAGGAGGCAGAATTGGAGAATAGTATAGAAATTCAAGCGACAAACAAATTAAGTATTTAGGTATCTGGCTGTCACCAAGAACATCCTCTGTAAAAGAAAATAATTATGATAAACTAATAATACAGATAAAAAAAGACCTGGACAATTGGAAAAACCTACAAATTTCATTTATGGGAAGAATCTCCACTGTCAAAATGAATACACTACCCAAATTGCTATACCTGTTCCAAGTCACCCCAATAAAATTAGATAAAAAATTTTTTGTGAGCCTTAACAAGATGATTTCCAAATTTATATGGCAGGGGAAGTGTCCACGAATAAAATTAAAATTACTCCAGGACTCCAAGGAAAGAGGAGGAACAGCACTCCCAGATTGGGAACTTTATTACCAAGTGGAGGGACTAGTATGGATTAAAGACTGGATGGAATTGAACAATAGCAGAATATTATCTATTGAAGGTCATGACCTACAAATGGGCTGGCACTCCTTTTTATGGGATGAAAAGTATAAATCACACACCTATTTTAAAAGGCACACACTTAGAAATGCTTTATTAATAATTTGGTTAAAAATTAAAAAACAACAATATACAAAAATCCCGATTTGGCTTTCATCTTTAGAAGCCTTAAAACATCCAAACCTTATAGAACCCAAAAATATAATTAGATTTAAAGACCTGATTGATCATCAAGGAAATCTGAAATCCAAACAATAATTGGAAACAAGAGTTAAACAGAGAAATGGATTGGTGGACCTTCTCACAGATACAATCGAAACACAAGGAATATATAAAAACGTATGAAATATGTAAAGAAAAACAGGAACTAGATAAAATTATCTTAGATTCTGGAGAGAAACTAATTAGTAAAATTTACAAATTTCTGCTGAGATACAAGATGGAGGAGGAAGTAGTTAAAAACACGATGATTAAATGGATGCAAAATTTTAAATATTCAATAGATTTGGAGAGATGGGAAGAATTCTGGCAACTGAATACAAAAACAACATTGGCGGTGGCATACAAGGAGAACCAGCTAAAAATGTTTTACAGGTGGCATATGTCACCCACAAGATTGGCCAAAATAAACCCAAAAAACAGTTCAGTATATTGGAAATGCAAAAACCCACAAGGCACCTTTTATCACCTATGGTGGTAAAAAATTTGCCCTTTTTTATGGGCAAATAAATTTACAAAGAGAAGCCTAGAAAGCAAAGGTATAATCCCAATATATAATATACAGATTATTAAAGCAGAAGTCTAGAGAGGAGAAGAGAGGAGAGGGAGAAAAGGCAAAAAGAAATTATTAAGTTAAGATTTAGGGAAATAAGCATTACTGTACTACTTGAAAGACCATTACGAAACAAATGCTTCAAATGATTGATTACTTATAATTGTTTATTATATAATGTATTTTAATGTTTTGCTATATGTGTTATATGTGTTTTATATTTGTGTTAATAAAGTTTATAAATTAAAAAAAAAAGATTGTTGGGAGAAATATCAACAACTTCAGATACGTGGGTGAAATGCTCACGGTTCGGACCGGATCACTAGATCCGGTAGCGATGACGGTGGGTGGTTTAGAGAACCAGTAGCAAAAATTCCTGCCCATCCTCCATGCCCAGCTGAGCCACGTGATCATCAGAGGCTTTTAAAAAAACTTTTAAAAGTATTTTTTCTTCGGCTGAAAAAATGCTTTTAAAAGTAAAAAAGAAAGCCTCTGATGATCACGCAGCTCAGCTTGGCTGAAGAGGTTGTAGAAAAAATGCTTTTAAAAGGCTCTGACGATCCCAGCTGAGTTGCCTGATCATCAGAGCCTTTTAAAAGCATTTTTTGCAACCTCTTTGGCCGAAGAGATTGTAGAAAAAATGCTTTTAAAAGGCTTTGACGATCCCAGCTGAGTTGCTTGATCGTCAGAGGTTTTTTTTTCTTTTAAAAGCAAAAAAAAAACGCTTTTAAAAGAAAACAAAAGACTCTGACGATCAGGCAACTCAGCTGGGATCGTCAGAGCCTTTTAAAAGCATTTTTTAAACAACCTCTTCAACCGAAGAAGTTGTAGAAAAAATGCTTTTAAAAGTAAAAAAAAAAGTTGGCCACGCCCACCCAGTCACATTACCCCTCCCACCAAGCCACGCCCACAGAACCGGTAGTAACAAATTTTACATTTCACCACTGCTCAGATATGCAGATGATACCACTCTAATGGCAAAAAGCGAAGAGGAACTAAAGAGCCTCTTGATGCTGGTGAAGAAAGAGAGTGCAAAAGTTGGCTTGAAACTCAATATTAACAAAACTAAGATCATGGCAAATAGATGGGGAAGAAATGGAGGTAGTGACAGATTTTATTTTCCTGGGCTCCAAGATTACTGCAGATGGGGATTATAACCCAGAAATTAAAAGACGCTTGCTCTTGCGGAGGAAAGCTATGGCAAATCTATCTCACTAAAAAGCAGAGACATCACCCTGCCAACAAAAGTGTGTATAGTCAAGGCTATGGTTTTCCCAGTTACAATGTATGGCTGTGAAAGTTGGACCATAAGAAAGGCTGAGGGCCAAAGAATTGAGGCCTTTGAACTATGGTGCTGGAGAGGACTCCTGTGAGTCCCTTGGACTGCAAGGTGATCAAATCAGTCAGTCTTAGAAGAGGTCAACCCTGACTGCTCTTTAGAAGGCCAGATCCTGAAGATGAAACACAACTAATTTGGCCACCTAATAAGAAGGAAGGACTCACTGGATAAGAGCCTAATGCTGGGAAAGATTGAGGGCAAAAGAAGAATGGGACAACAGAAAATGAGGTGGCTGGATAGAGTCACTGAAGCACTTGGCGTGAGCGTGAGAGGATGGTAGAGGACAGGAAGGCCTGGAGGAATATTGCCCATGGGGTCACGATGGGTCAGACATGACTTCGCAACTAACAACAACAACAGTATCTATTTGGGGGCTGTTTTGAGAAAAGTGAAGTTAATTTAAAATGTGGCTGCTATAACTTTACAATAAAAATAATTGGACTCTGCTATATGTTCAACAAAATTTTGGAGATAACTAAATTTGAATGCAGCTAGTTCAGTACTATAGTGCAAAATCGAAAGTCCAGCCTTTATTAACGAGCTAATGATCATTATAGATCATTTATTAATGTTCTCTTCATATCCTTTTGCCCAACTTGGTGCCATCCAAATATGGTTACACTTCCTCGTAGGCATTGCTCAAACAGACTGGAGACTCTAAATTGTAATCCTAATAGCTTCTACCATTTGTAAGGCATAGACAGGGCCCTAGATTGACGAAGATGGTATCTGAATGTAGGATTATTGCTTGGATGGATAAAGGCTGGCAGCTTTTATTTTGTGAATATACAGATTTGCTACATACTGTAGAAACCTAACCAAGGTCTGTGAAAAGGATGTCAAAGCATGTCAAGAACTTTTGTCATTTCTGAATGTCAAGTAGTATGATTAAATGAGATTTAAATTAGATGGGCATAATAGTATATGTTCTTTTTGCAGCAAAGATTCAAATCCTGCAGAACCCATTTTCTTTCTGGGTCTGTACAAGACACAAAATTAGCTTTTTATTTCATTAAATATATAAATATCCTATCCCAGAATAGTATTCCATAAACAACACTAAGCAGCTTGTGTTATGAAGCCTACATGCAGTAGGATGGGTCAAGAAATATATCTTCTATCCTCTGCCTTACTATTTATTTTATTGAAGTTTACATGTTGCATTAAGAAACCATCTGTTGTCCATATTCTTGGATGGAATTTCATTTGCATCTTTTCCCCAGAAATTAAAATTAGAATACAAATTTGGAGAAAGCTAAATTTGTTATGGCAGTTAGGGGATGATTTTTATAAATTTATGTTCTGCATAGAGTCTGAAAGTTTTAAGATAATATATAAATAAGATTTTAGGGGTTTAGGCATTTAGGATTCTGATTATTATTGAAGATATATGCTAATATTTTAAAAGAGCTAAGATATTATTCTTGTTTTTATCAAATGCTTATACTTTTACATTGTTAGTTTTCTGTTTCTTAATAACATGACAGAGGTGGCCAAATAATTCTAGAATGGGAGCTCATTACAGGGTAGATTAATGGACTGTTATTATACTAATATGTTCTAATTAATATATAATATGTACTAATATGTTCCATTGATTGCTAAACATTAGAATCTATGAGATAATATTGAGAGAGTTCCAAGTTATGAGTAACATGATATAACTTAGTATAACCTGAAGTTGCTCCTAAGGCATATTAATTTTTATTTTTTGTACAGTTCTCTAAGATTCTTGGTACATCAAGAGTCTAGCAGTAAAGTCACATAATTTTATGGATGAATGTTGAGCAGCTATCCTGCCAGAACCATGCAAGATGCTTCCTAAAGAGATTAGGTTTAGCTTCACATTGCTACAAATCAACTTCAACACAACTATGAGCCTTCATAATCAAACAGGAAAGAGACTCCATCAACCTCTGGCAGAGACCGAGGTTTATCTTAATGGCAAGTTGTTTGTCTAATAAGGCCATTTTATTGTGTTGGATTGAGGTACAATGTATCCTACATACAGTATTTCATGATGGCACTGATAGCTCTACATTAATAGGTTTGCAGTAGCATGTGATAATAAGGACGTTGGAGACAGCTGTAAGGCACTTAGATTTATTTCTATGTGTGTGAGTGGTGGGAAGAAGAGAACCATTTCTCTCAGCTCAATTAATCTTGCTAGTCAGTGTTGACAGATCTGTTTTTCTGAAGTGGTTAGACATGCCTCCTGGATTGTTTCCTCTCCTCATACATATTGAACTGGTAAAGCTTAAAGAGACTTTAACTATACAAATCCTACAAAGTGAAAATCAATACTAGAAAGGTAGACATTCCCCAAAGTTTTGGTTTGTTGATGAAGCTTTAATGGACATCGTCTTTTCACATCAATAGCAGATGGCTTTAAATAACTGAACCAGCATTCCTTTATATTCTCCAGAGCTGTGATAAACTACATTCTCTCAGCATAAAAATGGATGAATGGAAACTCTGGACCCCGAAGTTGTAATAGTATCTTTCAAAAGATTGTTAATTTTTAATCTTAGTATTTTGACACCTCAATTTATTATATAGATTTGATTTGTATCAGTATCATTAATTGAGGTATTTCTTTTAAGTACAGTATAAATATTTAAATGCTTTACCCACATTTAAGCATAGAAAAAGAACATAGAATTTTTTTTACTGAAATAAATTATTATTTTGAATATAAATTTCATTTTAGCACTCATTTGGAATAATCAGATTTCCTTCCTTTCTTTAAATATTAGGCATGAGACAGAATTTTGTGTGTTAAACATTGGGATGCTAATTGTTTAGCACAGGTGGACTTGGTTTACTGACCGCTTACTGATACAGCATTGCCATTTGCAACCTTCACAGCTGGATTGCGACAAACAAAATCAACACGGTGCTGGCAGAGATCACAAGTCATAATCACGTGATATCACACTAAATGATTTGCAGAGATTCACTTAATAACTGTAGTTGGAATTGAAAAACTGATATATGTTGGATGTGATCATGTGACATTTCACTTTATGATCACATTGGTTAACGAAGGAATTACCATCCCAAATGTGGTAAGTGAGGACTACGTGTAGTATTAGATAGGTGAGATGTGGCTACTTTTGAATTACTTTTGATGGGTACCTTCAATCCACTTGATTGCTGACATGCTATTGGATATTTCCTAATGGGGCACTTAATCAGAATTTGAAAGCTAATTGCGCACAGTCAATTATTCACCTTCATTAAATAATATAGTTTCAGATTCTGTGACATAAATTATATGTCAATCTAAAATTTTTGTGGCACTCTCTGCAATCATAATTCCATGAATTGTTTCTGTATGAACTGTTGTTTTATTTGCTGCAGTAGAAGAATATGTTATAGTTGATCAACCATTTTTTCTTTGATTTTTCTACAGCCATAGCATATTACAACTGTACTATAACTGTTAACTAAGTAATGAACACTTATACCAATTAAAAATGTTAATGAAAATGCCCATCCTCAACATTTCTAAAACAGAATTCATCCAACACAACAAACTTCAATGTTATTTGTGCCTATAAAATATAAAATATGCATTTTTTAAAATATAAATATCTAAAAGACACAGACTATTTCAGTTTAAGATTAGCATTCGAATTAATTGTTATAATGGTAATAAAATTTTAAAAATCTATATATTCAGCAGCTCTTTTAAACTAAAATAGTCCACATATCTGTATTTTAAATGGAATTCCTTCCTTTTCATTGGAGTAGAACTAAATATATTTAGTTATTATTTGGTCTTTTAAAAATAACTTGTATATATCCCCTTGTTTCTTTATCTCCCATTCCCATTGTTATGCCATCCTGCATTGTCTTGTATGAGAACTATACTTAACACATCTCCCTTTCCCAAACAATGTTTCCTTTTGTCCTCATGTTTCATTTAAAATCTACAACCTTTTGACCACTTTTACATTTCCCACCAGTCAAGACGTATTTCAAAATAACATGTTTGAATTTAATAAAATTATAACCCTCCCTTTTCTCTGCTGCTGACACAGAAGGATAAAATGGAGGTCATGCATTCCAGAATTTTAGATCCCTCTCATCTGTTCCTATATATTTTGTCTTGCCCATAATAGCTCTAAAAATATTTCTCTCATAGTTATATGCTCTCATCTACGTATACGCACACATATTGTTCATTCAGCACTGAGTCAATTGTCAATACCCTCAACAATTTTAAGAGCTCCACATAATACATCAGGTAATTCAGTTTATCTGAATTCTTTGCTGGTCTTTGTGTGTTTTTTTCTACAGTTGATCCATTTTTTTTTCTGAGAAAAAAATCAGGGTATATTTTGTTTCAGCTCTAAGGATCTCATCCAGTGCTACTCACAGCAGCCCTCACAATAGTCATGATTTACTGTCAGTAATATTGTCGGCTGCCCAAGGGAGACCAAGACAGGAAATCGACTTCACAGGAACACTAAAACTACTTTTACTGAATTTGGCTATAATAACAATATCTTGCAAGTCTGATTATGCTATAACGCCTTCTCCTTTTATTCTCCAGTGAATTAGGAGAGCACCTGCTGAACTGTCTCCAAATGTTATCTTGTTCCTATTTTTTAAAAAACGTTTCAGCCTCTTTTGCCTAGGTTCTTGCATACAATATTTCACAGTATGAGCCCTCGTGGTACAGTGGTTAGAATGCAGTATTGCAGGCTAACTCTGCCCACAGCCTGGAGTTTGATCCTTACAGAGCTCAAGGTTGACTCAGCCTTCCATCCTTCCGATGTGGGTAAAATGAGGACCCAGATTGTTGGGGGCTAATGTTGACATTGTAACTGCTGAGAGAGTGCTGTAAAACACTATGGGGCGATATATAAGTCTAAGTACTATTGCTATTTCAATCAAGGTCATCTTCATTACTTTCTGCAAGTATTTTGAGATTTATGGTTTATTAATGAATTTGATTACATAGGTTAACATATTCTAATAGGACCTCCTTTTATTTAAAGTTAGAGGCAGATTTATTATTGTTGTAAAGAGGAAGTAGGAAAAGCTCAACTAGAAAAACATTGAGGCAATAATAAATTACAAATAATAGACAAGGACCTTTGCTTATGTCTAATAACATATACATTTATGGCCTGTTGGGAAGAATTTTGAACTTGTGAAAAGTACACTCGGTCTAATAGAACAGAACAGGAAAATTTGAACTGTGAATAATTTATGGATACAATGAAATATTCCCAATGCAAATTTAGCAAACTTGGCATCAATGTTATTTTGCATTCATACCGTTGGACTTGATGATTTGAGATTTCACATTTATTTCCAGTCAAAGTATTATGAAAATCTTTTGCAAACATCAGAAGTGTCTTATGTAGGTACTTAGATTATGGTTCTTTTTTTGGGGGGGGAGGCATACTTTTATTTTTATACAGGATGGGTGCTGCTTATTTATCTGATTGGATTTACTGTAGGTTAATATTGTTTGTCTCATTCAGTTAGTATCAGAGATTCCAGCGTCATAATCTAGTACTTCGTGAAATAGCTACCCACTGAGATGACATTTTCATGCTGCAATTCTATACTCAGTTATTGAAAAATAAGTGCTATTAAAGTCAGTGGTATTTGCATCTGAGCAGATGTATATAAGATTAAATCTGTTAGTTATGTGTCCCATGAAGACTTTTTGGATTGTTTTTATAATGGTAACTGCCAATATATGTTCCATCAGAAAGTATGTGAAATGAGAATTCATCAGCAAAATTGGTGACTGGGCTGAATTTCATGTTATATTTATGTACATAATTTGAATGGCACTGGTTATATCACTGAGCTACCATATCGAAACCTTTATTACTTTATGAAAGCTATGCATTTATCCTTCCCTGTATGTTCTTTTTTAAAATCAATTCCACACTCATAAAAGTACACTTTTCTCTTGAATGCTAAATATTCTTTTGAGTCATTGGGCACTGGGATTTAGGAAAAATATTGGAATAACTATATTTCACAAAATCCAACCTTACATGTCTCTTGAGAAGCCTTAGTTAGCCTGGGTAGATATGGTTTTAATACACAAGTGGTTGCATTCACAGCTCAGAGAGACCGTGTATTCCCTCAGGACTAAAAGGATCAAGTTCATCCCAAATAACTAAGTAAGACTGAGCTTCAGTCATTTCCTTGGAACCTGCCTCATGACCCGAGTCCAGTTTGGAACAAATCTGAGTGAGTTTATTCTAAATGCTAGCATTTCCCTCACAGTGGCTTTATATGTAAATTTCTTGCTATGACAAGATCTGCACATAAACATATATAGCTCAATAATTTTATACCTGTATGATTATTAATGAAGTCAATAAAATATTGTTCTCTGGACCCATAATCATATAAGCAGTCACCTATTTGAAGATTATTATTTTCATATAAAATAAATGATATCTAATGCTATAAATTTGCCTTGGCATTTATCATCATGTTCTATTTGTGAGAACTCTTACGTCTTTAGCCTGCTTTATTCTGTACTCATGGCTGATGTTTGCACAATTTATTGAGGCCAGTATATATTGTATACCCCTATGGTACTTTTCTGAATATTTTATATTATTTAGCACTTTAGTTGTTTCTTGAATGAAAGACGATTCCTTTTGGCTCAGTAAGAGTCTTAGAAACGTTCATATGTGAGTATAAACAAAGCACAAAATGCAGCTGGTGAGCATGCCAGTGATAAAGGGAGCTTTGAGAAACCTGTTTTTAGTTTGCTCTGAATCCCTACAGTCTCTCAGCTCCTAACACTGGCTCTATTGTAAGGTTTGATCCCCACCACTTTCTTAGAAGCAGGGCAGCTTCTTGCTTAGCCAAAGCTTCGTAATGGCAGATGTGATCTAAGTATGACTCAAAAGTTGAAATGTTTGAAAATCTCTTTTTGGTTATTGTCTTTGGTGTAGATGAAAGTGAGCGCTGCTAGTGCATTCTAATATAGCCATTGCAGCATACCAGAAAGTGCTTGGGTTACGATGATATCTCACATAGCTTAAAATACTGAAACAAAACATCTTGTTTCAAAAGTTATGGAATACTGGTGCACGTACCAATAGTGTTAGTTATGACTTGTAATATTTTGTATATTTTGCTAGTTCATTCATTAATACAGTTTATTTCGTACTTTAGCTGAAACCTAAAATAATTCAATAAATGGGGGGAGGGAGGGAGATTTAGAATATATAGTAATAGATGGACATTTTAAAAATTGTGTTTTAGGAAGGTAGAAAGGCCATTGGTGCAATTTATTTTATTTGAAGGACTGCCTTTCCCCAATCACATCTACCTATCTATCCCATTAGATCTGGAAAGAAGAGCATGAAAGAAAAGCAAACACAGACCTCATCTCTGCTTTTATTCACCCTTTTTATGTTTTAGAAGATCAGTTTGCTTCTCTTGTTTTTCAGCAACAAGGCTTATCTTATTTGGGAATGCAAATTTTATGGTATGATAAAATAAACACATTGTCTCAAGGATTATTAGTGCTTAAACTCCAGTTATTAGATAACATAGTGGCCTGGGATTGAATTGGCTCTCTCTAACCTATAAGTAGATCCTGATAGAAAGGAGGTGAAACAATGTGTAGTTCTTGGCAGAATCCTCATGTCTGCATGGAAATTATTTTATTTCCACTTTTTCAACTTCTTTATTGAGGCAGTGAGATCATCAAACATCATCAGTTGGACTTTGGGTCCAGGATCCTATGATCATACCTTGCTGAATCAAATCAAATATGTGTGTCTTTATTATATTAAATATTTGTGGGCCATTTGGAGGGACCTTCTAGATATATTTATGATATCAGTCTGAAATTGGCAGTGCCATTGCATGTTCCTGTAACATTATAGCACTTCACATGCTGGGCTGATTCATTTAAGAAGATAATCATCCGAGCAATTTCAGCTACAGGAGAAAGGCAGCGAAACAGATTTAGTAGGGGTAAATTTGGTGACAGTTTCCTCACTCTGGCTCCTAATACTCTTGTTGCTATTTGCTCATGAAACCAAGAAAGCTGAGCCCCCCCCCCCCCCAAAAAAAACAAAAAAACCATTGGATGACACTCAAGGTGAAGAACTGAGATTAAAACTGTGCAAGAGAGTTATATTACTTGGATGCAGGGGCACATGCCTCAAATTTATGAATCTAAGCTAATTTGGTAGAAAAACTTTTGGAAGGATTATAGGCAGTTTTTCCAACACCATTAATCATTTAACATCAGTAGCTGAATTTCATTCTGGAAGCACTGGGACAAGTATTGGTTTTATACTGTATCTGTCTATCCCAAATTAAGGGATTATAGGGTTATAAAAAGAGATGGTGTTTTTTTACTGCATCCATATAATGTGTATGCTATGATAAAATGACCAGGGCTTACTGAAACTTTTTCTAACTTCATTCTCCCTATCATACTTTATTTATTTTTATTTATTTTATTTATTTTATTTTGTCAAGTACATATTAGATAATATATATATTATCTATTAGATATATAAGTATAAGCATGAATTAAATACATAAAATGAATACAATTAAAGGGAAGATTAGGACAGGTAGGCACGCTAGTGCTCTTATGCATGCCCCTTACAGACCTCTTAGGAATGGGGTAAGGTCAACAGTAGACAGTTT
Source organism: Pantherophis guttatus (assembly GCF_059756535.1). Classification (NCBI taxonomy): domain Eukaryota; kingdom Metazoa; phylum Chordata; class Lepidosauria; order Squamata; family Colubridae; genus Pantherophis; species Pantherophis guttatus. Next base: position 30,209,540 of record NC_142065.1, read on the forward strand.
TAGGTTAAAGTTTTGGGGGTTTGGGGATGAGACCACAGAGTCTGGTAGTGCATTCCAGGCATTAACAACTCTGTTACTGAAGTCATATTTTCTGCAATCAAATTTGGAGCGGTTCACTTTAAGTTTGTATCTATTGTGTGTTTCTGTATTGTTGTGGTTGAAGCTGAAGTAGTCATTGACAGGAAGGACATTGTAGCAGATGATTTTATGAGCTATGCTTAGGTCATACTGAAGGCAGTGTAGTTCTAAATTTTTTAAACCCAGAATTTCAAGTCTGGTGGCATAGGGTATTTTTTACGAGCAGAGGAGTGGAGGACTCTTCTTGTGAAATATTTCTGGACACACTCAATTTTATTAATGTCAGATACACAGTGCGGGTTCCAGACAGATGAGCTGTATCTGAGAATTGGTCTAGCAAATGTTTTGAATGCTCTGGTTAGTAGTGTAATATTACCAGAGAAGAAGCTAAGCAAGATTAGGTTTATAACCCTTAATGCCTTTTTGGCAATGTTGTTACAGTGGGCTTTGGCACTTAGATCATTTGATATGAGTATTCCAAGGTACTAAGGTATTGTACTCCCTACAATATTTCACAATATTGTTAGGCCTTTTTCTCAGGTGTGACAGAAGTGTAAAGACAAGTATTATATGCCTGCTGTCCAAGCAAAAATATTTTTATAGTTATAAAAATATTTCCTTGGCTTAAGGAATATTTATTTCTCAACTAAAAATCCACATTAAGCTCCAGCTTGAACCTATGCAGTACTACAGTGTCCAGTTCAGAACGGATTCTGTTAAGCATTGTAAATAATCTTATATATATAAATAATTACATGGACTAAGGTAAAAATTGGATAGGAGGCATACAGATGAGATGATTAAAGTCACTGGTCTGCCCTTGAAGGGAGCACCTTGGCTGCACTATTGTAGCTGAACTTCATCATCTATTATTGAAAAGGCATCTCATACTTGCTGGGCAATGTTCTCTGAATATTCCATTGAGCAGACAGAACTGTAGGGTCAACAAAAAGAAACTTGGCATTTGCTAGTCTGCTTTCTCACACCTAAAACTTTTCAGGGAAGGAAGAGGTATAAGTATTGCCAGTGTTCTACTTCAACAATAGCATGATCTTTCCGGAATCTTGTGGAAGTGGCTGACTGGTCTATTCTGCTCTGACTAACTCGCCAAAACAGCCCATTTGTTTTGTGTGCCTGAGAACTGGGGGGAAGCAATATTGTAGCTTTTGTGTGGTTATGTTTATGTAAAATAAAGAAAGGCAAGTCAATCACTTTAGAGCTAATGGAAACATATCAGGTTTGGTAAGGTATTTTAGTGATATATGGAAAAGTTGGGGACTAGTGAGGCAAATAAAAAGGGCAGATAGACATAGAATAACTTTATTGTCACTTTAAATGTACACTAATCAGCATACATTAAAATGAAATTTCATTGCATGACTTGACATCTAGAGAACTTCAACTGAGGGAGTTCTGTTAAAACCCTTTTTTTAATGTGAAAAGGAGAGAAGGAGTGAATTAGAAATTCATTGAGAGTACTTTGTTCACTGGTTTTCATGGCTTCTACTAGTTGAAAAGAATTAGCTACTGATGGGTACAGTAGAAAGTTGAGAGGATTCAATGAAATCAACAGTCTTGAGCTCATCTCATCTCACTTTAGAGAGGTTTTAATGGAAATTTCTGTGTACCCTTATAATCTGAATATTGAATTACTGAGGTAATATTGAAGGTGTATTATTCCTATTGAACAGGGCCTTGCAAAGGGTTGTTGGTTGCTGTTTAATACAGTCCAGAGTAGGGCTGTCAAACTCCCAGCTGGTGGGCCGGATGCATCACACACTGGCCATGCCCGATTTAACGAAGGGGGGAAATGTCCCAATATGTCATGTGATGCCGCCGTGACGATGAATTTGACACCCCTGGTCCAGAGTAATCTGAGCCAATGTTTTAACTTGTAAGTAAAGAAGGATGCCTCCTAAGAACTCTCCTCCCTCTGTGTGTGTGTGTGCATGTTTCTCTTGGCGCACCAAAATACATAAGTAGCCCAGAAAGAGGGGAGGAATCTCTGTTGAACTTGTTCAAAATTCACTGCAAAATTAAGAAAAAGTAAATATGAATTGTAAAGAGGAAGTCATTTTTAAATGTATTTGTATTTTTCTAGAAACATTGCAAATTCTGCCAGTATGCTAAGGGAAATACAATATGCCATAACCACTGTCAACATACAACTTTTAAGACAATAAGATATGAGCTAAGTTGAAGAATTCTTATAACATTATGTATGTATGTATGTATGTATGTATGTATGTATGTATGTATGTATGTATGTATCTCAAATTTATATTTCGCTGATAAAGAAATAAAGGGAGACTAGTATAGATCTATTTCAAGCTATTTAGCTCTCAGCAGCTAGCCATCCCCTTACTTGGATTCGAACTTGGGCTGCCTGCCTGTTACGGTAAGGGTAAGTAAAGGTACGATGAGAGCTAAATAGCTTGAAATAGATCTATACTAGTCTCCCTTTATTTCTTTATTAGCGAAATATAAATTTGGTATAAAATGGTTTGTCATGAGGCAAAAGGGATGCAGTTAATCTCTCCCCTGGCTCAAGCTGATGAAGGAAGGAGAACTTGTGGCCAGAGGTTAATACAACTGCCTAACATTCAGGCAGCCCAAGTTCTAATCTAAGTAAGAGTATGGCTAGCTGATGAGAGCTAAATAGCTTGAAATAGATCTATACTAGTCTCCCTTTATTTCTTTATCAGCGAAATATAAATTTGGTATAAATATATCTGGAATGGAATCAGGGCAGAATCCTGTTGAATTTGATGACCCCTAGATGTGATGGAATTATAAATTAATGGTGACATAGAAAGTTCTAGGCTTTATATATTTGTAGATTGATAGGTGAAAGAAAACAGGCCTGATTCTCACGGCCAACCCAAAATCTTCTCTCTGGACATGATGTCCCATTCATTAATTTTGGGTCTCAGAAATTCTCATTAAAAGGAATATATTTTCTGATTGAAAAAGAGAGAGCTTGTTAACCAGAAGATGGCTCTGGTTTCCTGTTTTGTGGAACAGGAAGCATGTTTGGTGACTTTGAAAAGCTATTGCAGCTATTCTTACATTTTCTTCTTTTTAGGAGACCTAGAATGTTAGCGCTTCAGTATTTGTGTGGGTATGTGTACATTTATATAATCTGCAGATTAGAATATTCTTGGCTCAGATATTTCAGTGTTTAAAACATGATCCATTTTTACATTCTGAGGAAACAAATATTTTGGGCACTAAGCCTGTTTTGGCCCTTAGATATCATCCTGCTATGCATTAGTTCAAGTTCACAAATTCATTCATTATTGCTTAGTCTTCAATTTGCATTGAAACTCCAGGAAATAAGTGAGCCATTGGAATGCTTGAAAAGTTCTCATAGCTGATTCCCCCTTCACCCATCTAAGCAATAAATGAATTAATTATAAGCCATAGCAATGGAGAAAAAATAGATAGATGATAGATAGATAGATAGATAGATAGATAGATAGATAGATAGATAGATAGATAGATAGATGATAGATAGATAGATAGATAAGATAGATAAGATAGATATAAAGTATAAATCCTGGGGTGGGGGAAAAGTTTCAGGGAAATATGGAGTTATGTAGATATAGAGACCTGCATTATCAAGCTGACCTTGTATAAAATACCAGGTTGGAGATTTTGTAGCTTAAAATGGATTTGTGATAATCTTATCTTATTTAGAAAACATTTGTACTTTTAGTTCACATAGGGACACCCTAAGGATAATTATAACAAAGCAGATGCTGTGTCCTGGTAATCATAGCCTCATAGAGTTGGAAGGGATTTCAGATGTTGTTTAACCCAACTTTATGCTTGCTGTAAAATTTATTACAGCATTTTCAACAGACGGTTGTCTAACCTCTGTTTGAAGGGGAACATATCTCTTAATAAGGAAACCTGTTCCAGTGGTTTGGGAAGTTTGTCTTAAAATCTGGTTTGACTTTACTTCCTGCTAGCTCCAATCCATGGATTCTGACACTGCTCTTCTGGCAAAGAGAATAAGTCCATTTTATGTGAAGTCTTCTGCAGACTAAATTTATCCAGATCCTTCAAAGATTCTAAGAGTTGAATTTTAGTATCTTCACAATTTTTACTATCTTTTTTTCAACTCACTCTGCTTAATTGATGCTCTTTTTAGATTGTGGTTGCCAGAACCATAGTATTCCAAGTAGGTCTTAAAACAGATTAACATGGGGCAATTATTATCCATGATCTTGGCTAGATCCATGCCTGTCCTGCTTCCTCTGGATACCTGAATGGACTGTATGTGGCTGTATTGGGAGGTAGTTAATGCTTTTCTGGGGAAGCATGTGATACCTCAGATCCTCAAATAAGACAGTGATGTGCCCTCTCTCTTCATCAACCTGAATTTAACAATTTTTGTTCAGTTTCCTTTTTAAAGGAGATGGTGGGACTTCTGCTTTAGGTAATACTAGACAAGACGTCTAAATCTCTAGATATGGAGGGTTGACCTCTCAGTAGTCTGTGTGATTTGAATCCATCTGATTTATCTGCAGGATGTGGGAGTAGGAGGCAATGTTTTATATTTTCACTTCTGAGTAGGCAATTTGAGTCAATAGTCATGGTTGTATATGATGTTTCTCGGAGAATAATCAATTGCCTTGGCCAGGCCTAAGTTGAGTTCTATACACCACAGTTATAAAAAAACATTGAGAAATTGGAACAAGTCCAGTGGAAAGCTACAAGAAAAGAATGGAAACTAAGTCCTACAAGGAAATGTTAAAAGATCTAGGTATGTTTAGCTTGCAGAAGAGAAGGCTGAGAAGGAGTATGATAGCTGTCTTCAAATATTTGAAGGCCTCATTGTCTCATTGTAGCAGGTTAAGATTTATTCTCACTTGTTCCAGAGACTAAGACCAAAAGTATAATTGGAATGAAATTTCAAGGGTGAAGATACATCAGGAAGAACTGGATAATACAGAAAGGTAAGATTTTTTTTGTAATGATATAATTTGATATTATATTTGCTATAAAGGAAGTGAAAAATCTTCTCCTTCCTTCCTTTTTATTTTCCCCCTGTCTTTTCTGCTTTTTCTTACTAGTTTGTGTTAGTTTTTATGTTCCTTGTAAGACTTGCTAATTAGTGGAACAAATTACTGAATAAGTAGTTTCTTTTCCTGCACTGGAGATTTTCAAACAAAGGTTGGATAATCATCTATCAGGGATAAAGGAATGTAAGATGGCTGGACAATGGTTGAAGTCCACACATCTTAAAATGATTAAGGTTAAGAAACACTGATATAGTAAATTCTGCAGTATGCAGAAAGTTAGAATTGATGACTACCTACATCAGGGGTGAAATCCAGCAGGTTCTGACAGATTCTGGAGAACCGGTAGCAGAAATTTTGAGCAGTTCGGAGAACTGGTAATGGAAATTTTGAGTAGTTTGGAGAACCGACAAATACCACCTCTGGCTGGCCTCAGAGTGGGGTGGGAATGGAGATTTTGCAATATCCTTCCCCCAAGAGTGGAGCTAGAATGGGGATTTTGCAGTATGCTTCCTCTGGAGTGGGGTGGGAATGGAGATTTTGCAGTATCTTTCCCCTGGAGTGGGATGGAAATGGAGATTTTGCAGTAACCTTCCCCTGCCATGCCCACCAAGCCACGCCCACCAAGCCAGACCATGCCCACCAAGCCACGCCCACAGAACCGGTAGTAAAAAAATTTGGATTTCACCACTGACCTACATCCCCGCCAAGTTGAAAATATTATAATTCTTCTGTTTCCAGCATTATCGCTACTGCTCGGTCTGGATATGTGATGTGATTATAGTAGTTTGGTGTATGACATTCTTTGCTTATTCCTCCCACAAACATCCTACAGTAAGGAGCACAACAGGACTTGTGGGATGGAGGCTATATGGTGATGCACTGGGACTTATCAGGGACCACTTTGGGGAAGCTTGATTTTGCCAGTTTGGTCTAAATATTGATCAATAAGACAGAGGCAGGTTTCCCAGGAAATGGCATCACAGAAAGCAATGTTGCCTCCAAGAAAAATGCTTGGCTCTGACCTGCCATGCAGTTTTGAAAACCTTTAAAATGATTTTCTTTCAGTAACCTTTGACTCATAAGGAAATTGTGTACAGCAATCTGATATTAATCATTATGTTATCTATTAATATACCCTGTCTGAGGTCTTCTTTAGGTACTTTATAAATATTGTTAAAATAATACATAGGTTGATTAATATCCTGCTGTGTTGCTATAGATCCAGATGCTAAGTAGAATTTTTTTTAAAAAAAAAAAAAAAACATTACTGCCAGAGGAATATGCAACTCATTCAAAATCAGCTTCATTTTTCAAAAGACTCATTCATCTTTATAGCAACCAGGTCTTTTATTTTGCTTTATTTTATTATTATTTTTTGCCTGTGAATTGTTCCTTCTGCAGCACATGATCACATATGTAACTCAGGAAGCTGGAAAATATGTGCAGAACATTTTAAAAAGTGGGGGGGGGGATGAAGAGAATTGTTAACTACTTTGTACAGTTACCTTAGAGACTGCTATGTTATCTCTGTTCTCTAGAGAAGGTTTTTGTTTATTTTAAGAATGATAAAGACTAGCCAGACTACTTTTTTTTGCTAGTGAGTGTCCTACTTTGGATGTTTCTGGAGCAAAATGTTCAGATTAATGAGAGTATGAGAAAGTGATGCTGACTGTATAGAAAGCAGACTATACAAATATAGTTACTTTAAATGTGAAACAGGAGATATGGATTATTATAGATATAATAACTATTCCAGTGATGGCTAACCTTTCATGTCACCATATGCCGACCTGCGTGCTGGAAATGGCTCACGAAACCATCCCGCCTGGACTGTGTGGCCTTGCTGGCCTTAACACCTGCAGGAGTGCCAAAACTCGGAAGAGCAGCACTCTGTCACGCATGAGTGCTCCAGCACCTGAACTTCTGGTTTCTAGTACGGAGGTGTGCCCGATGAACAGCTGGCCATCATGCATGTGTGTGACAGAAACCTGGAAGTTTGGGTGCTGGAGTGCTCATGCATGACAGAATGTTGCTCTTTTGGGTTTTGGCGCTCCTGCGCATGCGAAACCCAGGTGACCGGTATGCATGTGAGTACAGGAAGGGGAGCCAGCAAGGCCACACATCCTGCATGGGATGTTTTTGTGTGCAGCTTCCGGCACACATTTCATAGGTTTGACAACACGGAACTGTTCATTCCATGATTGTGTATATACCACCTGCCTTTCTATCTTGGGAAACTAAAGATCACAAAAGAGATGGCAATTGAGAGGATTCATGTGCTAATAGACAGAGCCCCTTTTAGTCTGTAACTAGGGGAAAAAAACCTAAGTTACCTCTGTTGGAAAGGAATATCCTTCTCTGATAGAAAGTCATTTTTATTTATGAGTGGTTCCCTCTTTCCAGATTGAAACAGAGAAGGATTATTTATTTATTTATTTATTTATTTATTTATTTATTTATTTATTTATTTATTTATTTATTATAAATACATGAAAAGGACACAAATAAAAGAAAACGTTAGGACAGGGACGGTAGGCACGCTGGTGCACTTATTTATTTATTTTATTTATTTATTTCTATATGTATACTTATGTGTGTGCATATTTTGCTCTATCCATTGTTGGTATGTAAACATAAATTCATTTTTCTTCAGAAAATCTAAATCTTTGTGGAAAAGAGTTTCTTATTCAATGTTAAAAGCAAGCTGGCCCAGCCCTTTGATTCTTAACCCTTTACTTGTAACCATACTAGCTAGGTATTTTTTTTTCCTGATTTATCTATTTTCAGTATTTTTCAGTGACTCCATGATAATCATAAATTTCACCCTAGATTTCCTAACAGTGAGAAAAATCAACCAGCGGAATGGCTTTCAAGAAGAGAATTGAAGAGCCATTTGTCTGAAATGGTATAGGGGCTCCTGTTCGTGCAGGGGGTTGGACTAGAAGACCTCCAAGGTCCCTTCCAACTCTGTTATTCTGTTAAGAAGTGGATGAAAATAGAGTCTTTTCTTCACCTTGATTTTCTCTGATTCATTCTGTGTCTTTTTCTTACAACTAAATGGTAGATAGGAATAACTTCTTAGGCTCTTTATATCAGGGGATAAGGAAGCTTTGATGATATTAATTAATATCATTAATATTGTATTAGCTCATTATTTTTAATATTAAGCCTAAAGTAATAGTTAATGATGCTGCAAAGTACACTAATAAAATTGCTTGTACTGAAGTAATTAAGGGAAAAGTAAGGAGAGTCTCATGAGTATGCAGTCATGTACAATTACAAATGAATCCAGCTTTGTTCACAACTTTGGACTGCATTTATTACCTTCCTGCAATCGCCCATTTATTTTTATCATGTGTCCTGAGATTTTACATTACCTCGGGAAAAATAACAGAGACACGTGTGTTCTAATTGAAAACAATCTGACATACATTTGCAGCAAAACAGTTCTTGGAGAAAAAAGTCAAAAGGATCAGAGTGATAAATGCTCAACCATTAAGGACTTAATGGTTTAAAGAAAAAAGATGGAAAGTGATGGTGGAAGAAACTAGGTGAGAAACTATGTAAGGAGACAGTCAAACAGAAGAGAATGTTGAATAGATAAAAGCAACAACTGGAAATGAGATGTAGAATATATTCTGCATTGCTGAAAGGGGAAATGCTGCTGAAATGGGGCCTCTTAAACTACTCAGGGAAAAATCAGAATATTGCCTTGTAGAGTTCATTGCTTTCATTGTCTATATACTAATGTTCATCTTGAGCTGTGACTATGGAAAGGCAAATAGGATTTTATTGATGCCAAGGAGAATTTATAACAGTGATGGCAAACCTTTTAGACACCGAGTGCCCAAACTGCGTGCGTATGCCCAAATGGAAAGGTGTGTGCAAGCTCAAATGTGCGTGTGCGGCAACATGTGCGAATGCGCCAACATGCACATACACACGCAGGCATGAACATGCATGAATGCATGCACAGACATGCATGAATGCATGTGCAGACATGACCCAAAGACCAGCTGGCCAGTGGGAGGCCAGTGATGGGTTTCAATTTTTTTTACTACCGGTTCTGTGGGTGTGGCTTGGTAGGCCTAGCATGGCTTGGTGGGCATGGCATGGGAAGGATACTGTAAAATCTCCATTCCCACCCCACTCCAGGGGGAAGGATACTGTAAAATCTCCATTCCCTCCCCAATCCAGAGGAAGGTTACTGCAAAATCCCCATTTCCTCCCAATCAGTTGGGACTGATGGACAGGTGAACATGTAATGCTGGATCTTTTTGCTTTGAATAGAAACTAAAATTGAGTATACTTAAATGCTCATTTTGTATTTTAAAAGGATCAGATTTTAATGAATTTAGAACAATGATAAATAGGGTTTTATGCCAGAAGAAGTTAATAGGAAAAGAGCTCAAGATGGATAGGAGTTCCTTAATAAGGAGATACTTATAATATACCACAAAGAGGTCCAATGAAGGGAAAAAATACATAGATGACAGCTGAAAAAGCCAGCATACACTAACTATACAACAATATTAGTGAGGGAACCTTCGGGCTCTCTGAGTTCAGTTGGGGTTTTTTGCAGAGATTTCATTACTCATCCTAGGTCCATGATAGTGAACCTATGGCATGAGTGCCACAGGTGGCATATGGAGCCATGTCACCTGGCATGCCAGCTCAGCTCTGGCATGCATGTGTGTGCCAGCCAGCTGATTTTCGTGCCTCCTGAGCCCACCAGAAGTAGGGAAACAGGCTGTTTCCAGCCTCTGGAGGGTCTGGGGGGGGGGAAAGGCCCGTTTTTCTTTCTCACCTGGCTCCAGGTTTTTTCTATGCATCTGGGAAGGGTAAAAACAGCCTTCCCCACCCCCTTGGAGGTCCTCCAGAGGCTCAAAATGGCCCGTTTTCCAACTTTCGGCTGGACAGGAAGCAGGGGTGAAATACTCCCGGTTCAGACTGGATCGCCTGATCTGGTAGCAATGGCGGCGGGTGGTTCGGAGAACTGGTAGCAAAAATCCCTGCCCCCCCCATGCCCAGCTGCATGATCATCAGAGGCTTTTTTTTTTTACTTTTAAAAGCATTTTTTCTACAACTTCTTCCGATGAAAAAAATGCTTCTAAAAGAAAAAAAAAAAGCCTCTGATGATCACACGGCTCAGCTGGGATCATCAGAGGGTTTTCAAAGCACTTTTTTCTGCAACCTCTTGGCCAAAGAGGTGGTTAAAAAATGCTTTGAAAAGTTTCTGATATCCCAGCTGAATTCCCTGATCGGCAGAGGCATTTTTTTAAAAAGCCTCTCTGATGATCCCAGCTGAGTTCCTGATCGGCAGAGAGGCTTTTCAAAGCATTAGAAAAAATGCTTTGAAAAGTTTTTTTTAAAAAAGTTGGCCATGCCCACCCAGTCACATTACCCCCCCACCAAGCCACGCCCACAGAACCGGTAGTAACAGATTTTACATTTCACCCCTGACAAGAAGCGACATTTTTTGCTGTCCCCAGCCTCCAGAGCCTCTCTAGGAGTCTCTGGAGGCTGGGGACAGCAAAAAACATCACTTCCTGTCCAACTGAAAGTTGGAAAATGGGCCGTTTCAGGCCTCCGGAGGGCCTCTGAGGGGGTGGGGAAGACTGTTTTTGCCCTCCACAGTGCATAGAGAGGATCTGAGCCAGGTGAGAAAGAAAAACGGGCCTACTGGGCCATCGCGTGACAGGAGTGGGGGGGAGGGGGATCGTGCGCACATGTGCAGGGTGGGGCGCATAGAATTATGGGTGTGGGCACGCGCACATGCGAACCTCCCCCACCCCCCATTTCCTGGCACACATTGGAAAAAGGTTAGCTATCACTGACCTAGGTAATATGAGTGCTAGTCGGGAATGAGGTTTGCTCACAATTTATATTCTAGTGGGTTGTCCTGCCAGTGTTGCTGAGAATGGTCTTGGTGGTTCTTTGGTTGGGCTATTTACTGTTAGCTTGTTTGGCAGTTCCCTGATTGGGGTATTGTTTGCTGCTTGATTGTTGATCTAATGTTAATCTTGGTTTTTGCTCATGTGGGTGTGGATTATTGTCAAGGAGATTTTCTGGCCTTTTTGTATCCTTTTTGGGGTTGTTTCTTTTGATTAGTATATAGATGTTGATGGCTGGTTTATTAGAGTGCCAACTAGCACTGATGCAACCTTGTTTGAGTAAGGAAACATTTGCAATAAAACAACCAAGCTCAGAGAGCATCAAGGACCCCTCATTTCAATCATGGGCTACAAATAGTCTCTTTTATCAGTAAAAATATTAGTGGACAACAGGAAGTAGCCTCAAATTACAAAGTTTGTATCAGGAAAGTGAAAGCTTGGAATCTGATGAGTTTAGGAAGGATTGCTAAAAAATAGCAAAAAGAACTAAAAAGAGTTAAAAAGAAAAATCAATATATCGATTTATCAGTTTGTTGGCAAACTGTTAACAAGGAACACTGCAAAGATGAAACTTCTGAATTTTCTCTCTGATTTGAACTTCTGTATCATAAAAATATGTGTGTTAATCAGGAAACTGTGAACAGCAGGCTAAAGGGGCAGGATTAAAATCTGAAACTGATAGAAGTATGGTCAGGGAATACTTCAGTTTGAATGAATGTAAACCTTCAGGACAAGACTAATTGCTTTCTAGATTACAGAAAGGACCACCTAATGGTTTGGCTGAATGCTTGTACCATATATTACTTTGGGAAATGCTGATGAAGTACCAGATGACTAAAAGAAAACAAATATTTTTTTATTAAAAAGAAGATCCACCGACTACAGGCTCATCAGTCTAACACTAAGGAAGATTCTACAAGTGGCTCTTCAGGTAACACAAAAATAATACCTGATTATCAGAAGACAGCATTGATTTATAAAAAACAAATATTCCTAGATTAACTTTGCACCATTTTTAATTTGGTAACTTTCTTAATAGTACAGAGGGTAGATATAATATACTTCCAGTGTCATAATGCACTGAACAGATTATTCCACTATATGCTGTCTAGCAAGCTAGTTAAGAATGGGCTGGATAACATGGCAATTAAGAGCATACACTGCAGTGTGGCATATTATCGGGGTGAAATTCAGCAGGTTCTGACAGGTTCTGGAGAACCAATAGCGGAAATTTTGAGTAGTTCAGAGAACCGGCAAATACCACCTCTGGACGGCCCCAGAGTGGGGAGGGAATGGAGATTTTGCAGTATCCTTCCCTTGCCACACCCACCAAGCCCTGCCCACCAAGCCACGCCCACAGAACCAATAGTAAAAAAACAATTGGATTTCACCACTGCATATTATCCATGTAGAGAGATCACTTGCAGGTGCAGGAAGGCCAAGAATATAGGGAGAAGATGATTATTTTATACTTAAACTCTGTCATTTGATTATTATTTGAATTTCCACCAATTACAGCCTCCCTTTTTTGAAACTTCATAGTTTCCCATCTCAAACTATAATTTCAGTAAACAATAAAATTACACTTTTTATCTCCTGCTCATTGACAAGCAAATCCATTTAAATATAGATGGCCCTTCTCTCATCTTGTAGGCAATCCTTGGAGCAGGAGTGTCAAAACCCATGTCATGGCAACATAATGTGATGTATCGGGACTTTTTCCCCCTTCGCTAAACTGGGTGTGGGCGTGGCCAGCGCATGACACATCCGGTCTGTGGGCCAGAAGTTTGTCAGCCCTGCCTTAGAGTACCCCTAGGAAAGAGAAGTCAAATGCATAGTTATACAAAAGAGAATATCTGGCTTGGTTACAGAATTTGTGATACAGGTCTTAGAACAATGGTTTATTGTAAATTAAATTAAATTAAATTATGGGGCAATATTGTGATGGGGCTGCAAAAAAGGCAAGTGCAATTTTGTATGTTTTCTGTCTCATACTATGTTTAGTTTGCTTTGATCAGACTTAATGTCAAGAATGGAATCCAATTCTGAGCACTACACTTTTGAAGGATTTGGAGATATTGGAACAAGTTTAGAGGAAACCATGATAAGGATGAACAGGGGACTAGAAATTTAGTTCTTTGATGAAAAATTGAAGCAGCTGGGGAAGTTTAACACCGAGAAAAGGATCCTTGGAAGGAGAAGAGGCAATACAAGATAAGACATGATAGTTCCCTTCAAACACCTAAGAGGATAACACTAAGAAGGTCAGGACCTTTCTCATACCAGAGTTCTAAATACAAAATAATGGATTTATGTTACAGGAAAGTAATTCTGATTGACTGTTAGAAAAAAAAAATATCCTAACAGTAAAAACCAATTCAACTATGGTACACATTACCCGGTGAAGTGGTATTGCCAATTGTGAAAGTGAATGCCACCTTGTTAACTGAATCAATGGTTTGCTATGGACAAGTTTTGCCAAAATCCTGAAATGCCAATATTCAGAAAAACTGTAATAAAATGCAATGATGTGACTATGGGATGCTTTAAAATAGTATTGTAGAAGGGAATAGCCTTGATCATGACACTATATTTCTGCCTTTTTTTGTTGTTGTTTTTGTTTTTTTGCAGTTTGGGATTGCATTTGTTTTGTTTTGTTTTGGTTGATACTACTGCATCATATTATTGGCTCACATTTATTTTATAATCCGATACTCAGATATATTCCACCTGTATTATAGCAGAATATGATTTCTTCATCTTATACTTAGGCCTTTAATTATTTTTTATTCTACTCTTTTGAAGGCCTTTGCATTTGTCTCGGTTGAAATTAATTTTATTGGTTTCTGCCAATTGTTCTAGCTTGTCAATGTGCTTCTGAATTTTGCTACTGGCCCCTGAGGTATATACTACTCTATTCTTTGTGTTACCTGCAAATCTGATAAAGATATTTAACCTCTCACTTTGTGTTAAATATATCCATATATCACGTCCTTATTTCATGCCTTTTAATATTGGGAGTTGCTGTGTCTTTCATTGTCTTCCTGGAGCTTAATATTTATTTTCCATTTTAAAGTGCTACATGTGTTGAATTCTTCATAGGTTTGTTAATAAAAACTAAATGGAGATTACTTTCTGAATCTGCAGTTTGTATGTGGCATATATTAACATAGCTTTCAGCATAATGCAATGACTCTAAATGTATGACTGATATTGCTCTGTACCTGGCTTGTACTTATTAGCAGTAATATCACAAAATCAGTTTCTGCATAGATGGCTGTTTCTGACTTGAGTTGTGATAAAAATATTCAATGGCAGTCTCTGTTCCACAGCAGTGAAGAAAAAGAAAAAGAAATAAAGGCAGCCAAACTTTTTATGGAAGAATGTAAGGCAATTGAATTTACTTTCAATGACTTGAAAGTCATCTTTGTCATAAATGTAGCCAGTGTAACATTCTGAAATGAAAATGAAGCTTTATGGAATGAACAGGATATAAAGGGGAGGAAAATGAGAGGCGGAGGAGGAAATATGATAATATGACAAACACACTTTGATCTCAGGGATAATTCAGAGCAGCCTGGTCCCTCTGCTAGTGGCATTAGATAAAAGTGTCTTATTCCCTGGGTGGATTTTACTGGCACTGCAAGGTAATTAGCTTTTGCCTGTTTGTAAAGTGAACATAAACAGGTACTGGGAAAAAGAATGAAATTTCTCTTCTGAATTGATTAAAGGCATGTTTGCCAAAGGAAGCACCAGTATTTGAAGATTCTTCTTCTTCTTCTTCTTCTTCTTCTTCTTCTTCTTCTTCTTCTTCTTCTTCTTCTTCTTCTTCTTCTTCTTCTTCTTCTTCTTCTTCTTCTTCTTCTTCTTCTTCTTCTTCTTCTTCTTCTTCTTCTTCTCCTCCTCCTCCTCCTCCTCCTCCTCCTCCTCCTCCTCCTCCTCCTCCTCCTCCTCCTCCTCCTCCTGCCCCTCTCCCCCTCCTCCTCCTCAAATTCAAGCAACCCTTAAATACAGCAAAATCAATGGGATTGAAGCTCAACAAAACATGCAATTAGAAAAATTATACCAGATTTTGAAGGGCAAATCTGTAGTGGTGATAGGAAAATCTGCTAGGAAGAAACTGCCACTTCCTATACTCCTATACTTCTAAATATTGAATAACATTTTTTTTTTAGATATTGGATTTGGAATTGATCACTGCCTATATTTCAGTTTTTTATTGCCATTGCCTTTCTGCATAAGAAGCAGTCTTGCTAGCTGTTAATTCAAAGAGTGTGTTGCATGAAGATCAGATTCCCAGATAAATATCAAGGTCTATCTGTCAAGATAACACTGCAGTTGAAGCATTGGTAGTTTTTGCTGTCGTTTGACTTATGGGTTAGGAGATTTGCTGCACCAGGAGAAATTCGTGAATTCTGCATATCACAATATCTGTGCTTCTAACATTTATGAGTTGAGGAATATTTCATCTGCAAAGATAAATAACTGAATTTGCTTAAATCTACAGGTAGTCATCACTTCACTACTATTGATTCAGAAACCATTCACAGTTATTACAGTGCTGAATGAATGGTAATTACAGCTGGTCCTCAAAGTTATAACTATTGCAGCACTCTCATGAATCAGTTCAGGTGCTTATCAGGCCACCTGCATTTATGAATGAAGGGTGTGCTTCAGCAGTTTCCACCTGCTTATAGCAATAGCACTTAGATTTATATACCACTTCAAAGTGCTTTATAGCCCTCTCTAAGTGGTTTACAGAGTCATCATATTGCCCCCAATAGGCTGGGTCCTAATTTAAACGATCTCGGAAGGATGGAAGGCTGAGTCAACCTTGAACCGGTGAGAATTGAACTGCCAAACTGCTGGCAGTCGGCAGTCAGCAGAAGTAGCAGTACTGCATTGTAATCATTGCACCACCATGGCTCTATCGCCATCCCATCTCTCCCCTTTTGGCTGCATGCCACTTCCACCTACCCTAGCCACCCCCATTGAACTTTGCTGCATTTTTCTTCCTGTTGCTAACAGGTATGCCAAAAACTATTTATTTCCCAAACTTAAGAAAATTATAGTTTTCTAATATTTTCAGAAGAAAGGATTTATGTTTAACTGATCTAGCAAATTGTATCTCTTATTCTCTCTCCCCCCCCCCCCACTAATAATCATTTAAAATAGAGGGATTGAAAAGCACCTCATGAGAAGCTTAAGGCATTAATGCACATTGCCTGTAACCAATTAATATCTCTGATGTCCAATTTTTGTCGCTCATTGACTTGCTTCAAATACAATAGCATTCACTGAAAACACATTTAATACATTGATGTTAAGGCATTTTATTAATTTCAAATCAAAATTCAGAAGAATGAACAGACTGAACAATGAATAACCTTGTTTAGTTAGCATATAAATTTGCAAAGTGTCAATTATGTAATTTTAAATTTAAATATTCCAAATGCTGTAAATTACTCTTCATCCTTAAGAGTCACATAAATGTATAAAATTTTTATGCAAAACATGATGACAATAACCCTGTCTCATAGTTGTAATTATATTCAGTAGTACATTTATTTCAAAATATTGGTGTCCCATATAGCCATTATGCTACTAATGGAAATAGACCTATGATATCTAGAGCCGTGGTGGTGCAGTGGTTAGAATGCAATATTGCAGGCTAATTTTGCTGACTGCCAATTGCCAGCAGTTCAGCAGTTCGAATCTCACCACTTTGACTCAGCCTTCCATCCTTCCAAGGTTGGGGAAATGAGGACCCAGACTGTTGGGGGCAATAAGCTGACACTGTAAACTGCTTTAGAGAGGGCTGTAAAGCCCTGTGAAGTAGTGTATAAGTCTAAGTACTATTGCTATGCGGGATACAAAATTGTGCACAACAGCTTAGATAATAGCAGAGAGTTAACATACTCTATGTCACTTTGCTACCATTTAGTGGTAATCTGGAGTTTGTAACTCAGATATGGTAACTCGGATATGTTGGAAGGTTTATTATTCATGAGTGTGCTGAATAGCCTGTTAAAACAATCTCAGCAAGCAGTTACTGTATATCAGTAAGTCTGTGCTTTTTTTGTTTGTCTGCTGCCAATCCATTTGATAGTTGGTTCCTTGAGAAGATAGAAAAAAACATATATTGATTAGAGGTGATCAGTGCAAGGAACAGCATTTTTTTGCAGTCTGTTAAGACAACTTCAGCCACATAGCTTTAAAAAGCTATTTTGCCATAATTTACAGCAGCATGTACATAGTTCCATATTTTTATTGTGTGGCTTGCAGCATTTTATTTTGTTTCCCTCTTTGTAACAAACAAATATAGTCATAGAATGGTGATTGCCATCATGTATGAAAAGTAGTAGTCTTTTTATATCAACTGGCATTCTGTGCTACAAGAAAAGAAACCAAAAAAAAAAAAAACCAAACTCGTCAGCTTTTGCAAGATAGTTGGCTGTTTGCCGCTTCATAGTGTAATTGTGCATGACTCTCTCTCATTAGACAGCAGTATTTACCTCCGGGAAATGGGGCTCTGCAGAACAAGATGAATTAAATTGGAACTTTGGCAAATGGTTGCTGCATTTGGCAACTTGGAAACAAATGAGGGCCCTTCTTACAATATGAGGGGCTTAGAGAGAGTGAGCAACACCTGAGCTTTCTCTCATAGGCTCAAGAATACATGTTACTGTGTTGAACTGGGAAGTTCACAAGCAGAAATAAAAGAAAACAAAGGATTTGATTAAAAGAGGATTAGGACATTTAACTTGCCTTAGTCACATGTCACTTTGCCTGGAGAGGAATAGTAGTGATTGTTGCTGATTCTTGGAGAATCACATCTGTGACTTAGACACACACTAATGGTTTCAAATCTGAAGCTGTCTTTTTAATTTGAATACAAACCAGCTTTATCTGCCCTTCTCCCATAAAATCTATTATTGTCACCTAATAAAACTGGAGTTCCGTTTTGTACCCAGAATGTTGAATATTTAAATGCAAGGAAGACACTGACTTAGGATAGAATAGATCCCATACTGAGATTAGTTTTGGTTTCTTTTTTAAAAAAAGTTTTTTTATTTTTATTTCTCATAAAACATATATACTGTAAATGTACAATCTCTTTAACCATTCTTATCACACTATTATCTTTTGGTTTCCATATTGGCTCATTCTTCATCCTAAAACTTTAAAATACATTCGGATTTGCTCTTCTACCGTTCCATATCTGCTTTCTTTCACAACTATTCCTCTCCTTCTCCCCTCTTATACTTCCCTCCCTTCTTCTGTTCTTTTCAACTTTCTTCTTTCATCCTCTCCTTTCTCTTCTCTACTTCCCCTTCCTTTCCCCCACTCTTCCCCTCTTCCTCTTGTTCTAACCCTCTCTCCTACTCTTATTTCCCCTCCCTTTCTTCCTCTTCTTTTCCCTTTCTTCTCTCTCTCTCTTTTCCTCCCTTCTCCTCTCTCCTTTCTGCCTGTCCCTCTACTCCTCTCTCCCTTCCCTCTCCGCTGTTATGTCCATTTTCAATTCAATATTTTATCAAGATGGTATTTCAGCAACCCTGATCTTATATTTGCCCACATTTTCCTTTCAATTTCTTTTCTATTTTGCTGGTTACACATATATCATCCTTAATGTAGATTTATATAGTACCTCTTTTTTCATTTCCCCCCTCATTCCCCCTTTTTCATTTACTCAGGTGTCAACTGGATTTCTAGTTTTTTTGTCTTTTCTCTCATTTATTTTTATTTATATTCCTTTTCTAGCCAATCATAAAAATGTCCCCATGTCTTGAAATACACCGATTCCTCTTTATCTTTTATTCTTAATGTTAATCTGTTCATTTCTGCACATTCTAAAATTTATTATCTCTCCTTCTAACAGGATTTTTTCTGCTTTCCAGTTTTGTGCAAATACTATTCTAGCCGCTGTTATATGTATAATCAAATACGTATCTTCTTTGCCACATTTCTCTGGTAAAATTCCCAATAAAAATGTCTCTGGTCTTAACTTTATACGCTGGTGTAGCATTCCTTCTACATTGGTTTTGGTTTCTTTCTTTGCAGAAGATGCTTCTGTTTTTCTTCCTGGATGACAGGCTGCTTTTGAATTTTGCTTGAGGATATCACTGAGCTTATAATACTGAAAGATGGTGGATTTCAATTACAGATCCCTCTATCACTCTTCAGCTTTTTTGGCTGCTCATTCAATCTTAAAAAAAGAATTTCCACCTGATTTTCTTTGTGATTTAACTGGAGCATGAAAAACCATTGGCATTAAAGAATTGGTTATACTCAGGGGTGAAATCTAAAAATTTTCACTACCGGTTCTGTGGGCGTGGCATAATTAGTGGGCGTGGCTTGTTGGTCAGGTGACTGGGTGGGCGTGGCTTGTTGGTCAGGTGGGTGTGGCCAAGTCAACGTCACTTCTTTGCCCTTTTTTAACCTACAAAACACAACACAACACAACTGGCTCATCCACAATGTAAAAGCAGCTGTGCTAGACCCAAAATGGCCCCTGCAACAAGCAGGAACCTCACACAGCCACAAAAAGCCCCAAAAAACAACTTTCATACTTTACACACACATAACACAACACAACACAACTGGCTTACCCAATATATAAGCAGCTGTGTTAGATCCAAAATGGCCTCTGCAACAAGCAGGAACCTCACACAGCAACAAAAAGCCAAAAAAACCAACTTTCACACTTTACACACACACAACACAACACAACACAAATGGCTCACCCACAATGTAAAAGAAGGGGCAAAATGGCCCCTGCAACAAGCAGGAACCTCATACAGCCACAAAAAGTCCAAAAAACCAACTTTCACACTTTACACACACAAAATTCCACATACAGCTTTGTGAGATTTTGTGTGTTTGTGTAGTTAGAGTGAAACACTACAGAAACACACTAAATCTCAGAAAGCTGCACAAATATTATATTATTTTATTTTTATTTTTATATAAAAGCAGCTAAATTTAAAACTGCCTAAACTTTAAATGGCTAGGTCTAAGAAAAGAACGACTAAAAAAAACCCCAATTAACTATTTTTTTTAAAGCTCCCAAAGGGGAAAAAAACTTATAGGCAGGCAGGCAGGCAGGCAGGCAGGCAGGCAGAAAGAGCTGCTCACCGATGAGCTTGATTGAAGGCAGGGAGATTCAGTTGCTTGCTGATGCAATGGATTGCAGGGAATACAGCAAGCGAAGCAAGGCAGGCGTGCGAAGGTAAGAAAGCTGGAGGCTCAGGGGGGAGGGACTTTTGCTACTGCTTCTCCGAACTGCCCGCCGCCATCGCTACCTACTCGGCTGAGCCGGTCCGAACCCGTAACATTTCACCCCTGGTTATACTAGGAAAGTCAAGATACTCTCATAAACTTTAAAAGTATAATGTGCAAGAGCCCCTATGTTTCCTCTTGAGTATTGTGAACTTTAAGAACAGGTAGTCCTTGACTTACAACAATTTGCTTAGTGACCGTTTGAAGTACAACAGCACAGAAAAAAGTGACTTATGACCATTTTTCACACTTATGACCATTGCAGCATCCCCATGGTCACATGATTTATATTTGGATGCTTGACAACTGACTCATGTTTATGATGGTTACAATGTCTCGGAGTCATGTGATTCTCTTTTGTGGCCCTCTGACAAGCAAAGTCAATGGGGAAACCAGATTGATTTAACAACCATGTTACTAATTTAACAGCTGCAGTGATTCACTTAACAAGAAGAAGGTAAGAAGAAAAGTCTGGTAAGACTTTTGTGGTAAGAAAAGTCACAAAATGGGGCAAAACTCACTTTACAAATGTTTCACTTAGCAACATAAATTTTGGGCTCAGTTGTGAACATAAGTTGAGGACTACCTGTATTAAAATTGTTTCAGGTTTTTTTCTCTGTTGGAAACAATGAAAATGATTTATATCCCATCAGGCTCAATGAAAATAGTGCAAAAAAAGTGCAAAAAAAGTTTTGATATAACATTAGGTGAAAAAGATATGATGGTATTAAAATCTACAATCCCATATTTAGTTTTTCCCTCTTTGGTGATATCAACATTTAAATATATGTATGATCCATTATTCTCACCCTGGCTATTTAATACTTCGTGGTATATTATGTTATTTCATTAAATAATTCACCTGCAGTTTATTCATTTGTGAAAAATAGACGTCAACTGCCTGGGTTCCCACAACATGCTAAGCCAAAAATTATAGTTTATAATAGAGCTGGCTAGACAGAGCCAAATACATGATATTGACACAAACACAGTGTATTTTCTAAAACCTTACTTTATGTTACTGACTTGTGCCAATAAAAAGCAGCCAAACTTCTTATTCTGGATCATATGCTGCTATATCTATTACAGAGTAAAATTAAAACACAGGCTGGTCATTTTAATGACAATCCATCTTTATTTTCAAACATTTCTTATGCCTGCATAAATTTCTGACAGATTTGGCAAGTATATAACAACAACAACAGGCTTATATGACATAAAATCATTGCATAATTAAAATACATAGTAAAATATAGTAATTAAACTGTATACATTTAAAATTCTAGAAGTATAAAAGCAAGAGCTTAAGTAATTACCAATTTCCTAACCTTTTTTATGTTTAAAATAGCACATTCACTATTAAAATGCCTGGGAGAATAAGAAAATGTTTGCTTACTCTTATAGAAAGAGTATAATTGGCACTATTCCAGAAATCAGGAGCTACAACAAGGCCCACTCTGGAGTGTGTCCTTGATATCTTGGGTGTCTTGGGAACCATCCATGGAAAAACTCGATCTTTCAGATACTATGGTCTCACATCATGAAGGGATAATTTAATGCCAGCACTTTGAAATTGGGATTGGAAATGAACTTGGAGCCATGTTAATTATACGTTGCAGTGTCTTTTTTAAACTCACTCTAATAAAGTTACTTTGCTTCAATAGGCTTTATTTATTTACTTATAAAGTGCAATGTAATAATAAAACAATAATTACATACAAGAGACTTTCAAACTTAGCATTCTGAAAAATATAATTTGAACTTCTCTTCACATATGCATTATATACCACGTTCTTCAGTTTTATCTGATAAATATATATATATAAGAGCCTGGTGGCTCAGCAGACTAAAAGCATTGTGATTAACACCAGCTGTCTGCAATTACTGTAAGTTCGAATCTCACCAGGCTCAAGGTTGACTCAGCCTTCCATCCTTTCTAAGGTAGGTAAAATGAGGACCCAGTTTGTGGGGGCAATAAGCTGACTTTGTATAAATATACAAAAGTATGAAGGCTATTGCTTAACGCATTGTAAGCGTTAAGGAAACTAATGTGGTTTAAATTGCTAGGAGTAAAGATGCAATTTTTGCAAATGCATTGAAACAAATTTAAATTCGTTTTCCATTGGGCAGATATCTGCAGTGGCAATTTGTCCCCACTGATTGTCACCAAATCATTTTTTAAAATTTGCTTTTTTTGCCTTTTTCCAAGTCCTCTGAGAAAAAGAAACCAGCAACATTTTTCTCTTTGGCTTTTGACATTAATTTTATAAAAAATGTGTTTTTGTTTCAGGAAAATAAAATGTTACCAATAAAAGAGAGTATTTGTAGCTCAGGGTTGAACTGTGGGGCCCATGATGCTCTCTGAACTTGATTGTTTTCTTGAAGATATTTTATTACTCAAGTAGGTAACATCATCAGTGCTAGAGGGAAATGGGATCATCCTGTTTTTATATTTCACCTAGATGTATAAAAAGTTGCAATGTTGATAGGCCAGGTCTCACATCTGGGACATACCTGAGTATAAATGGAAACATTTTTGACAAGAGCCAAAAACATTCTTGATTTTAGAATTGTTGTGATTCAGGATGTAAATGTAGTCTTGTATATCCTATCTAGTAGCCAAACTTTTGTGAAAGTCTGTATTTTGCTTATTGATAGACGGCTTATAGCTATGTACTTTTATATTCTTGTTTCCCTTGCCTCCTACATGCTTTGGGTCCCAGCCACAGAATTTAGGGAAGACAAGTTAATGAACCATTTGAGCTGCAGTAAATGACCATCTTCATTTACACTGAATAATGTGGGGTACAGCTGCCTATGTTCCTGCTGTCAGCCCCGACAGAGACAAGAAAATAACAGAGGAGAATCTAGTTTTAACAGAAAGAAAAAACCAGAAGGGCTTATTGTGAGAAGCTTTTTAAGTCTGATTGATTTATATACAAGAGAGTGTGACTGATGGCTCTTATGCTTCCAGCTACTTATTCTAAGCTGCTACTTGTAACCATCATGGGAAGCACAAACACCGTGTGCAAGAAGGACAGGAAGAGTGGGATAGGAAGCAGAATGAAATCTGTTCTGCAGATTTGCTCCAAGTCATTATTTTTGCATTGTTCTATGCAACCATGAATGGTTTATTGACTAATACAATAGGGAAAATATTTGAAGAAGCAAATGAATAAATTAAGAGTACTGTTGACATATTTTAGACTTGGGGCTATGTCTAAGATATGAAATTCATTGAGGTAAGCAGGCGCTCCAGATAATTGAAAAGGCTGTAAGCAGATTTTCTTCTTGTTTGAACTGAATTTGCCATGTTACTGGAAATGTCATAGACAGATGCCTCAACTTTCTTCTTACCTCCTTATATTAACTAAGCACTGTATCACTTGTTGTATATGGGAAATGAAAGCTTATTCAGTCTCAACAGGATTGACAGCAGTATTTGAATTATAATCTATACTATACTATATCCACATACAGACGGGAGGTTGAACAACTAGCTGTCAGCACTCCAAACTATCTTCGTTCCAGTGCTAACATAAGGAGGAGAAGAGGGGACAGCTGGCAAGAGGACGCTTGATTTTCACCTACTTATTCTCCCTGAAGATAATATCCCATAGGAGATGAGATGGGAGGGGGGACATTCCTGGGAGCTGAAGTAGTAGATATGGGGAGAGTAATTTGGAAGATGGCCAATGAGATGCAGAGAATTGGGGAACGGAAAGGGAAGGTTTGGGGTCAGGAAGTCAGTGTTGGCTACGACATAATCGGGGACAGATTGTCGTGCTTAATAAATGAAAGATTTCATCAAAGACTATTTGTTTGGAAATGCAATTTATTTGAGACGACACCGAAACCTGACACTAGCTTTGTGATGTGACCGGAAAAATCTGGAACTCAAAACCGTAAAAATGGTGGTAGACTTTAGGAGAAACCTTTCCATACTTCCACCTCTCACAGTACTAGACAACATAGTATCAACAGTAGAGACCTTCAAATTTCTAGGTTCTACCATATCACAAGATCTAAAATGGACAGCTAACATCAAAAATGTCATCAAAAAAGCACAACAAAGAATGTTCTTTCTGCGCCAACTCCGAAAGCTCAAACTGCCCAAGGATCTGTTGATACAGTTCTACAGAGGAATTATTGAGTCTGTCATCTGCACCTCTATAACTGTCTGTTTGGCTCTGCAACCCAACAAGAGAGACACAGACTTCAGAGGATAATTAGAACTGCAGAAAAAACAATTGCTACCAATCTGCCTTCCACAGAGGACTTGTATACTGCACGAGTCAAAAAGAGGGCTGTGAAAATATTTACAGACTCCTCACATCCTGGACATAAAGTGTTTCAACTCCTACCCTCAAAACGACACTATAGAGCACTGCACACCAGAACAAATAGACACAAGAACAGTTTTTTCCCGAACGCCATCACTCTGCTAAACAAATAATTCCCTCAACACTGTCAAACTATTTACTAAGTCTGCACTACTATTAATCTTCTCATCGTTCCCACCACCCATCTCCTTCCACTTATGACTGTATGATTGTAATTTTGTTGTTTATCCTTACAATTTATATTGATATTGTTTCCTGATTGCTTATTTGTACCCTATGACTATCATTAAGTGTTGTACCTTATGATTCTTGATGAATGTATCTTTTATTTTATGTACACTGAGAGCATATGCACCAAGACAAATTCCTTGGCTTACAGTCCAATCACACTTGGCCAATAAAAAAATTCTATTCTATTCTATTCTATTCTATTCTATTCTATTCTATTCTATTCTATTCTATTCTATTCTATTCTATTCTATTCTATCTATACTAAGGAATTCTTAATTACATTAAGCCACAGCCTTGTTTAATTATGATTCATTGAATAAAATATACTGCACAAGATTTCCATAATGTGTTAACAGATGCAAATTATATTCAACAAGTTTCTTTTTACTTGGGTCGATGATTTTTTCCAACTGATCTTTGGTTGGGTGTTATTGAGGAAGATTTCCCTTTAAGTAGTTGGATAAGTAGGTCTGGGTACAGTAAAGGATACTGCTTCTTCTTAGGAAAATATAGTCCTACATGCTAAAAGAAGAGTCAGCACCTTTAAGACTAATGAAACGTATTATAAAAAATCTCAGGCCTTAGAATAAAATATGTTAGTTTAAAAAGGTACTACTATATACTTCCTGCTTTTTGACTACCATAGACTAACATGGTCCCCCTTCTAAGGATGAAAGCATGGTAAAATTATCATAAAACTACTCAGAAGACAAACCAGAAAACAAAGGAACCATTAAAGAACAAATATTAGATCAATGTTTCTCAACCTCAGCAACTTTAAGATGTTTGGACTTCAACTACCAGAATTCCCTAACCAGTATGAACTACTATTGTGAAAATAGTTCAGAATGGGGAAAAAAGACATTCACTATTTTATTTTAATGCCTGTTGGATTAAGGACCTGAGGACAAAAAGGAGAACATGTTGTCTTTTTGCAGGACATCTGGTAATCCTATCCTATGCCAAATCTGTCAGATCCTTTCTTGAAATGGCTATCAAACTAATATTTAATATAACTAATAAGGGAAAATTGTTAAATACAGAGGAAATATGAATATTCCCTTAAAATTGAATTAAATCAAAATACATGTTTATCTTGTATCCATTATCTTTGGAGGTTGACCTTCCACTAAAGGTTAAGGACCATCACTGGTCTGATGAAAATTGGGTTCTCTGAAATTGTGACCAAACATATATTTTGCGTGTAAAAACTATTTTCACCATTCAAATCTTTTTGAATGCCTAGAGAACTTATCTGGATAGTTTAAAACACCATCCTCAGTGGACCAAAGATTTTGTTCAGTATAAAGCTGCTTGACACACACACATATGTTGTTTTCAGTTTGAATATTCTCCTAGTAATTTAAATACAATTTGATACTTTGTTTTTAAAATGAGGTTTAGCCCTGCTTTATTACAATGTGCAGTGTTCCGATAATTTCACATTCAAAAAGATCTGTATAAATAGAAATTACTTTGAAAACTATTTTCTTTCGACCTTTTTTGCTTTTTTAAAAAAAGACTGGGTTTGGGATATAGATTTATTAATATTCACAAGCACTGCTTAGTTAAGCCTGCTTTAATTTCACTGGGCGTTTTGTAAACAGGGATTAGGAGATTTTTGAATTTTGTACGCAAGATTTCTCTATATACTCTATTTATGTTCATACAAAAATAAGTGTGATATATTGAGAACCTGTCTACTTTACTCTGAAATGCAAGATGCTCTTATGTTTCTTTCCCTACTTTACTAATACTGGCATACTTAATTCAGTATTAGTAGCTCAGCTCCCAAGATGTTCTGTGTGATTTTGAATCCCAAAGGCTGTAGAGGTTTTTGATCTGTGAAGTAAGCATGTTTTGGCAGGCACAGTGTAGCATTAACGCTAAGAGAAAGAAGCTTTCACAGTTTGGAAAGAGAAGCTACTTGTTGGAAGTTGCCATTCAATAGTCACAGTTGTATGCCTTAGTTTGAGATCCCAATAACCCTGGCCAAATGAGCTGGAAAGCATAACGGCCTTTTCTAATTATGTTCCACTGTTGGAGGTTGTCTTGTGATAAAACATCTGTAATTTTAGCCAGTAGCTTGGTACAGACGAAATAAATCAGATTAAAAAAAAATTCTTTTAAAATATTTTTTATCAAAGAATGATGTTTATGAATGTATATATAAATAGCAGGTTTTAAATTTGAAGCATGCCTCCTTCTCATTAACGTTTGATGTCTTTTGAGGGTTCTTTCTAAAACATTTGAGTGAATTTGCCTGCTACTAGGACATTGTGGCTGCTTATCCTATTTGAGTTAGCTGGTCAAAAGTAGGCAGATTTGAGCCTAAATATGAAATTTATTTTAAGGGTAAGTTGTTTTATACCCCTTGGCAAAGCAATATAAAAGAGATAGCAATCATGAAGTCTTCATAAAACTGTAATAGAGAGACAGCTATTAATTACATTTCAGAAGTTGGAAAAGTGTTGAAAGTAGGAGGAGAATGGTTTTGTAAAGCACAAAACCCACAGCTCTAATACATCATAAAATACATGCACAGTGACTTTTTATTATGGTAAATTCATTCTCAGTATTGGTCCTTTGATAACTGGTTTTTGTCTTTCATATGCAGCAGCACACTCTCAACAGACTTGATGTGATCACATGATTTATAGAAACTAAACTAAAATTCAGGAAAAAAGTTTCCTGGAAGGAGACTAAGCACAGTAAAGAGAATATTATGAACATTATTCTGGCATACTTGAATAGACATATTGATGGGAAGTTGAATATCCTGGGAATGGCTGAACAGAATCTAGGAGCACCACGCTTGTCAGGCCCAAGCCCAGAGACAAAATTGTGAAATCCAATTGAGTCCAATCCTTTATTTGCTTACACCTAATAGACAGAATCTTGCCAGACTAAAGCTATAACTTTCTAAGACACTCGATCTATCCTATGAGATTTTAGGGTGTGTTTACCCTCAACCTTCCCCCCACCTGATCCATGGGACCATAGAGTCTGGGAAAACTCTGAGTTGGCAAAAAACTCCCCTTTTGTTGCTGCAGGTGCACAATTCTAATTTATTTTTGTTTTGCAATTCTCACATGTTTTTAAGAAAAAGATTGGAGCTAGGGAAAACCCTAGGGAAAATTTGAGCCCTAGATTGTTGTAATTTGGAGGATTATTATTGAAGCAATGAGAACTAGTAATATAAAATTTAACTTTCCTGTGATCTGCAGGGTTACTTTCTCATCTCTCTCAATCTTGCAGCATAATCCACTCCCAATCTTACAGATATACTGTACTGTACCTCTACTTAAGGGTGCATGTACAAATCTTTTGAAAAACGAGTGGTGGGAATATGTGGGAGTACATATAAAGTACCTCTTTTCAAATCAATAAAGTGTCTGCATTATTTTCCAGGCTCACTTAGCTGCTTTGGAAACTGCCCACTTATCTCTGCATGTGTGAGAGAAGTGACTTTGAAGTGTTGGAAGTGAACTGGCTAGCACTATGTGCCTTTCTGAAATTTATTAGAGTGTTATATGCCAGACTTAGAATTTTTCCTTTAAGGACTAATAGATAAACAG
This sequence comes from Pantherophis guttatus, assembly GCF_059756535.1. Classification (NCBI taxonomy): domain Eukaryota; kingdom Metazoa; phylum Chordata; class Lepidosauria; order Squamata; family Colubridae; genus Pantherophis; species Pantherophis guttatus. The sequence goes on from NC_142065.1 coordinate 30,237,973, forward strand.
TTAGGGAAAAAAAACCTCATGGAAGATAATGTCAATATATGATTACTGCAGCAAGATTATGTATGCACAGATGGAAAGATTCAACACTACAGGTACTATGTAGAGATTCTCAGTCATCCAGGTCATGGTTGTTCCAAAAATACTTTTTTTTTTCAGGAGGCAACTGGACTTTCCTGTTTTTTCTTTGAAGACATTTTGCTTTTCATCCAAGAAGCTTCTTCAGCTCTGACAAGATTGCAAGGAATATAAATCCTTCCAAACCCCACTATCTGGTCAGAGCTGAAGAATTTCCCATTCTTGGATGGGAAGCGAAACATCTCCAAAGAAAATATAAGAAAGTCCAGTTGTCTCCTGAAAAAAGTACCTTTGGGACAGGCGTGCATTACCTTCCTTATCGGTTCAGAAGCACACATGCTCCGCACATCACAGGCACGCACAGACCTTCTGCTCAGGCACAAAACCTTCTGCACATGCACAGAAGGTAAAAAACACATTACTTCCTGGTTACAACCAGGAAATAATGACACCCGGCCGGGTGGGTGGAGCTATGCTCCGCCATCGCTACCGGATCGCCAAACCACTGGCCAAGATTGCTACCAGATCGGGCAATCCGGTCCGATCTGGGAGCATTTCACCCCTGTTTTGGGACTACAGTTACTCCTCAACTTATGACCTCCTCAACTTATGACCTCCTCAACTTATGACCTCCTCAACTTATGACAATTGAGCCTAATTGTGCTAAGCGACTGTTGCTAAGCGAGAGAGTTGTTAAATGAGTTTTGTCCCATTTCACAATCTTTCTTCTTACAACTGTTAAATGAATCACTGCAGTTGTTAAGCTAGTAACACAGTTGTTAAGTGAATCTGGCTTCCCCAGATTGCCTGTGCATGTTAGAAGGTCACAAAAGCTGATCATATGACCACAGAACATGGCAACCATCATAAATACATGCCAATTGCCAAGCATCAAAATTTTGATAAGAGTGAAAAACCATCATAAGTCACTTTTTACAGTGCTGTTTTAACTGTTCTGACTTAGGCTTCCTTAGAAATTAAACAGCACAAACTTAGTTCCAGCAACTTCTTTAATTCATACGGCTGTAAATTACCTTCATTTACAGTCCACAATGCAGGGATGAAATGCTCCCGGTTTAGATTGGATCACCCGATCCGGTAGCGATGGAGGCGGGTGGTTTGGAGAACCGGTAGCAAAAATACCTAACTCTCGGCCAGTCCACCCAACTGCACTGGAAACAAGCCAACACCAGAACGGAATAAAGCAGTTGCAATCCTTTAATTAGGTTCAGCACAGCAAACACAGGCAGGAGAAAGGCACAAGCCGGAAACAAGGTTTAAAGTTAGCGCTACACGCAATCGCAGTGTAGCGCCTTTTATATACACAGCAATAAATCAAGTGGCAATTAAACAGTTAACATCACCCCTCCTTCCCCTAGCTGGCCTGAAGGAGGAGCACAATAAATCAATTAACAATCAAACAGTCAACATCATCCCTCCTTCCTCAAGCTGGCCTGTAGGAGGAGCGCGCCTCTGTTACAGCACAAGGCAGCGTCATCTGCAAACACCATGCCCCCCCATCTCCGATGAAAGAGTTTGCTTCGTTTTGTGTGCGGGTGGTAAAGACTTCTCAAACAGCTGATGACACGCCCCCGGAGAGTCCAACAGCTTGCCCCCTCCTCGTCGTCCTCCCTAGTGATGGTGAGACCCAACCGAGGCTCGACACTAACACCCTCCCCCCCCATGCCCAGCTGAGCCGCACAATCATCAGAGGCTTTTTTTTTTTACTTTTAAAAGCATTTTTTCTACAACCTCTTTGGCCAAAAAATGCTTTTAAAAGTAAAAAAAAAAGAAAAGCCTCTATGATCGCGCGGCTCAGCTGGGATCGTCAAAGGCTTTTAAAAGAAAATAAGAAAATACTCCGAAAAATATGGTATATCTGCTGTGAATAAAACTAGAAGCTACTTTTTTTCTACTCTTTCTTGAACTTTTTTCCTTTCCTTGCACTTTTTGCTTTATCTTTTCTCTTTCTTTTTCTTTGTTCTTCCATCCTTTATATTAATTTGTATTAGTTTTTATCTTCTATTTTAAGAGTTTTAATTATTTGTGTTCACGTGTATGTGTGTCTCTCTGTGTGATTGATATGCTAGAATTAGGTAAGGATTTATAAAAGGTAAAGGTTTTCCCTGTCCAGTTATGTCCAACTCTAGGGACGGTGTTCATCTCTGTTTCTTAGATGAGAAATAGTGTTGTCTGAAGACATTTCCTGGTCATGTGTCCAGCAAGACTATATGCTGAGGAACATGGAATGCTATTATCTTCTCACCAAATTGGTACCTATTTACTCACATAGGTTGGCAGGAGATGGGCAAAGTAATGGGAGCTCAACCTGGATCTTGAACCTGGGCTGTCAACTTTCCAATTGACAAGCTCAGCATCTTTAATCATTCATAGAGCAGTAATGACAAAACTTTGAGATTTCAAACAGAGAAGAATGTCTGAATACAGCAGTAGGTGAAATAAAATGGCTGTTTCTCAGAAATGCAACTAGCTAGGGAGGAGGTGGAAACATCATGTATGGGTTTTAGTAAAGAAGGATGATGCATTCAATGTAGTTTTGGTAGTTAACAACCATTTCTTTTGCTTCTTTAAGACAAACCAGCAAACTTTAAAATATATATACCAGGTGTTTTTTTAAAAATCATGTATATCAATTACATAAGTGAAAATGGTCACCACACTATAAAAAAGATGTTGAGATTCTAGAAAAAGTGCAGAGGAGAGCAACCAGGATGATTAGGTGACTGAAGACTAAAACATATGAAGAACGGTTACAGGAACTGGGCATGGCTAGTCTAGTGAAGAGAAGGACCAGGGGAGACATGATAGCAGTGTTCCAATATTTGAGGGGTCAAGCTATTTTACAAAGCACCTGAGGGCCAGACAAGGGATAATAGATGGAAACTGATCAAGGAGAGATTCAACATGGAAATAAGGAGGAATTTTCTGACAGTGAGAACAATCAACCAATGGAACAGAAGTTGCATTCAGAAATTGTGGAAGCTTCATCACTTGAGACTTTCAAGAAAAGATTGGACTGCCATTTGTCAGAAATGGTGTAGGGTCTCCTGCTTAGGAGGGGGGTTGGATTAGATGACCTATAAGGTCCCTTCCAATTTTGTTAATCTGTTTAATCAGTTAAAATTGTAATGAAAGTATCAGCTAATTCTTAAGCTCAAGTTACAGGTAAAAAAAATAGACACTGCCCTTGATACATTTACAAACTGTAAATGTTATTTAAAAGGAAAGCAGTAATTACCTTGTCATGAAGGAAATTAAACTTTATTATGGCCAGGGTTATTGATTTGGATCAGAATTCTGCATACAGAGTAGACAGAGTTGTTTAATACAACAAGGGGTATGGATTCAATCTCAGTATTTGAACATATATAAATACGATTTTCTTATCAGAGATTGAAATATCCTTCCATATTAATATACTGTTGTGTTGCTTGATTCCAAAAAGATTCTGTTCACACATTCTTAGGGAGAAAATAATATTTGTTTTGCCGTTTGCTGGCAATCTTCTATTTTTTTTTTATTCAGAAACACAGGCAACATATTTGAGAATATAGAAAATAAAGTTTATGTGCTTGAAGTATTTGTAAATCTTGCTATCTTTGATGTAGATTCACACATCAAGCTAAGCTGCTATTGATTAACCATGCTCTACTGAATAACATCAATTATAGAATATTAAGTTGATAATAAAAAGAATAGAGCTTCAAACCATGAAAAAAAATGCCAAAAATACATGATAAACCTGTAAATCCTATTATCTGTAGGAATATAAATGTTTTGCAAGAATTCTGAGTTTTATATTTTCTCTTTTGACCATCTGAATATCTTCAAAAAAATTGTGTTCTGGGTAGTGCCTGAAATACAGTTGAAATACCAGGAAGTGGTTCTTGGTTTCCCCCCTCTCCTTTTACTAACTTTCAACATATCTAGAATGGTTCAGTAAAGCATCTAGAACCCATTGCTTTTTCTTTTTGAAATAAATAACATTTTCTATTTTGTGCACACTTCCTATGTATGTGGACTTGTGATCTGTGGTTCAAAATTACTTTAAAATAATTTATTCCAATAGATCAGAATATATACATTTTTCATGGCATATTATACAATCATGACTCTGGTATACATATGGTAAATAAATAACCATATACATGCTTATTTAATTAAATAAATTTCCAAAGCTTCAATTCTGAACAGCATCTGTGCGGATTCTTTTCTGTACAAATGTGTTATTTCAAGATTTATTTATTCTACATCTGTGCCACTTTATAAACATTTGCATTAATTTGACACAGCAGATTTTGTAAATAAGCCACTTTTAGGCTTAGCATGAGATTTACCCAAAGCTTGTTGGAATCTATGGATGGTCTCTTGCTCTCTGTCTCAAAATTCATCCAAAACTCTATAGTAAAATTGAGCTTTGTGCCAAATTCATCACTGAATTCCAGGGAGTAGCAGCTGTGAAGTTGACATAACACTGTTTCATGAACTTTCCCTGAAGTGGTCTAATAACTTTTAACATCTGTGGTCCTTCCACATTGCCAAGATGTTTAGAAGTTCACAATGAGAGCATGTGTATATGACAGAAGTCCCAGTTTTACACTATGTTGCAAAAAATGTGTAGTGAAGAGCTGATGACAGGCGTTTTGTTTAAAATAAATGTGTCAGATTTTTCCTCCCCCTTCCTCTAAGTCAGTGTTGGTAGTGTTGTGGCCCGTCAGCGGCCTGTACAGCTAGTAGCTGATTCTGACAGCGAGGAGGCTGGTGTGGTGCTGCACCAGCAGCCTGTGCAGCACTCGAGTCAGACAATGAGGAGGCTGGAGAAGATGTGGTGCCCGAGGCGGGGATTCAGCCAGGGCCTTCAGAACCTCCAGAAGCTTCCATGGGTGAAGAGGAAGAAAAGGAGGGGCTTCTTCTCGATGCATGGGCGCGCAGAGTTGCCAAAAGGCAGGAGTGGCTCCTCAAGAGGAGGTCTCCTCGAGAGTAAGGCTTGGGGCTAATTGGCCACTCCCTTAGCCTATTTAAGGGCAGATGACAACTGAGGCAATTTGCAGGGAACAACTTAGTTCACTCTCCTTTGCGTCTGGATCTTAGTTCTTTTATCAGTGTCCTGCAAATTGCTTCTGGGCTTTCTGCCAATCCTAGTAAGATTACGATTATTTATTCTTTGGATTCTTGTAGGCTGTTAAAAAAGTTAATTAACAGCCTTTGTTTGAAAAAGACTGATTTAATTTAGTAAACTAAGGTTTCTACAGACTTTGTGTGTGCTGCGTTCTTTAGGTCCGTAGCTGGGGCAGAACAGGTAGCTTGAAGATGGGTGGACTTCAACTCCCAGAATCCCCCAGCCAGCAGAGCTTCAAGCTTCCAAGGTTGAGAAACACTGCTCTAAGTATTCAGTCCTTTTTCCATTGGTCCTATTGTATGCTACATATATATTGAAATTTTGCTGAATGAAACTGCATGGGTCTGTACAGGATTTTATAAATGGAATTTGTGGTGCTCAAAAACAAAATGAAGCTACTGTACAAAGGTGATATACTGTATTTATGAGACAATTTTCTTTTCTCCCTGTTCCCCAATTGGGTGGGAAGTGACAAAGTGAGAGATCAAATGTGTTCATATATTTGTCCTTATGTATCTGATCTTTCATGATCCCACTTTTTCCATAAGAAGAAAGCAGATAGATTGATTCCTACTTTAAGAGCATCTCTTTTCCTGAGATGTTAAAGCATAATCTTTCCCTTCTGAACCAGCTAATAGCTTCTCTAAGAGAAAAGGCAGATATGTGTACAAAGATCACCCAACTGTGTCTAGAGTGCTGATTTGTCTGCAGATAAGTGAAGAGATTGGGAAAATAAATGGAATTTCCATTGTCTTTTTCCTCCAGAGAACTGTTTGAAAAGTGACTGATAAGTGTATTTGTGTGTGTCTATGTGTGTGTATTTTTTTTTTAAAAAAAATCTTTATTCAACTTTTTTAGTTTTAAAATCACATTTCCATCTTTACAGCATTCAGTTATCGGTATCAACTCTGATTACATATTTTCCATTTACGGCCTTTTGTATTATACATTTATGTAGTTTCTCTATTTATACATCTAAATACATAAAACCTTTTACTATATTATACAATTGTTCTCCTTAAATATACATTTTATAACTTCTACATGTGCTAACTATACTTTGTTAAATATGTTATGATACCCAATAAAAACAGTTCTGGTTTCATCTCAATTTTTTGTTCTATAATTTCTTCTAACCATTTTTAAATTTTCATCCAATACTTTTTGGCTTTCGGGCACGTCCACCACATGTGATAAGAAGTCCCTTGTTTGTAATTACACTTCCAACAGTTTGCCGGTCTATTGGGGAACATTTTTGCAAGCCTTGCCGGGGGTAGATGCCAATGATAAAACATTTTATATATATTCTCCTTATACCCTGAAGACATTGTTAATTTATAGGTTTTTTCCCAATGTTCCAATTCAATGTTTTATCTGAAATTTTTGTCCCAAATTATCATTTCTTTCACTGTTTCCTCCTCCAATTTAAATTTTTACAGACAATTGTAAGTTTTAGTTATCATTTTTCCTCTGTCCCTAATAATATTTTATCCATTTTTTGTTGTTCTCTTTGGAAGCGATAATTTTCTAAATCTTTTTTATACCTTGTCTGAATGTATGTGTGTGTATTTAATCCACATAAGGCTTCTACTTTCTTCAGAGTCATGAGACTCATTTCTAAGATCTCCTATTACAGGTAGTCCTCAATTTACGACCACAATTGAGCCCAAAATGTATGTTGCTAAGTAAGAAATTTGTTGAGTTTTGCCCCATTTTACAACTTTGTCTGCCACATTTGTGAAGTGAATCACTGCAGTTGTAAATTAGTAACACTGTTGTTAAATGAATCTGACTTCCCTATTGACTTTGCTTTTCAGAAGGTCACAGAAGGTGATCACATGACCCCGGGACACTGCAACAGTCATAAATATGAACCAGTTGCCAATCATTCAAATGTAAATCACATGACCATGGGGGTGTTGCAACTGTCATAAGTGTGAAAAACGGCCCTAAGTCACTTTTTCATTGCCGTTGTAACTTTGAATGGTCACTAAATGAACTGTTGTAAATTGAGGACTTACATGTATACATGTCTAAGATTTGTTTATTCATGGCATGACAAATGCCAGCTGTTGAAGGAAAAATGGCTGGAAATGATAGTTGTAGTGATTAGTTAATGAGTGTATCATCCTTACAAAATGATTAACATTATACTAATTTCATTACAATGTATTGCAATCCACCAAAATATAATCTGAAAGTTCTTTAAGTGATATAATTGGGAACCAAGAATTTAAGACCGAAGCCAGAGTTGGGAATTCTGAATCATTGAGAAACAGAGATAATAGAGCATTTTCATCTTGGCCACTTTAAGGTATGTGGCTGTCAACTCCCAGAATTCTGCAGCTAGAATTCTGGGAGTCGAAGTTTGCATACCTTAAAGCGGTCAAGGTTGAGAAACACTGTAAGAGGTTGTTTCCAAAGTGATCAGGAAAATCTTACAGAACATTTTAGTGAGGACATTCAATACTTAGTCTGAGTCATTCCAAAATTCAGTTGAGGAAATGCTATAAACTGCGTTCTCTGAAAGTTCACCAGATGCTCACACAGTTGTAGATTTCTGATTCAAACCTCATCTTCTCTAAACTTTGTGCTCAGGAGGGCTGGATGGCATTGCTTGTATTGGAAGACATTTCAAAATACAATTTTTGAACTGGAACAACAAAATATGAGTGGGACTGCCTTCACGGTGAAGTACAGGCCAGTTGAAGATGAACATATATGTTCATGTTCTTAACAGTTGGGGGGGCATTTTCATACAACGTCATACATGATATGCTGATAAGCGCTTAGCTATTCACATATTTATTCCTGATACTTTCATATAAAAAGCCATTGTGCGGAGATTAGAATAAAGACATCCATGTAGTAACTTTTTCTAAATGAAGCTGAAACCTGAAAGTCCTTTCTACTTTTCAATTATATGAGATTTCTTTAAAATGTAGCCCAATTTTAAAAACATTTCTAATCCCTAGATAGCAGCCCACAACATGTTTTAGTTGATGCTTCATTGTTCAATGAAGTCTATCCTTTGTTTATATTTCACCTGCCAATCAAATTAGCATCTTTACTTTACTGTACCCATAAGAGGCAGAAAAGGAAATTGAATTGTGAATGTGTGGGTAACGTGGACTTGATTGGCACATAAAATAGGAATAGACAGAAACAGACAGAACAGACAATGTTTTCAACGAGGACATTTTGCCAAGTTGATTCTAGGTAAATCATAAAACAGGGTAATTCCTTCTTTCAAGTAAAATGGTAGTTCAGAGTTATTTCAGTCAGAAAAGGTAGGAGAAGTCAACAAAGGTAGTGCTCTTTTAAAATAAACTGTTATTTTTCTGCATCTTTTCTGACTTTTTCAAATTCTGAATCAAATGCATTGGCCCCCTTTTCAAGTACAGGAAAACTAATACATGTTTTCCCATGGTGGTATTCTAGTTAAGGTCACTTACGGTTACAAAATTGTACAATGTTTCTTTCCAAAATTATTTAATGTGTGTGTGTATGTGTGCATGTGCGTGTGTGCATGGTATGTGTATTAATATATGTCATTTTTATCATGCTATCCCTTCAAGGCTGCCTAGACCAGAAAAAAGACTCCACTGGAAGACTAGAACCAAGTTTTATTGAGCTAGACTCTATTAGTAGAATGTTGCAACATCTTTCTGTGTTTTTTTGCTCTTGTTCTTCTTATACACCAATAGCTAGCAGCTAGCCTGAACCTTTTTCTAATATTATGTCTTTTCCTTGAGCTCATGGAAAGTTTGTATATTTTTTTGGTTTTGGAATGGCTTCTGAATATTTTCTTCAAAGGGCATATACATGGCTTCCTACATAACCTTATATGAGTTATTTTGAGTAGCTTATTTGAAATGCAGTTGAAATGAGGGAATCTGAAAAATATATTTTAGAAACATGTAAAGGAATTATAGTATACTGATATATTGAAGAGTGAAGTTGCTGTGACTACAATAAATGGTAATATACAAGAAAAATTGTAAACATGAAAACGGTAAACAAAGGTGGTGTTATATTTAGATTGTTTTTGGAAGGAGTGCATTTATATGTATTTATAACTAGAGAAATGCTAAAATATGAATGTGATTATGGTATAGCTATGCATCTTGTTTAAGAAGTTTCTGAAGAGTGCATGTCTGTCTGACAATGAGATCATGACCTTCTTAGTCTCCTATACTAAGGGAAAATAGAAAGTGTGAATATAAAAATTACTGAAGGGTTAATTGGTTACCTGTGCCTAAGAAAGTGAATTTCAGAATTCTGATTAAAAATAAGTAAAGTGGGGAAGTTAAATGATGTGTCTGTATGCTAAACAAAGAATGAGTAAAATTATTTTTTTTACTTTTCAATTGATCATTAAGAAATGTATGAATGTAGTAAAAGTGTTCTTAATTTAGAGAATTTAGATAAAGGTACACAAATATATCAGGCAGTCTTGTGATGATAACAGAAAGGGTTGGTTGGTGTACTTATTTGCTAAGAAACCAAACCATTTGAAGCAAATGTAAGACTGTACGATGCAATAAGAAGTATTGATCTGAAAATTAATATACCAAAGACCAAGGAAGTTGTGCTTGATAGGGATAATGAACTGAGCAATTTCATCATGCATAAATGATTAAAACTAAAGCAAGTGAATTAATTTATCTCTCTTGATAGAATGATTACTAAATTTTTAAAAAATAGACATACAAATGCTAGTAGAAAGATGTGAGTTAGTATATGAGGTGTTGTGAGGCATGACTGTCAACATAAACATATAGTGAACTAAGAATGATTTCTATCCACACCATTATGTGGAAATGAACATTAGATGTTTCAGGAGAAACACAGATGTAAGTTGTGTATGGTGGAAATGGAATCCTTACATCTGTGTGATAAAAGAAATAGAATGAATGAATGAATGCTGAATTAATGTGGATTCAACAGAAAAGTGAGTGACCAGTATGAGTAATGTTTGTTGTTGTAAATGAGAATCAAATTGCAAAACAAGTAATAAAGGCAAGAGGAATGAACTGAAAAAAGGGAGGAGACAAACTGTTATTGGACAGAGTCAATGAGATCCTCAAAAAGAGAAAAGTCAGAGGTTTGAAGAACAAAAAACAATATCTAATGGGATGTATGGATGCGGCAGAAGTAAGCATGATTTACAAAGATTGGATGGTATGGAGAAGTACTGTGAATGATATTAGTGCAAATTAGTTTTTAGGTAGGCTTTCTTTTTCTTATCTGTTGCCTTCTTTTTCGCTTTTCTATTTCTTATTCTTTTTATGTGTTCTGCATATTGCTGCTTGCTCCAAAATGCAACAGTGTGATGTGGGGAGACACATTTTAAACCACTGTCATGGGAATTTGCACATAATAAAAGAGAAGGGCTTTGAATGCAAGGTTGTGGTTGCCATTGTGACTTTAAAAAAAAAAAAAATCTCTCATCCAGCCTTAAAATAAACTGTTGTTTTTACTTGGAATGGCTAAATCAATAGATTATGATAATTTGACTTGAATTACGAAGCAATGTAACTTTTTCATATGAAAGTTTCAGAAATCATTTTGATATGTTTAAAACAAACTTCAGTCTGATGTCTTTCTGAAGTGCCCCATTTTCCTGGATCTATTGATTTTTTTTCCCCTTTTAAAGGTAGCCTTTTGCAAAGCTTTCAAAGAATAAAGCTCTGTCTGTCCTTTTTTGTTGCCTTGATAATTATCCTTAAAAGTACTGTATCTTCCATCAAGTGCCTTTCTTTACGTTTGGCATTCAGGTTGTTACCATTAATGACAATAATCTGTTTTATAAATCCACTGTGAGTATAGCAGTCTTAAATTGCTCCATTGTGCTTATAGTTTTAGAAGTAGCTGCTTCGAGCAACTAGGTGAAAATTTAAAAGTACAGCAAAGGGGTACAGAAGGTAAATGACAACCACTGTATTTCAAATCCATGGAAACTTATGATATAAATATCGCAGGATTTTTTGTAGCTATGAATATTTATCAAAATAAAATTCCAATTTACCCTAAATGTCTAACTACTTACAATATTAAGTGTTATATTTATTTATTTTATTTTATTATTGCGATTTATATGCCGCCTTTCTCCCTAGGGACTCAAGGCGGCTTACAAAATGACAAATTCCATTACAAATCACAATGAAAAAAATTAAAATCAACAACCCTATTAAAACATTTTAAAATTATAACAGTGTATCGGATCAGTGTAAACGGATCAGTTGAGTTGACGAAAGAGCCACATACAGTGGTGGGATTCAATTATTTTTTTACTACCAGTTCTGTGGGCGTGGCTTGGTGGCTTGGTGGGGATGGCTTGGTGGGGATGGTAGAGAAAGAATACTGCAAAATCTCCATTTCCACCCCACTCCAGGGGAAGGATACTGTAAAATCTCCATTTCCACCCCACTCCACTCCAGGGGAAGGGAAGGATACTATAAAATCTCCATTCCTTCTCCATCCCATAACTTGATTTCCAGCTCCATGTGCAGGACAACAAAAGAAGATCCAGCTGATCATCTGGGACTTGATCAGCTGGGATTTGGGAGGCAGCGAATAGATGGGGGAGGGTCCAGTCAGAAGTGGTATTTGCCGGTTCTCCAAAATACTCAAAATTTCTGCTACCGGTTTTCCAGAACTGGTCAGAACTGGCTGAATACCACCTCTGGTTATATGCCTTCTGGATAGAACCATAGCAAGTAATAGGTATTGTAGTATTGTTGATTTATAAAGGATATCTAACACAGATTGCAGCTACAGCATCCATGAGAGATTATTTCCATCCCTTGGATAAGTATTTCTAGCGAAGTTGAGCCCATTATCTCCCAAGGAAGCATTTTTTTAATGTGTAGCTGATATCTGCTTTCCTGCCGTTCCTATCTGATAGTTCTAATCCTGCCTTCTAAAACAACAGAGAACAAATGCCATCTTCTCTGTGAAAGTCCACTAGTTAAAACAGCTATCAAATCTCCCCTTGATTGTTTTCTGCTTCAGGCTAAAATTCTTCAGCTTGTTCTTTTCAAAGCCCTTAACTACCTCAGTTTCTCTAGATTCATTCCAGTTTGTCAATGTAATGTCAAAAGTCTGCATTTTTAACATTGGGATTCAGTTCTAGAAAAAGAGGTAATTAGTCATCTTTTGTTTTCCTAGAATTTTCATTCTGTTTTCTTTCACTGATCCTTTTGCTATCTTTGTAGCAATACATTATAGAAGCAGAACAAAGAATGTTCTTAGAGTGATGATACTGAATAATATCAGTCCACCAATCCTGTTAGCAGGATAATAGTATTTGGATAGAGTAAAGACTATATTGGCTAAACCAGCCAAGCAGATTTTTGTCCCCTTCTTATTTGATATTTTCTTCATTTAGTCATAGGGAAGTATCATTCTTCACTCAAGTTGACAGAAAGATAGTGTTATTTCTCTGCAATTTCCACAACATTGAAGCAAACACACATTTCAAACATAGTGGAGTGCAGTGTTTTGATTTATTTTTAAAGTAGTCATTTAGCACAAACCAGCCATGAGAAAGGAAGCATTGCTACTATTTCATTTCTTTCCTAGGGGGGAAAATCCTATTGACATGCACAGAGAACACACAGAGCCAGCTAACGTAGAGGAGCTCTCAGTCACAGCAATCACAGCAGTCTATAAAAGTCCCCAATGACTGTATCACATAGCTATCAAAAATATTTTATGTCTTCTGGCTGCATTTTTGTCACTTTGTCTTTGAATCAAGGGACCAGGTAATGTACCGTAGTTCCAAGGTTGAATCTGAAATTCTTTCTTCTCTTTGGATTTAACTTGATGGATTCTTCTCCCAGTATGCTTGGGATAAAGCTAAAGTGGCCTCCAAAACTGCTCTAGCACAATACAATAACAAGGAAGCTTTTAGATTGCTAAGAAATCTTTTATTTTAATAAAAAATGAATTACGACATGTGATAAATATAGGACTTTTGATAGACAGCTTGACCTATGTTTTTATCCTTCTGAGGAATTTAATCTAATTATTCATCACTATTGAGGACTGAATGATCTTTTAGGGGAATATCTATGGAGATTCTCAATCATCCAGGTCATGGTTATCTCAAAGATGCTTTTTCAAGAGGGAACTGGACTTAACTTGTTATTCTTTGAAGATGTTTTGCTTCTCATCCAAGAAAAGCTGAAAAGGCTTCTTGGATGGGAAATGAAACATCTTCAAAGAATAACAAGAAAGTCTAGTTGCCTCTTGAAAAAAAAAACACCTTTTAAGGGAATAACTTTGAAATGCCAGACATAGAAAGAGATTGCATAACACAGTCATAGAAAATCAATAATATATGAAATAAATGATTAGTAATAATAATTCAATGGAAAACACAATGATTGTGAATTGAGAGTTTTACAGCAAAGATTAAAATTTGGTATTTACCCTTTGACATATTTTTAAAAAAATCTTCTGGATTAATTAAAGTCATTATTCAGAGAAATAGAAATTACTGATTTTCTCATGAGAAGAACTGTTCTCTCTATAAACAAAATGCCTATTTTTATTATATCTTAAATGAATCTTTAATTTAATTTTAAATCCAAAACCTGTAAATCTTATTCCTATAGTTTCTACCTAAACTAATGGTGTTGTCTGAATTTTTCTGGATCCTATATGCATCAATTTTCCTCAGCTGTCATCACTTCAGCTTCTTGGGAGCTGTTTCTAGACTTCTTTCTCAGCAGACAGCTATCCTGTACATTAATTTTTACCTCTGCTCTTTAATCAATTAAACTAGTGTATAGCTGTGAATTTGTTAAACTGTCCACTAGCTTGTGCATATTAGATGCTTATTTCCTATTTCTAAAAGATTCTAATTGATTTCACTTCAATTCAACTCTGATTGCCCAGCTACCTAGCTCACTGGAGCTTTTGAAGACCCATTTTTCCCTCATAAAGTGATTTATGGGTTTGGAAAAAAAACATTGAACAACAAATCAATCTTACCATAGGTACATTTTGAATTCTCTGTTCATTATGAGTGACAGTAGAGTTATATCTTTCACCCTGAAAGAAGTCAGTTTTTGACAGTACTCATTTGATGTGCTTGCAAAACATTAAGCCTTTCCATTTTTGTAGAACTCTCACAGATATGTAAGTGTTCACTTCTGTTTCTCCTTTTTCTAATCTGAACATTTCTCTTTTTGAAAGCAGCAGCAGATGCAACCAAGATGCTAGTTCATTTTCTCTTCCCTCTTTCCCCCCCTCTTAAACTGTGAAAAGTAGAAAAGAAAAATGGAGGAGTTATTGTCCTAGCAGAACAAGGCTAAGAGATTTGTGCTTGTTTTCTGACTCTGAATATTCACACTTTTTCAAGTATCCTTTCATCTTATCTGTTGGTTCCATTTAGATCCAGTTAAATATAAATGAGATCCACATGACTAGGTGTCTTAATTTACCAGCTTTAATATATTCTTGTCCTTCTTATAATTCTCTTGAAAACAAAGTAGTATGCCAGCTGATCTGTTCTGATTTTCATCCATTCTAGAGAAACAAAAAATCACTTTCTGAGAACAAAGGCTTAGTTATGATAAATTTGTTATTGTGTATTTATATCCTGTGTTATTGGAAAAGAGAAGTACGGAAACTGAAACAAATTAGAAAAATTCTTGGAACTGTCCAGAGTGCTGAAAGAGCCACTTACAATGTAATTCTAGCAAGGAAATCAGTGACATTTGATCTCTTGATGTTTCATTATGAATTGTTTTGATATTACATTAACAATGATTCTGCAGTATCAGAAGTTAAAATTGTAAAGTTACATGAATGAATATTCCTTGAATAACCTCCATCTGGCTTCTAAACTTATGAGAAGTCTATGTGTAACTGCACCACACACGCAATCCACTGTACAGTAATATAGTAATCCAAGTTTACAATTAATTTCCCCTCTGAAATCAGTGGAACATAAAAGTGCTTAATTGAGGATGAATCATGTCCCATATTTTCACAGTGTGACTGAGAGTTCTTTTATAGCTGTGCCTTTAAGGAGAACAATTACTTCACAGACAGTATTGTCTTTTCTTTGGTTCTTTTATTATGTTCAGGTATATTTTCAGGAATTAAGGGGAAAACCAGAACTTTTTACAGCAGAGTGAATTTATCAGTCTCTAACTCTCTCTGCCACTCACAGAGCCTTGCTAGCAACCACCTTCTCTGTTGCCTAGCTACCAAATCACCCCACTTTCCCCGCTCCCTTCCACTCAACCTTTCACTAAGAGAGAGATAAGGAAGGGAGAATGGGAAAGCAATTGGATGACTTGGTTTAGTGTTTGGTTAAAGCCTTTCTTTATGCTTTTCTTCTCCACAACTGTCCCTCTGTGTAGATGTTGTGGAATGCCCCTCCTCTGGCCCTTTTGCTCTATGTTTCCCTAGGGCTTCCCTGAAGGCTCTAGGTGTCTATCTGTAGGCCAGCCACCTCCCTCTTTTCCCTGTCAGCTTTGGGCCTGTCTGGGTCTTCTTTTATTTTCTCTCAAGGAAGCTCCAACCAACATCATTTTCATTCTTTTCTCCCCCTGGAGCCAAAAACTGGCAACTGCACACTCCTATGGCTCAGCAGCTGAAGAGACTTTCCCTCCCTGGCTTTAGCCTCCAAAAGCTGTATATAGTAGGTTTGACCAATCAGAATGCTGCCTCCATCTGCCCAAAGCAGTCCTGGCCAGGGCAGCTCATCTGCCATTATGATAACATAGCTGCACTCCAAGATCACTCCTGAGTCCTCTTTTCCCCCATTTATTTTCTTTCTTTTTGCTGACCCATAGCACATATTGTCAGCGTTCCAAATTAGGCTCTCTTCCAGCGCTGACATAACAAGATGAACTTTTACCTAGTTTTGTATGTACAGATAGTGTTTCCTGGGAGATGAGGGTGGGGGCTACATTCCTGTGAAAAGAACGTGCCGGGAGGTAGAGATGGATCTGCATGATGGCCAATAGGACATTGGGGTTGGAGAGCGGAAGAGGAGGGGGTTGGAAGGAGGGGCCAGTTTGGCTGCAATTAGAATCAGGAATGTCGGCTTTTTATGTTCTTAAATAAAAATGATTCATTAGAGACTCTGCGCTTGAAAATGAAACTTATTTAAGATAGCACCGAAACCTGACACATATATTACATAAAACAGCATACTACTCATTGATATGTAGTAAGTGTAAATGTGTAGGGTTTTCTTTCTTTCTTATATTTAAAATATTTTTTGTTTTGAATTTATGTTTTGAAAAAGCATAATAACATCGAACCTTTAAGGTTGGACACCAGCAGGATCTAGAAGGAACTAAAGATTACAATTAAAGAAGAACATTTAAATTTGATTTCCTAATATAGAATGGAGAAAAACATTTTAATATTTGACATATTGAAATATTGGATGCAGATTGTAGAAGTCAATCTAAGAATGTCTGCCTCTATAAATAGATTGTATTTAAAACGTGTTATAGAAGAGGAATAAGTTTTACCTGACATATATTTACCTGATATAGAGTGATATAAAAATGGCTTTTAAAAGTTGAAGCTGTAAGTATTATATGGAAAAAGATGCTAGTGGACATACTTCTGGAAATATAACAGATCACCTGAAGTTTTAATAATTAGAAGGGATATACAAATAAGAAACCAAGAAAATAACTTGGATAATTTTCCTTATTGGAGCTAAAAAAGATTCAAAGCGTTGAAGATTTTTTTATAATGGGATAAAAAAAACCCGAAAAGAAATGTTGAGTTTTAGGACATTATTTGAATGAACAAGATCAAGACTGTTCAAAGTAAAAGCGAGAAATATGAATCTGGTTTATTTACATTTAATTTAAAAGTTATACTAGATGTTTTATCTCTGGTAACACTAAATGGACTCCAGGGTTGTAGGTTAAGTGGGAAAGTTAAAAATAAAAATCTGGAAGAAAATATCACGTCACTTCCATACTAGTGCTAAGAAAACTGCATGAACATGAGTTTGATTTAAGTTGACTTGACTTGGGTGTCTTTATCTTTAAATAGCATTGTGTTTGCTTCCTGATGAATTTGCACAGCTTTCTTAAGTCGTGTCTTAATAAAGTCAAATGATAAATGCACTTACATTAATTGACTGGTGTGTTTCAGCCAACCACTGATATAATAACCTCTGCAAGCTTGAAGACTTCATTTGACCTACTTTTTGTTAGCTGTAATTAGGATAATAGTGGGGTATCTCTTTCACTTTCAGTGGCCTGATGATATCAAGTAGTCAAAGCTTAAAATATAAATGCAATGATCTCTCCTACATAAGTAAATACTCTTCCTAAAAAAAGAACAGGGAGTAGGCATGTGGAGACCAACAGCTTGATAGGCTAGCTCAGTGTAGTAATTACTACTAAAAGCAATGAGCCATGTGAAAATCATTCACTGTTGAAGAATATTTTTAGCAAGCTAGACTAATAGTCGGTGGTCAGTCAGATGCATTTGAACAAATTAAAAGCAAGGCAGGATTTGAAGCATTTTTCCTAGTGGTGTGATAGAACATCTCTTAAGAAAGCTATCAGTCTTCAGTTACTATTACTCTTTCAATTCTCACCATCCCTTTGGAATTGATTCTTTTTTTTCTTGCTTCATTCTGAAATACATGTTAAAATTTCTTTGATGTGCTCATTTTCCTAATTGCTTTCTTATAGATGATGGGAATGATGATGATGATGATACAACCCAGGGGTTACATGAAAGCTGGAAAGGTTAAAGTTGTTATGCTGCATATGTAAATTGCAAAATTCAGGAATCGAGATTTGCAGAGATGGAAAGTAAATGGAGAATATTTTGGGATGAGATGGAACTCTCTTCTTGCTGTGAAAAGTATTGGTTTGGGTTTTTTGTTTAATTAAAAGCAGCCTAATGATGGGAAGGAGGATAAAATTGGGGTGAGGAAGTTAATTTGGGGGGGGGTAGAAAAAGAAAGAATTAGCTAGTTCAGAAATTTATATAATACTCTCCCCTATGATTAGAAAAAGTACAAATCAGCAAAGGGTAATGAAGATAAATCATGAAGCTACATGCAAAGATGTTCAGAACATCCCTTGACAAAAATGGAACAAAACAAAAAACCAGAATCAATTGTACACACACACACACACACACACAAACAAAAACTTTTGTAAATATATTGTATTCTTTTCAGTTTCTTTTCCTAGGGATATTATCCTAGGTAAGCACACAGTACTTCCCAATGTGGCCTTTTTGCTACATTTTCACTTTGCTATAAGGTACACATTGTTACTTTTGTCTATAATTTCTTAAACTAGTATATATTTATGAAGTAAATTTTAGTATCGTGTACTCAGTTCATTGACATATGGTAGCAATAGCAATAGCAATACCACTTACATTTATATACTGCTTCATAGTGCTTTACAGACCTCTCTAAGCGGTTTACGGAGTCAGCATATTGCCTCCCACAATCTAGCTCCTCATTTTACTGACCTCAGAAGGATGGAAGGCTGAATCAACCATGAAATGATGAAAATCAAATTCCTGGCAGGCGGCAGAGTTAGCTTGCAACACTGCATTCTAACCATAGCACCATCATGGCTCTTATACTATAATGATCAACATTGTATTAAACATTCCAATTAAATGTAAATGTAGTCCTCCCAAAATTACCACCAAATTTTGAATATTTTTTAAAGGATTTTGTGCAATTCATGCATGATAAAGTTGCTCGGATTCGGGAAGGCTTGGACTCCGACTAGGTGAGTCCGGGGGGGGGGAGGAGAGGGGTAGGTCTTGAGAATATTATGTGGGAGGATCCTGTGGCTCCCGAGGATGTGGACAGGGTTCTGGGTAAGATTAGTGCTGCCACATGTTTATTGGACCCGTGTCCCTCCTGGTTGGTACTGGCCTCCCGGGAGGTTACACGAGGATGGCTCCAGGGGATTATAAATGCTTCTCTGAGTGAGGGTGTCTTTCCCACCGTCTTGAAAGAGGCAGTGGTGAGGCCCCTCCTCAAGAAGCCATCCCTGGACCCAGCTGAATTAGCCAACTACCGACCGGTCTCCAACCTTCATTTTGTGGCGAAGGTTGTTGAGAGTGTGGTGGCACGACAGCTTCCCCGGTACCTGGATGAAATTATCTATCTGGACCCATACCAGTCGGGCTTCAGGCGGGGGTACAGCACAGAAACGGCATTGGTCGCATTGGTGGATGATCTCTGGAGGGCTCAGGACAGGGGTTGTTCCTCTGTCCTGGTCCTATTAGATCTCTCAGCGGCTTTTGATACCATTGACCATGGTATCATGCTGCAGCGGTTGAGGGGGTTAGGAATAGGGGGCTGCAGTGGTTCTCCTCCTTCCTCTCCGATCACTCACAGTTTGTGTTGGCAGGGGGGCAGAGGTCGACCTCGCAGCACCTCGCTTGGGGAGTGCCGCAAGGGTCGGTCCTCTCGCCCCTTCTGTTCAACATTTATGTGAAACCGCTGGGCGAGATCATCCGTGGTTTTGGGGTGAGAGTCCATCAGTACGCTGATGATACTCAGCTGTACATCTCCACCCCAGACCACCCCAATGATGCCCTTGATGTGATGTCTCGCTGCCTGGAGGCCGTGCGGGTCTGGAAGGGGAGAAATAGGCTCAGACTCAACCCTGCCAAGACCGAGTGGCTGTGGCTCCCAGCATCCCGATATAGTCAGCTAGTGCCATCGCTGACTATTGGAGGTGAATCTTTGCCCCCTGATTACAGAGAGGGCTCATAATCTGGGTGTCCTCCTGGACGCACAGCTGTCTTTAGAAGAGCATCTGATGGCCGTGGCCAGGGAGGTTTTTTATCAGGTTCGCCTGTTTTGCCAGTTGCGGCCCTTTCTGGACTGAGACGCCTTGTGCATGGTCACTCATGCCGTGGTCACCTCCTGGCTGGACTACTGTAATGCTCTCTACATGGGACTCCCCTTGAAGAGCACTCGGAGGTTCCAACTGGTCCAGAATGCGGCCGCACAGGTGGTTATGGGCGCGACTCGTTGTGCCCACATGACACCTCTCCTGCGCGAGCTGCACTGGCTCCCAGTGGTCTTCTGGGTGTGATTCAAGGTGTTGGTCACCACCTTTAAAGCACTCCATGGCTTAGGACCCGGGTACCTTCGAGACCGACTTCTGCCACCAGTAGCCTCCCACCGGCCAGTCTGCTCCCACAGAGAGGGGCTCCTCAGGATGCCATCAGCCAAGGTATGTCGGCTGGCAACACCCAGGGGGAGGGCCTTCTCTGTGGGAGCTCCTGCCCTGTGGAATGAACTGCCCCCGGAATTGCGCAAGATCTCCGACCTCCGTGTATTTCGCTGTGCCCTCAAGACCCTGCTGTTCCGCCAGGCTGGGCTATCAATGTAAATGATTTTAAATTGGGTGTTTTAAATTTTTGGGTTTTAATTTGGGCCGAAATTATTTAATAATTTTAATTATTTTTAATTGATGTTTGTATACTTTTGTCTTTTTAATAGGCTGTACACCACCCTGAGTCCTTCAGGAGAAGGGCGGTATAGAAATAAAATAATAATAATAATAATAATAATAATAATAATAATAATAATAATAATAATAATAATAATAATAATCATCATCATCATCATCTTATTCTCTTACAGTCAAGTGGGCTATTTCAATCAATTGGGGATCACTTTGTGAACAGGATTATGCAAGGAAGTCATGCCACTTACATGACTGAAGATAGGTAAAACCAATTCATAGTAAGGGAAATGTGTCATGCATAGTAACATCTTTAAATCAATCACAAACTTATCACTGAAAGAAGAGAAATTTTTAACATTGCTAAAAAAATGTCTAGCCATATCTACATTTGCCTGAAAAAGTGTATGATTCCAATGGGAATCAAGAATTGAAGTTTTGAAGAATTGATATGTGTAGCACGTTGCTTCCCAGCTAAAATGCTTAAATAGTACTTGTTCAATTGCTTTGGGAAAAGTTTGGATAAAATGATGTCTAACTGAATCTACAAATATCAAAATGATACTTTGGGGCCATTTCAATCCAGGCAACATTTCATATGACTTCAGAAATCTATTAGATTTCCTGACATTTGTTTATTTTTTAATGCAACTGCTTCACATTTTATCAGAATAGTCATCAGTAGTAGTAGTCCCCACTAAGCCTTTTTATATCTGCACCATTTTCTAAATTCATTTTCCACTTTCCTCATCCCTCTATTAATCCATTAGTATCAGTTGCAGAAATGTTCAAGTTCAGCAGAAATTCATATATGATTTTTGCATTCATTTGAATTTAACAGAAATCTTTGTTTGCTCTAAAAAACATTACTCAGTTGAGATCAAACATCACATTCCCTGCTGTTTGCTTTAGAATCTGAAAAATGCAAATAAAAATGTTATTTAACTTAGAAAATATGATAGCAGAGCTCTCAAAATTATATAATTTGATGTTAGTTATCTCTTCTTTTTATTTAAATTATTTTAAAAATGGATATTTTTAATGTCATGATTTTTCATTATTATTATTGTTCACAGTATCTATATAATCTCCTAATTAATATTTAGTACTTTTCTGGGAAAAAACCCTCTATTTCATAACATACAAAATAGTCTAGGTAAAAGGGTACATATATGTGAAATAGCAGGTCATCTGCCTCATCTTTTTTGACTTCCAGATGTTTTTAATTCTTCTCATTGATTCACTGGGAGGACAATATGCTTTGCAAAAATGAAAGAATCATGGAACAAAACCCAAGACTTACAAGCCTTGTGAGATGGGCAGTAAATAAATTTAATAAATAAAATAAAATAATAATATCAAACTACCAATGTTGGAAAGATGCTTAGTGGTAGATCTTTAATTGTAGAACTTTCCCTGGGAATCTTTGTTTGCTAGAGGGATGTGCAGACTCCTGGTAGACCTGCTTTTATCCATAATTAAAAGGAGTGTGGTGGCTCATGAGATTAGGATTCTGGGCTGATGATTGGCAGGCTTGCGTTCAAGATTCAGTTGCTGCCATGGAATGTTTGAGTTCCTGTCAAAAGCTCCAGCTCCTGCCGATCCAGCAGTTTGAAAGTGAGTAACTGCAAGCAGATAAATGGGTACCACTTTAGTTGGCAACTTAATGGGGACATACAGTAAAAGAAGCACCCAACTCTGTGTCCCCTGGGCAATGGCGATGTCAAAGTTCAATATTTTAACAATCTTAACAACGGTGATAATTTTCATGTCACTTGCCTGTGGTGAGAAACTCTTCTCAGATTTCAGATTATCAGAGACTGTAATATTATCAATAGTACTAGCCTGTATCTCCTTTTCTGACTCCATGTGCTACACCATTCAGAATTTAAAAACATGTCCTTTTAGAAAACTGAGCCAATTGTTGTCTACAAGTACTTTTTAAACCAATATAACTGATGCCAGCTTTGCACTCAACTTTGAGATGGGAAAATATTGAATTGACTGAGTGATGCTTCATCATTTATTCTAGCATTGAAATTCACAGAAACTGGCAACATTTATTCCAGTATTCCAATTTAAGTTCTATTGTATTCTCTTTAGATTTATCTCAGCTATTATCTACTCAGTATAGCTTCTCTTGTAAGTGGAGATTAGCATCGACACATTTTGACAGACTTCTAAATACATAATCGCTATTGCATGGGATACCCAAAATATTTAAAATCGGATGCTTATTAGCAAAGACTTCAACACACTTAGCCTTATACGAAACTTAAATGTGGCTTTAAGTGAAAGCATTGTATTTCCAGAACCTTTGGCTCCGATGTCTTCTATAAACAAATAAGATCATTTTTACCAATTAAATTTTTAAAAATTGCTCATCACATGGCAATGTTATTGAATATTAGTGACATCTTACACTTAGGGTCTCATTGAAATTATTTAAGAGTCAACATAGAAACAGTGCCAAACACTACAAAAAATTCAAGCTTCACTATATATCATCTTGCCCACCTCGAAGCTGTGGCTGGTGCAGAATACCCTGGTGTGGTAATGAAGGTGGCTTTATATCACCTTTAAAGCCCTTCATGACGTGGGGCTAAGATACTTGTGGGATTGCCTATCTTTAATTGAATTTACCTCTTCCACAAGATCCACAAAATGTATGCTTTGAGTCTCCTATATACCGTACATTTGATGAGACCCAAGAAGACTACTAGTGTGTCATGGTATCTACCATTAATCCCTTGAGATTAGAATGGCTCAACCTTGCTGTCCATTTGTAAGTATTTGAAAATGGGTCTGTTCCTCAGGGAACCAGGACAGTGTGATGAGTATGGCTGAAATGTTAAATGATTATGGGTTGACCTCAACTGTGTTGTATCTTTCTTTGTGTTTTGTTTCTGCATTCTTTTTTATCATATTCTGTCTGCAATCTGCTATCTTCCATTCAAATTTGCAGCTTGCATGGCCATATACATTTATTAAAAGAATAGAATAGAATAGAATAGAATAGAATAGAATAGAATAGAATAGAATAGAATAGAATAGAATAGAAATTTATTGGCCAAGTGTGATTGGACACACAAGGAATTTGTCTTGGTGCATAAGCTCTCAGTGTACATAAAAGAAAAGATACATTCATCAAGAATCATAAGGTACAACACTTAATGATAGTCATAGGCAATCAAATCATACTAGGAAACAATATAAATCGTAAGGACATGGCAACAGGTTACAGTCATACAGTCATAAGTGGGAGGAGATGAGTGATAGGAATGATAAGAAGATTAATACTAATAGTAATACAGACTTAGTGAATAGTTTGACAGTGTTGAGGGAATTATTTGTTTAGCAGAGTGATGGCATTCTGGAAAAAACTGTTCTTGTTTCTAGTTGTTCTGGTGTGCAGTGCTCTATAGCGTCGTTTGAAACAATTTATGTCCAAGATGCAAGGGATCTGTAAATATATATACAGCCCTCTTTTTGACTCTTGAAGGAGACAAACTGAATCCTGAGACACTATATAATTTATTAAATGAATAGAATAGAATAGAATAGAATAGAATAGAATAGAATAGAATAGAATAGAATAGAATAGAATAGAATAGAATAGAATAGAATAGAATAGAATAGAATAGAATTTTTTATTGGCCAAGTGTGATTGGACACACAAGAAATTTGTCTTGGTGCATATGCTCTCAGTGAACATAAAAGAAAAGATACATTCAACAAGAATCATAAGGTAGAAGACTTCGATAGTCATAGGCAGTGGAGAAATCCAATTTTTTTTACTACTGGTTCTGTCAGCGTGGTTTGGTGGGCATAGTATGGCTTGGTGGGCGTGACGGGGAAGGATACTGCAAAATTTCCATTCCTACCCCACTCCAGGGGAAGGATACTGCAAAATCCCCATTCCCTCCCCACTTCTGGGGGAAGGATATTGCAAAATCTCCATTCCATCCCACTCTGGGGCCAGCCAGAGATGGTATTGTCGGTACTCCAAACTACTTAAAATTTCCCCTACCATTCTCCGAACTGCTCAAAATGTCTGCTACCAGTTCTCCAGAACCTGTCAGAACCTGCTGGATTTCACCCCAGGTCATAGGGTACAAATAAGCAATCAGGAAATAATATCAATATAAATCGTAAGGATACAAGCCTGGTGGCTCAGCAGACTAAAAGCATTATGATTAACACCAGCTGTCTGTAATTATTGTAAGTTCGAATCTCACCAGGCTCAAGGTTGACTCAGCCTTCCATCCTTTCTAAGGTAGGTAAAATGAGGACCCAGTTTGTGGGGGCAATAAGCTGACTTTGTATAAATATACAAAAGTATGAAGGCTATTGCTTAACGCATTGTAAGCCGCCCTGAGTCTCCGGAGAAGGGCGGCATATAAATCAAATTTTAAAAAAAAAACAAAGTTACAATCATACAATCATAAGTGGAAGGAGATGGGTGGTGGGAACAATAAGATTAATAGTGCAGACTTAGTAAATAGTTTGACAGTATTGAGGGAATTATTTGTTTAGCAGAGTGATGGCATTCGGGAAAAAACTGTTCTTGTGTCTAATTGTTCTGGTGTGCAGTGCTCTATAGCGTCGTTTTGAGGGTAGGAGTTGAAACAGTTTATGTCCAGGATGCGAGGAGTCTGTAAAAATTTTTACAGCCCTCTTTTTGACTCGTGCAGTATACAAGTCCTCTGTGGAAGGCAGGTTGGTAGCAATTATTTTTTCTGCAGTTCTAATTATCCTCTGAAGTCTGTGTCTGTCTTGCTGGGTTGCAGAGCCAAACCAGACAGTTATACATAGTATAAATAATACATAATATAACAAGCTGTGTTTTGAGATAGTTTGTACAGGAAAGGCTCATCTCAGTTATCATTCTGCCTATTCGGTGGGGCAATGCATGGAGCAGGAGACTTTGCTTTGCATTCATTTGCTTTGAAATGATATGTTTTATTTTTTTGCTAAATGTTTATCATACTGTAGTTTGTGAAATACATTTTATAATTTTGAAGATTCAGGTGCCTGGATTAATTAAATTAAATTTAATTAATTAATTAAGTAGTTAAAACAACAGACTATACAGTAAAATCTGACCATGTTTCAACCAGAATGATGTCTGGCCCAAGCTAAATTGATTTCAGTTTTTAAGGCCCATAGGAACATTGATTAGAGCTTCTCCCTAAGCTTCCTGTATGAATTAAAGAAAAGTATATTAAATGCTAACATAAAAAAGAGGGAAGCATAATTATATGGCTGGCAAGGATTAATTCAGATAATTAAAATTAAATTCAGTGGCTTTTTGGCAATTCATTGCCAAGTCCTCCAGGAGAAGGCTTCTTTGTGTAGAAGAATCAATCTAATCTATTATATGGGAGAAGTATAATTGAACTTTTTAAAAGTAAAAACTCTGTTTAATTGAATCAAGAATCCATCTCTGACTGGTCATTGGAATATGAAAGCTCTAACCAGATTAATCCCCATCAAACTACTGACAAACTAAAACTGATGGCTAAGCCTTGACTTTTGTGACACTACATATTGCCAAAAGCTCTTCCATTTAAAAGAGCTGAGAACAGCCTATCACTGTATTTTTTTTAAAAGGAGACATTAAAAAAAAAACAATATATGTAAGCAATGTATAATGGAAATTATTAGGTGGTTAGCACAGGATAATATTCTGATTGAGGTGCAAGTGATGTTAAAAGAAGGACGTTTTAGATCAGTATTCCCCAGGGAACTAAGCTTGTCTTTGTCATCTTTGACTCAATGTCAGCATCATTGGGACAGGCAACTGTTAAGTTAAAACATTCCTCCATGGACTTTACTCCTAATTCAAATTCTGTATGATGCTATATGGCACCAGTTCTGGGAATATGAAAGCCACAATAATCTGTTTGTTCAAAACCCTATTCCCAAAGGGTTTCAAAACAGTCAAGAAACAGTCGATTTTGTCTCCTTTTGTTTTCAACATACTTGTGAATTTGATGATCCAGTATGTGTGTAAAGTTTATTTTCATCCCCCAAAGTTAACAGACTCCTCTTTGTGCTTCTATATTCTGACAGTATGACCATTCTCTGCAGTATATCAAACAGGCTTTTGGAAAAACCTCAAAGTCCTTTCTCAGGTATCGTGAAGAAGAAAATAAAAACAGATTTTACCAAAATGAAAATTATGATCCTCTCAAAAAGGCTTAATTAGATAGAGATGCTCTAAATTATCCCAATGTTTGATCAATTTACAGCTTGCATTTAATTTGGACATATTTTCAAGTGCTCTCAGACTGAAAGGAAGCAAACAAAACTTCTTTCTAGTAGCATCCAAATAAATTCCAGGACTATCCTAAGATTCCTTCTTACTGAAATCACAATTATATTTTGGTTGCCCTTGAATGTTTCAAAGGCAAGAGAGTGGTATGGTCCTACTCTGTATTCAGTGAAAATGTTTAAGACCTGCATTCTAAATCTGCTGATATATTCCCTATGGGTTTTAAGTTTGGAATTAGGTACATTTTTTGAAGTGTGGGTGTCTGCCATTTTAATTTTGTCTTAAGTTTTTCAACTGATTCTCTGGCTTGCTGGTACTCCAAAGTGATTATACTTTAGTTGGAAACATGAAAATAGAAATGATCAACATACTATGAAGTCTGGAATAAATTTTATAATTGGTTAGATAAGAGGAAGAATGCCAAAAACAAGGGATAACGAATGCCTGGAAATGTATATATCAATGTATATCAATATATCAATGTATATTGAATTTGTGAATGTAATATAGGTTTATTAAATACATGCATAGTTGTTTAGCAAGTAAAATACTGCATACTTGATATATAATGAAATAGGAGATATGTAAATTTGTATATAGATCAAGGAATAGATTACTTATTAACTTGATTTAGACGCAAATGTTAGAAACCAGAGACGTTGAGCAATGTCCACTGTTTTACTTTTAAAACTAATAAAATATTAAAAAAAGAAAAAGAAATAGAATCTTGATGTAATTTTTGATACATTAAGACTGAAGCTAGGAAATAGATGGTGAATATAGATCAGCAAAAACTCTTGAGTATAACCCTAACCCATTTAAATGAAATTGCTAAAATGAGGGTATTTACATCTGCAATCTATTGTTTAATGTTGCCTATGTAGAGTTTCAAATTTAGCCTTATTGAATGCTGAAAGAGAGAAACCTTCTTTTCTTTTTGGAAAGGAAAAAAGCATTAGAGTCAAAATAAATTTATTCATATTATATTTAAGAAATAGAGACACTTTCTATTTGCTGTGAGAAACTCCCCATTCTCTGGGTTATTATTCTGAACTATTAATACCACTTCTAACCACATATAATGATAGGATGATTATATGTATAATTCAATTACTTGTAGATAAATAATCAGTTATTACAATAAAGTGAAGTAAATTGTGTTCTGTTCCTTTCTGTTTAATATATCAGACTCTAAGCCTTACTGTTATGTAGGTTGAAGTATAAATATAAATAAAGACTGTTGTTTTGATTAAATTATCAGTTCTGAAATATTGCAGCAGTTCTTGTAAGGATGTATAATGCATTTTTGGTTTATTTAAAATTCAAGTGAATTCAGTAATAAATCTGTTGTGTTCTGTTTAAAAACATGCACATACACACATAATATTTGAAAATAAAATGGAAATATTTCCTAAAGCAAATGATGTATTTTATTCCCTATATAACAGTACTTTTGTATGCAGTTTGCCATGAAATAGGATTTTGTGTGTGTGTTTATGTTCATATTGAACTAAGAACCTCATTATAAAATGTGAGGATGTGTACAAGTTGAGGAATAATTGTGTTCTGATTTTCATAGTAGTCTGAAAAAATCATGTTAGCTCTGCTTGCTGATAATTTTTGCTTGCCTAATTTTTTAAGTGTTTTTAAGTGTTTTGTTTATTGTTTTTAATTAATGGGGCCAAATTTAATGGGGCCAAATTTATATATATATATATTTTAACTGTATTTTAATATTTGTACTTGATGTTTTTACTTGGCTGTTCACCGCCCTGAGTCCTCAGGGAGAAGGGCGGTATACAAATTCAAAATAAAATAAATTAAAATAAAATAAAATAAAAATAAAAACAAATGGAATCAAGCCACATCCTGTTCTTGATCTGAAGCCCTACTCTTTTTCAAACTCAAACTTCTATCAGGCTAGTCTAGAATAAGGCATGCTTATTAGTACCTGCTTTGAAAGAGGTGTTTGGATTACATGAGAGGGAAGAAGTTGTACACACCTACCAGTTGAGACTCCTTTAACAAATAAGAGACATTTATTATAAGAGACGATGGATGGATGGATGGAGATATATCTCTATCTCTATCTCTATCTCTATCTCTATCTCTATCTCTATCTCTATCTCTATCTCTATCTCTATCTCTATCTCTATCTCTATCTATATCTATATCTATATCATCTATATCTATATCTATATATAGTGTTTACCGAGACACCTGGTCTACCCCAACATGACTATTGGGGGTGAATCATTGGCCCCCACGGAAAGGGCTCGCAACTTGGGCGTCCTCCTGGATTCATGGCTGTCTTTAGAAGAGCACTTGACGCCCGTGACCGGGAGGATTTTTCATCAGGTTTGCTTGATCCGCCAGTTGTGTCCCTTTCTAGATCGGGACTCCCTACACACAGTCACTCATGCCCTCATCTCGTATGGACTATTGTAACGCTCTCTACATGGGGCTCCCCTTGAGGTGCACTTGGAGGCTCCAACTGGTGCAGAGTGCGGCTGTGCGGGTGGTTATGGGAGCAAAGTGGAGCTCCCATGTAACACCTCTCCCATGCGAGTTGCACTGGCTCCCGGTGGTCTTCCGAGTGCGCTTCAAGGTTTTGGTTACCACCTTTAAAGCACTCCATGGTTTAGGTCCTGGCTATCTACAGGACCGCCTGCTACCACTAATAGCCTCCCACTGGCCAGTACACTCCCATAGAGAGGGGCTCCTCCGGGTGCCATCGGCCAAACAATGTCGACTGGCGGCCCCTAGGGGGAGAGCCTTCTCTGTGGGGGCACCTACAATCTGGAACGAGCTCCCCCTGGAGATACGGAGGATCCCAGATCTTCGCACCTTCCATCGCGCGCTTAAAACATTTTTATTTCATCAAGCTGGCCTGGCCTAAATCTTCTCCTTTTTTAAATTTAAATTTTAAACACAAATTTTAATCTGTTTAATTATGGGGTATTTTAAAATTCAGCCTAAATTATTTAATTCGTTTTAATCTATTTTAAATTTTGTATCTCTGTGTTTTATCTTCTGGCTGTTCACCGCCCTGAGTCCTTTGGGAGAAGGGCGGTATAGAAATTTAATAAAATAAAATAAAATGTGGGAGGGGGCATTCTGCTCCCTTTCGGCTTTCAGCTCCAATCCAGCAGTCGCATTCACGACAAACCATTTTATACCAAATTTATATTTTGCTGATAAAGAAATAAAGGGAAACTAGTATAGATCTATTTCAAGCTTTTTAGCTCTTATCAGCCAGCCATACCCTTACTTGGATTCAAACTTAGGCTGCCTGCATGTTAGGCAGTTGTATTTATTTTATTTTATTTTATTTTATTTTATTTTATTTTATTTTATTTTATTTTATTTTATTTTATTATTTTATTTTATTTTATTTTATTTTATTATTTTATTTTATTTTATTTTATTTTATTTTATTTTATTTTATTTTTTATTTTATTTTATTTTATTTTATTTTATTCATTTCATTTCATTTCATTATTTCATTTCATTTCATTTCATTTCATTTTATTTTATTATTTTATTTTATTCATTTCATTTCATTTCATTT
Organism: Pantherophis guttatus; assembly: GCF_059756535.1. NCBI lineage: Eukaryota > Metazoa > Chordata > Lepidosauria > Squamata > Colubridae > Pantherophis > Pantherophis guttatus. The sequence continues at coordinate 30,268,497 of NC_142065.1, forward strand.
CATTTCATTTCATTTCATTTCATTTTATTTTATTTTATTTTATTTTATTTTATTTTATTTTATTTTATTTTATTTTATTTTATTTTATTTTATTTTATTATTTTATTTATTGAATTTATATATCGCCCTACTCCCGAAGGACTCAGAGCGGTGAACAGCCAAAAGATAAAATACATATAGTACAAATGTTAAAAATTCATTAAAATACAATTAAATAATTTGGCCCAGAAAACAAAATTTAAAAACCCCAAATTTTA